>NC_053390.1:540252656-540973906 GCF_905171765.1 Bufo bufo | reverse complement strand
CACCTGTGCAATATTCATGCTGTCTAATCAGCACCTTGATATGCCGCACCTGTGAGATGGGATGGATTATCTTGGCAAAGTACAAATGCTCACTAACACAGATTTCTGGCTTTCGCGTTTTGGCTTTCCGTTTGTGAGATCAGCTCAGGGCTCTCACAAGCGGTCCAAAACGGATCAGTTTGAATTCTAATTCTAATGCATTCTGAATGGAAAATTATCCACTCAGAACATTGGCGTCGGTACAGGGGGCAAGGAGGGGCAATTGCCCCCCCCCCAGGTTATTCCTTGCCCCAATGCGTGTCCCCCTGTTGATTCCCCTTTAACGTGCTGGCCGTCGCCGCCGCACTGTAAATTAAAATGCCTGCGTGCTGCCGGCGAGCGGCGGCTAAATAATTCACATAGGGGGCGGCGGCAGCACGGCGAACATGCCGAGAGGCGGCCGGAATAAAACTACGACATGTACTACGGAGCAGTAGTCCTGGGGCACGCATGCACTAGCGGCAGCACGGATCCGACAGGCTGTTCACCCGCGGTAACAGCCTGCTGGAGTTCCTTGCTGCTAGTGTGAAACTAGCCTTAGCCTAACATTACCAATACATAATGCTTATATAATTGTTCCAGCAATAGTGCTTGTATAATGGTGCCCATCCTATAGCATATACAGTGTGACGGCGCTAACCAGATTTCCTGTATAACAGTTGCAACCATAGTGAATGTACTGTATATCAGTGCCACCTGCAGCATATAATACATTATTAACCATAGTGCATATATAACAGTACCAACTGTATCACTTATTACCATATTACTGTCTTCTTAGCTCCATAGCCACATGCTGCACCCATTTTACACTCATTGATACCGGATGGACTCCAGAGACAGGATAAGTTACTTACTTCTCAGGGCAGAGGTTTCACAATGCATCTACTACTCTTTTCCTTTAATTTTTAACATATATTGATTCATTAAATTGCTCCCCTGTGCCCTCCATAAATAAGTGATCTTATGATACATATTCCTCCATGTCCTTCACATTTGACTGGCAGCACTAACATATATACAGTAATCTGTAGTAGGATCTACGGATTACCACTGCTCCATGGGCTTAGCCATAGCCACAGCAGCCATAGCACTTGCTATGGGGCCCAGAGATTGAAGGGACCCAATCAGGTACAAGAACAGTGTATCTTTTTCCGGGGAATAAAAACATGGTTGCTTTTTGATATAATGTCAGCTTTCTGATATACAGTGAAATTATACATACTTTATCGCTACTTGTGCTGCTGCTTCAATTTTCTTCCATTGGAGGGGGCATCTGTGGGGCCCTATGGATTACAGTTCTGCTCCTGTACAGCTCCCTCTTTGAATTGCATATTGACATGCAGTGTACTCTTCCACCGGGCGCACCGCAGGGAAGCACATATTTGGTTTTATTGGGCACCTCTGACACAGTGAAAGTCTATATATGTGTGATAAGCACCACGTCCTCACCATTGCACGAAAGGGAAGTTCTCATCACACCCTGCCACTAAATCATTATGAGTACCTCATGAACAGTGCCCAGTTGGTTGCAAATTTTATTTATTTTGTAAAACCATCAATCCTGGGGTGGACTGGCCACGGACCCCACAGGGAAATTTCCAGGTGGGGCAATGCCCAGCCACCCAAGCACTCCTCATGGCCCCGGTTCAGGTACATAGCGATCTGATGTTCTCAGCATTCATTTACTTATGCACCTGGCTGGCAGAAGAAAATTACCCCCTCCATTAAACTGTATTGCTTTCCTCGGTGATAGGGTTGAATGATGCGGCAGTATTTTGTACTGCACTATAGTATTGCTCACCCCACCTACTTATATTGGCCCTGCCTACTTATATTGGCCATCCCTTTTGTCAATTTGGACCCTCCTGCAGCATATGGCCACTTTTAGTTCCTAGTCCGCCACTGGCAATGGCCCTCTAGACAGGCGCCCACTCTGCTTACCTACATCTGACCATGGTGCACTCTGTAGAAAAAGCACTTTGCTTTCTCAGTCTCTCCCATACTATACTTCAGAGGCAGACTGGGAACTTAAAGTGTCCCTGGAATAAAACCTAAAAGTGGCCCCATGTGGTAGGCGGGTCCAAATGGACAGAAGGTGGGGCAACAAAAGTAGGCAGCCCCAGCAGAACCATATACCACAGTGCAGTACAAAATACTGCCTACATTAATTATTGCTGAGAGCATCAGATCTTTATGTACCATTGGCCCACCGGGAAATTTCCCTGTAGGGTCTATGGCCTGTCCGCCCATGCTACACTCCCAATCAGCAAAGGCAGTCAAAATACAAAGGAGTCTTGCTCTAAATCCTTGTGGAGTGGTAAGTGTAGATGGCCCTCTACTGAGCGGCGACAAAATGTATGGATATAAAAAAATTAAAAAAAATGCAGTGCTTGTCTTTATTATTCCTTGCACACCCAATTTGACACTTCATCAGAGAAGCCGATGCTGCTGTAAATTCTGAGGTACTTTGCATTACTGCAAATTAAATGATAACTTTTGGGTACAGTCTAAAATCCTTACCTTGGGCACCAAGAAAAATTGTCCTGCCCCACGCTGCTTGTCTTGTCCTTTGAGTCTGAGAGACCCAATTTTCTATGCAAAAACATTTAAAGTTTTACCCTTGTTACTGGAAGGGTAACATTATGTAAATGATGTACCTTTTTACATGCCGTATTCTTGCAAAATGCATAGAAAAACCCAGAAAGATGACAGATCCTTGGTTAGTGGGCTTTATCACTTTTAAAACCCATGTTATAGCATCTAGAAGATGCCATAAAAAGCTGAAGATTGTGGGCATGCCTCCTCCATTTAAGAAACCAACATTTTGGACACAATATGGAAGAGAGGGGGATTTTTTTAGGCTTTTCAGTTTGTACAGCTGTGTTAAAGCAATACCGATCCTGGTTGGATAGGGGGTAGTAATCCACCATAGAGTAAAACACATTCTATTTCTTGAAGGCATAAAATGTGACTCCTGTG
Source organism: Bufo bufo (assembly GCF_905171765.1). Classification (NCBI taxonomy): domain Eukaryota; kingdom Metazoa; phylum Chordata; class Amphibia; order Anura; family Bufonidae; genus Bufo; species Bufo bufo. The sequence goes on along the minus strand of NC_053390.1, from coordinate 540,970,885 downwards.
ACGCTAAACCTGCAGTCTCATACTGCATGTTAGATTTCATTCAGATAACTAAAGTGATGATGCTGGCATTCCTATAGTGTATATAACTTAATAATCCATAATAAGTTAAGCTATGCATATCAGAGGTGCTTGCTGACTCATGCTGATGCTGCAACGCAGCACAGGTTATGTTCATCAAGAATTTAATGGGAAAACTTTTCTGACTTTTTGAAATTCCCTTGTTTAGTATTATTTTATTCCGTTTTCAGGCAGTTTGGCCTTTAAATGAGTCATACCTCAAAAAGTATAACTATGCAATGAATATGGCATTTCAAATGAAGTATTATTGTGATATACATGATATACATGCAATTCATTTTTTTGGTCCTTTTTTAATGTACATTACATTTTGCTCTTTTGGTAGTGCCCTCTGCTGTTTATCCTGCGGGTCCACCTTCTCAGCCCAGACACCTTTAGGCTGGGTTCACACTTGGGCGTTTTACAGCGCGTTCAAACGCGCTGTAAAACGCTCAACACATGAAAACCAATGCTTCCCTATGGCCCTGGTTCTCACTTGAGCGTTTTACAGCGCTGAAAAACGCGCTGTAAAACGCCCTACGCTCAAACAAGTACTTGAGCTTCTTTGGGGCGTTTTGACGCGCGTTTGTGGCCATAGGACATTGCAGTCAATCACACAAACGCGCGTCAAACGCGCGTTTACTATTGCCAAAAACGCTCGTCAAAAACGCGCGTCAAAAACGCGCGTTAAACGCGCATATCAAAGACGCTCAGGTCTGAACCCAGCCTTAGTTAATTTCTAAATTCTTAGAAGTATACAGCTACTGTATATCTCTCTCTACACAGTGGAGAAGGAAATTACATACCATATGTATCTCTGGGGGTATATGTGACTATTTTGTATAGGGGGAGGAAGGGGTTAACAGGCGCTAATTGCGATGCATCCTGGGAGATGCAGGGGCTTGATAAGCGGCTGCCAGTCCGAAGAAAGGAAAGAATTTCCTCCAGATAATTGAGTAAATGAGTTTTAAAAAGAGTTTTAAATTCATGGGATAACCGCTTTTAAAGGGGTTGTCCAAGATCATGGAATAAAGAAAAATCACCTTATACTATCCCTTTCTCTAGTGATATTTTCTGCGGCCTGATTCGACTGCAGCCGGGATGTGCTGGCATACAACATGTGACCGCTGCAGCCATTCATCGTCCTCAGCGGTTCTCAGAAATAAGATGATTTTATATTTTAAAGAGAATCTGTCAACTACGTTATCGCTATTTAAGTAGGGGAATTGCATAGTAGCACGTTACCTTGCTCACAAATGTACCTTTATTTCACCCATTGGTGGTTCCGATCTTCAGAAAAACCTTTGAAATGCAAAAGAGCCTGCAAAGTGCCCAGCAGGGCATTAATCTTGGCAGAAAGAGCCTACGCATGCCATTTGCCAGTGCCCAAGCCCACCTCCTCTCAACTTTGACATGACGCTCTCTGCTCTAATATGTATGTCCCCTCCACTGTGACGTCACATCCCAGCCCTAACTATGTCCACCCACCGAAGGCATTATATTCAATTCATCAACTGGGCATGCGCCTAGCCCAGTGATGTGTACAGCCTGTGCCAGCATGTGACCGAATACAGGAGGGCGAACTTAAGGCTGGGATGTGACGTGGTGGTGGAGGGGGCATCATATCAAAGTCGAGAGGAGGTGGGCTTGGGCACTGGCAAGAGACATGCCTGGCCTCCTTTCGCCGAGATCAACAGATTAACAGATTAAGAGATTGCAGGCTCATATGCATTTCAAACAAAGGGGCACATTTATTAATACCGACGTTTCAGATGCCGGTCTTACTAAAGCCCTAAGCTGGCGGCGGATCCACCGCAGTTATGAAGAGGCGCTGGCCTTTTCATAATTTCAACGGATCCTGTGTGAGTTCTAAATGTAAAACAGCTTCATAAACCTTTTTCTACACCTGAAACCGGCATACAAAATGGTAAATGAAATAGGCCTACCAACCTATCCCTGTCTACACCCACTTTTTTAGACCTGGCGTGAGTGAGAAGAAGTCGCAGATTGCTGCACAACTAACCATTGCGCCACAATCTGTGCCTGAAATACGCCTAATTTAGGCATATATCAGATTGTTAAATGACACCCAAAGTTTTCTGAAGATCGGAATCGCTAATGGTTGAAAGAAAGGTACATTTGTGAATAAGATGACGTGCTACTTTGCAATTCCCTTACTTAAAGGGGCTGTCTCACTTAGGCAACTGGCATTTATTATGTAGAGGAAGTAAATACAAGGCACTTACTACTGTATTGGGATTGTCCATATTGCCTCCTTTGCTGGTTTGAGTCATCACATTATACACTGCTCATTTCCATGGTTACGACCACCATGCAATCCATCAGTGGTGTTCATGCTTGCACACCATCAGAAAAAACACTAGCCTATGTGCGCTACCAAGGTCCCGGCCACCAAATAGACTGATGCTTTTTCATATAGTGTGCAAGCACGACCACCACTGATGGATTGAAGGGTGGTCGTAACCATGGAAATGAGTGTATAATGTAATGGAAAAATTTATCCAGCTAGTAAAAGAAGCAATATAGGTAATATATTAGTAAGTTGCTTGCATTTACTTCCTCTACATAATAAATGCTATTTGCTGAAGTGAGACAACCCCTTTAAGTAAGGGAATTGCAAAGTAGCATGTCACCTTATTCACAAAAGAACCCTAAGTTATTGCAGGGCTTGTCCGAGATCTTTAAATATCTATGACAACCTTTTTAATGACCAGGCCTGAAAAGGACTTAATGATCAGACTCTTTGTGCAATTTTGTGCATATGGCAGTTTAAACCGTACATGTACGGCGCTGGGCTGATCGGGCGACACGGACCTGGCAGTCACTGACAGCCGGGCCCCTGCTGCATACGCAAAACACCGGTGAAAACACTGATGCCGGCGTATTAACCCCTTGTATGCCGCGGCATGCAGAGGGTTGCGGAGGGTACTAGTGGCCTCCACATCTCCATCACGTCCCCGCACTGCAGTGACAGGGACCCGATGGCAGAGAAGGCAGCCCAATGCCTTCCATAGGCATCGGGGCTTGCCTTCTATGGAAGCCTGTGAGATCCAGCCCCTTAGGGATGTATTGTAATGCATTGCAGAGGGGATCAGACCCCAGAAGTTGAAGTCCCAGAGTGGGACAAAAATAAAAAGTAAAAAAAAGTGTTTTTCATAATTAAAAAAAATAAAGTTTCCAGTAAAAAAAAGCCCCTTTCCCAAAATAAAACACATAAAATTGTAAAAAAAAAAAATAGAAAAAAATTATTAAATCAGACTTATTGGGTATTGCCGCGTCCGTAACGACCGGCTCTATAAAAATATCACATGATCCACCCCCTCACCTGAAAGTCGTAGAAAAAATAAAATAAAAAATGCTAAAACAGTTAAACAGCTAAAAAGTAGACATATTAGGTATCTCCGTGTCTGTAACAACCAGGTCTATTAAAATATCACATGACCTAACCCCTCTGGTGAACACCATAAAAAAACTAAAATAAAAACGGTGTCAAAAAAGCCATTTTTTGTCACCTTACATCACAAAAAGTGCAATACCAAGCGATTAAAAATTCATATCCTGGAAAACAATATATGATGCAAACCTCAACTTTTTCCTGTGGACTGTTAGAAATTTTAAAGGTTTCTCTATAGAGTGGGTATTGATATTTACACACACAATGGGTTAAACTCTAGAATGGATCTGTACTTCTAGTGACCACATAATGTAGCAGGAAGAGGTAAACTACAGGATTCAGTTCCTGGAAGATTCAGGCTACAAGGCATTGTGTCACTTGACAGCTAGTGCAACACAAACTCCATCAGGTGTGGATTTTTGCGACTGCCACGTTGCAGCCGCAGCATGTCGCATGTCCCATTCCGACACCATTGACAATTATTAGATGTGATGTTGCGCTACTTTTATGTTGTTTAGCCTCAGCTTTATAGTGACATTGATATGTCAATATTTAGATAGTATCCTGGCTCTAGCTGAATTACAGGTTCTCCAGCATCCAATGTAATAGTCACACTATAAATATATTTATTTTACTTTCTTATATAGCGTTGATCTAATACGCAGCACTTTACAGATAGTAGTATCGTGCTGTGCACTTTACAGTAAATTCCCCATCAGTATGTCTGGAGTGTGGGAGGAAACCCATGCAACCACGGGGAGAACATACAAACTCTATGCAGATGTTGTCCTTGGTCAGATTGAAAGTGCTGCAAGGCACCTGTGCTTACCACCGAGCCACCATGCTTTTCATAAGATAGGAATCATTTCTGGGTTTTTTTCCAATTTTTTTTACCTGAAATACCAGCAGCATCCCATATAAACGGTACACATTTCAGTGCTTTTAGAGCACTGTTTCTAACAACTCAACACATTAAGTAACTCCATGAAATACATACACTTTGGGGGAGATTTATAAAGCTTCTACTTGGGGGAGATTTATAAAGCTTCTATATCCAAATGTGGATTGCGACCAAATTTATAACTTTTTAGCTTTTTCCGAAACACTCTCTTCTTTTCCAAATCTTTGTGCCCGACTCAATAACTTGTGCATCAGAAAACTGGTACACATTACACCAGATATCTACTCCAGCCTCTGTGCCGGCTGCACCTCAGTTAGTAAAAGGCATGCACCTCTTAATAATTGTGGCTCATCACACACCTGTGCAGGGCAAATTAAGACCACCGCATACAACACCAGTCTTAATAAATTCATGTGTTCCAGCCACACTTATTGCAAACATTTGCCTAAAGTCAAAGCACACAGTATGCAATTTCCATAGTCAAACATTGGTATTAGTATGGGTTGCAGTGAATATCACGGTGACTTTAAAAGTAGCACTGTCATATGGTGTCACCTTGCTACAAGTCAGTTTGTGAATTTTCTGACGGGGGATGTCTTTATGCTGTGAATTTTGTTTTGTGGAAGATGTGTGAGGACACCTTACAATGCCTTCAGATCAGCAACTAGCTTTTCCTCCCTCTTCAATGTCTATCCCTCTAAGGACCACTGCTGCATTAACAGTCTATGGGACTGTTCTCAGCTATCTCTGGCCATCCCATAGACCTGAATGGAGCAGGGGTCACACATGCACAAAACCCACTCCATTCTCTCATAAGGAACCTGACCCTCCTCCATCCTCATCCACCACTCCACTTTTATCAGACTGTAGTGTGCCAGCATGGGCTCCTTAGCACGTCTCCCAGTTCCCTGCTCTGTATTTTTCATGAGTGCCACTGTCGTTACCACTGCCCTTATCACCACCACCATGGCTTCAAGTGCAACTACTACCTCCGCCACAAATGCAGCTATACATGGGATTCATGGCAGTCCAACTGCTGACTGTTCTCACACAAGTCATCAACAGGGAGACTTTCTTGAGTATCTTCCATAGAACATGGATTTGTTGCTTCTTGTTATGAAAAAAGAAGGCGCCCACCAGGAGTGGGCAGTGAAGACAGAAAGGATGCAACTTAAAGGCTTGTTTGGTATTGCAAAGAGGAGGAGCAGGAGGAATGCTGTGAGCCCTGGCTCCAAGGCACGCTGTCAGACTCAGATGTGACTTTGAGGAAGAGTGAGCCACCGAGTCCACAATCTTATTCTCTTTGTCCTCAATAATAATCGGAAGGTAGGGAGAGCTGTTTCTTACTACTGCTACCCACATTTTGCTGTTAGATAATGAGGCATGGGTCTTTTGTTTTACACTCTTCTGTTTTCCATACATTTGATTATAAGGCATATAAGTCGAAAGTCTGGTAAAAGTTTGGTATGCAGATTATTAAATGATACTAGCAAAACTGCTAATGTTTTTATTTTTATTTAAAGGGGTTGCACCATCTCAGACAATGGGAGCATATCTCTAGGATGTGCCCCCAATATCTGATAGGTGCTGTTCCCCCCCTCGATTCATTCCTTTGGGAGCGCCGAAAATAGCCGAGCAGCATGGTCGGCTATTTTCAGAAGCCCCATTGAAATAATTTGGAGACTCACTGCGCAAGCGCAGCCACTGCTCAATTCACTTCTAGGGGTCTGAAGGAAATAGCCAAGCCAGCGCTTGCCTATTTTTGGCGCTCCCATAAGAATAAATGGGGACGGACGTGCATTCTCGATGTGCCCCCCCATGTGCATGCGCAATGTGCCAGCTCCATTCTAAGTATAAGTGCGGGTTTCCGAGGGACCCACACCTATCAGACATTGGGAGCATATGCTAGTGATATACCTCTAATGTCTGAGATGATACAACCCCTTTAAGGATAGAGGCACAATTAAATGTCACTACCCTTCTTCAAAAAACACTTCACACTAATATTGACAGCTGCTTTTTTAGTAAAATGTGTTTGAATTACACTGCATATTGCAGTAATAGAATTCTAACGGGTATAACTGCAATTTTTGCAGTAAATGTGTTTAAAGTATACAGTATCTTGCAGTAATACAACACCATTTTTTTCAGTAAAAATAAAATGTGTTCAATAATACGGGTATAAAAACGGCATTATTGCAATATTGATTTTACTTTAACTAACTATTAACATGCAGAAATATGTAATGCATTTATTAAAAGGGATATAAAACCAGCATTATTGCAGTATTGCTTTTGTTATAACTATCTATTATCTTGCAGTAATATAAAATGCATTTAATAGAACAGGCATAAAAATGGCATTATTGCAGTATTGCTTTTGTTGTGACTACCCATTATCGTGCAGTAATATAAAATGCATTTAATAACACAGGTATAAAAATGGTATTATCGCAGTATTGCTTTTGTTGTAACTACCCATTATCGTGCTGTAATACACAACATGTTTAATAACACAGGTATAAAAATGTTATTTCAGTATTGCTTTTGCTGTAACTACCCGTTATCTTGCAGTTTTATGCAAAGCATTCTGTTACACTGGTATAATGCACTGAAATGCCTAATTACAAATGGTAAATTTAAATTGTTTTTAAAAGGAAAAATGCACAATTGCTCAGCGTTTGTAGCAGAATGTAGTTTGCTATTGGGGTGCTGGAGTATGCCATTCATGCAATAAGCTTATGAACTGTAGAAACTTGATTTTTTTAAAGGCTGGTGACCAGTCTCTCACTCCCTCACTCTCTCTATATGCTTGTCCTGTTCAAAGTCTCTAAACTATACGAATTGTATCTTGTTCTCGCCCTTTACGTTTCTTATAGTGTTCCTGTCACATTACGTTAGTGGCTTGTGTCTATTATAGATTTTTGTCATACACTGCCACAAGATGTCTTTCCAGGTCACAAGCTGAACACAGAATTATGATTCTCCTTTCTAGCAGAAGGACCTGCCTGCCCACTGCCCCCTGGCTGGCTGATCTGGATGTCTTTCAGCCTCTTGGCTAATTAGGGCAAGCCTTCTTTCCCACTTCCTCCCCCTGATCCTCCATATTTTTCTTCCCTCCTGTTTTTTCACAGTTTGTATGTGATTTGTTTGGTGGTTGCATTTTTGTGAAATCCATAAAAAATCCGAATAGTTTAAAATCAATTCTCTCATCTCTAATATAAAGGCATTTTTGTCAATTATTCCAACTTTGTGGCCTGTGCAGACTATGCTCCTATAATGACCTGGTTTGATGAGTTTGGTACACAAAGTGAGTGACCCTCACAGAGCCCTGAACTGATCCTCATTAAACCAATTTTTGATGGATTAGCACACTGATTTCAAGCTAGATCTTCTAGTTCAACATCAGTGCCTGACTTAACAAATGAGAGGCTTTGAGGTGCTACTGAACCATTCTTTCCTCTGGAAAAATTCAGAAAGCTCTCCTTAAAACAAATTTTGTGAAAACAGCGTTTCATACATTTCACCCTCTGAAAGTATCTAATTTATATTATAATAAGTGTCTAAAGTGTACGAAAGAAGGTTGTATGTAGTAATAATCTGTAATGTCATCTTACCTAGGAGTCTCCTTTTCTCAAGTCTTCCACTGAATATGAGTTACCTTTATTGTGACTTGACTCGTGGGCTGGTCTACTTGTAGACACAGAATTCTTTCACAAATTGCCTTAGGTTACCTGTCTGTAAACATAACAGAATGGGAATGATATTGTATTGTACATAAGAGTTTGGGAAACAGTTGCTGTGTGTTTGCTGATGCATCTATCACCTGTCCGTGTTTTAATTGTAGAGAAATAATTGTGCTTCTTATTCCATGGACCTCAATGTGAGGGTTTTAAATAGAAGGTCATGCATTTCATGGGCCATATTTAGGTTTTGTTCACATCTACATTGTGTCTGCTGACAGAAACCAGAACACATTATCCAATCACTTGAATGACAAGCCCCATTGAGTTACAGTAGGGTCCATCAGGGTTCTGTCATGGTGTCCATTGTTTTGATGTTAAGAACAATGCTGCATGCTATCCTGTCCTTACTGAGCACCACTGTTCAGGGAAAGACTGTGGCTGGGTCAAAGTGCTGTGACTGCTTCATTTTCAGGACTAGTGGTTGTCCCAAAGGTCAGAATGTCATTGATAGTAAGGTAATAGTGTATCCTATGAATATGCTATCACTTTATGAGATGGAAATACTCCTTTAACCTCGTCTGGTCTTTAAACATGGTGCCCACACAGAAGCTAAGTGGGCACCCTAGCTGCCGGGTGCCTACTGATAGCACTGATCACAGAAATGTAACTCCTTAGATAACATGGTCAATCATCAACACGGCATCTGAGAGGACTTTTCCCAGGAGCTTTGAGATCGGGGGAGCCATTTAGTTGCCGTGGCAGCCTTGGGGCTTCTGAATGCTCTGAGGCCTGCCAGATTGATGTTCCTATGTAGGAACACAGCGAATCAGACAAACATATGTTGAAGTCCCCTTGGGGGACTTTTAAAAAGTGTAGCGTAAAAAATGTTCTAAAAATATTTAAAAAATATAAACATTCAAATCACCCCACTTTCCCGATATTAAAAATAAACAATGAAAAAAATAAAGATCCTAGGCACCGCCACATCTAAAATGCTTGTAGTACTAAAACAGAAATGTATTTATCCTGTACGTTAATGCTTGTAGTACTAAAACAGAAATGTATTTATCCTGTACGCTGAATGCTGTTAGGAAAAAAAAAATCTAAACGGCAAATATGTTTTTTTCGCGCTTCACCTCCCCAAAATTGGATAAATACTGGTTAAGACGTCATACACACTCCAAAATGGTATCAATAAAAATTACAGATCACCCCGCAAAAAATGAGGGTCAGGATATGGCAATGCAAAGAAAAAATCTTTTTTTTTTTCATAATTTCTTAAGTAACACAAAAAAATAACTATAAAAGTTTGGTATCACTCTAATCATATGGCGCCTGAGATTGAAGTTAACAGGTCAATTTTACCACATAGAGAACACCGTAATAACAAAATCCATAAAACTGTGGCAACGTTGCATTTTTCCAAGTCCACCCAATTAGTTTTTTTTCCAGCTTCCTACCACTTTGTATGCCATATAAGGCTACTTTCACACTAGCGTTCGGAGCGGATCCGTCTGATGTTTCATCAGACGGATCCGCTCCTATAATGCAGACGTTTGCATCCGTTCAGAATGGATCCGTCTGCATTATAACTTAGAAAATTTTCTAAGTCTGAAAGTAGCCTGAGCGGATCCGTTCAGACTTTACATTGAAAGTCAATCGGGAACGGATCCGCTTGAAGATTGAGCCATATGGTGTCATCTTCAAGCGGATCCGTCCCCATTGACTTTCATTATAAGTCTGGACGGATCCGCTCGCCTCCGCACGGCCAGGCGGACACCCGAACGCTGCAAGCAGCGTTCAGGTGTCCGCTCACTGAGCCTGAGCGCTGGCAGGCGGATGCATTCTCAGTGGATCCGCCTCCACTGAGAATGCATTGGGGCCGGACGGCTGCGTTCAGGACCGCTCGTGAGCCCCTTCAAACGGAGCTCACGAGCGGACACCTGAACGCAGGTGTGAAAGTAGCCTTAAATGGTTATATTAGAAAGTACAACTTATCCTGCAAAAACAAGCCCCTCATATGTCTATGTGTACAGAAAAACTTATGGCTTTGGGAAGGCAGGGAGTTAAAAACAAAAATGGAAAATCGCAAGGTCCTGAAAGGATTTATTTATGCTGGAGTAATTTTTCACGAGAATATAGCATTTCCTACTACAAAAAAAAATTGATTTGGCCATTTTAGTCATTGCCAGGTCAGACTAGTAAATTATGAGTGTTGTAATTTTATAGGAGCAAATGGTGTACGCATATAAATAATTTAGTGTGGCATTTCTGTTTTCATTGATTACATTCGAACATATAGTACATGGGAAAAAAAATCACATTATCTTAAAAATTGTGCCAGTTTTTGCTGCTGTAACATTGTGAGCAAAATTATGCTTTTTATAAATTAGCATTTTTTTTAAATAAGAAGTAGCATGAATTTGAACTTTTATTCTGCCAGGCACTGCTCTTGAAAATGCCTAGGAGGTGGAGCTTCACTTGGAAATGCTCACTGCATTGAGCTGCTTCAGATCCCCTGTGCTCTAAGTGACAGCTGTAGTGGTCCCCTGTTTGGATGCTACAAATGTCACTCAGACAAGAGAGGCAAAGTTGTGGGTTGTTGGTCAATGCAGAGATCACAAAACAGTGAAGCAACCCCAACTGGTTACTTGCAGGAGCAGAACCTAGCAGAAAAAAGTTTATATTATTCTTAATAATAAAAATGTCACGGTAGGTGTGTTATTCCTGCTCTCCACAGCTCCTGCCTAGCGCTGTTAGCAGCCTAGTATGTTCAGAACTGCTCACAGACTCTGTTAATGGGGTTCATCAATCATTGCTGTGTCAAAAATTGTAGATCGTGCATGAGAATAAAAATGCTATTAGTTCTTTACTCATATCTAAAATTGGTTCAGTGGGGGGGATACTTTGTATGTAAGTTCAGAACTGCTGACAGACTCTGGTAATGGGGTTCATCAGACATTGCTGTGGCAAAAATTGTAGATTGTGCAGGAGAGGAAAATGCAATTACTTCTTTACTCGTATCTCAGACATCCCAACCTGCAAAAACTCATTTCAGGGAGGTGCACTTCTCATTTCAGGGAGGTTTTCTTTTTTTTTTCTTTCACAAACTTTTTATTACATTTTCCAGACATATGCAGTATCTGCACACTTTGCTCTATGGTGCGGAGGACGGGGCTCATTACCCTGCCCCAAATTATCATATTTATGTATATGATTAAAGGGATTCTGTCACCACCTATAAGCCCTGTGAGCTAAACATATGCTCATGTCCAGGATAGCATTCTGATTTCTAAGGTGGCCTTATAAAAGCTATTTGTGGCTTTATTCTGCGGAAAAACAGGTTTTACTAACCTGTCAATCATTGAATTAAGGTGCCCAAGCAGGGGAGGTCTGTGGATGCATGGTGCCCGGCCGCACGCATCGGCGTTCGTGCCCAGCGCCGCCTCTCCCTCCCTCCCCCTGCTTTGAGATCCCGCGCGTGCGCACAGGCTCAGCCTGATGTGCCGTTGCGGACTGCTGGCATCGGCTTCTTCTTGCACTGTGCGCACGCGCCGAGAAGGGGACACTGCTACAGGTTGCCGGAAAGGTTTACTGCGAGTAAACTAGAGATGGGAAGTTCGGCTCTTTCACATGAATCGGTTCACTTAAATCAGTTCATTCAAATGAACCGAATCATGAATCGAATCTTCGGTTCATTCGCTGAGCTGACAAGAAGCAAGTGAACCCTGTGTGTAATTATCTACCCCACTGTAGGAAAAAAACAAGCATCCGGGGGGGGGGGGGATTTAACACTGGGGTAAATAATATAATTAAAATGGAGGGTTAATTGTGTAAATGTATTTAAAAAAAATACATCTCTCTCAATAGTTCTATAGCTACTGAATGAGACAGAAGAAGATGCCTTTAACATATACAGTACAGACCAAAAGTTTGGACACACCTTCTCATTCAAAGAGTTTTCTTTATTTTCATGACTATGAAAATTGTAGATTCACACTGAAGGCATCAAAACTATGAATTAACACATGTGGAATTATATACATAACAAACAAGTGTGAAACAACTGAAAATATGTCATATTCTACCTCTTGAAGCTCATCAAGAGAATGCCAAGAGTGTGCAAAGCAGTAATCAAAGCAAAAGGTGGCTACTTTGAAGAACCTAGAATATGACATATTTTCAGTTGTTTCACACTTGTTTGTTATGTATATAATTCCACATGTGTTAATTCATAGTTTTGATGCCTTCATAGTCATGAAAATAAAGAAAATTCTTTGAATGAGAAGGTGTGTCCAAACTTTTGGTCTGTACTGTATATCTCCTTGAGAAGCCAATTTGACCCTAAAGGGTTAATTCAACCTGTAATCTAAACTCTGTCCTGTCACTTCTCTTATCTCTCTGCTATCAGTAAACCTTTCCGGGATATATTGTTTCACATGTGGGTGTCAGGGAGCCGCTATCTAATTGCGGGAGACTCCCTGAACTTCAGGGAGACTTGAGATCCCTGGTATCTAAAATTGGTTCAGTGGGGGGGGGGGGGGGGTATATTTTAGACTTTGGATAACCCCTTTAATATGCAAACTAGGCCTTTGCTGCAATGAGGGTGTAACTACTAGTCTTGTAGCACCCCAGCTCCACTTCTTTCTGTGGCCAGCCTTTCCCTCTATCCTTTGCTACTGCCTGGTCCTGTCATTCAAAGCAGCGAGAGAGGTGCTGGCCAATGAAAGGAGGGGAGCATGGGGGCGCACCCTCATTGCACCATAGGCCTAATTTTATTAAGGAGAAGTATCATAAGTCAGGAACAGAGTCTTGGATCAACAAAAGAAAAAGTGTTTTATTAAGGAGAACCACTATGTGTTTATGCAAACAGTTGGGCAGGGGGGTCACTGGTGACTGACTTCCTTTAAGGTAAAATTTATTGTGGTAGACTCTCTATAATATATATATATTTATATATATATATATATATATATATATATATATAAAATGACAGACCAAGTGGAAAAGTTGTGGATGGAGTCTATATCTCTCCAAGATTTGTAGATTTATCTACCTGAGGCAACCCAGCTCCCAACTCCAGTTACTATTTTTGTGCTGGCTTATTAGGAGCCACCTTGGTGAGCTCTATAAAGGAAGAACAAGCCTGTCAGACAAGGTCAGCCCAGGGAAAAAGTGCAGGTGCTGTGAACCTGTGAGAACACGGACCTATGTATATTAGGTTGTACTTACTGCATTGCTGATGTTGTTTTGCATTTGGTTCCAGGTAGTAGACCGGTAATGTGTCAGTTAGGAATTTTGCATGTTTATTTGGCTTTAGATTTTTCTTTTGCTTGTTTTCTTTCTTTTATTTTGACTTTGCAATAAAACTGGCTGTGGTCAGTTTAAACCAAGCTGCGGTGTGAACTGTCACATGATTAATTGACTGCTATGGAGTGCCGTCTACCCCCAGAAGACTACTATCTCACTACCTAATCCCTTAATACATATACACTACTCACAAAAAGTTAGGGATTTTTGGCTTTTGGGGAAAATTTATGGAAAACTTAAAATGTTAACTCTTCAGTGATATTATATCATGAAAGTAGTGCATTTAAGTAGAAGCATGCAATTGTGATTTCCTCATCTCAAACAATTTATTGAAACAAAAGCCAACAACAGTGGGGGGTAAATCCTAACAAAAAATGTCAATGTCTCAAAAACTTGTCATGTGGCCTTGAGCTTCAATTACAGCTTGACAACGATGTCACATCGTGCTCAAAAGTCGACTTATTGTCTGCTGAGGCATGGCATCCCACTGTTCTTGAAGAGAGGCCCTCAGGTCATTGAGGTTCAGGGGTACGGAGTTACAATCCTCTACACGGCGACTCAGCTGATCCTATAAGTTTTCAATGGGATTCAGGTATGGAGAAAGTACAGGCCACTGCATTGGAGGCACCCCAGTCTCCAGCAGTCGTTCCCTAATGATGCAACCTCAATGAGCTGGCGCATTGTCCTCCATGAAGATGAAATTAGGCCTGTGTTGTTCATGCAGAGGCATAATGACTAGATTATTGATGTTATTCAAGTAGTATGGGCTTGTCACTGTATGATTCACAAAGTGTAGGGTAGTTCTGTATTGACTAGACACATCTTTCCACACTGTAACACCGCCACCACCAAAGGCAAACAGTGGCTAATGTATAGTGCTCTTCTTGACGTCTCCAACATCGTTGGTGGCCATAATTTCTGCTCAGTGTGAATCGACTTTTATCAAGGAACAGCACTGAGGCATACTGGTCCCTCATCCAGCATAGATACTCCCTGGCCCATGCAAGACAATGATGCCTGTGGACAGGTACCCTTGCAGGTCGTCTATCATGCAGATGTAAATGAATTTGAATGCTCTGACGTGACAATTGGGTGCCTCTCACCTCCCTTAAATGTGCCTGGTGTTGTGTGACATTCATCATCCAGTTCCGTAGGGCATTGTTCACAATGGAGCGGTCATCAGTGTGGTATGTGTCCAAAGGACGTCCACTTCTGTGCCTTTCTGTGACCCTCCCAGTCTTTATGTATCTCTGCTGCAACATGCTGATGACAATCTGTGACACTCTAAGCTCAGTGGCCACTTTCTTCTCATAACATCCTGCTTGAAGCCTCGCAATGGAGAGGTACTGTTGATCAATTGTCAGGTGTTGTCTTGGTCTCATAATGTCAAAATGTGAACAGCATGATGAGGAGGACTGTTTAAATACCAAATACCAGGAAATTTATTTGGCGATTCATGGATCAAACACCTGTTGTGAATTTTGCCGTTAAGCTCCTTGTTAGAGAACAGCAAGTTGTGCAAAAAGTACTAACACATTGAACAGTTGGACATGTGCATTCAAACATTTAGAGAAGGTCACCTGTAAAGGTTAGAGTGCATTTTAGGTTCATCCTGAAATTTCACCCAAAAGCCAAATATCCTTAACTTTTTGTGAGTATTGTATATTTAGCATACTTTCACACCTGCGTTGTGAAGATCCGGCAGGAAGTTCCGTCGCCGGAACTGCCTGCCGGATCCAGAAATCCGTGTGCAAACGGATAGCATTTGTAGACGGATCCGAATCCGTCTAACAAATGCATTGAAACACCGGATTCGTCTCTCCTGTGTCATCCGTAAAAAACGTATCCGGTATATATATGTTTTTTTGCATTTTTAAATGTCTGCGCATGCGCAGACCGGAAAACTGGATCCGTTTTGCCAGAACACTTAGTGTTGGATCTGGCATTAATGCATTTCAATGGAAAATAATGGCGGATCCGGCATTCCAGCAAGTGTTCTGGAATTTTGGACGGAGAAAATACTGCAGCATGCTGCGGTATTTTCTCCAGCCAAATACTGTAAGAGTGACAGAACTGAAGACATCCTGATGCATACTGAACGGATTGCTCTCCATTCAGAATGCATTAGTATAAGGGTCCATTCACACGTCCGTTATTTCTTTCCTGATCTGTTCCGTTTTTTTGCGGAACAGATCTGGACCAGATCTGGACCCATTCATTTTCAATGGGTCCTGAAAAAAATCGGACAGCTCAATGTCTGATTTTTTTTCAGGACCCATTGAAAATGAATGGGTCCAGATCTGGTCCAGATCTGTTCCGCAAAAAACGGAACAGATCAGGAAAGAAACAACGGACGTGTGAATGGACCCTTAAACTCAGTTTTTTTCCAGGTATTGAGCCCTTGTAAACGGTACTCAATACCGGAAAACTTTAACGCGAGTTTGAAAGTACCCTTATATACCGTAGATACCTCTTAATAAATTAGGCAAATCTGTGGTACTCTATGTCCTAGGAACTCAAGTTTACACCAGCTAAGAGCTGACGCAGACCTGAGCTATAACTTGTGCCAGTTTTTTCCGCAAATTATAGTAAATCCAGTGATCAATGTAAAGCGTGGCTCCTGCTGCTAAGTTTTGCCCCTCTAGAAGCCCCATAATCTGCAACTTTTTTACATCACCAGTGTGGCGTAAAGATGTTGATAAATGTACCCCAATGTGTGCACATGCACCACTGTGCAGGCAGCAAACAACACCATTCCCTGCTGCCATTTCTGAGCGTCCAACATCTTTACTACGAATTGACTTTGATCCAAATTTCAGGAAAAATTTGATTCGCCACGAAGCCGAATTCCCTCGCACTTCGTGGTAATGAATCTATTTTTTTTTTAAATGGTGGTCAAAAAAACATACTCACCTCATCCATTTGCTCATCAATCATTACTCTTGATTGAAGAAACTGCGCAAATTTTGGCCGCGGTGATGTGTGAGATCACCACGTCACCGCACTGGCCATACGAGGTGACGTCATCGGTGATGATGTCACTGCGCCCTACTAACTTGATGATGTGATGACGTCATCACCTCACCACGCAAGATTTTGCGCTGTGCAGCCAACCAATCCGCATCTATAAAACCCTCATCCCGCTGTCTCCACCATTGTCCTGTGAGCTGAGCATAAGGAGAAACATGGCAAGCGCTCATGCACTAGGGACAGTATTGCTGAAAACGATTAATAAAAGAATTTAATACCAATAAGATGGAAGCATTTATTTTCCAGTGCTCAGCGTGCCAACCAGTACCATCCATTCCGCACCCTTTAGAGGGGACATGTCTTAATGATGACAATCCTCATCTTTTGCTGGCTTTACTTCCTAGTAAAGTCAGCAAGATACAGAGAGAAGAGGAGCTGGATATTCCTGATGATATATTCTCATCGATATTAAATGATGTGGAAAAGGAGGAAAAAAAGATAGCAGAAGTAGGGCAGGAGAGCGCTGGGGTTGCAGAATTGGGCATGCCAGCATAACCAGCCAAACCAGCCAAACCCCATACCAGCAACAGTCCAGGTTTAAAGGTGCATTAAAGGTACTGTGCAGCCATTAACAATGAAGACGGACTATACAGTGTAACAATGAAGACGGACTACACTTGGCTGCGCGGTTCTTCACCACAGCATGGTGGTGTCCTGCCCGCAGCGTGGCCACTCCGTGTGGCCATACTCTAAGGCAGAGTGACCTGGGTATACCTGATTTATAGCTATTCATGATGAATTCATTCGTAACAAATCAAATTTCTTGGACTTCGTTGAAGCTACCAAAGTGAAGACCTGACAACCAGCCAAAGTGGTCTCCAAACGTGTGATTGCTGTGACAGCCTGTTAATGTAGCAGCATGTTAACAGCCTATTAAGTCAGAACGGCCTCTTTGCTAAGATCGTCTTGATGTTAGAGAGACCTGGTGACTATAAATTTAGCTTTGATTCTTCTATCATTGTAAAGTATTCCCTTCCTGCCCTTGCTATAGTTATTTGTTTAAGCAATAGTAAAGCAGACTACATACATACATACACACACACATTTCCCCCTCTTTTTCTTTGATAAAAAATAAAATATAATTAATAGCTTTAGCAATAGTATAATGTACTTTGTGTGTGTAAAATATACACACATACACACATTATTTTTTTCTTTCATAAAATTTGTTTCTAAATATAGGGATTTTACCTGTATTTAGTATCTTTTGTGTGCATGAAAAATACAAATGCACGTATATATATTTTTTCATTTATAAAAATAAACTTTAAATGTCCAAATTTGCCCAAGATGAATAGTCAGTTTGAAGGAGTTTCTAATCTTTTGGTACTGTACAACATCTGTTCTGGCAGTATGGTACCATAGAACCAGCAATAGAAAAATTGGCCTCCAAAATGTGCTTTCAAGCCTTGCAGTGAGCCTAAAATATACAGTATGTAAAAAGCAAATATAAGGCATTGCTGCAAATGGCAGGAGTACGAATGAACGTGTTGAAAATGTGTATTTTTTCAAAGTCACAAGATGAATGTGAAAATTAGATATTTTTTTTAATAATTTTCACAGTTTTTCCTTCAATGTATATTTTTTAAAACATATGTCATCTAATGGCACAGAAGAAAGGTTTAAGGTGTCTTGTGAAAAATAATATAAAAATGCATGTAGATTGGCATAGAAATTAAATAATTATTTGCAGTTAGATAGGCCCATTGCTAAAACTGAAAAATTGGCCTGATAACGAAGTGGTTAATATAATGCTCGCATTAGAGAGCTGCAAGAACTAATGTGAAACTCCACAGGCAGCAAAAGAGGAGACATGACCTTTTGATTATGTATATATAGTAATCTTGCTACACTAGTTGTTGATAATTTAGTAACAAGTTAGCCCACCTCTGAGTCTGTTGTAGTTCCTAAATTCGTCATTTCTTTTTTACCTCAATTCCAAAGTCCTTTAGTTACATATCAAACCTTAATTTCTAAAAATTTTTAATTTTTGCTTTTCTTGTTAACCTTCTATCCCAGCCAGCATACACTGTGGGTTAGTAATACTGTATGTTGTAATCTTTTACACATGGGTCTTGGTTGAAGGTTTGATTGCTTTCAACTTACTGTCTAACTTGAGTTTGTGTTTCATTTGTGTGTTTGTGTAGTTTTATTGTTAGCGTCTTGTCCATTGGCGACCTCCATTCGCTTACATTTCCTTACAGATGGGAACTAGTGCATGTGCAGTTCACCCCCAATATAATTGATTGGAGGCTGCCGATGGAGGGGACTAGTCACATGACCCTCCATCAATGGCCATTTTGGGAGGGTAGCAGCACGGAGCAGATGAGCAGACCTGTAAGCAAACATAAATTAGGTATAGTAAACTATCGGACATGGTTTAATAATGGTTATTAGGGTGCCTTCACACAGCAGATTTTGCTGCAGAAATTTTCTTCAACTAAAACCAGTTTTATTGATTTAAATAATGGCAAGCACATGGATTTCTGCATGCACCATTCAGGTGAGTCACATAAAATTTCTGCAACCAAATCTTCTGCTTATAAAGGTATCCTTACTAGCTTGCTTGTATGTACTGTTGCTACATATTCAGCTAGCAATAGACAGTTACCAAACCCTTAATAATGCGTCTTTTGGATCTTGGTGACCAAGCAATTTTTTCAAACTATTTATCGCCGCATAACCTTTTTTATTTTTCCATTGTCTGAGCATTTTTTTTTTTTTTTTTGCAGACATGTTTTTTTCAGTGGTATAATTGTGGGGTACATATGATTCATTCATTAGCTTTAGATTTGCTTGAAGCTTAAATTAATTGGGGGGACTTAAAAAATTTTCATCATAGTTTAGTTTTTTCCCCCATTTTTTTATTTTTTTTTATTTAAACTTTATTTTCATTTTGAAAAGCCATAAAAATTGATGCATAAAATTAATACATATTTTGAAAAAGTCATAAAATTAATACATAGGCCAATATTGAACTCATCGGTGAATATAAAGTGACAATCATAAGGTTATTACATAAGCCAATATTGGCACGTAAGTGTATATGAATTATTGATCATAAATATAATTATACCTACTGTGTCCTTCTCCCATACCATGTAGATTGTAAGCCCTCACGGGCAGGGCCCTCTCTCCTCTTGTACCAGTTTGTAACTTGTCTTGTTTATGATTAGTGCAATTGTCTGTATTATGTATGTGCACCGCTTATCACATGTACAGCGCTATGGAATGAATGGCGCTTTAATAATGAATAATAATAATAATAATACCCCCCCCCATTGGCTGTCATTCCCCTCGATTCGTTCGAGTGCAACATATGGTAAGTACATTAAATATAGCAAAAAATTCCTACGTGGCTCTGCGTGCAACTCTCCGATTCCTTCCAATATCCTCATAAATTTTTATTTGTTGGAGGTACAGACCCCACTCCCTTGAAGAGGGCTGGGAGACAGAACCCCAGTACCTGACCAGTATAGCTTTCGCTACCATCAATCCTCTCATCCAAATCCGTCTAACCCGGGGGGGACTTCCATTTCTGAGCCATAATCCCCAAAGATCACTATCAAGATCCCCGGGTTATAGTTCATTAAAGATTCCGTTTGTAGGGCATAGAAAACCTCATCCCAGTATTTCCTTATTTTACTGCAGCTCCAAAGCAAATGGACATAGTTCGCATTTACATATCCACATTTAGGGCAGCAACAGTCACGGTCCCTATTTTGGGGGAATTTTCCTTGGATTTTGGGCGTATAATACAGTCTATGAAGGATCTTAAATTGAATTAATCTATGTGCACTGGAAACTGTTGCCCTTCTCACATTCCTATAGATAGTGGGACACTATCATGCAGTAAATACACAGTCCAGCCACATTATTATGACCACTTGGTCATGGCCATTGCAATGGTACCAAATATATTTTCATTTTTAAGGTACACCATTGTAAAAATAATAAATAATAAAACCTTTTTTTTTTGATGGGGGGCTGTATTTTACCTTTTTAATGGAACTTTTTTAAACTTTTTTTCCCCACTTTTTTTGTCCTCCTTGGGAACTAGTTTTAAATACTAAAAATACAAAAGAATTATGAGAATTCTTAAATCATACATCAGATCTCAATAAACAAAAGATTGAAGTTGAAAGTCTTTACTGATATAAATTGTGTAATTTGTTGAAGAAAATTATGTGTCAGTAGAAACAAAAATCACCAACCAATTGAGGGCTGGATTTCAAATCACCTGAAAATCAAAGTAAAAAATTCAAGTCACAGGAGGGTCTAATTTGCTTGAATGCCAGCATGGCGTCTCATAATGTGAGCACATCAGTGTGCTCCTGGACATTCTGTGGTGCTACTTGGCAACTTCGAATGCACTGATACAGAATGTCCCAGAGGTTCTCAGTTGGATTCAGGTCTGGAAAATGTGAGGTACAGTTAATTGCATCAATGCCTTCATCATCCAGACCAGGAACTCTCTACCTAAAACCTGAGGCCAGGCAATGTCCTGCACCAAAGTAACTCAAGACCCACTGCACCAGCATAATATATCACAGTGACTTTAAGGACTTCTTCCTGATACATAACAGCAGTCAAGGTACTGTTAGCTTTTAAGGTTTTTATGACTATCCAAGGAAATGTCTCCTCAGACCATCATTGACCCACCACCAAACCGGTCATTCTGGATGATGTTACAGGCAGCATAATGCTCTCTACTGTGTCTCGAGACTCTTTTTATGTCTGTCACCTATGATCAGTGTGAGAATTTACTCTAAATCTATTAAGAGAACTGGTCACCAATGGTAGACCTACTGTACCAATTCTGGTGTTCTCTGGCAAGTTGAAATCATGCTACACAGTTCTGGGCTGTGAACACAGGTCCCATACAGGATATTGGGCCCTCATGCCACCTTCATGATGTTTGTTTCTGACAGTTTGGTCAGAAACCTTCAGACCAGTATCCTGCTGGAGGTCATTTTGTGGCACTCTGGCAGTGCTTCTCCTATTCCTCCTCACATAAAAAAGGAGATACTAGTCCTCATACTAGGTTGATCCCCTTCTATGGTGCTGTACAGATCTTCCAGTTACATGGTATCCTCTCCCTGCACTTAAGACTGGGAGAAAAAGCAAACCTTTTTGCAACGGCATGTATAAAAGTTCTAGAATTTTTGTGTTTTCTTTATACCATTTACTGTACAGTATAGTTGACATGCTTAGTTTCTTCTGTGGGTCGATACGTTCATTTATTTTGTGTATGTTTCCTTATTCTAAAGCCATATTGGTACCATTTTGTGGTACATACAACTCTTTGATCACATTTTATTTGATTTTTTTGCAAGGTAGATGGAACAAAAACACAATTTTTTAAATTTTTAAATTTTTGTACACCATTCCTCACTCAGTTTAGATGATATAACTTTATAGGATGGGTGGTTATGGATGGAACACATTTTGTGTAAGTTTTTTTGCAGGTTTTTTTTCTCATTGCATTTTTTAAAACTTTGATCACTTTGCTGTGAACTAATTGAGTGACACAGAGAAAGCCTCCTCCCTCTGTCCAACCAATTCGATGCCACAGTTGTTATTGAACGTGACATGTAGGGGACAAATTGGCTGGGATCCAAGCTAGCTCCAAACTTGGCTGTTTCTGGCTGCTAATGGTTTGGAAACAACTGCTGTTTTTGCACCATGCCCACAACATAACTGTACCTAGAGGTGCAGAAAGTTTACACTTATTAAGACGTACAGTTACATCCTGGTGTGGGAAAAGGTTAAAACATTCCTGAAAAAATTGAACAATATATTCTCTTCATTTATGCGCCATGTAATCTTTAAATTCATAAAATTTGAGTGCAGCCAAAGTCCTCATCTGTTGAAAAAGTGATATCTGATTCCCAACCCTAACAATAATTCAGCAATGCTTGTAAGCCAAGTAAACTAGGTGAGCCAAAGATGGCTCTACATAGAGATTAGAAAATTAACTATAGGGTTGCAATTTCAACCACTTCACCACTTAAGGTGTTTAGGTGTGTCGTCCATGAGTTGCATACTTTTGCAAGTTTAAAGCTGGCCATGCCCTTTCCATAGCTGTCAGCTGAATGCTTGTTGGGCTGACAGTGATTCCTCCTGACATCTCCATATGCAGTGAGCCCTAGTGGCTCTGATGATGTGTCACGTTGTACTCCCTCAGGCTGTTGCACCCTGGAGTTGATGCAATGAAGGAGGGGCATCCTCTGTTCCCTTGGGGCACTCTTTGTAGTTGTGAGGTTTCTGCCTGATGATAGTTTGGGGGTTCCCATGCAGTGCAGTGGCCAGCATGTGGTGTTAAGAGATTTAGAGACCAGGCCAGCTGAAACTTACATTCTCTCTTTACTATATGCAGGATTGAAGTTGTAGTACATCCAGTAGTAGTTTGTATATAATGCAAAGTCCTTTCAGAGTAGTAGCTGCAGTGTCCACTATTCTGGGGTGCATTGGTGTCTTAACTTGTTATTCCTCTGAAGCAGCAGGGTCTGGATTGCCTTAAAGAGAGTCTGTCACTTGGTTTATGCTACCCTCACTTTTAAATCCTAACAGCTCCAGTGCAGGACCAATGAATCCCCATATTCATGAGCTCACAGCTTTCCCCGCTCAACTACCTCTGACAGATTTTTTTCTAACTGATTCAGCAGCAGTTGGGCTGGGAAAACCAGAAGCTCATGAATATTTGGGACTCATGATTATGCACTGCACTGGAGGTGTTAAATACAAGATTTTAGCAAAACGGCTGGGTCAATTAAAGAAAGTGACCAAGCAGTTTGCTAAGGGAATCTTGTTTATTTTGTAAAGAGATGAAAATAGCAAAATGGGTGTGTGGTGTTTATTTTGTTTATTTTGCCCTTAGTTAAGGCAGCATAAAACTGGTGACAGATTCTCTTTAAGCTTGGTTACCTTGCTGTTTCTCTCTTGCTGTAGCCATGCAAATCCTCCACCAGTAGTTATTGTTTGCTTGCATCTCCTGGAGTTCATCAAGGCTCCTGGGCTTGGGAGAGGAGCACATGTAGACTTTCTTCTTCCCTCTCTACAGATACTCTCCTAGAATGCTCTGGAACAAAGGGTTGGGCCAGATTGTTAACTCTGCCCTTGCCTGGCTCATGCTGCAACTATTTTGTGCACAGTACATAGAATTAACATTACAAGCATTCCATAACAAATCAAAACTTTGCGGATACCTTCAGGTCTGGGGCACTGCGCATATGCAAGCTCGCTGAACTTGCATATAGTCTCAGTGGTAGGTGAGGTGAATAAGCTGCTGCCAAACACCTCTGAGGGTTTATACAAGTCTATGGAGAGGGGAGAGGGAAGGAGTGAGCAAGAGCTGAGGAGACAGGTTTATTCACATGAGTACTGGTCAGTACGTCTCTGTAATGTCCTCCGTGATCCTGGGGCTGCTTCTGAGTGAGAGAATGTTGTGAAGAAGATTCTACTCTACTTTCTGCAACACAATTAATCAGCTCACCACTCCAACTTGTCTACAAGCAGCCCATTTGTAGAGCATAAAGGAGGATGTCCAGCACCAAATTAAATCGTATAAAAATTTAAATCCACTTTATGTTCCAATTAGGGCTAAATCGATTACTCAAAACAATTACGTCTGTCGACACAAAAAAATCCTTGATGCAAATTTTGTTATCGAGGATTCATTTGTACCATGTGACCATGGAGCATGAGTGATATTACTCACTGCTCCGTGGTCTCCCGCTGGCACCACGCTGTAGTGCATGTAAGGTAAGTATTTGATTGGACTGGTGTTGACGACTGATGGTTAGGAGGGGGAGTGGGTGAACTGATGGCATGGGGGAGCTGATGGCTTTGGGGGGAAGCTGATGGCCTGGGGGAGGAACTGATGACACTGGGGGAGGAACTTATGACACTGGGGGAGGAACTGATGTCAATGGAGGAGGGGGAACTGATGGCACTGGGGGGTAACTGATGGCACTGGAGGAGGAGCTAATGGCATGGGGGGCTGATGGAATAGAGGGGGGCTTATGGCGGTGGGGACTGATGGCAGAGGTGACTCATAAATTTTTATGGAAAACTTTATTTTAATTTGTTTTTTCTTATTAGAGTACTCAATTAATCATTGGATTAATTAGTAGAATACTTGATTAGTAAATTAATCGATAGCTGCAGCCCTAGTCCCAATAAACTGTTGTGGTCAGCCAGTCAACGAGTTTCAGACTATAGCTTAATCCTTACTATATCCCGTTATGTGGCATTAAGATGTGATCACAATGAAGTAAGTTGATTGGTAGGGAAGGAAAGTATTTGAATTGCAACATGGTAATTTGCATATTCTGATTGTTTCTTTCCCTACTAATCTATTCCATCCTGCACTACTACAAAACATTCATGAATGTTCACTGTTTCTATCATCCTGTCTTCTCTTCATTTGAAACAGAACCTTTCAAAAAGTGAGCTCTTTGTGTTTCTGTGAGATGGGGAAACGGCTCTCCTTGTCTGAACACTGTTTGTGTAGATTAAATTAAATGATCTAGACTGACAATCTGCTGTTTGGCCACAAGATGCCACTGTTTCCTAAACACAGCTAACAGACTGCATATATTTCCATATTCATGAAAGGTGGATTTACACAGAGCCTGGAGAGGAAGAGAAAGAGAGCAGCCATCTTAGAGGGAGCTGAGACTGAGGAACTGTGTGAGCAGAGGATCCGACGGCATCCAGGTGTGAGGGCATCCCTCAGTGACTAGAGCTTCAGCTAAGTGAAGCTGATTGTGTCCAAGACCCTGATCCTGTCCAGATGAACGAGGATTGCTTCCAGGAACGCTGATGAGAGCTGAGGAGCAAAGCTACATACACTGCAGGACCGCATGCTTGTTGGAGAAGCATTTGTTCAGTTCTGAGTCACCAGCTGAGGCAGAGCAGACCCGGGTCGGTAAGATCGTGCACGCACCTGTAGTTAATTAGATAGGGTCTCTGTTTGTGTCAGGCCATAAGTGTTGTTGGCTGTTCATTGCAAGGACTCCATAACTTAAAGTGACATTTCACACTGGAGAGCTGATAAACTTCCCACAAACTCAAGCCAGGCTGGCGTTTTGCTCAGAAGGAATACTCAGGCACGTGCTACAGGACCAGTTATGGGAGGGGGAATACAGTAGAGCTTTGTAAGATTGTAAGCTGTTGTGCTCCACCGGTGGCCGCACCACACACCCATACAGTTATTCTTGTTTTTTAGGTTGTGGCAGTTTAGTCATGCCCGCCAGTAGGTAAATTACCCCTCTTTCCTCCTGTATCCATCAGAGGGCGCCGTGCTATGCAGCACAAGGGTCTCAGCCTTCGGGCTGGGTGTATGTAAATTTATTGTGTGTTCCTAGCATTTGTGGTTGTGTTCATTACCACGTTTAAGTAAAATTCTGTTTTGGCAAAAGCTGGTGGTGGAGTTGTTTTCCTTGTTCGTGACTTCGCTGTATCCTGGGGAGCCCACCCCGGTACATGGCTTACATTTCCACCATCTACTAACCTAAAGAAACCTTATATTTCAATCTTAGTTTGTGGCACTACCATAACTCCTAGGCAGCATGCTGTTGTGTTGGGGTTATGTTTGACTCAGATCTTTTTCTTCACCCCCTGCATCCCCCTGCTGCTGGTGCCTGAACTTTAGAAACATCTCAGAATCCACCCTGTACAGCAAAAACTCTTGTTGTGGCTCTGATCCATTCTCGTCTTGATTACTCTAAATCATTATTAATCCCTCTTCCCATCACATTTCACGGATCACATCACGTTTTTACCCTACGTTTAATGTATATGTTGGCAGGGAAAAATGGGATGCAAAAGTGTAGTACACTATGCGTTTCCATCCTGCACAGTCCAGCAAAAAATGAATACGTTAATGTATACGCTTTTTTTTTTTTTTTACAGTGGAACTCTATGGTGATGGATGCCATGGCATCTGTCTACGGCATCCTTCATAATCTCTAAGACTTCACTTGAACTGCACCAATTCTCTGGAATTCGCTACCCCAGACAACCAGGTTAACTCCCAACAACCACTATTTTAGGTGCTCCTTATAAATACATCTTTTTATTGTGGCCTTTCATATTCCCTAATCTAACTTTGCTCCATTTATTGTGTCTGAGGGTGATAAGCTGCCAAAATAAGTGTCTGGCAGCAGCTTTTTCCACTCTGCCCATTCAGAACGGGAAAAACAAGTTGAACATGCATGAGCTGAGCCGTACATGTATATGTACGGAGACAGAAGAGATAGCTTTCAGCTGCTTGAGAGTTAGGCTGACAGTTGTCTAAAGGGTATGGCCAGCTTTTTAAGCTAGTTGCTTTTATAATACTTTTGGAAACACAGAATATGCCTTTTGTACACACGCACCTACTGGTTTAGCCAAACCTTTAGGGTATGGCCACATAGGGTAGATTTTTCTGTGTTTCCGCAGCAGAATTTCCCGCCAAATATGTCTTGCAAAGGATGAAATCCTAAGTGGAAATTGATAAATATACACAGCATTAAGAGAAGATTCAGTTTTGCTGGTACTGTAAAGCGCTGTGGATTTTTCAGATGCAATTCTGCTGTGAAAAATGTGCAACATTTATGCCACATATGGCAGGTCCGCTATGAAAAAGCGAAAGTGGATTTGGAGAAAACTGCTACCACAAAAACTGGCCTAAATGGGTTGGTTTTATAACAGAATTGCTGCTGGGACCCCATCATTTCTTTTGCTGCTTTCAACCTTTGTATTGGAATGGTTGAAAACCTTGCAGTAACAATTGACCTGCAGAGCAAATCAGTTAATGCTGTGGGTTTTCCTTGAAGCATGTGGATAAGATTTCAAAAATCTCCTCCACTTTCCTTGTACTGTAAATACTGTAGATTTTCCCCATTGGAATATGGTTGTTTCTGCAGAATGTGTGTGGATTCCTGCAAACCCCATTCAGATGCACCTCCACTATTGATTGGCCTTGATCATTAAGCTGCATTCGCAATGTGTTATCGTACAGATGACGCAGGTGCTAATCATTTGGCATATAACATCAGTTAGTATATCTATGCTATTGGCATAGCTGTTGCTTTGCAATGACTGCTGCTCTATGGAAATAGTGTAGACACATTATAATAACTCTGTAGCACAATGTAGCAGTCAAGCTGGCATTTACTTCATCTGTAAATGCTACTATGAGTGCCAAAACAATCCTAACTGTACTGTACTAGATAGTACTATCTGGCCTACTCACCTTTCTTTTTATTTTTTTATATATGCTATTTAGATAAATGGGACAGGAGCGACAACCTCAATGGTTGTAACCAGTGCACAATTAAAATTAAACCAACTAACCTGTCCGCAAGTCATGTCGATACTACATTGCTGCCCCATTCCTGGTCACTTCCTGATCCTGCCTGACCAGAAGTTGCTTGGTCCTGTGATTGCTGTGGCCAGTCACTGGCCTCAATACTCACATGGGCTGGAACAACACTTCACTAGCATGTCACTGGCATGACATGCCGTTCTAGCATGTGTGCCACTGAGGTCAGTGATTGGCCACAACTGTCACGGGACCAGACCTCTTCCGGTCAGGCACAGAAATAGTGGAAGTGTGGGCAGATTCATTTTTTTGTTTTAATTGGGCACAGATTATGACCATTGGTTTTGTCAGCTCCTAGGTTGCACAACCCCTTTAATTCATCCTTATGGTATTTAGTAGAGACGATCCGGTCGGTTCGCCAAATTTTCCGAAAAGATTTGTTTCAATCCGAATTTATTTGTGGCCAATAGCTTTAAAAAACAGCTATTTCCTGGCTGCAGAGAGCCTGTATAGTGGTGTAGAACACTGTGCCTTGCAGTAACATGCATAGGGAGTCTGCTGTGGTATTGAAACAATACTGTGAGTCAGTATGACACGCACAAGACAGGCGTCGCTCTTAGAATCACTGCACATTTTCACTTATTTGGGCAATTACGGTGCAAAAACTGACCAAATAACTCAAGTGTGAACTCAGCCTAATAGGTCAATGTTAGCGTCAAGAAGAAGCGCACTCCTTTTACACTGTCGTCAGCTGATTCCACATAGATGTCTACAGAACCTGTTCTATTAAAAGCTTATACAAGTAAAGCCCCCCCGACAGAGTGGAGAGGATGTCAGCAGTAAGTTTGTGTTGACGTCACTGATTATTTTGCCCATCCTCTGATCCGTCAGAACAATAACTCTGAAAAACGGATCCTGTCTGTTGAGCATCAGCCTTCACTCGGTCAGCATTTGGTCAGTAATCCATCAGTATTGCAAAAGCCCAAAAAACAGGAGTGGATCCAAAACAGAGATGACACGTGAATAGAATATTTCCATGTCTTTTGTGTTTTGTACGCACTCCTGCTTTTGGCTACCAAATCATAAGCCAATTCTGATGGGACCATACAGGCCTTACAGCTGCTACATAGACAGGATCCATTGTGCGTCTCATTTTTCCTTCCTTCTGACACACCAAAAAGGCAAAATAGTGGCCCAGTCATGAAGTGGGGAGGGTGGGAACAGCATAAGAAGTCCTAAGAGTGTCCCAATGACATAGTGGTGAGGTGGCAGCAACATAAGGAGACCACAGAGTGGCCCAGTCACATAGTAGTGATGTGGCAGCAGCATGAGGAGACCACAGAGTGGTGAAGTGGCAGTAGGGCTGCAGCAAACGATTATTTTAGCAATCGAGTATTCTACCGATTATTCGAGTACTCTAATAAGAAAAAAATTATTAATAGACTGTTTTCCTTTATAAAAACTCATCAGACCCCCTGCCATCACCTTTCATTCCCACTTGTGCGATCAGCCCAAATGCATCAGTTCCCCCCAGTGCCATCAGCTCCACTATCCACCAGTGCCATCATCTCCCCCCCTGTACCATCAGCTCCGTTCCCCCAGTGCCTTTGGCTCTCCCCCACCCCAGTGCCTTCAGCTCCACTCCCCCAGCGCCGTCAGCCCCTCCATGCCATCCATTGCCATGTCCCCCAGTGCCTCCATGCCATCCATTGCCATGTGATTTCCCCCACTGCCATCAGATCAGCCCCTCCATGCCATGTCCCCCAATTCCCCCAGTGCCATCAGATCAGCCCCTCCATGCCATGTCCCTAACTCCCTCAGTGCCATCTGCCCCTCCATGCCATCCATTGCCATGTCCTCCTCCCCCAGTGCCTGCATGCCATCCATTGCCATGTCCCCATCCCCTAGTGCCTCCATTGCCATCTCCAGTGTCTCCATGCCATCCACCATGTCCCCCACTCCCCCAGTGCCATCAGATCAGCCCCTCCATGCCATGTCCCCATTCCCCCAGTGCCATATGCCCCTCCATGCCATCCATTGCCATGTCCTCCCCCCAGTGCCTCCATGCCATTCATTGCAATGTCCCCCTCCCCCAGTGCCTCCATTGCCATCTGTCCCCCTCCCCCAGTGCCTCCATGCCATCCACTATGTCTCCCACTCCCTCAGTGCCATGAGATCAGCCCCTCCATGCCATGTCCCCATTGCCATCTGCCATTCCATGCCATCCATTTCCATGTCCTCTTCCCCCAGTGCCATCATGCCATCCATTGGCATGTCCCCCAGCGCCATCAGCCCTTCTATGCCATTTCCATCCATGTTCCCCAGCGCCATCAGCTCCTCCATGCCATTTCCATCCAATACCTTTCCTGGCAGTGCGATGACATGGAGTCCGCAGGAGATGGACCGCATCTTCTTCCCACTTCCCGGCATGCACTGGGCGAGACCTGATGTCGCACACAGCATCAGCCAGCACACTGACGATGTGTGCACGTAAGGCCCTGGCCACGCAGTGCAGATGGGAGGCCACAGAGCGGTGAGTGAGAGGCTTCTCTTCACTCACGCTCCGTGTTCACGTGATTTAAATGAATCTCGAGGATTTTTTGCATTGATTACATCGATGAATCGTTGCAACCCTAGGAGGCAGCAGCATGAGGAGACCACAGAGTGGCTCAGAGACATAGTGTTGAGGTCGCAGCAGCATGAGGAGACCACAGAGTGGTGATGTGGCAGCAGCATGAAGAGACCACAGAGTGGCCCAGAGATATAGTGTTGAGGTGGCAGCAGCATGGGGAGACCACAGAGTGGAGAAGTGGCAGCAGTATGAGGAGTCCACAGAGTGGCCCAGTGACCTAGTGGTGATGTGGCAGCAGCATGAGGAGACCACAGAGTGGTGATGTGGCAGCAGCATGAGGAGACCACAGAGTGGACCAGTGACAGAGTGGGTAGGCGGGGGGCAATACCAGTGCCAGCTGAAGATGGTGGCTGACAGTAGGAGCACCTGGCAACAGGTGAGGAATAAGGTGGGTGGCAGCATCAGAATAGTAGCTGAAGCAGGTAGCCAGAAGAAACAGGTCTATTTTGACAAAGTGTTGGTGTGGCACCATGGATTGTCTAGTCTGATGCATCAGGCATTGGTGTTTGAAAATCCTGGCTGACGCCTGATTCATTTTCACAAATGTCAGTTCCTCTACATTTTGTCCAGGGCAAACTCGGCTGGTTGCGGACACAAATCGAGTTTGGCTGCCCAGTAGTCATGGGGATCTTTGATGTGGGGTGGCAGGGTGCACTCCAAGTATGCCACAACCTGATGGTTCAGGTTCTGCTCTATGTCTACCTGCTGCTGGTGAGTAGTTTCTTCAGTAGGTGGGTGAAGAAAACTGCTCATCAGCGACTCTAGATTAAAGTTGCTGCTGATGGAGCTGGTACTGCTCGTGCCCCCCCCCCCACTCCCCCCAGCAGCTATGGCAGTGGAACGTAAGCACAGAGGGCCCCTCGGTCAGACCTGCGTGAGGATGGGAGATGGCGCACAAAAGCAGCAGCCAACTGACTACATAGGATGTCTCGATAGCAGTTCAATTTGTCCTCCCTGTCAGCGGCTGTGAAAAAGGCCTCCATTTTGGACTGGGAGCGAGGGTCTAACATGATGGAGAGCCAGTAGTCATCCCTCTGGCGAATGGTGACAATTCGGCTGTCACTACGCAAGCAAGTGAGCATGCATCCGGCCATTTGCGCAGATGACTCAGAGGGACTCCCTGCCTCCATCTCCACTGCATAATTCCACGTTGTGTCTGGGTCCTCTGCCTCTTCTTCCTGATCACCCTGTAGCTCCTCTTGATGCTCCTGCTCCTCCTTTTCTGTCACCTGTGTAGATAAACCACCCATTTCTCTACACATTGCTTGTGCTTGAATGTCCTATCTCCTCCTCCTCCTGTAGTTCAGCCCCACAGGGCTCATGTGGCCGTGAGATGTAGTCGCCACATCTCCTGTCCCCTGTCCAGCCAGATTTAGCAGCATCTGTTCCAGGACATGAATCAGTGGAATGACGTTGTTCATCCGGTAGTCCTGGCGACTGACAAATAAAGTGGCCTCCTTAAAGGGCCCGAGCAAACGTCAAGTGTCACGCATGATCTGCCACTGGCTAAAATCAAAGTTACACAGGGGAGTACCTTTCTCCGCCTGTATCATCAAGAAATCGTTTATGGCCTTTCTCTTTTCAAATAGTCGGTCTAACATATGGAGGGTGTAATTCCAACGGGAGTAAAAGTCGCATATCAGCCTATGTTGGGGATGCTGTTCTGCCGCTGCAGCTCAAGGATGGTGTGCTTTGTGGTATACGAGTGGCTGAAGTGCATGCAAAGTTTCCTGGCTGTTTTCAGGATGTCTTGCAGATGGGCAGAAGACTTCAGGAACCGCTTTACAACCAGATTAAACAAGGTGCACCATGCAGGGCGCATGGCTCAGCCCTCCTTGACGCAGCGCCGACACCATGTTCTTCCTGTTGTCGGTCACCATGGTTCCGATTTAGAGCTTTCAAGGAGAAAGCAAGGATTCGATTTCTTGATGAAGGACACGGAGCAGTTCCTCCCCTGTGTGACTCTGTTCGCCGAGGCAAACTAGGTGCAGAACAGCGTGACACCGCCGTGCTCTGCACATGTGGTATGCTGGTGGGGCACTGTGAATTGTCCCTGCAGTGGAGGCTGTGGACACGGTGGAGGATGAGGAGGCAGAGGCGGACATTGTCGCAAGACTAACGGCGTGAGAACGTGGAGGCGGAAGCTGGGTTACCTGGCCAAGTTGCAGGTGTGGCTGGGCAGGAACCACATTTACCCAGTGGGCCGTAAAGGATATATATTGTCCTTGACCGTAGTTACAGCTTCACATGTCGGCGCTCCTGTGCACTTTGGCTTACACCGACAGGCTCAAGGACTGGCCCACCTTCTGTTCTACATATGTGTGCAGGGCTGGTACTGCCTTTTTGGCAAAGAAATGACGGCTTGTGACTCTTCACCTTAGCTCGGCAAAAGCCATAAGTTCTCTGAAAGGTGCAGAGTCCACCCCTTGGAAAGGGAGGGACTGCAGCACCAGCAATTTGGCCAGGAGCGCGTTCAGCTTCTACGCCGTTGGATTAGTGCACACATACTGTTGTCTCTTGGCTATCGCTTTGGTGATCAATTGCTGATGGAATGACTGATGAGGAGTAGGAAGAGGAGGAGCAGGAGCATCAGGACCAGCAGATGATGGGAAGGACAGACAGCTTCCTTCGGCTGAGGTGATGGAACCTTGACTGCATGAAATTGGGTGCGTGCCACTGGGTATTGCAGCAGTTGTTGCGGCAGGCTGGACTACCACATCGGAGCTACGGTTCTCCCAGGCCACTTTATGGTGACGCTGCATGTGTTGATGCAGGGCCGTGGTGCCAACATTGGCATCCTGGCCACGCTTCACCTTGTGCCCACAAATCCGGCAAATGGCCATGTTCACCGCCTCCGCCGGCCTAACAAAAAATTGCCACACCACTGAGTATGCCATTTTCCCACCAACCGTGCTGACTGCCTGCTACCGCTGCCTCCTTGAACCCCTGCACCGCTACTTTCTGGGACGGTAGGCTCCTGCGAAGTGGGTGGTCTACCGCAGGCACATTTGGCTCCCGACCTACCACTGCTGCCACCCTGCTGACTCACAGCCACGCTGCCATCTGCTGGCTCAGCCGCTGTCTCACGTGCAAGATGCCACCCTCTTCTCCTGATGATGATGATAATGATGAAGCCCCTTCTTCACCCGGTTCCCAAGTGCGATCGGCTACATCATCATCATCATCCGCTACTTTCTGCAAGTCACTGATGTCCCCCTCAACGGTCTCAGGGCCAGGAGCCTGACTGCTCGCAACACCTGCTTCCACGTGAGTCTCCTCATCACTACTTGTCTGCCTACCGGAGGAAGCGGCGGATGTCTCCTTCAGATCTTGGCTGGGCAGTAGCTGCTGACTGTCCTCTAGTAGCTCGTCCTTGCTGAAAAGTGGAGCCGAGCCTACGGCATATAATACTTCTCGCACTGAGGGAACTGAAAATGACAGAGGAAGCTTCAGGATAGGTGGGGGCACAGGACCTGTTCCTGGGCCATGCCAACTAAGCGTCGTGTCAGAGGAACCCACCGACTCTTGGCTGGGGGTGTCTGATGTCACTTACAACGAACTCAAAGACTGAGTCAACCATTCAAGCACCGCTGGGTTGCTGGTCAAGACACGACCGCTAGATGACACCGGGAGCTCAGGTCTTACACTGCTGCCACCCCCCCCTTCCTTCTTCTGCTGCCTGCGACAGAAACATTTTGGCCACTGCCCTTTCCCTTTGAAGGGCCTGTCGCCTGTTTGTCTGACATACTGTATGATAAAAGAATTAAATTAAAATAATACCCCCCCAAAAAGGCTGTAGTACAATGTCACTTCACCGCTGAACGGCAATTAAGACATATATATTTTTTCTGATTAATAAACTCCCCCCCGAAATAAAAAAATTCTCTGCAGAATGGCAATTAAGACATATTCTTTTTCATATTTTGACACCCCCCAAAAAAAAATATAACTATCACAATTCACCGCAGAACGGCTAATGGGACGTATGTATCTTTCCTATTAATACACCACGTAAATGGCTGTAGTACATATATATATTTGAATTTTTTTAATACACCCCCCAAAAAAAACGTAAAACAATGTAAAATCAACGCAGGATGGCTGATAGGACGTACGTATCTTACCTATTAATACACCCTGTAAATGGCTGTAGTACAATGTAACTTCATCGCTGAACAGAAATTATGACATTTTTTTCCCTTTTTTTTCCTAATAACAAACCCCCCACAAAAAAAAGTAAAACAATTCAAAATAAACGCAGAAAGGCTAATAGGACGTACGTATCTTTCCTATTAATACACCCCGTAAATGGCTGTATCACAAAACTTGCACCCCAATCACAAGCAAGGTTTGCTGGAATTAGTGATGTATAATATAGTGCAAACAACCTAAAAGCAAGGTGTAATAGAATCGCTCCTATTACCCAGGCTGTACACTCTTCTATTGCACCCTGTTCTCCTTTTATAGTGTGGATGATGCCTCCCTATCCTTTCCCTACACCCTGAACTTGTAAATCGTTTTTTTAGCACAATGAAGTCTTTCCTAGCACTGTCCCTAGCGCCTGCTGACATTTCTCCCTGCACTAAGCATACTGGAAAATGGCAGAATCCAAAATGGTTGAGGCTATTTATAGGGCTGTGACATCACAAGGCTTTCTGGCTGCTGATTGGCTGCATGCATGGCATTGTGGGTGATCCCTCATTCCCAGAGTTCTTTTCTCCATGTCCTAACATGTGCAGCAGCCATTTTAGGAAAAAATGCGATTCGTTACCACGAAGTGTGAGAAAATTCGGATTTGGTGCAAGTGGAATTTTTGCTAAAATTCGGATCGAATTCCACTTTGTCAACTTCGATTCGCTCATCTCTAATATTTATCTTTCCCTACTGTAGAGTGTATGGTGTAAAGATGATACAAGCTGAACAAGCATTGAACAAGCATTGAAGTAAATACAACTCTTAAAGGGATTTTTCCACAAGTAAAATATTGATGACTAGAGATGAGCGAACTTCTGTTTTAAGTTCGGCGTCTAAAGTTCGGCTTCCGGTTAGCGGAGGATCCCGATATGGATTCCGAATTCCGTTGTGGTCCGTGGTAGCGGAATCAATAATGGTCATTATTGATTCCGCTACCACGGACCACAACGGAATTCGGAATCCATATCGGGATCCTCCGCTAACCGGAAGCTGAACTTTAGACGCCGAACTTAAAACAGAAGTTCGCTCATCTCTATTGATGACCTATCCTCAGGATAGATAATCCATATCTGATCAGTGGGGGTCTAAGGCACAGCATCACCACAATCAGCTGTTTAAAAAGTCTGCACCGCTCCTCACAGCATACCAAGCGCAGCACCGTTCATTGTATAGTGGCTGTGCAGGGTATTGTGGCCCAGGGGGGAAGGGGGGGCACTGATCAGATATTGATGATCCTATCCTTAAGAAAGGTCATCAGTATTCTACTTCTGAAAAACTCCTTTAAATGTAATGCTAAGTGTAACACAGGTATACATTACAGTACAAGTAATTCAATGTATTTTCTATAAAATACTGAGTTCACATCTGCATCAGAGGCTCTGTTCTTGGGGCCTTGGTCACAGGTTTCATTTAAAATAGTGCAGAAAAAAGTCCTGCAAATTCCATATCCCTAAACCCAACCCATGGGCAGCATGGTGGCTCAGTGGTTAGCACTGGTATCTTGCAGTTCTGGGGTCCTGGGTTTGAATCCGACTAAGGACAACATCTACATGGAGTTTGTATGTTCTCCCCATGTCTGTGTGGGCTTCCTCCGGGCACTCTGGTTTTCTCCCACACTCCAAAGACATACTGATAGGGAACTTAGATTGTGAGCCCTATTGGAGACAGTGGGACGCTAATGTCTGTAAAGTGCTGCTTTAATAAATAAATACATTATAGTGAACAAGTTCTGTTCAGCATTGTCAGGGTCAACTGTGCAGAATCTGCCACTTCCTTTATATTCGTCCTGTTTCAAGCAGGGAGTAGAACGAAAATGAATAGCGTTGATGTGAACACCACCTAACTCTTTACTTTACTATACATTAGTTGTAAATGTGAACTGTAAAATGAGGCTCCTAGATAGATACACAGTTGAGTCACATTATAATGACCACTTCCTACTTTCAACATCAGCAGCGTGCAGCTCATGAAGGATGTCACGTATCGTTGCACACATATCCCTTGTTACTGTCATGGGTAAAAGGGGCAATTTATGAGAGTTGCAAAAAGCGATGATTATTGGCTTGTGGGCCAAGTTTGGCAGTATTTCTGAAACTGCGCAGTTAGTGAATGTTCGTGTGCCCCTGTGGGGAAAGTGTATTGTGAGTAGATAAATGGCATTATTGTGAGCAAACGACGTGGAAACTGCAGAGCATCATGTGCCATGATGTGAGAGGTGGACGTTTTCTACAAATGTGCGCGAGGGAAGACCAACACTCTATATTGGAGCAGCTCATAGCCAAAATGAACCAGGGGCCTACCAGATGTGTGTCTAAAACAACAGGTGGATGTTGGCATGTCAGACGAGAAACATCTGAGAACAAACACCCTGCAACAGAATGCAAGCTGGTGGTGGCAGCATTAAGGTCTGGGGAGTTTTTTGTGTGACATTCTCTGAGCCCACTCATCCATCTAGAAGACACTCTCAATAAATTTGGGTATGAATCCACCCTTGCAGATCACATACACTCATACATGTTGATTGTCCTCCCTGGGAAGGATGGGATCTTCCAGCAAGGCAATGTGACATATCACACAGCTAGAAATGTCCAACATTGGTTGGATCAGCATGACCAGGACTTCCAAGTACTACCCTGGCCCCTTAATTTCCCAGACTTGAACTCAATTGAGCATCTGTGGGACCACGTTGATCGTCATGTTCGCTGTACAGATCCCCCTCCTACACACCCTCCATCAGCTGTGGGATGCACTGCAGTCAGCATAGCTCCAGATACCTGTGACAGACTACCAGGACCTTATTGAGTGACTCCTAGCCCATCTAGCAGCTGTCCGTGCTGCACACATTAGTTACTCTGGATATTAACTGGTGGTCATAATAATGTGTCTATATGCTTTAGGTTTCAATCACACACTTATACATTATCCATTGTCTATATACCATGTCCATAAAGTGAATAAGAAAGTGTCTATCCTCAGATCTTCATAACCTGAAGATACGTTTAACCATACATTTAAACTATAGAGTGTGATTTTTTTTTTACAGGGAAGTCAGTTTTGCAGGAGTCTGCACTTCGCTAAAGTTGTCAAATGTCACACAGTGTTTGATACATTTTGTGCATCTTTAAGGCTTACACTTCTGTCTTGATGATAGTCCACTTTCTCCACCACATTTTACTGGAGTAAGGGTACAACATTTTTGCAACTTTTTAAAAAGCCTTGGTTTAATAAATCTGGAGTGAAACTCATTGCCATAGCTACCTATGCCCACTTTCCCACCCAATTTTGAAAACTGACATGAGTGGTATAAAAATGCAAGCTGTCACGAGATTTCTGCGCAAGTGACCACAAGAAGTCATAAAGTCTTATTTAGCTAATTTTTGAGGCCAGAATTCTACAGTGAAGGGGTTGATACATTTCCCCCATACTGTGTCTAGAGGCAATTTACAACCGAAAATCAACCATACTACTAAACATAGCCTAAACCAAGTGTGTGTTACAGTAAGAAGGGACATGTATGCTGCATGCCCCAAAAGACATTCTGCCAAATATCATGATGACCACATTCTAGTTAATAAACAAATACACCCAGGCTTTCTTTTTACCATATTCCTGCCTATCTTGTAATAAAATCAGTGGCTCTTGAATGCCACGCCACCTCACAATTCACAGCACTTGTATTAAAAAAAACCTTAAGATACATTTCATTGTGAATAATGAAAACATATGGAATTCAAAATCGTTGCACCTCTATGTACTTGATATGTTACACTTACCTTATGGCATTTCCTCTTGGTGGCAATACTAGTGGTCCTTGTAACTTATTAAGATCGATTACACCTCCATATTTCTGAGTTGTGTTGCTGCGTGTTACTTCAGAAGGTTTCACTAAGAGTCTGCTCATAGACATATATCAAACTATGAAGATGAGGTTCAAAGTACATATGTTTATTTAGCTGTGTTCCTATTACAGGAAGTGCTAGAGTATGTACATCATCCAAAGGAGCTGCATTTAACTGGGACCTGAGATTGCTTATTAACTGTACACGGGATGAAAATTGTGCTGAGGCAAACTCATAACTTTACTGAACTTTGAGTTCATTACTTAGGAACAGTTTTCTGTTGTCTTGGATGTCAAGTGATTGTTTCTTGAAATGTTAGATGACTATTGATTTGTAACCGTTCTAATCCAAATTAAGTAATAAAGAGTTAAGAATATTTGCTAAGATAAGGATTAAAGTTGAGCAACAAACCATAACACACAGTTTGTCGGCTTTTATAGTGTGATACGCACTCATTCACTGTGTTTTTCTTGCATCTGTTTTTCTTTGCACCTAAAATTAGCGGAAATGCAGCCAAATGCACAAGAATCCCAGTTAACGTAGACATTTTTTTTTATTGAAAAGGGCAGCACTCAATAAATAATACTATTCCCTATACATAGCATGACAGCACAACATCCAGCATAGACTAGCTTACACTGTACATCACTCTACATTTTTCACTACCATTACTATAGACTCAAATTTACCTAAGTCTAAAAACAAAGTAATGCAGACAAGCAAAATGGGATGGGGAGTGGGAAAAAGGGATAACGAGGTGAAGCACAAACAGGGGAGAGGGTTGAAGGAGAGGAATGTTAATCCTCAGCAGTGCAGGACACACATAGCCTGCCTCCTCAAAATGGGGTGATTCCTGGTTGGCTAAATAGGATCCTTATAACAGTTCATAAAGTACCAGGCTTCCTGGATTGCTCCAAAAGTATATATCCCAGGAAATAGTCCATAGAGCTTTAGGCTGTTCCTGGGCACAGAGTCTCTGAGTTCATGCTCCAAGGCATTCAGCAGACTCTGTGCAAAAGGGCAAAGATGTTTCCTTCATTAATGGGCACTTGGAGCAGTAGCAAAGTTTGCACAGGTTGCGAGTGTGCATACATGACCTGTGTGGCAGCCCCCCTTGGATAAACATTAATGACAACTTCCTGTGTCCATTAGTCAATCTCTCTAAAATAAAATTAGTTCATACAGTAACTAAGGTGTTATCAGAGAACTGTGCAATAGACTTCACCAAGTCCTTTGCTCTGATGAGCTTGTGGAGCATCTTGGGTTTCCACAGTTTAGGCTTCAGACTCTTTTTTTTTGGCTCGAAATCCATGCAGAAAAAACTCTTGCATAATCTGCACCATGTGCAGCCACCCTTAGTTTTGTATCCAGCTTTTTATTAACTTCACTAACTTCCTACCAGTAGATCATTCATAAGTATTGACAAAATTACAAAGGACTAATTCATAATTTTGCTAAATTAAAGTTTTATTGGATGTTCAATAGCAGAAAAGGTACAGAAATAAAGCAGTTTGCTCCAGGAAGTTACAGGAAACTAAATTGGTAAAGAACCTCAAAACAAGGATAGGGAATTGAAATATATTTGCGAATTTGGGTTCAATGTCTCACAATTTCGATCACGTATTGGTACAATTTAATATTTTGCATAGACTATATGTTACGCCCTTGTGGCTTAATAAACTTGGGTTAAGAGATAGCTCTAAGGCTGGGTTCACACCTGAGCGTATTCGATAAGCGCTGTTTACAGGCGTTTTTGAGGCGTATTTTGGGGCGTTTTTGTATTTTGGAAACGCGTGTCGTACGCGCGTTCTTGCTATTGACCACGGAGGCGTACAATGAAAAACAGAGGTGTTACGCGTGACAATACGCCCCAAAGAAGCTCCTGTACTTCTTGGGGCGTAGGGCGTTTTACAGCGCGTTCGTACGCGCTGTAAAACGCTCAGGTGAGAACCATGCCCATAGGGAAACATGGTTTTTGCCTGTTGAGCGTTTTACAGCACGTAGGAACGCGCTGTAAAACGCTCAGGTTTGAACCTAGCCTAAGTGTCCACGGTGTGATTCTCTTAAGGCTGATCATTTACATATGCTCTGGTCTTGTCCAGAATTAAAACAGTATTGGATTGTGATCCAAAATTTTGTTACTAATGAGTTAAGACTTCTGATTCCTTTTACGGTTGAATGTTAGATATTGAGTGATCTCTCCAAGGTAAAATGCCATAAATATAAAAAGATTCTCCTGAATAGAGTATTGTTCTTGGCCAGACTTTTGATCTCCCGAGTTTGGTTTTCACGAAATGTTCCAAATTTTAATAATTGGATAAATTTGGTCAATAGGGTTAAAAGCTATGAGTATTTCTTGTATAAGCAAAGAAATAGTCAGGAGAAATGGATTAAGATATGGGAGGCCTGGAGGTTTTAACCTCTTCCCTCCCCCAATTCTCCATGACACCTATTTCTCTTCTCCTAATTTTTATTTTTTATTTTCCTTTGTTCCTCTTTTTCTTACTTCCTGTATTTGAATGATAATGGGTCTTGAGACGCATCACAAGGGTAGGGAAGGTTGGGAGGAGGGTGGTTATGAGCAATGCTAAAATAATAATAATGTAGTATTGTATTATTGTATGAAAATTAGATGGTTTTTAGATATTTTTTGGTACGTTAATAATAAAAAAAAAGGATAGGGAATTGAAATGGAGAAAAGGGGAGTCTCAGCAGACAAAGAAATAGTTATAAACTATAGCGTCAGTATTTGGTTCCTCCTTTGTATGTTAAAGTAATTCAGTTGTTTTTCTTTCCTCAGGGTTATTAATGGAACAGCACATTACAACTTCACTAAATTGGATGAATTTATGGATCTTCTGGTAGACAATGGATTGGTGCCAGGTCAGGAAAACTTGATTCATTTTGACCTGTGGAACATATGCTGCATACTATGCCAATAAATACTATGGTAGTCATTTTTGTAAATGATTTACATTTTTTAACAGATACTTAACAGGTTTCCTAGCTCTAAATAATTGAAGTAAGGGGCACTAAATTCCACATTTTAAAGGCCTGTATACTGTGAACCTGGGGAGATTGGCACTTCTACATTAAGCTCCAATGAAAGCTCTTGCAAATTAACTGCGGCTCATACAGCGCAAGTTGCAACCGTTTGTCGGCTCCATAGGATCCATGGTATCCTCACAGACATCAATGTTTATAAGAGGCCTAAAGTGTACTTCAAAGGGGTTGTTCCAAAAAAAAATAGCCGAAGGATAGGTCATAAATGTACTAATGCTTGGGGCCCCGCTACTGGCCTCTAGTCCCCCCTTCATATTCATAATGTTGGAGGAGGTTAAATAGAGTTGTCATCATGCATACATTATACCACTCCATTCAATGTCTTGAAGACTAAAAGAGATAGGTTATAAATGTTTTTTTTTGTGGACTAGTGCCTTTAATTTTCAGTGGGATTTGACTCCTTAACTAGACAAAACCTACAGTGAAGAAATTGCATCCCCTTTCAGATTTTTCTCTGCTCTGTGCAGCTGTCAGTTGTGGATAGAACTTCACTTCCCCATTCTAGAAATCTATGGCTTGTGAGCTAGCCCTATGATGAGTAGAAGGAAAAATACTTTTATATCTCTTTAAAGGTTTCGAATTGATGGGAAGTCCATCAGGATATTTTACCAATTTTGAAGATAAAGCACAAGTGTTTGAATGGAGACAACTAATCTTCTTAACAGCAAAGCGTAACATTGGTAAGTGGCTGTTTATTATTTGTTGGCATATTGGTGAACTGATACATTGGTTGATTTAATCCAAAAAGTACAAAGTTGCTTTATGCTTTCATAAAACAAGTGAACCATATCCTGTTCTAAAAAATACTGGTAGTTGTAGAAGAATTTAATCCAAGCTTCATGGTGAAGGAAAGGAACTAGAGTTTGAAAATGAGCATCACACACAACTAAACCCTCTGGTGAACTAGGAATGCCAAATCTTTTACATAAAAATAATAAAATACTAAGTTTGCCTTTCAAAGCCCCTCTTGGTCGAATCTAAATGTGTGGCAAGCACTTAGGTCCCTTTTAAATAAACTATATCATGGACAGATTGTAAGAAGACTCACTTAAATATATCCAAATGCAGCACTTACTTAAAAACTTCAAAATTGGCTTTATTTTAAAAGATCTTTCTCTTACTGTGAGGTTTTAGGTGGCCCGTTCACCCTAACCTGGGTCAAGGCTCTAAGTTTTGCATATCTTTGAATGAGGTGTGAGGAATATGTATTATCATTTCATGGCAGCCATGTTCCCACACCAGCCATCAGCTGTCAGATAGCAAAAGTAGTGAACTCCACAGGAGGGCCCTGCTTCAAAGCCGCAGCCAGATAGCAGAAAGCTCCTAGTAGGCCACATTTGGTTACATTTCACACCTCCATTCAGACAGCACGGATCCGGCAGGAAAACCTCTCTGCAGGGAGTCTAAGCCATTCCCCATTTCAATCAAAATCTAGCAGACAGCATGGAACTGGCGATTTATAAGGAATTATGAATCGTCCGTCCATCCCAGGCATAATTCGGTTATCTTTTTGCGATCCTGGAGCATAGCCAAACATCCATGGGGTCCTGGCTTGATGCTAGGATGCCCGGGAGGGGAGATATACATATCTCCCCACAGAAACCAAATAACAGTACCATGTTTGGACTCTACTTGTAGCCGGAACCCAGGCGGATCTGTTGGTTCCAGAACCATCTCCCTATGACATTCTAGTCTGGAGCTATGAACCCTAAAGTGTTTTGTGGGTCATTTAATGCCAGCCCAGAAGAGGGGGGAGTGGACCCTCCCCAAAGGAGGGGCCGGCTACAGTTTAAAAGGCTTGTGCCAGCAAGCGGGCGTGTCTTTTTCTGAAAGGGGGTCACATCGTGCAAATGTGTTTGGAGAGACCTGGAAACCAGCTGACATCACTGCCCTCCATGTGAATACAGCAAAGGAACATTCATCTACCCGGTAACTGACTTGTACTCTGTCTAATCCTGTTTGTACCATATTTCCTGTATTTGTAACCTCAGACCACTGTATATATTCTGTGTGTATAGAGTTATATCTAGTGTGCCCTTAAGGCGATTAAATATATAATTTAATCTTGTGCTGTCTTGTATCTCGATCACGAAACCCCACTTCCGTGTTTCAGCCTAGTTATAAGCTACCGCGGGTTGGTTTCTCACCCTATATAATCCCGTTAGCGGACCGGGCTTATATCAAACGAGAAGCTGGTGGCAGATTACCCGGGCTGAGACAGCGCTGTTTTAGCTGCGGCAGTGAAAAGGCTCTCTCAGCTTGTTGCCTCTCTGTGCCCGCGTGGACAGGAGGTGTCTGTGTAAACTGTACCAAGCTGACCTTACATGCTCCTCTGGGAGAGCATAACGTCACGCCTTGGTAACCAGGGACCGTACCGCGTCTTGTGAGCTCGACGTAGTTGACGGCGAACGGGCACGAGGGGTGGTATCCATCACATATATCCAAGTACCTTCAAACGGATCAACTACAAATTACTTTAGTGCTATTACTATGGCCATTAATCTGCCCTTTTTATCCTATTGTTGGTATTCCCAGTTACTGTTTGGTTTCTTCTGAACACAGTATAACACATCTAAAATTGTATGCTTTATTACACCACATGAAAAATTGACTGTTCACATCTGTGTCCTGGCTGCCATTTACAGCAGATGCCATGATGCAGTGCGGATTCATCACACAGCAGATATAGTTGGTGCTCCATCGACCCCATTTAATTATAAGCAGTTCTGTTGGGGTCTGCT
The DNA here is from genome assembly GCF_905171765.1 of Bufo bufo. NCBI lineage: Eukaryota > Metazoa > Chordata > Amphibia > Anura > Bufonidae > Bufo > Bufo bufo. Next base: position 540,926,706 of record NC_053390.1, on the reverse strand, counting down.
GTGGTGTGTCGTTTAGATGGGTCGCTTAGCGCTGCATTCAGAATCTGATGGACCCAATGACAGACGACTTGTATCTTGCATTAAAGCCTTCAAAACATACTGCATGTAAATGTAACCTAAACACTAGTGTTGATCGCGCACCAAAGTGCTCGTGATCTCTGGTGCTCGAGTAGAACACTTCCCGATGCTCAGGTGCTCTACAGAGCACCCGAGCACAATGGAAGTCAATGGGAGAACCCGAGCATTCAACCAGGCACCCCCTGCTCTGAAGAGGGGAGGGTGTCGGGACTCTAGTTCGGCTTAGGAGTCCCTGCTCTGACTCCATATATAGCTATGTCCATATATGGAGTCAGTGATTGGGGACACCCCAGTGTATTTACAGTGCTTTGTAAAAGTATTCACCCCACTTGACATTTTTCATGTTTTGGTGCCTCACAACCTGGAATTAACATGGATTGTTTGAGGATTTGCATAATTTAATTTACAGAACATGCTCACAACTTTTAGGATGTTTTTTTATTTATTGTGAAGCAAACAGCAAATAGGACAAAATAACAGAAAAAGTAAATGTGCATAACTATTCACCCTCCTAAAGTCAATACTTTATAGAGCCACCTTTTGCGACAATCGCAGCTCCAAGTCATTTTGGATAAGTCTCTATGAGCTTGCCACATCTTACCACTGGGATTTTTGCCCATTCCTCCCTGCAAAACTGCAATCTTTAAGTCTGACCACAAATTTTCTATTGGATTAAGATCTGGGCTTTGACTAGCCCATTCCAACACATTTACATGTTTCCCCTTAAACCACTCAAGTGTTGCTTTTGCAGTGTGTTTGGGGTCATTTTCCTGCTGGAAGGTGAACCTCCGTCCTAGCCTCAAATTACGCACAGAGTGGTACAGGTTTTGCTCAAGAATATCCCTGTATTTAGCACCATCCATCTTTCTCTTAACTCTGACCAGTTTCCCAGTCCCGGCTGCTGAAAAACATCCCCACAGCATGATGCTGCCACCACCATGTTTCATTGTGGGGATGGTGTTCTTTGAGTGATGTGATGTGTTGGGTTTGCGCCAGACATAACGTTTTCTTTGATGGCCGAAAAGTTCAATTTTAGTCTCATCAGACCAGAGCACCTTCCTCCATACATTTTGGGAGTCTCCCACATGCCTTTTCGCAAACTCGCAACGTGCCTTTTTGTTTTTTGCTGAAAGTAATGGCTTTCTTCAGGCCACTCTGCCATAAAGCCCAACTCTATGGAGCATACGGCTTATTGTCGTACTATGTACAGATACTCCAGTCTCTGCTGTGGAACTCTGCAGCTCCTCCAGGGTTACCTTAGGTCTCTGTGCTGCCTCTCGGATTAATGCCGTCCTTTCCCGGTCCATGAGTTTTGGTGGGCGGCCGTCTCTTGGCAAGTTTGCTGTTGTGCCATGTTCTTTCCATTTGGTTATGATAGATTTGATGGTGCTCCTGGGGATCATCAAAGATTTGGATATTTCTTTATAACCTAACCCTGACTTGTACTTCTCAACAACTTTGTCCCTTACTTGTTTGGAGAGTTCCTTGGTCTTCATGGCAGTGTTTGGTTAGTGATGCCTCTTGCTTAGGTGTTGCAGCCTCTGGGGCCTTTCAAAAAAGGTGTGTATATGTAATGACTGATCATGTGACACTTAGATTGCACACAGGTAGACATCATTTCACTAATTATGTGACTTCTGAAGTTAATTGGTTGCACCAGAGCTTTTTATGGGCTTTCTAACAAAGGGAGGAATATATACACACATGCATATTTTCTGTTTTCTATTTCTAAATAATAGTTTTATTTATATATTTTTCTCATTTCACTTCACCAACTTAGACTGTTCTGATGCATCACATAAAATTCAGATTAACAAAACATTGAACTTAAGGCTGTAATGTAACAAAGCACAATAAAAATCAAGGGGTGAATACTTTTGCAAGGCACTGTAAATCTAATTTAGCCTCTATTTCTGAAAGTTTCTGGTGGGATTTGAACTCACAACCTTCTACATTACAGCCAAGAATCTGTAACTGGCCATGCAGCTCTATAGTGTAGTGGTTAATATTCTTGGCTGTAATGTAGAAGGTTGTGAGTTTGAATCTCGTCAGAAACTTTTCAGAAATAGAGGCTAAATTTTATCATTAAGTTTTTAGCCATAATATATTTACATATATTATTATTTATTTAGAATATATAATATATTATAATATATGTAAATATATTATGGCTAAAACATCAGTAGTAGTTTCCCACATATTATGCATTCATATATATCAGAAGTATGATTATTTATATATATATATATATATATATTTTTTTTTTTTTTGTAATTACAAATTTTTTACAATTACTAAAAAAAATATAAAATATATAAATTTTATTTAGCCTCTATTTCTGAAATGTTTCTGCCGGGATTTAACTCACAACCTTCTACATTACAGCCAAGAACCTTAACCACTACACTATAGAACTGCATGACCAGTTGCAAAACATTTTTTAATGTGAGACTTCTGCTGTATAGGAATACTTACTACTAGTCTCACTAGTCTTACTAGAAGTCTCATATTTTATTTTTTTTAGTAACTGGCCATGCAGCTCTATGGTTTAGTGGTTTTCATAAATAGCTAAATTTGATTTTAATGCACTGGCTTGACTACACGCGATATTCGGCCAAACACCGCGATGTGCCGAGCATCGCGATGCTCGAGCCGAACTGGTGTTCGGCCGAGCATGCTCGATCAACACTACTAAACACTTATTAGAAATAAGAAGCTAAGATAAATTATAGCCCACCTATCCTAAATAGCAAACCATTGAAAGTACATTATGGGAGCTCAGAAATACAAATACAGCACAGCAGTTAGGACATGTCTGACAGCATAGCGGAGCTAAACTGCTGACTATTTCCAAGGGTGACTAGCAGAATAGTAAAAGTGGTAAATAACACCAGATCAATACCAAAATGGTGTAAAACAATGTCTTTACAAATGTACTAACATATTATGTAGATTTAAACCAAAATGTTACACCTACAAATAGATTTAAACTTCTTTGGTTAAAGAAAAGAGAAACTGTAGGTCATTGTTGGTTTGAGTTGAGTAGATACAGGAACAGTAGCTATAGAAGAAAAAAAAATGTTTTTATATATATTATCTTTGGTAAGTCGAAATATGAAAAGTAGTCGAGACATTTTGGTAGTACAATATAGAAAGAAAAGAGAACACCACAAAGATTTCTTCTGGTATTTTGTAAGCCTTATGAAATTATCAGTAAAAATATATTTCCACGCTTTGAGCCCTGGCAGCAGCAGACCGTTTGTAGTCACTATCTACCTTGGTGCATTGCTTGTCTATGCCTAAGGCTAAACGTCAATGACACCTACTCACTAGGCTTATTGTCTCTTTCTTTTGGTCAAAACCAAACCATTGTACAAGCAGTAATATTAGCAGATTTATTGAAAACAGCCTTTGTTGTACAAACAGTGGCTTGCTCTGTCTTCTGCTTAACACAGGGTGACCTAATGTAACACTGTAATTAATAGGCAGCGATCAGAGATGTGTATATAGCATTGTCACAGTGGGTCAGTATTGTCTCTATATCTGTTCACAGTAGCTACGTAGACGTTTATTTTAAGGCTCTGTGCACATCTGCGTAAAAGGCTACGTTAGGATTAGAGATGAGTGAATTTCATGTTTTGTTTGGTGGTAAAAGCAGATTTGCGTTATGGATTCTGTTACCACGGACCATAACGCAATTCTATGACGGAATGCATAACATAATGCCTTTAGAGGCATTACGTTATTCATTCCGTCATAATAGAAGTCTATGGGCTGCATAACGGATCCGTCCCATTTCCGTTATGCAGGGGAGTCGTGCAATTCTGCTTTTACCACCAAAACGAATTTCATAACATGAGTAAATGGGTAAGTTAAGTAAATTGGTCTGGGCTACAATACCAAGCATAGCCACTGGAATCTATGGGCTGTGCTTCATATGCTTTGAGGAGGCCGCAGTACTCACCTGATTGCCATGACCTCTTCAAACAGCTGATTGTTGGGGGTACTGGGGTCAGACTCCAACAGATCTGATATTAACCCCTTCAACCCCGGGCATGCTTTCACCTTCCTGCCCAGGCCATTTTTTGAAAATCTGACATGTGTGACTTTATGTGGTAATAACTTTAAAACACTTTTACTTATACAGGTGATTCTGAGATTGTTTTCTCGTCGCATATCGTACTTCATGACACTGGTGAAATGGAGTAAAAAAATATATTTTTTATTTATAAAAAAATACCAAATTTACCAAAAATTTAGAAAAATTAGCAAATTTCCAGATTTCGATTTTTCTACTTTTATAATAGATAGTAATACCTCCAAAAATAGTAATTACTTTACATTCCCCATATGTCTACTTCATGTTTGGATCATTTTGAAAGGTTAGAAGGCTTAGAAGTTTAGAAGCAAATCTTAACATTTTTACATTTCCAAAACCCAAATTTTTCAGGATCAGTTCAGTTATGAAGTCACTTTCTGAGGCTTACATATTAGAAACCACCCATAAATCACCCCATTTTAGAAACTACACCCCTCAAGGTATTCTAGAGTCAAACAGCTAAATATGGATTTTGCTGACCTGAATTGGCAGACATGGATTTTAGCTGCCATGTCACATTTAAAAAATTTCCAGAGGTCCCCAGAAATGAAAAATCCCAAAAAGTGACCCTATTTCGGAAAGAGCACCCACGTAAGAACATTTTAAGTGGTGGAAAGGGTACTTTTTATCAAACAGGTATCTCACAGAAGGCAGAATTACTTGAGACAAGCATTTCATAGCACACATTTGTAAAAATTACTAGCAGACCCCAATTTTTCACTTTCACAAGGGGTTAAAGGAGAAAATGCACCCCAGCATATGTTCCCCATTTTCTCCCCATTTTGCAAACACCCCATATGTGCTCATAGCCTGCTGTATTGGCGCACAGCAGGTCGCTACAGGTAAAGTACAAAATATGTTTTTTGCAGGCCTGAATTGGCAGACATGGATTTTAGCTGCCATGTCGCATTTAAAAAATTTCCAGAGGTTCCCAGAAATGAAAAACCCCAAGAAGTGACCCCATTTTGGAAAGAGCACCCCCGTACGGACATTTTAAGTGGTGTAAAGGGTACTTTTTACCAAACAGGTATCTCACAGAAGGCAGAATTACTTGAGACAATCATTTCATAGCACACATTTGTAAAAATTACTAGCAGACCCCAATTTTTCACTTTCACAAGGGGTTAAAGGAGAAAATGCAGTCAGTATATGTTCCCCATTTTCTCCCCATTTTGCAAACACCCCATATGTGCTCGTAGCCTGCTGTATTGGCGCACAGAAGGCCGCTACAGGCAAAGTACAATTTGCAGGCCTGAATTGGCAGACATGGATTTTAGCTGCCATGTCGCATTTAAAAAATTTCCAGAGGAAGAGCACCCCCGTACGGACATTTTAAGTGGTGGAAAGGGTACTTTTTACCGAACAGGTGTCTCACAGAATGGATTATGTAGTGGTTGTTGGAAAGTTGGTATGCAAGTGAGGTGGACTAAATCAGAGATATGGAAATATTACAGGGAGCATAAAGGATGAAATAAAAAATCCATGGATGAGTGGTAGGTTCGGAAGCATTCTTTTATGCAGAGGCCAGTTTTATCAGGGCAGGTGTCGCACTGATAAATGGTGTTCTTTCGTATTCCCTTTTGTAACAAACACGACATCTTTTTTGGGTCTTTCCCCTCTTTGCTGCTTGTGGGACTTCTTTTTTTTTTTAAAACTTTTATTATCTGTAATACAAAAAACATATACAATATCAGACCGTCCAAAAGGTCCGTATTACAATACTCAACCATATATTGATATTTTACCCCAAATACCCCCCCCCCACCCAGTTGGAGAGAGATAGAGAGGGGAAAGAAAAAAAAAGGAAAAAAAAAACAAAAACATAATATATATATATATATATATATATATATATATATATATATAAAATATATATATATATATAATAAAAATATAAAAAAAAATTCAAACACCTCGGCCCTGTTCAACCATTTCTTCCATATTTTATTAGTTTTTTCCGCTCTATCACTGTATCTCTCAGACGCCTGTTCCAGTTTAATCAGATTGAGCACTGCTTCCTGCCACTGTCCCACTGTGGGGGGATCTTTATTTACCCATTTCCGAAGTATTAGCAGTCTAGCCTGAAATAGTACTTTAATCAACACCGATTGTATCTCTCTGTTTAATTTAAGATGTGCAGTGGCCCCCAAAATACAGACTACGGGGTCTTCCAAAAGTTGAATGCCCAAAAATACTGATGTGATCTCTGCAATCTCTTTCCAATACCTTAACAGTTTAGGGCATCTCCAAAAACAATGTATAAGATCCGCCTTCTCACCCCTGCATTTTGGACACTTATCCGAGGTTCTAACCCCCATTTTCTTTAATGCCCAAGGAGATCGATGTAGCCTATGGACTATAAAAAACTGGGAAATTTTATGTGAAGCCCTTTCCAAAACCTTAATTTAACTTCTAAGGGCATCGTTCCATTTTTCTTCCGTGAAAGATAAAAGCTCTTTTTCCCACTTTCCTCTGGCTAGTATTATAATCCCTTCTTTTTTTGCCTCCATCAAAATTCCATATCTTTTTGCCGTAATTCCTTTTTTTTCCCCTCCATTAGTGAATTTATATATTCTATTTGATTGTTCTTTTCTATATTTATTTGAGTTAACTGGTATCCTAACGGCGTTTTTAAGCTGGAGATATTTATAGCTATCCTTTTAGTGGATCCCAAACTCCATTGCCAAGGTAGCAAAGTCCTTCAGTTTGTCTTCCTCAAATATTTGAGCTAGATATTTTACCCCCTTTTTTTCCCAATCTATATAAGGCCTAATCCTTTGCACTTCCTTTAAATTCATATTTTTCCAAATAGGTGTGTACTGCAGGTACCCTTTAATATCCAATATTTTTTTAAGTTCCACCCATATGTATTCCATTAAAGGGTTTCTATCACTTCGTTTCACCTATTTAGCTTTCAGACACTAGCGATCCACTAGTGTCTGCTTTATCTAACCATCCTAATATAAGAGCTTATTATCCTGCCGTTTAGCTAAAAAAAGAACTTATATAGATATGCAAATGAGCCTCTAGGTGCTATGGGGGCGTGATTAGCACCTAGAGGCTCCGTCTACCTTAACAAACTGCCGCCGCCCAGCACGTCTCTCCAGCCCGCCCATCTCCTCCGGATGCTCCTCGTATTCGGCACATGCGCAGTGAATGTCTGATCGCTTCCCTGCTCAGACATCTCCACTGCGCCTGCGCCGATGACGTCATAGTGCTCCGAGGAACAGGCGCAGTGGAGATGTCTGAGCAGGGAAGCGGTCAGACATTCACTGCGTATGAGCCGAATACAGACGCGCACAAGGAGCATCGCATTCCGGAGGAGATGGGCGGGCTGGAGGGACGTGCTGGGCGGCGGCAGTTTGTTAAGGTAGACGGAGCCTCTAGGTGCTAATCACGCCCCCATAGCACCTAGAGGCTCATTTGCATATCTATATAAGTTCTTTTTTTTAGCTAAACGGCAGGACAATAAGCTCTTATATTAGGATGGTTAGATAAAGCAAACACTAGCGGATTGCTAGTGTCTGAAAGCTAAATAGGTGAAACGAAGTGATAGAAACCCTTTAAGTTCATTATCCTATTTCCTGTGATATTTTTCCCCAGTGTTCCTGACTCTAACACCTCTAAATAATTTGTGTCCCTAGTCCACCCATTTTTTTATTAGTTCCTCCCTCCCCACCAATCCTTTTAAACTTCCTTTTATCTGACTGTATTGTGTTATTAAATAATAAAAAAAAACTGGTGGGAACTGCTAATCCACCTTCTCTTACTGGGAGCTGAAGAACTTCTCTCCTTAGCCTGGGAGTGTCACCTTTCCAGATAAAATCCCCCATTAAACTATCTAACAACCTAAAAAAAAATAATTGCCAACCACGTTGGGGCATTTTGTAGAACATATAATATTTTTGGAAGAAAAATAATTTTTATTAAATTCACCCGGCCCTGAATTGACATTGGCAATTTTTTCCAGATGTGTATTTTGGTTCTAAGTTCTTTTATTAAAGGGAGTACGTTCAACTTTTCATAATCTTGTATATTTCCAGAAATCTGTATACCTAAATAGTTAAAGCTCTCATGTTGCTCAAGCACGTGTGATACCCCCTTCCCTAATTCTGTGATACCCCCTTCCCTAATAACATCATATGGGATTTCCCCCAATTTATATTTAAACCAGGAAAAAAAAAAACATATCTATTATATCTATTACGCTATTAAACTCATCCCCGGTATTGTGCAAAAAATAAAATATCATCAGCATACATTATTAGTTTTTCATTTCCGTCCCTATATTGAAAGTCACTGCACTCCCTATTATTTCTTATCATACATGCCAAAGGTTCTATTGCGATAGCGAATAATAATGGAGAGAGAGGGCATCCCTGCCTAGTGCCCCTATGAAGGGCAAAAGGCAGGGACAAGCTCCCATCCACCATCACCCTGGACCTTGGATTTGAATATATGAGTTGAATCCATCTTATAAATCCCCCCCCATGCCAACCCTTTTTAGAACTGCCCATAAATACTCCCACTCGATGCAATCGAACGCCTTTTGAGCATCCAGTGAGAGTATAGCTTTTTCGACAGCTTCTGTTTTATTAGCTTCAATATTAAGGTACAGCCTTCTAATATTTGAATATATTGTTCTTCCGGGTATAAAACCTGTCTGATCTTCTTGAATTATACCTTTAATCGCCTTAGAAAGCATACCCGCCAAAACCATGCCAGAATCTTAACATCCGTGTTCAACAAGGATATTGGTCTATATGAGCCGGGATCTAGTTGTTCTTTACCCTTTTTTGGAATCAATCTAACTATTGCTTCTTTCATTGACTCTGGTAAATCACCTATTTTTTGGGCCTCACACAGTGTCGCTCTTAGTTCCGGTATTAACACCTGCGAAAAGGTCTTGTATATTTCAAAGGGGAGTCCATCGCACCCTGGTGATTTTAATGGTTTCACCTGACCCAGAACCTCTTCTATTTCTAAAATAGATATTTCTTTATCCAGGTATTCCTTTTGTGCTTTAGATATCTCGGGAATAGCAATCTGGTCTAAATAATGATCCAGGTCTTTTTTTTTGTATATTGTACCCTGGACTTATAGAGTTCCTCAAAATAGTCCACAAAGACCTTTTTAATTCCTTCAGGTGAAGTGACTATTTCATCTCTATTATCCCTGATTGCCCCTATCCATGATTTCCCTCTCTGATTTTTCACTATACCTGCAAAAAATTTTCCAACCTTTTCTCCCTCTGAAGCTAGCTGGAACCCTTGGAAGAACAATTCCTTCCTTGTTTTATCCATGTAATATGTTTTAAACTTTTCATGTTCCTCCACCCATTTCTTATTATTATTTCCGGTCGGATTCATTATACATATTAATCTTGCTTCTTCTAAGTTCTTTTCCAGTAATTTCCCCTTTTCTTTAGTAATTTTTTTACAATAATTCACCTTTTTGAACAGACATCCTCTTAAATATGCCTTAGCAGTGTCCCACACTATAAATCTATTAGCTGAACCGTTATTTTCCCCAAATTTATTTTTTTTAACTCCAGCACTATACTCTCTTTATCTGGGATAAGCGATAACCAATAAGGGTTAAACTTAAACAATGGCAAATTTTGCTTCCTGTTCAAGTCCAGATCCGTTACAACGGCACTGTGATTGGATAAAGCCATAGGCAAATATTTTATCTTAATCCTAACTTTGGGTCATTAAGTTTTTGTTTCCCAAAACCATATCTATTCTTGACCACGTTTGGTGTGTTTTAGAGCAACAGGAATACATTGTTTCTTCTGGATTTAAGTAACGCCAGACATCAATCCAGTTAAACTCCAAGGCCATTTTAAACAAATCTACGTTTTGTATTCTTCCCCCTCCGCTAGACATTCTGTCTCTGAGTGGATCCATTACGGCATTATAGTCTCCTGTCGCGATCATTATACATTCCTGTCTGTTCAACATAAATCTATGCAACTCGTACAACACATCTGACTTATATGGTGGAGGAATGTATATATTTGCAATTACCATTTTAACCCCTTCTACATTACAATGTAAAAAGAGGTACCTGCCACAGTCGTCCGCCTCACATGCAACACACTCAAATTTAATCTTTTTGTGTACCAAAATTGAAACCCCTCTAGAGTAGGTAGTATATACCGATTGGTACCCTTCCACTATCCATCCCTTCTCCATCCACATGAGGGAATATTTAACTAAGTGTGTCTCTTGGAGGCAGACGATGGCTGGCAAGAACCTCCTAATCCACTCAAAGACAGCGTATCTCTTTATCCTTTCCCGCAAACCTCTCACATTCAGCGAGACAAACCTAACCATCTAGCAGAGGAGGAAGAAAACAAGGAAGAAAAAAAAAAAGGAAACCCCCTCTCTTTCCCTTCTCCAAAATACCCCCTCTTCCCACCCCCCTTCTGAATAGCTCCCTCTCCGCTGGTCAGCAGATAAGGCAGCTCCATTACTCAGCATTATGGCTCCCCAACCCCCTCAGCTATCGATCCTATCCAACCATTCATTTGCATCTATTGGTGTCTGAAAGAATTCAACCTTTCCTTTATACTCCACCCTTAACTTTGCAGGAAAGAGTAGGCTATACTTCAAACCTACCTCCCTTAATCTCTTTTTTACACTGATAAACTCTTTCCTGCGTGCGTTAGTATCTGCCGAGTAATCTGGAAATAGTCTTATCTTTACCCCGTGTATCTTATATTTGTCAGAGACTCTTGCGTCCGACAGTATTGCGTCCCGGTCCTTAGAAAGTAAGCATTTCACCAACATATGTCTAGGATAATCCCCTGGGGCCCTCTTTTTCACAGGGACCCTATGTGCTCTTTCAATGGAAAACGTGGGCGAGAGAATACCCTCCTTACAATTCTCCTTTATCCACCGCTCCATAAAGTCTACACTGTTGTTTCTTTCTTCCCGTTCTGGGATCCCTACACATCTTATATTTGCTCTCCTCGATCTATCTTCTTGATTTATTATTTTTTGTTCCATCTTTATTATTTATCTCTTTTAAAGTTACAACCTCTTTCTCTAACTTCTCTACCGAATATTCCGAAGAAGGAATCCTTTTTTCCATCTCGTGTAATCGCTCTCTTATTTTCTCCATATCACCTCGTATTATACTGACATCAGTTTGTACTGCCCCAATCTGTGTCACTATGCTCCCCATTATATTTTCCATCCTAGACACGGTCTGAAATATATCCTTCATCATTTTTGCGTCCATCTCTGGAGCTAATTTGGGGGTTCCTAAATCCCCCGTGGTGCCTGCAATCCCGTTCTCCTGTGTCAGAGTATGTGCCTCTGTATATGCAGTTTTTTCTTTCTGTAAAGGGGTAGAGACTGGGGAATTTGGCGTCAAATATTTACTTAAACTATGCTGTTTTTGCCCAGTCTCTAGCCCTGTTATTGATCTCCTACTACTGGCGCTGATAGGGGCGCATTGTTCATCTTTTTTCTTTGGGGGCATCTTGTATTTTTGATGTTATTTTCCCTTTTCTCTGCTCCTACTCTCCTCTCTCCCTCCTCTGCTACTCTTCCCCCTCCCTTTCTCACAACTATTTCAATTGTTTTCAAGTGATTTCCAGCAGTTCTTACAGATTCTCTTATCACCAGCATAAAAACACTGTTTAAAATTATTAGTGCGTTATCAATGTTAATATATTATCAACAATTAGTCCAAGCGGTTAGTCCAACCAACCAAGCCCGTACATACGGCTTGGTTCCAAAAAAAAGAAAGGGAGGTTAATTAGAAAAACAGAGTATTGATAAAACAGGGGGGGGGGGGGTCAAGACCAGGAACATACTATAACAGTGATTATATCACAGTCCACCTATTTTATATAGGAAATGCTCCACTGTCATCAACATATCTTCACCCCTTATTCCTCATTTTCCCTCCTCTCTCCCTCGCTCTGCTTTCCACAGGGAATAAACTTATAGGTACACCGTACCGCACATACTGTCCGGCTGGCTCCAATTTTCACTGTCTAGCCCCACTCCTTCACCACATCTGCGGTAATAACACGGCTATAATGAGGCTTCTATACTGTGAAATGAACACCGCATACACCACCTTCTTAAATAAGCACGCCACAGACTAGCGATGCACCTGCAGCGGTCAGCAATCATAACACCCGATCGTTTCAACTTCTGCGGACACCGGACCCCAGACAGCGTTCACAGATCGGCCCCCATCAACACTGAGCGGTGATAGCACTCCACCGCTCCTCTGGCCATGGGATATCACCACCCCAGTATCGGCGTCCTCAGCTGGTCTCAATCATCAGCAACAAGCGTGGTGTCCTCCATTGACCGCCGTACACCAGACAGCAGCAACACACGAGCGGGCTAGAGGGGCGGAGGGGAGGGAAGGCGGAGCCTAGCGTCCTCGTTTGTGGGACTTCACCAAGGAAATGTTGTCCTGGTACAAAATGGGCACCATGACCTCCTGAAGTACTCGGGCCCTCCCCTTCCTGACTTTGGAAAATTAGGGCCTTGATTACCGCCTCTTGGAACTGAAGGAAAGTTCCTGTCTGGCCTGCAGTTCTATGTAAAATGTATGCATTGTACATTGCCATCTGTACAATGTATACGGCAAGCTTTTTGTACCACACCTTAGTTTTACACATAGCACTGTAGGGCTTCAGAACTTGATCGGACAGATCAACCCCTCCTATGTGCCTGTTGTAATCAAGGATGCAGTCAGGCTTGTTGACAGGGGTAGTGGTACCTCGCACTTGGGCAGGAGAACTGGTGTTTGTGTTAATGGTGGTTAGTACAAGGACATCCCTTTTGGCCTTGTACTTAACCGCCGGCATGTTCTCATGGAGGAGAGCCTTACTGTCACCTTTTCGGAGTAGTTGCCTTAGGAGGGATCTAGGGAGCCCTCTCAGATTTTTTTCGCACTGTGCCGCAAGCCACAGTACCTCGGGCTTTTAGGGACATGAATAGGGGTATGCTGGTGTAATAGTTATCTACATAGAGGGGATAACCATTATCCAGCAGTGGGTGCAGTAAGTCCCACACAATCTTGCCAGTAACTCCTAGGACGGGGAGGGCATTCAGGGGGTTGTATCCGGGAATCTTTCCCCTCATAAACCCGGAACCTGTAGGTGTACCCAGATGTACTCTCACACAGCTTGTACATTTTTATTCCGTACCGTGTCCGCTTGCTGGGCAGGTACTGGCGAAATTTAACCCTTCCTTTAAAATGTACAAGGGACTCGTCTATGCTAATTTCTTTTGCTGGGGTGAACACCTCTATCAATTTTGAGCTGAGGTGCTCCAGAAGGTGTCTTATTTTGAATAGACGGTCTAAATTTGGGTCATTTTTGGGAGGGCACTGTGCATTATCATTGTAATGTAGGAATTTCAAAATGGATTCAAATCTTGAGCGAGACATGGTCATATTGTAAATTGGAGTGTTGTACAAGACATCTGAACTCCAATATTGTCTCATTTCAGTTTTTTTTTTTACAAGGCCCATATGCAGCAACAGCCCCTAAAACTTCATAATGTCTGCTGCATTTACAGGGGTCCAACCTAGGGTTCTAGCATATGAGGATGTTGGGTTTTGAGAAATAAACTGCTGGGCGTACAAATTTGTTTGGGTCACGATCAAATTTATGAATTCGTCAGAGAAATTGATTTAGAAAAAATCTATTTCTGTGAAGCCCGTGCAGTCAATCTAGATTCCAGTGTTTCCCACAAACTCTAGAATTTGGGGCTCATAGTCCTCAGGCGGTGTGGACCATAGGGGATCACTGGGGGGGGGGCTACTTCATCTCTCCTGGGGAGTCTCCTTGAGGGTCCCTCATCACCGGATGATGATGAAGGAGTTGAGCAGTAGAGGAATGTGGCATCCTCTTCTCCCTCACTTGCAGACTCCGTTTCAGAGGCAAGGATGGCGTATGCCTCTTCAGCGGAGTACATTCTCTGGGATGAACTGGACATTTTTATTTTTATTGGTGTATGTAAAGTGAAAAGTGTCAGGGGGGTGTATGTAGTGATTTTACACGTGAGGGGACTTGTAATGAATGAATTAAAATAAAATTTATGATAAAGGAAAAAAAGAGAAAGAAAGAAAAGAGAAAAAGATAAGTGAAAGAATGGGGACAGGGAATGGGGATCTGAAACAGCTGCAGATGAGCCAAAGATCACTACAGCTGTTCCAGATGTTTTTTTTTTTTCTTCTTCTTCTTCAAAGCACTGAATGGAAAGCACTGATTTATGTGGTAGTACCACAAGTCCCAGCCAACAACGAGCAGCACAGAAGGGCACAGGTCCTCTCTGCAAGCAGTCACCAAGCTAGAATGGCTGCCTGCAGAGAGGCACCAACGGTTCTTTCTGCTGCATAGCGCTGCCATTAGCTGGAGCGTTGTTCCAGCCAATCGCATTGCTGGGAGGGGACATCAGTGTCCCTGACCTCGGAGGTGACATGGGCTGATGTAATCAGCCCCAATCACCTCCGTCCCAGCCACCAGCAGCACCACAGATTGGCTGATTGTTGTATAGCGCTGCCATAGGCTGGAGCGATGCTCCAGCCAATCGCAGCGCTGGGAAGGGACACCTGTGTCTGGTGTCCCCTCCCTGATCTAGGAGGAGACATGGGCTGATGTCATTAGCCCCCTCCCACCTCTAGCCGAGCCCCCCTGCAGCTCCATTCATTGCCGGGGCTGCGATGGGCTGGTCTTCACTAGCCAGCCAATCACAGCGGGGCTGCAGGGGGGTGGAAAAACTACTATTCTCCTTCAGCTAAGATGGCTGGCTGCCGATTAGTGCAGTCAGCTTACTCCGGTCACCGCGCGATTTGCCGCGGTTACCGGAGTTCTCCATGACATACTATTACGTCACGATGCGGTAAGTCACCGACTTTCATGACGTACTAGTACGTCCTGTGTCGGGAAGGGGTTAATGACCTGCCCTGAGAATTGGTCATCAATATTGTACTCCTAGAAAACCCCTTTAATGCTGCTGCTTCTGCTGATGCAGAGTTCTAATTAAAATTTGGTTGATCCAATCTCTTATATGTGTCAATGAATACAGATTTGACTTAAGGATGCAGAAGGAACTTTACCCAGGAGTAGAACACATGCAGCAGAGTCTATGAACCTAGTCCTATAAAGTTAAACTGCCATATAGTATGTGTAATATATTTAGTGCTATAGTAACAGGTTATAGATTCCATCCTCTGCACAACATAGTGTAGAATCCAAAAAAACTTTAGTAGCCTGTCATACTGTGGAGTAACATGCTTACTTTTTGACACTTTAATGTAACTAGTGTGGCTCTAGGTTCAACATTTTGCTGTCTGCATCTATATCTCCATTCTGCAAATTATAAAACATGTCTTATTCTGGTCCACAAAATGTGAACGACAAACCCATTTAAGGCCTCATGCACACGGCCGTTGTGCGGCCGTTTCGTGCATTGGGGACCGCAATTGTAGTCCCCAATGCACGGGCAACATCCGTGCAGCGAGCCGGACCCATTCAACTTGAATAGGTCCGTGGTCTGTCCGCACCGCAAAAAAAATGGCATATTTATTTGCGGTGCGGAACAATGGAAAGAAACACCATAGAAGCGCTCCATAGTGCTTCCGGTGTTCTGTTCCATGACTCTGTTCCGCATCTCCGGAATTGCGGACCCATTTAAGTGAATGGGTCCGCATCCGTGATGCGTGGTGCACATGGCTGGCGGCCGTGGATTGCCAACCCGCCGTTTGCGGGCCTCAATATGGCCGCGGCCGCCCAACCGCCGTGTGCATGAGGCCTAAGTTAATGGATCCGCAAAAAAACATTTGGACATTCAATGGGTTTTGCAGATCCATGGTTTGCAGACAGTAAAATACATACGGCCGCAAAAGAGAATTTTTATATGAGCTCTGCATGTAGTTTTGTAGCCATGAGAAATGGTCAGAACTATAGAATTTTGCTAGCTGTGGCACAGTGAGCTACTCTGTTTCTGCATCTCATAAGTTACTGGAACAGTGTAGCTAGCTGTGCCACGTTGTTTCTGTAACTACGATTCACTTGCATTCAAGGACAGCCTGTTTGGCTATTTCCATAGTCCCAATCACCTCTGGTCACTGTGTAGTACCCCAGACCTGGGGGTATTACAATTTTGTAAATAGTTTTGTATTGTTATGTATTTTGTGTTGTGTTCCATGGTTGTAATTACCAGAAGGTTTATGGATGGCAAGAGTTAACCAGGAACAGGGCTTACCACCCTGTCCCTCCTCTCTTGGTAGGAGTGGGCTGGTCCTGTTTCCTGCCAAGAGGGGAAGTTTCTGTCCAGAGACTGAACTGAAGACATCCTGATGCATCCTGAACGGATTACTCTCCATTCAGAATGCATTAGGATAAAACTGATCAGTTCTTTTCCGGTATTGAGCCCCTAGGATGGAACTCAATGCCGGAAAAGAATAACGCTGGTGTGAAAGTACCCTTAGTAACATAGTACAGAAGGCCGAAAAAATACATTTGTCCATCCAGTTCGCCCTGTTATCCTGCAAGTTGATCCAGAGGAAGGCAAAAAAAAAACTGTGAGGTAGAAGCCAATTTTCCCCACTTTAGGGGAATAAAAAATTCCATCCCGACTCCAATCAGGCAATCAGAATAACTCCCTGGATCAACGACCCCATCTCTAGTAGCTATATCCTGTAATATTATTACACTCCAGAAATACATCCAGGCCCCTCTTGAATTCCTTTTTAGTAAAAAAAAATAATAATTGTTACATTTAAATCTGGCCTCATTCTTCAAAACTACATTTCCACTGCACCGATCTTCTGAGGTAGTACACAGTGACACAACACTTCATCAGGGCCACTACCACTCCCATCCTCTGCAACGGCTCTTCCAGGGCTCGCTGCAACTGCACCCAGGTGGGAGGAAACTGAAGACACATCATGATTTGGGAATACCTCTTTAAGAGCATTTCTAAGAGTGTTTTATTTGGTTATTTGAAGGCTTCTATCTTTCTCAATATTTTAGTTCTTTTCTTTTACAGAAAAGTATGGTTTAGAACATGTCTCAGCCTGGAATTTTGAAACTTGGAATGAACCAGATAATCATGATTTTGACAATGTCTCCATCACAGTAACAGGTATTTGTCCATACTCAAACCCTCTTTTCGCTAGACTAATAGACCAATTCACATATTGGAACATTACCGTTGTTAAGCTTCTTTATTTTGGGCAGAAATAATCACTACTGCATCTATAAAAGTGCTGCAGTAAAAAAATACTGCAGTCTTATGTCTATCTGTAGCAACACCTATCAGCAGATTTGTACCTATGAAACATGTACCTATTCATATGTGCCCACATTGCTGAGAAAAATAATTTTTTTAATATATGCAAATGAGCCACTAGGAGCAATGGGGGGTTGCCATTACTCCTAGAGGTTCAGCTTTCTCTGCAACTGCAGCACACTCTACACTTTGATTGACAGGGCCAGGCAGTGTAAACATGATCACGCTGGCCCTCACTTCTCCTAGAGTCCCGTGCTGCACTGTGCAATTCAGTGTCCGGCACTGGCACAGTACAGGAAAGCGTTCTCTTCTGCATTTCGAGTCCCTTTAAAGAAACTTTCTAGCAGTGATTCTAATTGCTTTGCCATACAAGATGCAAAATTTGTAAACAATGTCAATTGGGAAAAAATACAGTACTGTGCACACAAACTCGGCATACTACAGGCTCTCCATAATGAGAAAGAGTACCCCGTAGACAACGCATATATATCGTTGAGAAACACACAGTTGTATATTAGGCTCTCTCTCTCCTCTCTCTCTTTGGTTCGCCTGAAATTAACCACCATAAATTTGGTTTCGTGTTAAGTTCGGACCAAATCACGAACTGGTAGAACCAGTTTGTTCATCTTTGTAGCGGATTTCACCCCCACTCATTGAACAAGTGAAATCTGTGGTTGAAATCCGCTAATGAAATTTCTAGGCATTTAGAGAGCTTGCAGGCAGGGAATAGAGATCTAGTCTGATGGAAGGTGCCATTTTCTCCTATATTACAAAGATCTATGCATTCATTTGTACTACTGATTACCATATCTATATATACAGAATATACACTGTATATAGCAAACGAACAAGGAGAAGCAAATGCACAGGTGCACGCTACCATGGATATGCAGACGCAGATGCTACATGTAGCAGCACTGTTCTCCAAGCGCTAAATCATATGCCAGCACTGAATCTGTGGATTAGGGTCCATTCACACGTCCGCAAATTATTTCCGGATCCGTTTCGGATTTTGCGGAACGGCTGCGGACCCATTAATTTTCAATGGGTCCGGAAAAGATGCTGACAGCACAATGTGTGCTGTCCGCATCCGTGATTCCGTTCCGCAAGTCCGCAAAAATATAAAGCTTGTCTTATTATTATCCTCAAATTGCAGTCCGTGGTGCAATACAAAGTCAATGGATCCGCAAAATGCGGAAAACATGCGGATGACAATCCGTATGTCATCTGCAATTGCGGATTCCGTTCCTGGAAATGAAGTCCTGCCCACAGAGACCAAAGTGCTAGGCCCTGGCAGAGCTGGATATAGACATCAACAGAGAAGTTGACCAGATTTCCGGATGTCCAAAATTTTGGACGTGGAGAAATTTATAGTCCTCATCCACGATCATCCAAATTTATGGGATAGTAGTAAGGACTCCTACCATGACCGGATAATGAAGGACAGGTCGTGGGAGGAGATCGGGAAAGAAAATTCTGGTTCTGATGAATGGGAGATGGCAGATGCAAAAAAGAAGCAAAGCATCAGTAAGTAAAGACATTATATTTTCAGTTTGTGTATGGCCACCTTTCATGTGAACACCATGTATTCAGGACTGGCCAATCTCTTGCTCTCCAATAGTTTAAAAACTACTACTCCCACCATGACTTGCTCTATGGAGTTGGAGTTTTGCAGCAGTTGGAGAGCAGCAGGTTGCCCATGCCTGCCATATTCCATGTATATACAGATGCTTATGTGTGCATATATTTTTGCTTTGCAAACGTTTTAACCCCTTGTAGCTAAAAATAAATACTTAGCAAACATTAGCATAGCAATGCATCTATATACAGCTGCATATGTGTGCCTATATGTTTGCTTTGCAAAAGTTTTAACCCCTTGCAGCAAAAAAATATACTTCGCAAACATTTGCATAGCAATGCATCTATATACAGCTGCATATGTGTGCTTATATGTTTGCTTTGCAAAAGTTTTAACCCCTTGCAGCAAAAAAATATACTTATCAAACATTTGCATAGCAATGCATCTACAGTACAGACCAAAAGTTTGGACACACCTTCTCATTCAAATAGTTTTCTTTATTTTCATGACTATGAAGGCATCAAAACTATGAATTAACACATGTGAAATTATATACATAACAAACAAGTGTGAAACCACTGAAAATATGTAATATTCTAGGTTCTTCAAAGTAGTCACCTTTTGCTTTGATTACTGCTTTGCACACTCTTGGCATTCTCTTGATGAGCTTCAAGAGGTAGTCACCTGAAATGGTCTTCCAACAGTCTTGAAGGAGTTCCCAGAGATGCTTAGCACTTGTTGGCCCTTTTGCCTTCACTCTGCGGTCCAGCTCACCCCAAACCATCTCGATTGGGTTCAGGACCGGTGACTGTGGAGGCCAGGTCACCTGGCACAGCACCCCATCACTCTCCTTCATGGTCAAATAGCCCTTACTTTCAAAGTTTTCCCAATTTTTCGGCTGACTGACTGACCTTCATTTCTTAAAGTAATGATGGCCACTCGTTTTTCTTTACTTAGCTGCTTTTTTCTTGCCATAATACAAATTCTAACAGTCTATTCAGTAGGAGTATCAGCTGTGTATCCACCTGACTTCTCCTCAACGCCACTGATGTTCCCAACCCCATTTATAAGGCAAGAAATCCCACTTATTAAACCTGACAGGGCACACCTGTGAAGTGAAAACCATTTCAGGGGTCTACCTCTTGAAGCTCATCAAGAGAATGCCAAGAGTGTGCAAAGCAGTAATCAAAGCAAAAGGTGGCTACTTTGAAGAACCTAGAATATTACATATTTTCAGTTGTTTCACACTTGTTTGTTATGTATATAATTCCACATGTGTTAATTCATAGTTTTGATGCCTTCATAGTCATGAAAATAAAGAAAACTCTTTGAATGAGAAGGTGTGTTCAAACTTTTGGTCTGTACTGTATATACAGCTGCATATGTGTGCATATATGTTTGCTTTGCCTTATCTATACACAGCACAATTGGAATTTTTAAAACCTATTATGGAAAACAGACCGTGAGTAATGTTAAAAATATAATAATTGTTATATTAATTGTAGAGTAGTGAAAGAATTTAAGCTACCGTATTTTTTGCCTTATTAGACACACTTTAATTCATCCAAAAAGGGGGGGGGCAGTGCATCTTATAAAGCGAATAGTGCACTCACTGATACATCGCCGAACGCTATGCTGTACAGCGCCGCCTGCAATGTATCGGCAGGGAGGAGGGGCCAGAGGCCGGCAACTGCTGTTTACATTGCTGTCATTGTTCTCTATTACACCAGGCCCCACTCACACCAATTTTCTTATCTAAACTGTAGTCATGTAATCCTTAATATCTTTATAACAAAATGATAAATTTATATTGTGAAATTGTGAGATTTTAAGTGAACGTACCCAGAAAGAATTCTAACACAATCCATAATATTTATGTGAAAGAGGCCTACATTGTTTCCTAATCTTTTACTATGCATGATCAACCTATTGGAATTTACAATTGATGTATATTATATAATGATATAAAAATAATTGAATAGGACTGTTGACAACCTGAGCGAAGAGGCAGAAGAATCCAACATTGAAGCTGCTGGAATTTCTATTCAACCTGCCGGAGAAAATCCAGAAGCACCTGCTCCTGAGTCATCGCAAGAACAGCTTGTAGAGCATGAAGAGCTGCCAGTAAATACATCTCGCCGTTCATCAGGCAGATGAAGGGGTCCTCCTCCCCACGATTCTGGTTTAGATACTAGAACCATCGTTGAATCACGTGTTCTTGACTATTTAAACCAGAATCGTGGTGAGAGTAATGAGGAAACTTTATTAAAAAGTTTGGCACCTTGTTTGAAACGTGTGCCAGATGAACGGCGATCAAGGTGTATAGGAGCTATGGTCATGATAATGGACCTATTTGCAGGTCCCCGAGAACCTAGTGATGTAGTTCACTATATGGAACAAGCGCGTGATGCCATGTTGAATTGGAGACCCTTTAGGCACACTAGTGTTTGCCCTAATCCTCCTCCTCATTATTACCAGTCTTCTGAAACATATTCTCAGGGGAGAGGGCAGTACATGGGCAATTACCAATCTACTTCTGAGGATAGTCGTCAACCCTCTACTAGTGCAGGACCTTTTACAAGGGAACTTTTCAATCTTAAAGTTTATTAATATTCTGATTTTGTTTTTTATATAATAAATGTTATAATGTATTATTATATAATGTATCTGAGTTTATTTTTTAAATAATTATAAATTTCTAGAACATTATATACAGCTAGTTTTCATGGTAAGAGACCACCCTGCAATCCATCATATATGGCCGTACTTACACAATATAGGAAAGAGCAGTAGCCTATGTACACACTCATTTTCTTGGCCACCGTAGAGGCTAATGGTTTTTCTGGTTGTGTGCAAGCACTACGACTGCTGATGGATTGCAGGGTGGTATGTTACCAGGAAAAGGAGCAGTGTATAAAGTATGAGAAAAGATGACAGCCAGCAAGGGAAGCAATATGGACTATATTTATAGAGTCAATAATGAGTATTCACCAAAAATATCTTTATTGATTATCTTTTATTAGGCCATTAAAAACTACCAAATTTTTTCTGTAACTTCTTTTTAAAAATGTAATTATTTTTTAAACACAGCACTCCTCTTTTCTCTATAGATGTAAGAAAAAGGTATCAACATAGTGCGTTTTTTTTTATGATTACTATTTTTTAAGATGTCATTTGTAATGAGGTATTTGAAGGTATTAAAACCAAATTCTAATAAAGTAATAAAAAAAAATCTTAATCACTATCAATATTATAAAATACTTCAGCCCGCAAGCCCACGTCAAGGATCCTCATTCTCTTGCGAGTCCCTAATTTAAACTAACAACAGGGAAACTAACTAAACTAAGAAAATTCTAATTTTTAATAATTTAAATACCAGAATCAAGCTGAAATCAACGACTTCCACGGATGGCTTCCATCTGCCACGGTAATGCCCCCTCTGGACTGCAGAACTAGTCGGCATAGACTTCCCGAACAGCTAGTCCAGCCGATCCAGGTCGTCCAGTCCGGCTCTGATCAAAAATGACAGAAGAAGTAATATTTTGAGCAATATCTGCTTCAGAACAGAAGTTGTGTAGCAGTACACAAGCCTGTATCACCAGGGTGGCATTGTCCGGATTCATCTGTATGGATGACATAAATACTCTGCACTTAGTGGACAGTATTTCAAAAGCGCACTCCACATACTGACGGGCGCGAGTCAATCGATAGTTGAAGATGCACTTCTGGTCATCCAGAGCGCGTCTAGGGAAGGGCCGCATCAGGTGGGGGAACAATGCGGATCCTTCATCTGCCATGATCACAAATGGAGCCGGCAGACCTGCAGATCCGGGTAGTCTTCCTGGGTCTGGCAGGGCAAGCTGGTTTTCACGAAGCCGTTCACCCATTCTGGAAACACTAAAGATGCGGCTGTCAGAAGTGCTCCCGTAGGCCCCGATATCCACAATTACAAACCTGTAATTACTGTCAGCCAAGGCCATCAGCACTACAGAAAAATATTGTTTGTAGTTGAAGTACTGGGACCCTGAGTGAGGCGGCTTCTTTACACAGATATGTTTTCCGTCCAGTGCCCCAATGCAGTTAGGAAACTTTATGACCATAGCTGCATATGTAACATCGCCTCTCCAAGACTGTGGTGTGGACCAACCTACTAGAGGGTCGGCCTCATCATTGTATATAGGAACCAGCTTGAATGTGGAAATCTCTGTTGAATTTCACTAACAGTATCGAGCTCCTGCTCCAAAATGCGATACGAGCTTCCTCCACCCTGTAACACAAAGCTTTGGATTGTTTCCATGGATACAATCCAATTCCTAACTGATTGATAAAATCCCTCGGTGATACGAAGCCAATTCTCCGCCTTGGAGGTGGGCATCACCGCTTCTCTGAGTCACTGCCATATGACTTTACACGTATGACAGACGATCCCAGAGATTGTTGAGATCCCAAGCAAAAACTCAAAGTGTAGTGATGAAAACGAATTTCCAGTTGCAAGGAATCTGTGAAACAAACAAAAATGTATTTAATATAGAATTTTTTTTAATTAACTTACCAAAATATACATTATTAATTTTTCTTACCTTAACGTGACTATAAGCCTTTGCTCGGCAGAGATGCTGCGCCGCATGCTCGTGTCCACGAAGTTCAGGTTGGGATGTAGAGATGACAACAGATTATCAAAGGACTCCATGGACATATGGCAGTAATTATGGAATTTGAAGGGGTCCTGACTCAGGTCATTATATATAGTGTTGAATTGATCCTTCTGATGACGCTGAGCGACAATGGGATGAATCCACTGTCTCCTCCTCCTCCTCCTCTCCGGTTTTTCATCCAGCATCGCTGCTTGCTATCCAAATAACTGAAATAGGAGCAAATGGAAAAGAACTCCATTTATATCCTTTGGTATGATATCGTTGTAGAGTTTGCAGTAAAAAAATGCCTATATCAAGCAAAATGGCGCCTGAGCTGTCACATGACTTGACTTTTATTCACTTTTTTTCACTTTTTAAATGATAGCCTAACAACTTTATTAGCATATAGAAATTTATAGATGTTTCAGTTTTTTTGGCGGATACGCAAAAAAATGGATGACATACGGAAACATTTTCAGGAACAATGGATCTGCAAAAAACGGACCGCAATTCGGGATATAGAAAAATACTGACATGTGAATGGACCCTTATTCTGAATTGCATTAATGCTTTATTCTGTATGGGTAGAAATTTGAAGCTCTTTGCACACATTTATATCAAATTGTGCGCATCCCCTTCAGACTCACCTGTCCAGGACCTGAGGCCCACAAAATTAAGTCAGGGCAGATAGTATCCAGCTACACTCTGCTGTAATGAAAATTTATTAAATTATGCAGGTTTTCAGAACTACTACGATGCCTGCTCCGAAGGACTGAAACAAGCAAGTCCACAGTTAAAATTTGGTGGCCCAGGAGATTCATGTCACTCACCTCCAAGGTCACCTATCTGTTGGAGTCTACTGAGTCATTGCCATAATGGTACCAATATCTTTACTGGGGAGATGGGAGTGAGACTGGACTACATTGCTCTGCATAAAAAGGTTTGTACTGTTTTAGATGCTGTAAATGTGTTTTATTCTGCCCTGTCCTTCAAGCCACACATCCAAACCCTTGCCACCACTTGCTGCTTTCAACTCGAGAATATCTCTCGTATATCTCAATCCTTTCTTAACCCTGGGTCAACTAAAATGCTAGTTCATGTCCTTATTATCTCCTGCCTTGACTACTGTAACATCCTCCCCTGTGACCTCCCATCTAGCACTCTCGCATTCCCTACATTCTATCCTCAACTTTGCTGCCCGACCAATCCACCTCTCCCCTTGTTGCTCCTCTGCCTTTCCCCTCTGCCAATCCATTGACTGGCTCCCCATTGCCCAGCGAATTCAGTTCATAATACTAATGACTACTTATAAAGCTCTCAATCTGTCCCCTCCTTTCATCTCTGACCTGCCTTCCAGATACATCCCCACACGTAATCTTCGATCCCCACAGTACCTCCTTTGTTCTCCTGTGGTCTGTTCCTTGCACAATCGTCTACAAGATTTCTCTTGTCCATTCCCTATACTCTGGAACTCACTACCCCAGCACATCAGACTCTCCCCCAACATCCAAACCTTCAAAAGCAACCTGAAAAACCCACCTATTCAGGAAAGCCTACTACTTACTTTAAAGGATAACTGTCACACTTAGACCCTAATTTCAATTTTCATATATCTAGTTACTAATAACATGATATTCCAGAATCAGTTACTATTAGACTGACTTACCCCATATTTAATAAGATTCAGCCCTTAGCAACCAGTCTGCATAAAACTGCAATTTCACTATTCAGTTAAGATGGCCGCCACTGCCCTCACCCTGAGGCTAATCCCGCCTGCCCTCACTAGCCAGTAACAATAGCCCCCCAAAAGTGTCAGTAACCAGAGCCCTCCCACTAAAGGGTTAATCTCCTGCAGCACAAAGGGGTCCTCTTACCACATGTTGCTTTCATTTATACACTGAGCAGATGGCAGATCTCCCTTCCCTGGTCTGCGCTGCACCAACTCTGCATTCTCCAGGTCTGCTGAGTGAGGGAGCATCTGCCAAGTGCAGGGACAGGGAGAAGTGCACACAGCCCAGGCACTGTTATCAGCTGCTGGGGAGGACCTGGCTTTAATCATTTACTTACAGTCGCTGGCTGTCAGTAATCTAACCCTGCACCCAGCGTGCTCCGTCCTTCAACAGATAGACGGACCATGCCTAGCAACCCTATTTTAAGCACAGGTAAAAGTAGGCAGTACAGGGGTCAAAAATGTGAAATTAAGGGGTAATTGAATACACAGTGAAAAGTTGAAATAGGGCCACCAAGGTGATATTAATCACCACAATCCAATACTCCAAAAAAAATAAAAAATACGACAGTTATACTTTAAGCACACAACTAGATCACCAGCTTTTACCTACTGTGTCTTTCCCTTTTTCCTATTGAACGTATGTACACCCACTCTTAGATGTACAGTGCCATGGAATTATTGGCACTTTCAAAAAAATTATAATAATAATTAGTTTATTAGGCTGGGTTCACATCGCGTTTTTGTCTTTCCACATATACAAAAAAGTATATGTTAAACGGATGCCTCTGGTGGATGTCATTCACTGGCATACATCCCCATAGGAATCCATTGTAAAAAAAACTAACAAAAAAAAAAATAAGGATATGTAGTACAGGTCAAACTCGAAAATTTTTAATATTGTGGTGCAAAGTTCAATTATTTCAGTAATGCAACTTAAAAGGTGAAACTAACATATGAGATAGACTCATTACATGCAAAGCGAGATATTTCAAGCCTTTATTTATAATAATTTGGATGATTATGGCTTATAGTTTATAAAACCCCAAAGTCACAATTTTGAGGTACCATTTGCTCAGGGGGTATAGATTAACCACCTCAGCCCCCAGTGCTTAAACACCCTGAAAGACCAGGCCACTTTTTACACTTCTGACCTACACTACTTTCACCGTTTATTGCTCGGTCATGCAACTTACCACCCAAATGAATTTTACCTCCTTTTCTTCTCACTAATAGAGCTTTCATTTGGTGGTATTTCATTGCTGCTGACATTTTTACTTTTTTTGTTATTAATCGAAATTTAACGATTTTTTTGCAAAAAAATGACATTTTTCACTTTCAGTTGTAAAATTTTGCAAAAAAAACGACATCCATATAGAAATTTTGCTCTAAATTTATAGTTCTACATGTCTTTGATAAAAAAAAAATGTTTGGGTAAAAAAAAAATGGTTTGGGTAAAAGTTATAGCGTTTACAAACTATGGTACACAAATGTGAATTTCCGCTTTTTGAAGCAGCTCTGACTTTCTGAGCACCTGTCATGTTTCCTGAGGTTCTACAATGGCCAGACAGTACAAACACCCCACAAATGACCCCATTTCTGAAAGTACACACCCTAAGGTATTCGCTGATGGGCATAGTGAGTTCATAGAACTTTTTATTTTTTGTCACAAGTTAGCGGAAAATGATGATTTTTTTTTTTTTTTCTTACAAAGTCTCATATTCCACTAACTTGTGACAAAAAATAAAAAGTTCTATGAACTCACTATGCCCATCAGCGAATACCTTGGGGTCTCTTCTTTCCAAAATGGGGTCACTTGTGGGGTAGTTATACTGCCCTGGCATTCTAGGGGCCCAAATGTGTGGTAAGGAGTTTGAAATCAAATTCAGTAAAAAATGACGAGTGAAATCCGAAAGGTGCTCTTTGGAATATGGGCCCCTTTGCCCACCTAGGCTGCAAAAAAGTGTCACACATCTGGTATCCCCGTATGCTGGGTGAGATAAATATCTTGGTCAAATGACAACTTTGTATAAAAAAATGGGAAAAGTTGTCTTTTGCCAAGATATTTCTCTCACCCAGCATGGGTATATATAAAATGACACCCCAAAACACATTCCCCACCTTCTCCTGAGTACGGAGATACCAGATGTGTGACACTTTTTTGCAGCTTAGGTGGGCAAAGGGGCCCATATTCCAAAGAGCACCTTTCGGATTTCACTCGTCATTTTTTACTGAATTTGATTTCAAACTCCTTACCACACATTTGGGCCCCTAGAATGCCAGGGCAGTATAACTACCCCACAAGTGACCCCATTTTGGAAAGAAGACACCCCAAGGTATTCCGTGAGGGGCATGGCGAGTTCCTAGAATTTTTTATTTTTTGTCACAAGTTAGTGGAAAATGATGATTTTTTTTTTTTTTTTTTTTTTTTCATACAAAGTCTCATATTCCACTAACTTGTGACAAAAAATAAAAACTTCCATGAACTCACTATGCCCATCAGCGAATACCTTGGGGTCTTTTCTTTCCAAAATGGGGTCACTTGTGGGGTAGTTATACTGCCCTGGCATTCTAGGGGCCCAAATGTGTGGTAAGGAGTTTGAAATCAAATTCAGTAAAAAATGACCTGTGAAATCCGAAAGGTGCTCTTTGGAATATGGGTCCCTTTGCCCACCTAGGCTGCAAAAAAGTGTCACACATCTGGTATCCCCGTACTCAGGAGAAGTTGAGGAATGTGTTTTGGGGTGTCTTTTTACATATACCCATGCTGGGTGAGATAAATATCTTGGTCAAATGACAACTTTGTATAAAAAAATGGGAAAAGTTGTATTTTGCCAAGATATTTCTCTCACCCAGCATGGGTATATATAAAATGACACCCCAAAACACATTCCCCACCTTCTCCTGAGTACGGAGATACCAGATGTGTGACACTTTTTTGCAGCCTAGGTGGGCAAAGGGGCCCATATTCCAAAGAGCACCTTTCGGATTTCACTCGTCATTTTTTACAGAATTTGATTTCAAACTCCTTACCACACATTTGGGCCCCTAGAATGCCAGGGCAGTATAACTACCCCACAAGTGACCCCATTTTGGAAAGAAGACACCCCAAGGTATTCCGTGAGGGGCATGGCGAGTTCCTAGAATTTTTTATTTTTTGTCACAAGTTAGTGGAAAATGATGATTTTTTTTTTTTTTTTTTTTCATACAAAGTCTCATATTCCACTAACTTGTGACAAAAAATAAAAACTTCCATGAACTCACTATGCCCATCAGCGAATACCTTGGGGTCTCTTCTTTCCAAAATGGGGTCACTTGTGGGGTAGTTATACTGCCCTGGCATTCTAGGGGCCCAAATGTGTGGTAAGGAGTTTGAAATCAAATTCAGTAAAAAATGACCTGTGAAATCCGAAAGGTGCTCTTTGGAATATGGGTCCCTTTGCCCACCTAGGCTGCAAAAAAGTGTCACACATCTGGTATCCCCGTACTCAGGAGAAGTTGAGGAATGTGTTTTGGGGTGTCTTTTTACATATACCCATGCTGGGTGAGATAAATATCTTGGTCAAATGACAACTTTGTATAAAAAAATGGGAAAAGTTGTATTTTGCCAAGATATTTCTCTCACCCAGCATGGGTATATATAAAATGACACCCCAAAACACATTCCCCACCTTCTCCTGAGTACGGAGATACCAGATGTGTGACACTTTTTTGCAGCCTAGGTGGGCAAAGGGGCCCATATTCCAAAGAGCACCTTTCGGATTTCACAGGTCATTTTTTACTGAATTTGATTTCAAACTCCTTACCACACATTTGGGCCCCTAGAATGCCAGGGCAGTATAACTACCCCACAAGTGACCCCATTTTGGAAAGAAGAGACCCCAAGGTATTCGCTGATGGGCATAGTGAGTTCATAGAACTTTTTATTTTTTGTCACAAGTTAGTGGAATATGAGACTTTGTATGAAAAAAAAAAAAAAATCATCATTTTCCACTAACTTGTGACAAAAAATAGAAAATTCTAGGAACTTGCCATGCCCCTCACGGAATACCTTGGGGTGTCTTCTTTCCAAAATGGGGTCACTTGTGGGGTAGTTATACTGCCCTGGCATTTTCCAGGGGCCCTAATGTGTGGTAAGTAGGTAAATGACCTGTGAAATCCGAAAGGTGCTCTTTGGAATGTGGGCCCCTTTGCCCACCTAGGCTGCAAAAAAGTGTCACACATCTTGTATCTCCATACTCAGGAGAAGGTGGGGAATGTGTTTTGGGGTGTCATTTTACATATACCCATGCTCGGTGAGAGAAATATCTTGGCAAAAGACAACTTTTCCCATTTTTTTATACAAAGTTGGCATTTGACCAAGATATTTATCTCACCCAGCATGGGCATTTTTAGACATTTGGATACCAGACTTCTTCTCACGCTTTGGGGCCCCTAAAATGCCAGGGCAGTATAAATACCCCACATGTGACCCCATTTTGGAAAGAAGACACCCCAAGGTATTCAATGAGGGGCATGGCGAGTTTATTGAAAAAAACATTTTTTGGCACAAGTTAGCGGAAATAGATTTTTTTGATTTTGTTCTCACAAAGTCTCCCTTTCCGCTAACTTGGGACAAAAATTTCAATCTTTCATGGACTCAATATGCCCCTCAGCGAATACCTTGGGGTGTCTTCTTTCCAAAATGGTGTTATTTGTGGGGTGTTTGTACTGCCCTGGCATTTGAGGGTCTCCGCAATCATTACATGTATGCCCAGCATTAGGAGTTTCTGCTATTCTCCTTATATAGAGCATACGGGTAATGAGATTTTTTTTTTCCGTTCAGCCTCTGGACTGAAAGAAAAAAATGAACGGCACAGATTTCTTCATTCGCATCGATCAATGTGGATGAAAAAATCTCTGCCAAAAAAAGAAAAAGGAGGGGAAAGGCGTCTGCCAGGACATAGGAGCTCCGCCCAACATCCATACCCACTTCAGCTCGTATGCCCTGGCAAACCAGATTTCTCCATTCACATCAATCGATGTGGATGAATAAATCATTGCCGGGATTTTTTTTTTTATATATACAAAGTGTTTGCCAAAGTATATGAACACCGCCACCTCCTCAGCTCATATGCCTCGGCAAACATATCTTTTACTGCAGAGGAGAAATCTCGTCTTGCAGCGCCGCATACACCGACTTGCGTGTAATCTGACAGCAGCGCAATGCTTCTGTCCGAATGCACATCAGTGCTGCAGCTGGTCGATCGGTTGGTCCACCTGAAAGGTAAAAAAAACAAAACAAAAAAGAAAAAACCAGGCCGCAAAGCAATAACTTTATTAACTTTAGAACAGAACATATTAACTTTTTTTTAAACTTTTTAAACTTTTTTACTTACCGGTAATTTTTTTTTTGTTTAGTTTTTTTTACCTTTATAGAACAAACCTCTCCTTCCCCATGGGACAATGTGCAAAGCGCAAATCGCCCAAAGATGTGGCGAAGTACGTTATGCACTTTATCCCAGGTGAAAGGAGAGGTTTGCAGCAGCTGAGAGTAAAAGGGCCCTAATAGCCCTGTGTGCCTGTCCTGTGAGATGCAATCCCTATGCTAGGTGTACCTGTGTGTGGTACTTCCGGAAACACTCACCAAAGCATAGGGCAGGGTGGTCAGGACAGTCAGGACAGAAATAGCGGGTGTCACGCCTTATTCCACTCCTGCTACAGACACGACATCTTTTTCGGGGTGACGGTTGGGTTGAGGTACCAGGAACGACACTGGGGAAATGTCGCTCGTGTAGACGGCTAACTACACTGGTGGATGGGGCCACGGAACCTCCTGGGTAAAGGAGGTTCTCGATGATCTCTTCCTGGAATTTGAGGAAAGATCGTGTTCTCCCAGCCTTACTGTAGAGAACAAAACTATTGTACAGCGCCAATTGAATTAAATATACAGACACCTTCTTATACCAGCGTCTGGTTCTGCGGGAAACTAAATACGGAGACAACATCTGGTCATTGAAGTCCACCCCTCCCATGAGCGCATTATAGTCGTGGACACAGAGGGGCTTTTCAATGACACGGGTTGCTCGCTCAATTTGGATTGTCGTGTCTGCGTGAATGGAGGAGAGCATGTAAACGTCACGCTTGTCTCTCCATTTCACCGCGAGCAGTTCTTCGTTACACAAGGCAGCCCTCTCCCCCCTTGCAAGACGGGTGGTTACAAGCCGTTGGGGGAAGCCCACGCGACTAGTTCGTGCGGTGCCACAGGCGCAAATCCGTTCTAGAAACAAATGCCTAAAGAGGGCCACACTTGTGTAAAAATTGTCCACATAAAGATGGTACCCCTTGCCGAATAAGGGTGACACCAAGTCCCAGACTGTCTTCCCACTGCTCCCCAGGTAGTCAGGGCAACCGACCGGCTCCAGGGTCTGATCTTTTCCCTCATAGATCCGAAATTTGTGGGTATAGCCTGTGGCCCTTTCACAGAGCTTATACAATTTGACCCCATACCGGGCACGCTTGCTTGGGATGTACTGTTTGAAGCCAAGGCGCCCGGTAAAATGTATTAGGGACTCGTCTACGCAGATGTTTTGCTCGGGGGTATACAAATCTGCAAATTTCTGGTTGAAATGGTCTATGAGGGGCCGAATTTTGTGGAGCCGGTCAAAAGCTGGGTGGCCTCTGGGACGGGAGGTGGTGTTGTCGCTAAAATGCAGGAAACGGAGGATGGCCTCAAATCGTGCCCTGGACATAGCAGCAGAGAACATGGGCATGTGATGAATCGGGTGCGTTGACCAATATGACCGCAATTCATGCTTTTTTGTCAGGCCCATGTTGAGGAGAAGGCCCAAAAAAAATTTAATTTCGGAAACTTGGACTGGTTTCCACCGGAAAGGCTGGGCATAAAAGCTTCCCGGGTTGGCGGATATAAATTGTGTGGCATACTGGTTGGTCTCTGCCACGACTAAGTCCAAGAGCTCCGCAGTCAAGAACAGCTCAAAAAATCCCAGGGCCGAACCGATTTGAGCCGTCTCAACCCGAACTCCAGACTGGGCGGTGAAAGGGGGAACTACAGGTGCGGCTGAAGTTGGTGACTGCCAATCAGGGTTTGCCAGCACCTCAGGGATTCTAGGGGCTCTACGGGCCTGTCTGCGCGGTGGCTGCGACGGGGTAACTAGTGCACGTGCCACCGTACCAGCTTCAACTGCCCTTCTGGTGCTCGCCACGTCACCATGTTGTACGGCAGTGCTGGTACTAGGTCCAGGGAGGGCTGCGCTGCTGGTGTATGCCTCACCACGTGATCCGGCAGCGACAGCCCCACTCTGCTGCTCTTGAAGCGGATCCTGCATAACCTGTGGTCTAGCGACACGGGGCCGGGTACGCCTGGTGCTGCCAGGGACCTCCACCTCCTCGTCCGAACTTTGGGTCAGAGAGCCACTGCTTTCCACAGGTTCATATTCTGACCCGCTAGATTCATCAAATGAGGGTTCCCACTACTCATCCGACTGGGTCAGAATCCTGTAGGCCTCTTCAGAAGAATACCCCCTGTTTGACATTTTGGACTACTAAATTTAGGGGTATTCCCTGAGACTACCCAAGAAAAAAAGCAAACCTGTCTTACAAAGGGGAGGCTAGCGAAGTACCGGAGGCTGCTGCGGTTGATAAAAAATATCAAAACTGATTTTTTTATCGCCGCAGTGCGTGTAAAATGAAAGTGCAGTGATCAAAAAAAATATATTTTTTGTCACTGCGGTGGGGCGGGCGTGGGTGAACGCACGTGTGGGCGACCGATCAGGCCTGATCGGGCAAACACTGCGTTTTGGGTGGAGGGCGAACTAAAGTGACACTAATACTATTATAGATCTGACCGTGATCAGTTTTGATCACTTACAGATACTATAAAAGTACAAATGCTGATTAGCAATACGCTATTCAGCGAATAAAAGTGACTGCGGTGCGGTGGGGTGGGCGCTAACTGACGCTAACTACCTAACCAAGGGGCCTAAACTATCCCTAAAACCTAACAGCCAATACCAGTGAAAAAAAAAAAGTGACAGTTTACACTGATCACTTTTTTTCCTTTCACTAGTGATTGACAGGGGCGATCAAAGGGGTGATCAAAGGGTTAATTGGGGTGCAGGTGGGTGATCTGGGGCTAAGGTGTAGTGTTGGTGTACTCACAGTTCAGTCTGCTTCTCTGCTGGATCCAACCGACGAAAAGGACCAGCAGAGGAGCAGAGAAGCCATATAACAGATCATATTTACTAATATGATCTGTTATATGACTTTTGATTGGATTTTTTAAAAATCGCCAGCCTGCCAGCCAATGATCGTTGCTGGCAGGCTGGTGACGAACTTCTTCTTTGAATTTTGCCGGCCCGCGATGCGCATGCGCGGGCCGGCTTGGAGCGAAATCTCGCGTCTCGCGAGATGACGCGTATATGCGTCATTGTGCGCAGCGCTGCCACCTCCGGAACGCGAATCTGCGTACAGCGGTCCGGAGGTGGTTAATTAGCTGACTAGAGTGTGACACTTTGAGCCTAGAATATTGAACCTTTTCGCAATATTCTAATTTTAAGTTGCATTAATGCAACTCCTTTTAAGTTGCATTACTGAAATAAATGAACTTTTGCACGATATTCAAATTTTTCGAGTTTCACCTGTATACTATGTATAAAAAAAAATTATGGACTCTGCAGGATGAAAAGGTGTGGTATATTGTTTTTGCTTTGTTTTTTATCAATATTCCATTAGAGGAATGTAAATAAACCTTTAATTTATACAATTTCATAAAGTTATACAATTTCATAAAGTTAGTCATACCATTTACTGTAGCTCGTAAGCTGCCCACACTTTACAGCCATGTAATACATGCCTTTATTTGATTGCCCTCTTGTGGTGCAAAGCTGACACTGCATTATCAATGGAAACAATCCAAAGCTTTGTGTTACAGGGTGGAGGAAGCTCATATCGGATTTTGGAGCAGGAGCTCGATACTGTTAGTGAAATTCAACAGCGATTTCCACGGTTCAAGCTGGTTCCTATATACAATGATGAGGCCGACCCTCTAGTAGGTTGGTCCACACCACAGTCTTGGAGAGGCGATGTTACATATGCAGCCATGGTCATAAAGGTATGAAATTGAGTGTCATATGCTTGTCATTATTATCATTATACCATGAGTAATAAAAGTAGTAGCACTCTCTTATGGCCCTAAAGTTTTCCTTGCTGGGGGCTCATTCAGTGCCATAGGGCTGCTCTAGTTTACTAATGTTGGAAAGTCTATTAGATGCCTAGACCGTATATCTTCACTTATCATGAAATAGAACTTTGCGCCAAATACATAACATTCTTTGCTATTTTTCATGGCGATATTATTCTGACCTCTGTTTTGTAAGGAAAAGAAATTAATTAGTAAGAAGATGATCCACCTTATATTAACAAATTGCTTGAACAACAATCCTGCTTGTCTCCCATCTGCAATGCTACCGTTACTTCACTTTAAAAGGGTTGTCCTGATCAAAAGTTTAAGACCACTTGAAAAATGGCAAAAAATCATATTTAGCATGGCTGGATCTTAACAAGGTTCCAAGTAGAGCTTCAACATGCAACAAGAAGAAATGGGAGTGAGACAAAACATTTTTTGAGCATTCAATTTAATGAAAACAACGAATAAACTGAAACAGGCTGTTTTTCAGCTGATCAAAAGTTTAGGACCACACCTCCAAAAAAAACTAAACCCCCCCAAAACAAAAATCCAACTTCCAAACATGAACTCAGTAATGAGTAGCTCTGCCGTTATTGTTGATCACTTCAAAAATTTGTTTCGGCATGCTTGATGCAAGCGTTTCCATGAGGTGAGTGGGAACATTTCTCCAAGTGGTGAAGATGGCCGCAAGAAGGCCATCTACTGTCTGGAACTGTTGTCCATTTTTGTAAACTTCCCTTGCCATCCATCCCCAAAGGTTCTCAATTGGATTTAGATCAGGGGAACACGCAGGATGGGCCAAAAGAGTGATGTTATTCTCCTGGAAGAAGTCCCTTGTCCTGTGGGCATTGTGTACTGTAGCGTTGTCCTGTTGAAAAACCCAGTCGAGAGCCCTCAGTCATGAGGAATGCTCTCTGCAACATCTGGACATAGCCAGCGGCCGTTTGACGTCCCTGCACTTCCTGAAGCTCCATTGTTCCACTGAAGGAAAAAGCACCCCAGACCATTATGGCACCCCCTCCACTGTGGCGCATAGAAAACATCTCAGGTGGGGTCTACTTGTCATGCCAGTAACGTTGGAAACCATCAGGACCATCACGTTTGGTGCTCTCTTGCAAAGTCCAAACGAGCAGTTCTGTGGCGTTCAAGGAGACGAGGTCTTTGAAGACGTTTTTTGTTTTTGAAGCCCTTCAGTTTCAGATGCCGTCTGATGGTTATGGCACTACAGTCAGCACCAGTAAGGGCCTTAATTTGGGTCGAGGATCATCCAGTGTCTTGACGGACAGCCAATTGGATCCTCCGGCTCAGTGCTGGTGAAATTTTTTTGGGTCTTCCACTTGACTTTTTTGTTCCTTAACCCTCAGGATCATTTAAGAAATTCCAAATGACTGTCTTACTGCGTCCCACCTCAGCAGCGATGGCGCCCTGTGAGAGACCCTGCTTATACAGTTCAACAACCCGACCACGTTCAAAAAGGGAGAGTTTTTTTGCCTTTGCCATCACAACGTGTGACTACCTGACAGAAAATGACAATGAATCCACATCTTTGCACAGATTTGGCCTTTTAAAGGCATGTGGTCCTAAACTTTTGATCAGCTGAAAAACAGCCTGTTTCAGTTTATTCGTTATTTTCAATTAATTGAATGCTCAAAAAATGTTTTGTCTCACTCCCATTTCTTCTTTTTGCATGTTGAAGCTCTTCTTGGAACCTTGTTAAAGGGTTTCTATCACTTCATATGACATAATTAGCTGGCAGACACTAGCGATCTGCTAGTGTCTGCTCTGGCCAACCATCCTACTATAATCACTTGTGGGGCAGCGGTTTTGCTAAAAAACTAACTTTTATAAATATGCTAATGAGCCTCTAGGTGCTATGTGGGCGTCATTAGCACCTAGAGGCTCCGTCTACCTTCATACACAGCGGCCGCCCAGCACGTCCCTCCAGCCCGCCCATGTCCTCCTCCGTGTGACGCAGCGGCCGAATTCTCGCGCATGCGCCGTGCGCGGCTGTATTCGGCGCATTAGAGATGTCTGAGCTCGGAGCGGTCAGACATTCAATGCGCATGCGCGGCTGTATTCGGCGCATGCGCATTGAATGTCTGACCGCTCCGAGCTCTGACATATCTAATGCGCCGAATACAGCCGCGCACGGCGCATGCGCGAGAATTCGGCCGCTGCGTCACACGGAGGAGGACATGGGCGGGCTGGAGGGACGTGCTGGGCGGCCGCTGTGTATGAAGGTAGACGGAGCCTCTAGGTGCTAATGACGCCCACATAGCACCTAGAGGCTCATTAGCATATTTATAAAAGTTAGTTTTTTAGCAAAACCGCTGCCCCACAAGTGATTATAGTAGGATGGTTGGCCAGAGCAGACACTAGCAGATCGCTAGTGTCTGCCAGCTAATTATGTCATATGAAGTGATAGAAACCCTTTAAGATCCAACAATGTAAAATATGATTTTTTTGCCATTTTTCAAGTGGTCTTAAACTTTTGATCAGGACTGTATTTAATATTTTTCAAACCAGCATTGGTATCTGAATACTTTTGTAATTGCATGTAATTAAAAATTTTGTATAGCCACTGAGTTATTCAATAAAATGTATCTGTATAGCGCCACCTTTGTACATATTCAGTTCCATCCTTCAACTGCCACCAGCCATATGTACTGAAGCTTTCATAGTTACAGGACACTCCACGTTGAGCAAGGTCATGCCCCCTGAGAATGGACACACTTCCTGAGCTGCCAGCTTAAAATAAATCTAGCAGATCAATTGAAGCAATGAATGAGGGGGAGATCTCTAGATCCATGTGATGTGCAGGGCTTGTTTTAGCTTTGTTAGAAAGAGACTGTACTATATGATGTTAGATTTTAATTTTTTACATCAATCGCATAACTTCTTTAATTTCAGGGTCTCATTCATCTAGACTCCAAAAATCCTTCTGTCTCATTTAGTGTGCAGCAGCCAGCCTTGTACACTATTGTGTTTGGTAATAGGCTGTTACAGGAAATAAAAAGGAATATGATGTATTGAGGAGGAGGGAACTGTCATGGTTAGGTTGTAGAGTTGCTAACAGTCCCAAATTTTTAGGAACTGTCCCTGATTTTCAGAGACGGTCCTTGCACATAAAGATTGTCCTGGGTCAAAAATAGGCAGGGCTTATGTAATCATGTGCAGTTTGGGGGGAATTCCCAGTGCGAGGTCTATTTGTCCCTAATTTATGAGTTGCAATGTTGGTAAGTATGAGGGTAGATTATGGTATCATTTTTTATTTACATTTAGCTTAAATAGGTTATCTGGTAGTTAATATCAGATCGGCAGGAGTCTGACACCTGGACCCCCAGTGATCAGCTGTTAGAAGAAGCCAGTGCTCCATGAGTACCGCTGACTCTACTTAGGCAATGTGACGTCACCATACATCCGTCACATGGCCTACTTACAGCTCAGCCTAGGGGTCAACTACACAGCACTGGCCCATGTGTAGCGTCCCATCCTTCACCTGTTTAACTCTGCCTACTATATAAAGGCAGTATAGGTAAATGGGCTTTAAATCGGCAGTTGGTTGTGTTTTCATATTGGCAATCCCAGATACAGAACATGATTGATTTCATAGCAATAGCTTGATCATAAGAGGGACAAGATTTACCAACTCCTGAGCTGAAGAGACTTCTTTGACTATAATGGAGTCAGGATGCTGCTTCTTTACTGGACAACAAAGTCTTGCATGCAGGGCTTTTTTGTTCAGTCTTGTTGACAGAATCTGTGACAGTGACCCAAACGCAGATGTTAATGTATAGTATTAGATCAAAGTATAGCACCAGATGCATGTTTAACACACAAATACAGTGCCAGAACAAAGATCACTACATACTGTCTGGATCTGTACTCGCAGTGGGGTTCGCAAAACAGATTTTCACTGAGACAGCAGGTTTCAAAGTCTAAGCCATTTGGTCACTTCAGCATAACAGATTTGCATCCAAGTTATAATGTCACTTGGTAAGGTGAAGTTACAGCACTACCATATAAAATAACATGAAACACTAAACCTGCCCATCTAGGCTCTAACTAGTACAGTAGATGATTCCTCTCTCACCTAAAGCGTCCTGTTCACACCAGGGGAGATCAGGCTTCACTCAGCCTAATGGTCAGCCAGTCTCCAGGCTCTGTCCACACAGTTCAGCTCTCCAGGCTTCATTCCCCCCAGCCTGCCATTTTCAGGTCCACTTTATTCCCCAGTGATGATCCCAGCAGGCCTCACCTGAGATCACCTTGAGTAAGGGGAAAATCCTGTACTGGAAGGGTGTAGACTGGGGGGGTCCCTCTGCCAATCCTACCTCTCAGTCCAAATAAAATCCAGGCAATGAAATCTAAACAAAACAGCTCCATCCAGCAAACTATGCTTTGCTTAAACAAGTAGAAATAAAATGAAAAAGGAGTTGAGCAAAAAAGTGCAGAAAGGCTAGGGGGGAGGGAGAGGAGGGAAGTGGGTACGAGGCGCCAAAGGATACCACAGTAAGATGGGTGAAAAAAAAAAAAAAAATATACACTGCTCAAAAAAATAAAGGGAACACAAAAATAACACATCCTAGATCTGAATTAATTAAATATTCTTCTGAAATACTTTGTTCTTTACATAGTTGAATGTGCTGACAACAAAATCACACAAAAATTAAAAAATGGAAATCAAATTTTTCAACCCATGGAGGTCTGGATTTGGGGTCACACTCAAAATTAAAGTGGAAAAACACACTACAGGCTGATCCAACTTTGATGTAATGTCCTTAAAACAAGTCAAAATGAGGCTCAGTAGTGTGTGTGGCCTCCACGTGCCTGTATGACCTCCCTACAACGCCTGTGCATGCTCCTGATGAGGTGGCGGACTGTTTCCTGAGGGATCTCCTCCCAGACCTGGACTAAAGCATCTGCCAACTCCTGGACAGTCTGTGGTGCAACGTGACGTTGGTGGATAGAGCGAGACATGATGTCCCAGATGTGCTCAATTGGATTCAGGTCTGGGGAACGGGCGGGCCAGTCCATAGCATCAATGCCTTCGTCTTGCAGGAACTGCTGACACACTCCAGCCACATGAGGTCTAGCATTGTCTTGCATTAGGAGGAACCCAGGGCCAACCGCACCAGCATATGGTCTCACAAGGGGTCTGAGGATCTCATCTCGGTACCTAATGGCAGTCAGGCTACCTCTGGCGAGCACATGGAGGGATGTGCGGCCCTCCAAAGAAATGCCACCCCACACCATTACTTACCCAATGCCAAACCGGTCATGCTGGAGGATGTTGCAGGCAGCAGAACGTTCTCCACGGCATCTCCAGACTCTGTCATGTCTGTCACATGTGCTCAGTGTGAACCTGCTTTCATCTGTGAAGAGCACAGGGCGCCAGTGGCGAATTTGCCAATCTTGGTGTTCTCTGGCAAATGCCAAACGTCCTGCACGGTGTTGGGCTGTAAGCACCACCTCATATCACCCTCATGGAGTCTGTTTCTGACCGTTTGAGCAGACACATGCACATTTGTGGCCTGCTGGAGGTCATTTTGCAGGGCTCTGGCAGTGCTCCTCCTGTTCCTCCTTGCACAAAGGCGGAGGTAGCTGTCCTGCTGCTGGGTTGTTGCCCTCCTACGGCCTCCTCCACATCTCCTGATGTACTGGCCTGTCTCCTGGTAGCGCCTCCATGCTCTGGACACTACGCTGACAGACACAGCAAACCTTCTTGCCACAGCTCGCATTGATGTGCCATCTTGGATAAGCTGCACTACCTGAGCCACTTGTGTGGGTTGTAGATTCCGTCTCATGCTACCACTAGAGTGAAAGCACCGCCAGCATTCAAAAGTGACCAAAACATCAGCCAGGAAGCATAGGAACTGAGAAGTGGTCTGTGGTTACCACCTGCAGAATCACTCCTTTATTGGGGGTGTCTTGCTAATTGCCTATAATTTCCACCTGTTGTCTATCCCATTTGCACAACAGCATGTGAAATTGATTGTCACTCAGAGTTGCTTCCTAAGTGGACAGTTTGATTTCACAGAAGTGTGATTGACTTGGAGTTACATTGCGTTGTTTAAGTGTTCCCTTTATTTTTTTGAGCAGTGTATATATATACACTGCTCAAAAAAATAAAGGGAACACTTAAACACCACAATGTAACTCCAAGTCAATCACACTTCCAAGACACCCCCAATAAAGAAGTGGTTCTGCAGGTGGTGATCACAGACCACTTCTCAGTTCCTATGCTTCCTGGCTGATGTTTTGGTCACTTTTGAATGCTGGCGGTGCTTTCACTCTAGTGGTAGCATGAGACGGAGTCTACAACCCACACAAGTGGCTCAGGTAGTTCAGCTTATCCAGGATGGCACATCAATGCGAGCTGTGGCAAGAAGGTTTGCTGTGTCTGTCAGCGTAGTTTCCAGAGCATGGAGGCGCTACCAGGAGACAGGCCAGTACATCAGGAGACGTGGAGAAGGCCGTAGGAGGGCAACAACCCAGCAGCCCGACCGCTACCTCCGCCTTTGTGCAAGGAGGAACTGGAGGAGCACTGCCAGAGCCCTGCAAAATGACCTCCAGCAGGCCACAAATGTGCATGTGTCTGCTCAAACGGTCAGAAACAGACTCCATGAGGGTGATATGAGGGCCCGACGTCCACAGGTGGGGGTTGTGCTTACAGCCCAACACCGTGCAGGACGTTTGGCATTTGCCAGAGAACACCAAGATTAGCAAATTCGCCACTGGCGCCCTGTGCTCTTCACAGATGAAAGCAGGTTCACACTGAGCACATGTGACAGACGTGACAGAGTCTGGAGACGCCGTGGAGAACGTTCTGCTGCCTGCAACATCCTCCAGCATGACCAGTTTGGCATTGGGTCAGTAATGGTGTGAGGTGGCATTTCTTTGGAGGGCCGCACAGCCCTCCATGTGCTCGCCAGAGGTAGCCTGACTGCCATTAGGTACCGAGAGGAGATCCTCAGACCCCTTGTGAGACCATATGCTGGTGCGGTTGGCCCTGGGTTCCTCCTAATGCAAGACAATGCTAGACCTCATGTGGCTGAAGTGTGTCAGCAGTTCCTGCAAGACGAAGGCATTGATGCTATAGACTGGCCCGCCTGTTCCCCAGACCTGAATCCAATTGAGCACATCTGGGACATCATGTCTCGCTCTATCCACCAACGTCACATTGCACCACAGACTGTCCAGGAGTTGGCAGATGCTTTAGTCCAGGTCTGGGAGAAGATCCCTCAGGAGACCGTCCGCCACCTCATCAGGAGCATGCACAGGCGTTGTAGGGAGGTCATACAGGCAAGTGGAGGCGACACACACTACTGAGCCTCATTTTGACTTGTTTTAAGGACATTACATCAAAGTTGGATCAGCCTGTAGTGTGTTTTTCCACTTTAATTTTGAGAGTGACTCCAAATCCAGACCTCCATGGGTTGAAAAATTTGATTTCCATTTTTTAATTTTTGTGTGATTTTGTTGTCAGCACATTCAACTATGTAAAGAACAAAGTATTTCAGAAAAATATTTAATTAATTCAGATCTAGGATGTGTTATTTTTGTGTTCCCTTTATTTTTTTGAGCAGTGTATATATGGAGGCAGCTCCACAAACCAAGAAATCAGTACACAACAGTGAACTGCCGTAATGATACAAGACGAAAAAGAAAAGGTGTACAGTGCTTACTCCCCTTACGTACTGGGAGTACCGTGGTAGCGCCAAAAGAATCGGACAGCAAGGATGGTGTAAATTTTATCAGAATGAATGAATCACCACTGTGTTGGTACACAGGAATGACGCAAGATTAGAGTGAAGTATATCGTAATGAAACAGTAAAACAATAAAGAATATATATACAGTATATATATATATATATATATATAGTAATCACAGGTCGGCACTGCTGTATATGGTCACGGTGCACGAGTCTATGGGATGGCGTCCCAATGTAGAATCAATAAAGAAGACCGGCACTCGCTGTGGATAATCTTCGTATTTATTCAGTCACATGTACAGGCAATAAGTGACGCGTTTCGGTGCTACCGCACCTTCCTCAGACTTATCATCATACAAAGAACATTTCATGTTTAAATAGAGCGCCCAAACACAGGGAAATGACATCACACAGAAAACCACACCCACCAATCAGTGTTAAAACGAAAACATATGAATTCCTTTAAATTCACTTTAGTTTGTTCCATACTTCTTTCTTCCTTCATTATGTTCGCTGTAAATAATATATAGAAAAAAATCCATTTATTTTCTTACAAAGGATATTTTTGTCCAAAAATTATTATTTTCATTATTTTATTTTTTATTTTTTGTTTTTATTTTTTGTTTTAAAGTTTTTTATTTATTTTTAATTGCACTATTGCAATACTCAAAAGTATAACATTATAGAAAAATTATTATCCTGGGAAAAATATTGTTATACCAAGGTGATCTATCAAAGGAAGCTTTGTACATTATACTCCCGGTTGAGTCCGTGGGGCTCAATCGTTCGTAATCGATGTATCCAATAAGCTTCCCTCTGCAGCAATAACTTGTTCCTATCTCCACCCCGACGTGGAAGGGGTACACTGTCTATAATCTGGTAACGCAACTGTGCCACTGTGTGTCTATGTGCATGGAAGTGGAATGGTACAGGAAATAATAAATTTTGCTTGCGGATGGTGGACTTGTGGTTACTA
The DNA here is from genome assembly GCF_905171765.1 of Bufo bufo. Taxonomy (NCBI): domain Eukaryota; kingdom Metazoa; phylum Chordata; class Amphibia; order Anura; family Bufonidae; genus Bufo; species Bufo bufo. The sequence goes on along the minus strand of NC_053390.1, from coordinate 540,883,431 downwards.
AGTCTGTCTTTCATCCTAGGGGAAGTCTCTCCCACGTACAATAGACCACAGGGGCACTTTAAAATATATATAACAAAACGACTGTCACAGGTGAAATTTTTTTTTATAGGTATGCGTTCGCCAGATTGTGGATGTGTAAAGTGTGTACCCTTGATTACACTAGAACAGTGTACACAATTTAAGCAGGGAAAAGTTCCCATTTTGAGAGTAGCCAGTACTCTCTGTATGGATCCAGCTTTGCTACTTCCAATGTCCGCCCGTACTATCTTATCACGTATATTTCTGGCTCTTTTGAAGCACATCATAGGTGGTAGTTTAAACTCCACTACTTGTGGGTACGACTTTGACACAACGTTCCAATGTTTATTTATTATCCCTCTCAATCTCTGAGACCATGGATGATACTGAATTACAAGTGGGATCCGTGGTTCTTTTAAGGGCTTATCCTGTTGTTTTATCTCGACTCGGTTCCTTTGTTCTTTTAATAAGTGATCGGGATAACCTCTCTCCTTAAATTTCTGGCTCATTTCGTCTAATCTTTCCTTACATAATTCAGCTTTGCCCACTATACGCTTAACTCTTTGAAATTGGGAAAAAGGGAGGGATTTTTTTGTGGCTGCTGGGTGGTTGCTAGTATACATGAGTAAGCTATTTCGATCTGTATTTTTTGTAAATAAATCCGTGTATAACCCACCTGTGTCTCCCTTAATTACCCACGTGTCTAGGAAAGAAATTTTTTGTACATCAAAATGCAGAGTGAATTTCAATTCAGGCCAGACAGAATTGAGGTGAAGAGTAAATTGTTGAAGGGATCGAACGTCGCCACGCCATACGCAAATAATATCATCGATAAAACGACGCCAGAATTTGCAGTGTTTTCTATAGAAATCATTAGTATAGACGAAATCCATCTCAAATTGTGCCATATAACAATTTGCGTACGGCGGTGCGACGTTCGATCCCATCGCGGTCCCACGCCGCTGCTGATAAAAAGAATCCTGAAATAAAAAGTAATTTTGTTCTAAAACAATCCTCAATAATGTCAAGAAAAATTCACATTCTGCATTGTTGTAATGACTTAATTGTAACAATGTATCGATTGCTTTCAGACCTTTCTCATGTGATATTGATGTGTATAAATTACATACATCAAAGGTAACAAGTAAATCATCTTTTTCTGAATGCAGAGTTTTAATTTCCTGCAAAAAATGCTCAGTGTCACGCAAGTATGATGGAGACGATTTGGTAAATGGCGTAAAGATTTTTTCTAGAAAAATTGCCAAAGGTGAGAGGATTGAGTCAGTAGATGCCACAATGGGACGGCCAGGCGGTTTAACAATAGACTTATGTACTTTTGGTAACGTATAAAAAACGGGAGTAATTGGATGTTGGTTGACCAAAAATCCGCCCAATGTGGCATCAATGACCCCCCTCCTCTATGGCAGCATTCACAACAATTTGTATCATTTCTTTGATGCGAAATACAGGATCATTCTGCAAAATCTGATATGTATCTGTATCATTTAGTTGCGACAAAATTTCTGAAACATAATATGCTTTATCAAGCACCACCAGAGCACCCCCTTTGTCCGCTGGTTTGAATACCAGAGACTTATCCTCCAACAATTGATCAAGTGCACGTTTTTCCTTTCAAGGTTGAAAGTATCAAGGCTTCCAGTGGGGCTAAATGACAGACCCTTTTGTAATAAGTTCATATCGGCCACACTCAGATTTTTAGAGGACAGCTACAAAGCGATCCAAGTTTCTTCGGGATACAGAGGATTATCTGCACCATCGAGTATACAGGTGGCAGGACGCAAAAGGTGTCGCGGTTCCATTCTCTCGTATGAGAGATCGGCGAGCGGTTTCGGCTTCTTACGGCTCTGGAAGCGACGTCTCTACTGGATATCGGGCGCCTTTTTTAGGCCGACGACCACGCAAGCCAAGACAAGGCGAGCCGGGCGCCATCATAGGCGAGGCAGACGCTCCACGGATCACGAGGTCCCAGGTAAGGACAAAAACTTAGTATTCAATCTGTCCTCTAAAAATCTGAGTGTGGCCGATATGAACTTATTACAAAAGGGTCTGTCATTTAGCCCCACTGGAAGCCTTGATACTTTCAACCTTGATACTGACTTACAACGGTTTTACCGTAATATACGTTTAAAGGCCCATTTTTCTTCGGAACACATGGTCCCTCAATCCGTTCATTCTGAGACTGGTACTGGTTCCCTAACAGCTAAAATGTTTAATCTGAAGATCAGGAGCACATTTTCACCTCCGCGTCTACATCATCCTATTGAAACTTTTATAAACCTAGTGCAACGTGATGTTGATACATTGTTGCAACAATGCAAGACTGGCAATATGCATTTACAATCCAATTTACCTTTGGAGGAAAAACGTGCACTTGATCAATTGTTGGAGGATAAGTCTCTGGTATTCAAACCAGCGGACAAAGGGGGTGCTCTGGTGGTGCTTGATAAAGCATATTATGTTTCAGAAATTTTGTCGCAACTAAATGATACAGATACATATCAGATTTTGCAGAATGATCCTGTATTTCGCATCAAAGAAATGATACAAATTGTTGTGAATGCTGCCATAGAGGAGGGGGTCATTGATGCCACATTGGGCGGATTTTTGGTCAACCAACATCCAATTACTCCCGTTTTTTATACGTTACCAAAAGTACATAAGTGTATTGTTAAACTGCCTGGCCGTCCCATTGTGGCATCTACTGACTCAATCCTCTCACCTTTGGCAATTTTTCTAGAAAAAATCTTTACGCCATTTACTAAATCGTCTCCATCATACTTGCGTGACACTGAGCATTTTTTGCAGGAAATTAAAACTCTGCATTCAGAAAAAGATGATTTACTTGTCACCTTTGATGTATGTAATTTATACACATCAATATCACATGAGAAAGGTCTGAAAGCAATCGATACATTGTTACAATTAAGTCATTACAACAATGCAGAATGTGAATTTTTCTTGACATTATTGAGGATTGTTTTAGAACAAAATTACTTTTTATTTCAGGATTCTTTTTATCAGCAGCGGCGTGGGACCGCGATGGGATCGAACGTCGCACCGCCGTACGCAAATTGTTATATGGCACAATTTGAGACGGATTTCGTCTATACTAATGATTTCTATAGAAAACACTACAAATTCTGGCGTAGTTTTATCGATGATATTATTTGCGTATGGCGTGGCGACGTTCGATCCCTTCAACAATTTACTCTTCACCTCAATTCTGTCTGGCCTGAATTGAAATTCACTCTGCATTTTGATGTACAAAAAATTTCTTTCCTAGACACGTGGGTAATTAAGGGAGACACAGGTGGGTTATACACGGATTTATTTACAAAAAATACAGATCGAAATAGCTTACTCATGTATACTAGCAACCACCCAGCAGCCACAAAAAAATCCCTCCCCTTTTCCCAATTTCAAAGGGTTAAGCGTATAGTGGGCAAAGCTGAATTATGTAAGGAAAGATTAGACGAAATGAGCCAGAAATTTAAGGAGAGAGGTTATCCCGATCACTTATTAAAAGAACAAAGGAACCGAGTCGAGATAAAACAACAGGATAAGCCCTTAAAAGAACCACGGATCCCACTTGTAATTCAGTATCATCCATGGTCTCAGAGATTGAGAGGGATAATAAATAAACATTGGAACGTTGTGTCAAAGTCGTACCCACAAGTAGTGGAGTTTAAACTACCACCTATGATGTGCTTCAAAAGAGCCAGAAATATACGTGATAAGATAGTACGGGCGGACATTGGAAGTAGCAAAACTGGATCCATACAGAGAGTACTGGCTACTCCCAAAATGGGAACTTTTCCCTGCTTAAATTGTGTACACTGTTCTAGTGTAATCAAGGGTACACACTTTACACATCCACAATCTGGCGAACGCATACCTATAAAAAAAAAATTCACCTGTGACAGTCGTTTTGTTATATATATTTTAAAGTGCCCCTGTGGTCTATTGTACGTGGGAGAGACTTCCACTAGGATGAAAGACAGACTTAGTAACCACAAGTCCACCATCCGCAAGCAAAATTTATTATTTCCTGTACCATTCCACTTCCATGCACATAGACACACAGTGGCACAGTTGCGTTACCAGATTATAGACAGTGTACCCCTTCAACGTCGGGGTGGAGATAGGAACAAGTTATTGCTGCAGAGGGAAGCTTATTGGATACATCGATTACGAACGATTGAGCCCCACGGACTCAACCGGGAGTATAATGTACAAAGCTTCCTTTGATAGATCACCTTGGTATAACAATATTTTTCCCAGGATAATAATTTTTCTATAATGTTATACTTTTGAGTATTGCAATAGTGCAATTAAAAATAAATAAAAAACTTTAAAACAAAAAATAAAAACAAAAAATAAAAAATAAAATAATGAAAATAATAATTTTTGGACAAAAATATCCTTTGTAAGAAAATAAATGGATTTTTTTCTATATATTATTTACAGCGAACATAATGAAGGAAGAAAGAAGTATGGAACAAACTAAAGTGAATTTAAAGGAATTCATATGTTTTCGTTTTAACACTGATTGGTGGGTGTGGTTTTCTGTGTGATGTCATTTCCCTGTGTTTGGGCGCTCTATTTAAACATGAAATGTTCTTTGTATGATGATAAGTCTGAGGAAGGTGCGGTAGCACCGAAACGCGTCACTTATTGCCTGTACATGTGACTGAATAAATACGAAGATTATCCACAGCGAGTGCCGGTCTTCTTTATTGATTATATATATATATATATATATATATATATATATATATATATATATATTTTTTTTTTTTTTCAGCATATAATTAAAAAGACCACATAATTTGACTGTTATTATGGTTGTTTCTGCAAAGGTAAAGGACTAGGATAAACTCAAGACACCTACAGTATACCTCCCCCGCTGAGGTCGCCTATCAGGTGTAAACGTGGCTTCTGTGTCCCCAATAGATGATACCGGGGCTCCAATGTATAACAGAAGTCTTTATTCGGTACACTAAGCTCGACGCGTTTCAGGATAGTACCCCTTTATCAAGAGCACAGATAAAATACATATATGACAGCATATATATATAGAGAAATCACACATGGTATAGCGAGGCTAATAAGCAGCAGCTGGAGACTAACCAGTTGCTGCTACAACATGTGATGGCTTTGCAGACAGCAGGAGCAACCCCAAGCGTCCACGATGCCCTGAAAGCAATCTGTGCCACGATTCCTAAGATGACCCCCGCAGATGACATCGAAACCTACCTGGCTACCCCGTGACCAGTGGGCTGCGGTTGTCTCTCCATTCCTGGCATCCGATTCCCAGCCGGACGATTAAGCGGCCGACTACCAAAAAGTAAAGGGTGAGATTTTGGCTAGACTTGGGGTGAATGTGTTGGTCCGGGCTCAGCGGGTACATCAGCGGGGGTTTAAGCCGGCTGAGCCTGCGAGGACCCAGTATTATGACTTCCTCCAACTCTTGCAAAAGTGGCTACAGCCTGATGTGCTGAGTCCCCCAGCCATGCTGGATAGACTATTAGCCGATATGTTCTGGAGGGCTTTGCCATACCCTCTTCAGCACTGGATCCGTCAGGTGTCTCCTGGCAATGACCTTGAGATGGTGGACCTGGTGGAATGCTATGAAGCTACCAGGAATCTAAAGGAGGGTTCTGTCGAGAGGGGGATCGACAAACCCCGGAAATCTTCTGGACTCAGGGAGTCTGGTGACCCTAGTAAGGGCTAACCTGGTGCGGTCCACTGAGTATACTAGCCGGAAAGTCGGTGTAATGTGCATCCACGGAGACTTAAAAGACTACCCCACCGTGCTGGTGTATCTAACCATGGTGGCCGGTAGATGGACCCACGAGTTGGCTGTGGCCACAAATCTACATTATGAACTCATAATAGGGAGAGACTTCCCGGCACTGTGGCCTGCTATGAGAGTGACTGATACCCATGAGACAGGGGTAACCCTAGCAGAGTGGCCCAGTTCAGGGGGGAGACCAGAACCCTGGGAACCTGAGACCGAAGGGCCAGCGGTAGGGGTGACCGCCACTTCGGTGGAAGACAACCCCGCTAAGTGTGATGGTGGGAGACATGGAGGACTTGCCGCTGGGTCCTGAATTGGCAGACCTTAATGTCTCCGGGGATAATTTTGGTACCGCCCAACGTCGGGACCCAACCCTATCCCACGCCTGGGAAAATGTGTTAATAGTAGATGGTGAACCACAACAACCTGGGACAGAGTCAATGTTTCCCAGTTTTGTGGTTCATCAAGATATGTTGCATCGGGTAAACCAACTACGGGGTGAGCCTATTGAACAGTTGTTGGTCCCCAAGGCTTATAGAAACATAGAATGTGTCGGCAGATAAGAACCATTTGGCCCATCTAGTCTGCCCAATATACTGAATACTATGAATAGCCTCTGGCCCTATCTTATATGAAGGATGGCCTTCTGCCTATCCCATGCATGCTTAAACTCCTTCACTGAATCTGCAGCTACCACTTCTGCAGGAAGGCTATTCCATGCATCCACTACTCTCTCAGTAAAGTAATACTTCCTGATATTACTTCTAAACCTTTTCCCCTCTAATTTAAAACTATTTCCTCTTGTAGCAGTTTTTCTTCTTTTAAATATTCTCTCCTCTTTTACCTTGTTGATTCCCTTTATGTATTTAAAAGTTTCTATCATATCCCCTCTGTCTCTTCTTTCTTTCAAGCTATACATGTTAAGGTCCTTTAATCTTTCCTGGTAAGTTTTATCCTGCAATCTATGTACTAGTTTAGTAGCTCTTCTTCGAACTCTCTCCAAAGTATCAAAATCCTTCTGGAGATATGGTCTCCAGTACTGCACACAATACTCCAAATGAGGTCTCACTAGTGCTCTGTAGAGCGACATGAGTACCTCCCTCTTTCTACTGTTAATGCCTCTTCCTATACACCCAAGCATTCTGCTAGCATTTCCTGCTGCTCTATGACATTGTCTGCCTACCTTTAAGTCTTCTTAAATAATGACCCCTAAATCCCTTTCCTCAGATACTGAGGTTAGGATTGTATCACTGATTTTATATTCTGCTCTTGGGTTTTTACCCCCCAGGTGCATTTTTTTGCACTTATCAACATTAAGCAACATCAGCAATAAGACACAACTTACCATCGAGGCCTTCGCAATTTCGCTAATAAAGATATTAAACAATATGGGTCCTAGAACAGATCCCTGAGGTACCCCACTGGTAACAAGACCATGGTCTGAAGATACTTCATTGACTACAACCCTCTGTTGTCTGTCCCTCAGCCACTGCCTAATCCATTCAACCGCTGCTTGTGTTAGATCTAGCCCACCAAAACGTTCTCGGGGGTCACCTGGGGCTGCAGAAAACATGGGATCGTATTCTACTACGGTTTTACTGGCCCAGCATATTCAAAGAAGTGGAAGAGTTTTGTAAGTCTTTCCCGACCTGCCAGATAACTAGCCCCCAGCCACATTTCCGTAGTCCCCTAGTACCTCTCCCAATTATCGAAGTACCGTTTGACCGAATAGATATGGACCTCATAGGCCCAGTACCGAAGTTCGCCAGAGGGCATCAACACATCTTAGTCATTCTAGACTACGCCACTCGGTACCCGGAGGCTATGCCACTGTGACATACCTCGGCCAAACTCATAGCTAAAGAGTTAATGGAGATGTTTTCCCGAGTAGGACTACCTAAAGAGGTTCTGACCGACCAAGGAACCCCCTTTATGTCCAAGGTGATGAGGGAACTCTGTAAGTTGCTGCACATAAAACAACTACGGATGTCCGTTTACCATTCGCAAACGGACGGTCTGGTAGAACGGTTTAACCAAACATTAAAAAATATGTTAAAAAAGATAGTGTCTAAAGATGGGAAGGACTTGGACCTCCTTCTGCCCTACCTCATGTTCGCAGTGCGAGAGGTACCCCAGGTACCCCACCTTTTGAACTGCTATAATGGCAGACACCCTCACGGTCTCTTGGACGTGGCCAAAGAGGCGTGGGAACAACAACCCACTCCACATAAATGTGTCATTGAGTACGTTACCCAGATGCAAGATCGGATAGAGACAGTGTTGCCTCTTGTTAGGGAGCATATGGAGGTAGATCAGCGAGCCCAGAGTCGGGTCTATAATCGTCAGGCTCGGGTCTGGATCTTTAACCCCTGTGATCTGGTTTTGGTTCTGGTGATGACCGTGGAGAGTAAGTTCCTGGCTAGGTGGCAAGGGCCCTACGAGGTACTCAAGAAAATTGGAGATGTAAACTACAAGGTACACCAGCCAGGGCGGCGAAAGCTGGAGCAGGTTTACCATGTGAATTTACTCAAACCGTGGAAAGATAGGGAAACCTGTACAGAAGACAGCCCACGGCCAGGTTTTCTAGGAGAAGAGGTACCGGACCCTCTGTCTGATGCAAGAGAGGCTGCTGCCACAGTAAATGTTGCTGACAGCCTCTCCTCTAAACAGACTCAGGAGGCCAGGGAGTTCGTTAGTCGGAACACGGATGTGTTCTCGGTCCTCCCTGGATGTACTTCCATAATCCAGCATGACATTGTCACTGAGCCTCAGGCAAAAGTCCGATTAAAACCATACAGGGTAACCAAGGCTCGGTGACTAGCCATATCGGATGAGGTGCAGCTAATGTTGCAGCTAGACGTCATTGAGGAGTCAAAAAGTGAGTGGGCCAGTCCTATAGTATTGATACCCAAGCCAGATGGGAGGTTGAGGTTTTATAACTACTTTTGAAAACTTAACGAGGTTTCCAAATTCGATGCGTATCCCATGCCCCAGGTGGATGAGCTCATCGAGAGATTAGGACAAGTCCGGTATTTTTCTGTTTTGGACCTCACGAAAGGGTACTGGCAGGTGCCCTTAACGGAGGCTGCCAAAGAGAATACTGCCTTCATCACGCCTGAGGGGCTGTATCAATATAAGGTCTTACCATTTGGTCTGCATGGCGCCCCCTCCACTTTTCAGTGACTAATGGACATTGTGCTTCGTCCACATCGTCGGTACGCTTCGGCTTACCTAGACGATATTGTCATCCACAGTACCGACTGGGAACGTCACCTACCCAAAGTGCAGGCTGTAGTGGACTCGCCTCGGAAAGCTGGCCTAACCGTTAACCCCAAAAAATGTGCGATAGGGTTGGAAGAAACTAAGTACTTGGGGTATGTCATTGGGCATGGAGTCCTCAAACCCCAAGTGAACAAAATAGAGGCGATACGGAATTGGCCCCGACCTGTCACCACTAGGGAAATAAAGTAATTCCTGGGAATGGTGGGCTATTACATGAAGTTTGTTCCCCACTTTGCTACTCTAGCCGCGCCCTTGATAGGACTCTTGAAGGGACACAAGTCAATGATGGTTCGCTGGGATGATCGGGTGGAAGAGGCTTTCTCCACTTTTAAGTCGGCCCTGTGTGGGTCCCCGGTTTTGGTGACACCCGACTTCAAAAGGGAGTTTAAAGTACAGACCGATGCCTCTGAAGTAGGCCTCGGTGCTGTACTGTCTCAGGAAGTCAACGGGGAGGAGCATCCAATTGTCTTCCTCAGCCGTAAGTTCACCCCAGCCGAGACCCGGTATAGTATAGTGGAGAGAGAGTGCCTGGCTATCTAGTGGGCACTGAAATTTCTCCGCTATTATTTATTGGGGAGAAAATCCCACCTGGTGACTGACCACTCCCTTCTCAAGTGGATGAGCCAGGCCAAGGACAGAAATGCAAGGGTCACCTGATGGTTTGTCTCCCTACAAAACTTTAAGTTTTCGGTGGAGCACAGGGCAGGCAGATTGCAGGGAAACGCAGATGCCCTGTCCCAGGTACACTGTCTGGCGTGTGTTCACCCCCTCAGGGTTGAACAAAAGGGGGGTTATGTGACACAGCCAGGTGAGATCAAATACCGGACCGGATTTTTAATGCCGGTCCGGGTTTTGGCAGCACCTGGCTTTCCTTAAATAGGCAGCTGGGCTCAGAAGCCATGTCTCTGTGTTGGGATCTGGGAATTAAATGTCCCCACATATCAGGTTTTGGGTAATGAGCTGGAATTGGCATGTTTATTATTGGAAGAGCTTGTGTGCCTGTGGGACTTACGAAAACTGCCTGCCACCAATAATCCTCTCCTCCATGGAACTGTATCGGTGCTTTGGACCCATTTATTTTACGCCCAGAGGTCAAATATCCTTCTCCAGTTTGGAATAGATTTAAAGGTCAGACTTTGGAATTCTTTCTCGAAGGCTTGATTAAACCTGGGGGTATACCACAGTCTAGCTTCTTCGATTCCTTGGCCAGTGACTTTTTAGACACTGCTGAAATTCTGTCCTCTGACCATATTACAGTGGGTTGACAAGGTGGATCAAATATGTCCCCTTGAGGAGTTGGCATGGTAGTAGGGGAGGAACAACCAGAGATATCTGAAATTGTGGGGTCCCTGGAAGCAATATCGCAGGTTGGGATCATCTTTTGTAGCAGTGCCCCCAAGGCTACTTTCACACTAGTGTTAATATTGTCCAGTATTGAGATCCGTCATAGTGTCTCAATACCGGAAAAAAACATTCAGTTTTGTCTCCAATTAATTGTCAATAGGGACAAAATGTAACTTAGCAGAACGGAATGCTCCAAAATGCATTCCGTTTCGTTCTCATACCAGAGAGCAAACCACAGCATACTGCGGTTTGCTTTCCGTCCTGGGATGCGGAGCAAGATGGATCCGTCATGACCCACAATGCAAGTCAATGGGGACGGATCCGTTTTCTCTGCCACAATCTGCCACAATAGAAAACGGATCCGAATTGAGTTCATGACGGATCTGTCTTGACTATTTTAAAGATAATCCAACCGGATCCGTTCATAACGGATGCAGATGGTTGTATTATCAGTAACAGAAGCGTTTTTGATGAACCCTGCCGGATCCAGTAAAAATGCTAGTGTGAAAGTAGCCCAAGTTTGCACTCCAGTACCTATACTGACTGTATTCTAAGGATCACTTATTCCAGCTTTACTGCCATGTATTTTCCCCACAGCCCCACCCACATCCTTTCCCTACCATTTCTCCTCATTTTCTTTTTCTTTGATTTGTGCTATATTGAGGTCTGTCTAAAGTTGTTTTATGTGGTGAAACATTGCACTACTGTATGAATAATATGTCTGCATAGTGACCTTTCACTTCGACTTATGTTCAGTATGATGTGTAATTAAGGATTGTATATATTGTGCCTATTATTTTGAAAGAAAAAGTTCAATACAGATACCATTTGAGTACTCAGGTCAGCCCTTGCCATATAAGCTTGTATGGTGTGAAACTACAGCTCCCCGTATGGCCTGAACAGAAGTAAAGGTATGCTGGGAGTTGTTGTTTCACAAAACAGCATGCTAACACCCATCATCAGCTGTGGACTATCCAGGTGACTACAGCACTCATCATACACAGTCAGTGGCAGAATAATAATTTCCATTTGCTGACTTACAGGTCACGTCTCCTCCTAAGTTCTTCTCTCTCTGGTTCAGGCCAGCAGGATAACATCTCCTGGCCACAATTTGGCTCTGCAGATTTTGCTGAGAACATGTCTTCAGCTTCTTGCTTTACCAACACATTGGCACCCTGCATACTAACACAAAATCATCTTAAAGCCACATGCCGTGCCCTGAATATAACAGTAGCATTAATGCTACACACAGGGCGCCCAGTGGTAGTGCCACATACTCTGTGCCTTCAGTATATAGTAGGGACCGACCGATATTGATTTTTTAGGGCCAATATCGATAATCTATGAACTTTCAGGCCGATAGCAGATAATTTATACCGATATTCTGTGAATTTTCATTAAAAAAAATTAAAATAATTTCCTACACAAATCTGCTGAAAATGAATATGTTTATTGTTAACGTGTAGGTTTTGTTTTTGTAAATCTTTCTTTTTCATTTATAATTAATATTTTGGTGTGTTTTTTTGTTTTTACATTTTTATTTTATTTTTTATTTTTTTACTATTAGCCCCCTTAGGGACTAGAGCCCTTGTCCTATTCACCCTGATAGATCTCTATCAGGGTGAATAGGACTTGAAACTCTCCCTGCTGCTCTGTGCTTTGCGCACACAGCAGCACGGAGCTTACCATGGCAGTCAGGGCTTCAATAGCGTCCTGGCTGCCATGGTAACCGATTGGAGCCCCAGGATTACACTGCTGGGGCACCGATCAGAACTTCCACTGATGAGGAGGGGAGAGAGGACTCTGTGGCCACTGCCACCAATGATTAATACTGGGGGGCTTGGGTGGGGGGGGCGCACTGCACCACCAATGATTAATACTGGGGGGGCGCTCTGCACCACTAATGATTAATACTGGGGTTGGGGGGGGCGCACTGCACCACCAATGATTAATACTTGGTTGGGGGGGGGGGCGGCGCACTGCGCCATCAATGAAGATACCTCTCTCATTAATTCATATACAGGAGGCGGGAGCTGGCTGCAGAATCACATAGCCGGCTCCCGACCTCTATGTGCGGCACCTGAGGGGTTAACTACCGCAGATCGCAGCTACTTGTCATGGAGGTTGGGAGCCGGCTATGTGATTCTGCAGCCAGCTCCCGCCTCCTGTATATGAATTAATGAGAGAGGCATCTTCATTGGTGGCGCAGTGGCCACAGCCCCTCCCCTCCTCTTGTCCTCCCTCCTCTCATTGGCGGCAGCAGCAGCACAGGGGGGAGGGAGACACTGCTTCCTTCTCCCCTGTGCTGCTGAGGGAACACAGAGAGCGCTGAGAGCAGCGCGATCCTTGTTCCCCATGCGTTATCGGTATCTATGCAAAATAGATGCCGATACCGATAACGTTCAAAATCCTGAATATCGGCCAAACCAATAATCGGTCGATCCCTAGTATATAGTGCCACATGATCTGTGCCCTCTGTATATAAGTCCTCTGTATATTGTGCCATAGGCCCTATGTCCTCTGTATATAGTGCCACACACTCTGTGGCTTCTGTATATAGTACCAAACACAGTGCCCCTAATGCTAGTGCCACATGCTCTGTGCCCCCTGAATGTAGTGCCACATGCTTGGTGCCCCTTTTAAATAGTGCTACTTATATGTGCCTCTTTTATGTATAGCAACTCTTAAATGTGCTCCCTGTATGTATAGTGCCCCTTATACATGCTTGCTTTATGTATAGTGGCTCTTATACAGTATGCGCCCCCTTTATGTATAGTGCCTCTTGTATGTCCCCATTTTATGTATAGTGCCTCTTATATTTGCCCCCATTTATGCATAGTGCCTCTTATATGTGTCCCGTTTATGTATAGTGCCTCTTATATTCGTACCCTTTATGTATAGTGCCTTTCATATGTGTCCCCTTTATGTATAGTAACTCTTGTATGTGCCCCTTTTATGTATACTGCTTCTTATATTTGCCACTATTTATGTATAGTGCCTATTTAATTTGTCCCCTTTATGTATAGTGCCTCTTATACACTCACCTAAAGAATTATTAGGGACACCATACTAATACGGTGTTGGACCCCCTTTTGCCTTCAGAACTGCCTTAATTCTACGTGGCATTGATTCAACAAGGTGCTGATAGCATTCTTTAGAAATGTTGGTCCATATTGATAGGATAGCATCTTGCAGTTGATGGAGATTTGAGGGATGCACATCCAGGGCTCCTGTTCCACCACATCCCAAAGATGCTCTATTGGGTTGAGATCTGGTAACTGTGGGGGCCATTTTAGTACAGTGAACTCATTGTCATGTTCAAGAAACCAATTTGAAATGATTCGAGCTTTGTGACATGGTGCATTATCCTGCTGGAAGTAGCCATCAGAGGATGGATACATGTTCTCATTCTGTTTACGCCAAATTCGGACTCTATCATTTGAATGTCTCAACAGAAATCGAGATTCATCAGACCAGGCAAAATTTTTCCAGTCTTCAACAGTCCAATTTTGGTGAGCTCGTGCAAATTGTAGCCTCTTTTTCCTATTTGTAGTGGAGATGAGTGGTACCCGGTGGGGTCTTCTGCTGTTGTAGCCCATCCGCCTCAAGGTTGTGCGTGTTGTGGCTTCACAAATGCTTTGCTGCATACCTCGGTTGTAACGAGTGGTTATTTCAGTCAACATTGCTCTTCTATCAGCTTGAATCAGTCCGCCCATTCTCCTCTGACCTCTAACATCCACAAGGCATTTTTGCCCACAGGACTGCCACATACTGGATGTTTTTCCCTTTTCACACCATTCTTTGTAAACCCTAGAAATGGTTGTGCGTGAAAATCCCAGTAACTAAGCAGATTGTGAAATACTCAGACCAGCCCGTCTGGCACCAACAACCATGCCACGCTCAAAATTGCTTAAATCACCTTTCTTTCCCATTCTGACATTCAGTTTGGAGTTCAGGAGATTGTCTTGACCAGGACCACACCCCTAAATGCATTGAAGCAACTGCCATGTGATTGGTTGACTAGATAATTGCATTAATGAGAAATAGAACAGGTGTTCCTAATAATACTTTAGGTGAGTGTATGTGCCTACTTTATGTATAATGCATCTTGTATGTCCCCCTTTTATGTATAGTGCCTCTTATATTTGCCCCGGTTTATGTATAGTGCCTCTTATATTTGCCCCCTTTATGGATAGTGCCACTTATATTTGCCCCCTTTATGGATAGTACCTCTAATATTTGTCCCCTTTTATGTATAGTGCCCCTTATATGAGCTTGCTTTATGCAGAGTGTCCTTTTATATTTCCCCCCATTATGTATAGTGCCTCTTATATGTGCCCCCTGTATGTACAGTACCTCCTATATGTGCCCTGTATGTATAGTACTTCTTATGTGTTCCCACTGTATGTATAGTGCCTCTTATATGTGCCCCCTATATGTATAGTGCCTCTTATATGTGCCCCCTTCATGTATAGTGCCTCTTATATATGCCCCTTTATGCATAGTACAGTCCTGATCAAAAGTTTAAGACCACTTGAAAAATGGCAAAAAATCATATTTTACATTGTTGGATCTTAATAAGGTTCCAAGTAGAGCTTCAACATGCAACACGAAGAAATGAGAGTGAGACAAAACATTTTTTGAGCATTCAATTAATTGAAAATAACGATTAAACTGAAACAGGCTGTTTTTCAGCTGATCCAAATTTTAGGACCACATGCCTTTAAAAGGCCAAATCTGTGCAAAGATGTGGATTCATTGTCATTTTCTGTCAGGTAGTCACACGTTGTGATGGCAAAGGCAAAAAAACTCTCCCTTTTTGAACGTAGTCGGGTTGTTGAACTGCATAAGCAGGGTCTCTCACAGCGCGCCATCGCTGCTGAGGTGGGACGCAGTAAGACAGTCATTTGGAATTTCTTAATGATCCTGAGGGTTATGGAACAAAAAAGTCAAGGGGAAGACCCCAAAAAATTTCACCAGCACTGAGCCGGAGGATCCAATTGGCTGTCCGTCAAGACACTGGACGATCCTCGACCCAAATTAAGGCCCTTACTGGTGCTGACTGCAGCCCCATAACCATCAGACGGCATCTGAGACTGAAGGGCTTCAAAAACAAAAAATGTCTTTAAAGACCTCGTCTCCTTGAACGCCACAGAACTGCTCGTTTGGACTTTGCAAGAGAGCACCAAACATGGGACATTCAAAGGTGGAAGAAAGTTTTATTCTCTGATGAGAATTTTTTTTACCTTGATGGTCCTGATGGTTTCCAACGTTACTGGCATGACAAGCAGATCCCACCTGAGATGTTTTCTACGCGCCACAGTGGAGGGGGCGCCATAATGGTCTGGGGTGCTTTTTCCTTCAGTGGAACAATAGAGCTTCAGGAAGTGCAGGGGCGTCAAAAGGCCGCTGGCTATGTCCAGATGTTACAGAGAGCATTCCTCATGACTGAGGGCCCTCGTCTGTGTGGTAATGACTGGGTTTTTCAACAGGACAATGCTACAGTACCCAAGCCCGCAGGACAAGGGACTTCTTCCAGGAGAACAACATCACTCTTTTGGCCCATCCTGCGTGTTCCCCTGATCTAAATCCAATTGAGAACCTTTGGGGATGGATGGCAAGGAAAGCTGACAAAAATGGACAACAGTTCCAGACAGTAGATGGCCTTCGTGCGGCCGTCTTCACCACTTGTGTTCCCACTCACCTCATGGAAACACTTGCATCAAGCATGCCGAAACAAATTTTTGAAGTGATAAACAATAATGGCGGAGCTACTCATTACTGAGTTCATGTTTGGAAGTTGGATTTCTGTTTTGGGGGGGTTTAGTTTTTTTTTGGAGGTGTGGTCCTAAACTTTTGATCAGCTGAAAAACAGCCTGTTTCAGTTTATTCGTTGTTTTCATTAGATTGAATGCTCAAAAAATGTTTTGTCTCACTCCCATTTCTTCTTGTTGCATGTTGAAGCTCTACTTGGAACCTTGTTAAGATCCAGCCATGCTAAATATGATTTTTTTGCTATTTTTTAAGTGGTCTTGATCAGGACTGTACCTCTTATTTGTGCCCTCTGTAAGTACAGTACCTCTTATATCTGCCCCTGTATGTATAGTACTTCTTATATGTTCCCACTGTATGTATAGTGCCTCTTATATGTGCCCCCTATATGTATGGTGCCTCTTATATGTGCCCCCTTCATGTATAGTGCCTCTTATATATGCCCCCTTTATGTATACAGTCATGGCCAAAAGTTTTGAGAATGACACAAATATTAGTTTTCACAAAGTTTTCTGCTAAACTGCTTTTAGATCTTTGTTTCAGTTGTTTCTGTGATGTAGTGAAATATAATTACACGCACTTCATACGTTTCAAAAGCTTTTATCGACAATTACATGACATTTATGCAAAGAGTCAGTATTTGCTGTGTTGGCCCTTCTTTTTCAGGACCTCTGCAATTCGACAGGCATGCTCTCAATCAACTTCTGGGCCAATTCCTGACTGATAGCAACACATTCTTTCATAATCACTTCTTGGAGTTTGTCAGAATTAGTGGGTTTTTGTTTGTCCACCCGCCTCTTGAGGATTGACCACAAGTTCTCAATGGGATTAAGATCTGGGGAGTTTCCAGGCCATGGACCCAAAATGTCAACGTTTTGGTCCCCAAGCCACTTAGTTATCACTTTTGCCTTATGGCACGGTGCTCCATCGTGCTGGAAAATGCATTGTTCTTCACCAAACTGTTGTTGGATTGTTGGAAGAAGTTGCTGTTTTGGTACCATTCTTTATTCATGGCTGTGTTTTTGGGCAAAATTGTGAGTGAGCCCACTCCCTTGGATGAGAAGCAACCCCACACATGAATGGTCTCAGGATGCTTTACTGTTGGCATGACACAGGACTGATGGTAGCGCTCACCTTTTCTTCTCCGGACAAGCCTTTTTCCAGATGCCCCAAACAATCGGAAAGAGGCTTCATCAGAGAATATGACTTTGCCCCAGTCCTCAGCAGTCCATTCACCATACTTTCTGCAGAAGATCAATCTGTCCCTGATGTTTTTTTTGGAGAGAAGTGGCTTCTTTGCTGGCCTTCTTGACACCAGGCCATCTTCCAAAAGTCTTCGCCTCACTGTGCGTGCAGATGCGCTCACACCTGCCTGCTGCCATTCCTGAGCAAGCTCTGCACTGGTGGCACTCCGATCCCGCAGCTGAATCCTCTTTAGGAGACTATCCTGGCCCTTGCTGGACTTTCTTGGACGCCCTGAAGCCTTCTTAACAAGAATTGAACCTCTTTCCTTGAAGTTCTTGATGATCCTATAAATTGTTGATTGAGGTGCAATCTTAGTAGCCACAATATCCTTGCCTGTGAAGCCATATTTATGCAATGCAGTGATGGCTGCACGCGTTTCTTTGCAGGTCACCATGGTTAACAATGAAAGAACAATGATTTCAAGCTTCACCCTCCTTTTAACATGTCAAGTCTGCCATTTTAACCCAATCAGCCTGACATAATGATCTCCTGCCTTGTGCTCGTCAACATTCTCACCTGAGTTAACAAGGCGATTACTGAAATGATCTCAGCAGGTCCTTTAATGACAGCAATGAAATGCAGTGGAAAGGTTTTTTTGGGATTAAGTTCATTTTCATGGCAAAGAAGGACTATGCAATTCATCTTATCACTCTTCATAACATTGTGGAGTATATGCAAATTGCTATTATAAAAACTTAAGCAACAACTTTTCCAATTTTCAATATTTATGTAATTCTCAAAACTTTTGGCCACGACTGTAGTACCTCTTATATGTGCCCTCTGTAAGTACAGTACCTCTTATATCTGCCCCTGTATCTATAGTACTTCTTATATGTTCCCCTGTATGTAAAGTCCCTCTTATGTGTCCCCTATATGTATAGTGTCTCTTATATGTGCCCTCTTCATGTATAGTGCCTCTTATATGTCCCCCTTTATGTATAGCACCTCTTATATGTGCCCCCCGTATGTATTGTACTTCTTATATGTCCCCCCTGTATGTGAAGTGCCTCTTACATGTTCCCCCTATATGTATAGTGCCTCTTATATGTGGCCCCTTTATGTATAGTGCCTCTTATATTTCCCCCCTTTATGTATTGGGCCTCTTATATGTGCCCCCTGTATGCACAGTATCTCTTATATGTGCCCCTGTATGTACATTACCTCTTATATGTGCCCCTGTATGTATATGCAATGTCCATACATGCGGCTAGGGTCCTTTTAAGATGTGTTAAATGTAATTTTTCGTGACGCCAGTTGCATTTCAGCAACAAGGGACTAAGTCCCCCTATGTAGAAGGTGATGGGGGAACCCAGGTGTAGGAATGCCAGAGTGGTGTAAGGGTTGCCTATAATGTCCCTTTAGGTGTTGTGGCTGTGCACTTGTCATGGTTCTCCTACCTGGATATCTGGGAACCCCAGGCGTTGCCGGACGAAGCAGAGCAAATAGGATGAATAGGTGGTGGAGAGGATGATGAAAGAAATGGATTCCAGACTTTGTACGAAGTTCAAGTGTAGGTTTACTTTGCATAAACGTTTCTTCAAACGGTTTACCGACTTGGTCTTGGTTTCCAGCAAGCTTTAGCATCAAAATGGCAGGCAAACCCTCTCGGCTCTGCTATGCTGACAGGATTAAATTGGAACTTTTCCTTTTGCTTTCTGCTGCAACTTCTCTCTATGTCTGACTCTATGGCAAGGCACAGGGCAACTTCTTCCTGGCTAATGAGACTTCTAGAAGTGGTCTCTCTGCTTCAGCAGAACTGAAGGTGTTCTGTCTGTGTGGGCAATTGTGATAGTCTTGCGGTTCGCCCGGCGGTCGGTTAGCGGCCAAACATGCAAACAGATGGCAATGTCTGCGTGCGCCATATTCTTTTGCATTGCGCCGAAAATAGTGATAGAGGTTTTCCATATACCTGTGTCCACAAAATACAGATTGCGGGTTTTGATATAACTGCTTCAACTAAAAACTGATTGAGGCCTGCCATATATCAGCTTCCACAAAATAGTGTGGAGATTAGCTGTACAAATGGTAGGCAGTCGGCAGGATTGGATGCAACATAAGGGTTTTATTGGAAAAAATACAACTCAAATTTGGTCCAACAGGATGGCTTGGCTTCAGCCCATCAAAGTTCAGTCACATAAAGCACTTATCTTCAGCCCTCATGTGTCATATAACAGTTCAATTGTTAAACAGGCAAAATACAGGAGTCACCTTTGTGCAGAATCTTGTCTTTTCCCTTCTCAGGAACACTGTGGAGAGCAGCAGCCTCAGTGACACATACTTACCATCAATAACCTCACCCTTTAGATGCTTACATATCCCCCCCCTCTGCCCAAGGCCAGGGGACTGGGCACTTGACCCTGATAGACAGTAAATCCTTGACAAGGCATCAGCATTAACATGAAGCTTCCCTGCCCTGTGCTCTACCACAAAATTAAAGTCCTGCAACTCCAGGAACCACCGTGTTACCCTTGCATTGTTTCCTTTATTTCGGCACATCCATTTTAAAGGGGCATAGTCAGATACCAAGCGGAACTTCCTACCTGCCAAATAGTACCTCAAAGCCACGAGGGCCCACTTTATTGCCAAACACTCCCTCTCCACTATTGAGTAGTTTCTCTCACAGGAGGTGAGTTTTCTACTCAAATATATGATGGGGTGTTCTTCCCCATTTACCTCTTGTGACATTACTGCCCCTAAACCAACCTCTGAGGCATCGGTCTGGACAATAAACTCTTTTGAGAAGTCTGGTGCGATCAGCACAGGCTGACTGCATAGGGCTTTTTTAAGGTCCTGAAACGCCTTTTCTGTCTCTTGAGACCACTGGACCATTACTGACTTTCTCCCTTTCGTGAGGTCTGTTAATGGTGCTGCAATGGAGGCAAAGTTCGGGACAAATCTGCGGTAATAGCCAACAATCCCCAAGAACGCCTTCACCTGTTTTTTTGTCCGAGGCTGTGGCCACTTCTGAATTGCCTCCACTTTGTTTACCTGTGGTCTTATTGTGCCCTTACCTACAATATACCCCAGATAGCGAGCCTCCTCTAACCCAATAGCGCACTTCTCCGGGTTAGCAGTAAAGCCAGCTTTCCTGAGGGAATCCAGTACGGCCTGTACCTTACCTAGATGGGATTCATATTAGTGCTTAGGCACTAATACAATGGGGCTGGACCACCCGCTTTTGGATTCCTCAATAACCTGCAGAGCTAACATACGCTTTACCTCCTCAGAGACCGCTTGTCTCCGAGCCTCAGGGATTCTGTATGGTTTAAGGTTTATCGTTACCTCGGGGTGAGTGACTATATCATGTTGAATGACATCTGTAGTGCCTGGCAGGTCCGTAAAAATATCCCTGTTCTGCTGTAGAAACTCCTTGGTTTCTTGTTTTTGGGGTTTGGACAGGGTGTCACCTATTGCAACCTTTTCAATATCTGTGCGACAATCCATTTGGGGTTTTGTGGCCGCTACCAGGGACTCTCTATCCTTCCAAGGTTTTATTAAATTGACGTGATAGAGTTGGATGGGCTTTCTTTTCCCAGGCTGATGTATTTTATAATTGACTTCTCCAACCCTTTCTACTACTTCAAAAGAACCCTGCCACTTGGCCAGAAATTTGCTTTCTACCGTGGGAACCAGCACTAGTACCCTGTCCCCAGGGTTGAACTGCCTCACCCGGGTCGCTCTATTGTACACCCTGCTCTGGGACTCTTGGGCCTTCTGCATGTGTTCCCTCACGATGGGCATAATACTGCTGATGCGATCTTGCATTTGGGCCACGTGTTCTATCACACTTCTGTAAGGGGTAGCCTCACTCTCCCAAGTCTCCTTGGCAATATCCAGCAATCCCCTGGGATGTCTCCCATATAATAACTCAAATGGAGAGAAGCCAGTGGAGGACTGGGGGACCTCTCGGATGGAGAACATGAGATATGGCAACAGACAATCCCAGTCCCTCCCGTCCTTTTCTACCACCCTTCTCAACATTCCCCTTTAAGGTTTTATTGAACCTCTCTACGAGGCCATCTGTTTGGGGATGATATACAGAGGTTCTTAGCTGCTTAATTTTCAGCAGGTTGCAAAGATCCTTCATAACTTTTGACATGAAAGGTGTACCCTGGTCAGTCAGTATTTCTTTTGGTAGGCCAGTTCTGGAAAATATATGAACCAACTCCCGAGCAATGCACTTGGAGGAGGTATTCCGCAACGGAATGGCTTCAGGATACCTGGTGGCATAGTCCAGCACTACCAAAATATACTGGTGGCCTCGGGCAGACCTAACTAACGGCCCCACCAAATCCATAGCTATTCTGTCAAATGGAATCTCAATTATTGGCAGGGGAACCAAGGGGCTCCGAAAGTGACTCACAGGAGCCGTTACTTGGCAGGTAGGGCAGGACCGGCAAAACCTTTCAACCTCTTGGTAACAACCTGGCCAATAGAACCTTTGCAGGATTCTTTCCTTTGTTTTGTCAGTCCCCAGATGACCCCCAAGTAAATGGGTGTGGGCCATATCAAGGACCATCCTTCTATAAGGTATGGGTACCACCAATTGCTCCACAATTTCATTACGCATCTTAGTAACACGATACAGTAAGTTATCACTGACAGCAAAATGAGGAAACCTTTGATCAGCATTAGGCTCCTGAGGTACCTCATTCAGTACAGTTCAATTGTTAAACAGGCAAAATACAGGAGTCACCTTTGTGCAGAATCTTGTCTTTTCCCTTCTCAGGAACACTGTGGAGAGGAACGCTCCTAAGTCCTCTGCAGACCAACACCAAACACATACTGACAGTGTGTCTTTTAAATTAGCTTCCAGCTGGGTGAGGTGGTAATACAGGAGATGGAGTATGGGAGTGACTTTCCCACCCAAACTCTTCAGTCACTCCTAAATCCCGGACCCAAATTCCAGCTACCACAAACTCAGCAATCTAACATCACTGGTTGCCATTTACCTCCGGGATTTACATCACTGAGAGCAGCAGCCTCAGTGACACATACTTACCATCAATAACCTCACCCTTTAGATGCTTACAATAGTAATAGAGGTTTTCCATATACCTGCTTCAACTAACAACTGATTGAGGCCTTCCATATAGCAGCTTCCACAAAATAGTGATAGAGGTTTTCCATATACCTGCGTCCACAAAATTACTGATTGAGGGTGATATACCAGCTTCAACTAACAACTGATTGAGGCCTTCCATATATCAGCTTCCACAAAATAGTGATAGAGGTTTTCCATATACCTGCGTCCACAAAATCACTGCTTGAGGGTTATATATCAGCTTCAACTAATAACTGATTGAGGCCTGCCATATATCAGCTTCCATAAAATAGTGATAGAGGTTTTCCATATACCTGCGTCCACAAAATTACTGTTTGAGGGTAATAAACCTGCTTCAACTAACAACTGATTGAGGCCTGCCATATCTCAGCTTCCACAAAATAGTGATCGAAGTTTTCCATATACCTGCGTCCACAAAATTACTGATTGAGGGTGATATTGTCACAGCTGAGGATGGGGAAAACCCTCAGCCGTGCGATGATCGAAGATGGTGGTCGCTGCTCGACCAGGAGGACAGATTTAGGGAGCAGGTCACCTCCTAATCGCATCCCTAATCTGACCCTGACTCCTAGCTGCATGAGCCGACCTTGATAGTAGGAGGGCTCATGCTCCGGAACCTTGTAGTCCCTGCTAGCCCTCAGGACGGCCCTAAACTAGGAGCAGGGTAAGACGACCTGTTCCTTCTGGACACGGAGGAACAGGAGTCTCACTGGCCAAGCGGCAGGGAAAAGGGGAACACAAACAGTCCTATGGATATGGCAGGTGAACTGAACTAGTTCCACCTACCTGCCACAGCCTTGCTGACTGGATCCCTGTGCTGGCAAGCTGATGTCCACACAACATTAAATGAACCCAGCAAACACACATCCACACACAGGAACCCAGATCCATAGCTGCACCAAATAACAAAAGGAAAATATCAACTGAACATCACATAGACATAAACTTATGACCACAAGGGTGGCCCTCACTGGCAGATGTTATATGTGACCAGGAGAGTGCCTCCAGCTTACTACAAGGCTGGAGTACCCCTCAGACATCAGGTCTTAACTGAGGCTTTATAGGCCCAAGTAGTCACACCCACACAAACACACCCAGTGTTCAGACACACAGGGAAGGAAGTTAACCCTTCCAACACCAGGGAGTGTAGTGGAACCACATAAAGGGGAATACACAAACTCTCACTGCAGCTGTTACCGTTGACAACGACATGCGTGGCAAACGTGTCCTAGGAGCCGGCCAAAAGGCCGAGACATTGCCACCACATGTACAAACACCAAACGTTGCCACGGGCAGCCACAGACGAAGGGAAAATGTCAGAGTGCATACAAAACATAAAACACAGTGCACACCAGACATTCAGAAGACACACCTAACGGACAGGTTGCCAGGTGCAACCGCATGCACATTGCAGCAAGCTGCCTAGCATCAGCTCAGGCTGCTATACTGCGACAATACAAAACAACTTGTTGCCCGCGGCAACCACAAGTGAGGCAACACACTAGCGGCCCTCACCTGTGGTTGAACACCCAAACCAAACCGCAGGCAACAGCATGCAGTTAAGAGTCACGACCATGACCTTGGCCGTGACAGATATACCTGCTTCAACTAACAACTGATTGAGGCCTTCCATATATCAGCTTCCACTAAAACTGCTCTTCTCTATGGACTTTGACACAGTGGGCGTAGAAACCGGAGGGGGATGGGGTGGACAGATCCCC
Source organism: Bufo bufo (assembly GCF_905171765.1). NCBI lineage: Eukaryota > Metazoa > Chordata > Amphibia > Anura > Bufonidae > Bufo > Bufo bufo. The sequence continues at coordinate 540,859,163 of NC_053390.1, read as the reverse complement.
CCCAGGAAATAATGCGGGGGGGACAGGTATGGTGAAATCCCCCCCAGCGGCAGCGCAGTGGGGCAATGTGTGCGGCGGCGGCGGGGCACTGAGATGAGCGCTTCCATTGTGGAAGCGCTCATCTCCATAGTGATCTGTTTGTATCGCCGTCCTCAGGACAGTGATACAAACAGAAGGTTGTGCGGAGGAGCAGGGGAGAGGTGTGTCCCTTTCCTGTTCCTCTGATAGGCTGCCGGCACTAGGCCAGCAGCCTATCAGAGGCCGGCTTAGGCGTCATCGCGCCGCCTGAGCCGTACAGCGCGGGACACAGGCCAGAAGAGGCATGAATCGCATCGCTCCAAAGAGGTAAGTACAGTTGCAAGAAAAAGTATGTGAATCCTTTGAAATTATATGGATTTCTGCACAAATTGGTCATAAAATGTGATCTGATCTTCATCTAAGTCACAACAATAGACAATCACAGTCTGCTTAAACTAATAACACACAAAGAATTAAATGTTACCATGTTTTTATTGAACACACCATGTAAACATTCACAGTGCATGTGGAAAAAGTATGTGAACCCCTAGACTAATGACATCTCCAAGAGCTAATTGGAGTGAGGTGTCAGCCAACTGGAGTCCAATCAATGAGATGAGATTGGTGGTGTTGGTTACAGCTGCCCTGCCCTATAAAAAACACACACCAGTTCTGGGTTTGCTTTTCACAAGAAGCATTGCCTGATGTGAATGATGCCTCGCACAAAAGAGCTCTCAGAAGATCTACGATTAAGAATTGTTGACTTGCATAAAGCTGGAAAGGGTTATAAAAGTATCTCCAAAAGCCTTGCTGTTCATCAGTCCACGGTAAGACAAATTCTCTATAAATGGAGAAAGTTCAGCACTGCTGCTACTCTTCCTATGAGTGGCCATCCTGTAAAGATGACTGCAAGAGCACAGCGCAGACTGCTCAATGAGGTGAAGAAGAATCCTAGAGTATCAGCTAAAGACTTACAAAAGTCTCTGGCATTTGCTAACATCCCTGTTAGTGAATCTACGATACGTAAAACACTAAACAAGAATGGATTTCATGGGAGGATACCACAGAGGAAGCCCCTGCTGTCCAAAAAAAACATTGCTGCGCGTTTACAGTTTGCACAAGAGCACCTGGATGTTCCACAGCAGTACTGGCAAAATATTCTGTGGACAGATGAAACCAAAGTTGAATTGTTTGGAAGAAACACACAACACTATGTGTGGAGAAAAAGAGGCACAGCACAACAACATCAAAACCTCATCCCAACTGTGAAGTATGGTGGTGGGGGCTTCATGGTTTGGGGCTGCCTTGATAAAATGAATTTCCAAGTTTATCAAGACATTTTGCAGGAGAACTTAAGGTCATCTGTCCACTAGCTGAAGCTCAACAGAAGATGGGTGTTGAAACAGGACAACGACCCAAAGAATAGAAGTAAATCAACAACAGAATGGCTTAAACAGAAGAAAATACGCCTTTTGGAGTGGCTTAGTCAGAGTCCTGACCTCAACCCGATTAAAATGCTGTGGCATGACGTCAAGAAAGCGATTCACACCAGACATCCTAAGAATATTTCTGAACTGAAACAGTTCTGTAAAGAGGAATGGTCAAGAATTACTCCTGACCGTTGTGCATGTCTGATCTGCAACTACAGGAAACATTTGGTTGAAGTTTTTGCTGCCAAAGGAGGTTCAACCAGTTATTAAATCCAAGGGTTCACATACTTTTTCCACCTGCACTGTGAATGTTTACATGGTGTGCTCAATAAAAACATGGTAACATTTAATTCTTCGTGTGTTATTAGTTTAAGCAGACTGTGATTGTCTATTGTTGTGACTTAGATGAAGATCAGATCACATTTTATGACCAATTTGTGCAGAAATCCATATCATTCCAAAGGGTTCACATACTTTTGCTTGCAACTGTATAAGTGTTAATTTAAAAATATATATATACAATACTTAGTTTTACTGGCACATAATGGGGGGGGGAGGGGGCCCTGTTATTACTGGCACATAACAGGCCCCCCCCATTATTACTAACACATGATGGGGGGGGGCTGTTATTACTGGCACATGATTGGGGGGGCCCTGTTATTACTGGCACATGAATGGGGGGCCTGTTATTACTGGCACATGATTGGGGGGGCTGCTATTACTAGCACATGATTGGGGGGGCTGTTATTACTGGCACATGATTGGGGGGGGCTGTTATTACTGGCACATGATTGGGGGGGCTGTTATTACTGGACATGATTGGGGGGGCTGTTATTACTGGCACATGATTGGGGGGCTGTTATTACTGGCACATGATTGGGGGGGCCCTGTTACTACTGGCACATGATTGGGGGGGCTGTTATTACTGGCACATGATTGGGGGGGCTGTTATTACTGGCACATGATTGGGGGGGCTGTTATTACTGGCACATGATTGGGGGGGCTGTTACTGGCACATGATTGGGGGGGCTGTTATTACTGGCACATGATTGGGGGGCTGTTATTACTGGCTAATGAGAGGCGCTGGGGGGGCTGATGAGAGGCACTGGGGGGCTGATGAGAGGCACTGGGGCTGCTGGAGAGAGAGGCACTGGGGGGCTGATGAGAGGCACTGAGGCTGCTGGAGAGACACTGGGGGCTGCTATGAGGCATGGGGCTCTTATCTGAGGTCTGATTGGGGGTCATTCATATTGGAGTCTGAGCTGAGGTGTGATCTGAGGTCTTATTAACATCGGGGATCTTATTGGGGCTGTCAACTGAGGTCTGATTAACATTGGGGGTCTGATTGGTGGTCTGACCTGAGGTGTAATGAAAAATATTTTTTTCTTATTGTGCCTACTTCCAGCCCGGAACCCAGCTGCCCAGAGCACTGATCCGGAGCAGCTTGGAGAAAAAGGCCTCACAGTCTCCCACACTCCTTCTGCCCGGCCAAGCCAGCCAGCACCCCTGAGGCCAAGCCAGCCAGCACCCCTGAGTCTTCAGAACTGTAGGTAAATTATATATAAGGGGAGATTATTGTTTCGGCGGGGGGGGGGGGTTTGGGGGGTGCCAGAGAAAGTACTGAAATATATTGGAATAACTGAAATATAATATATGCCAAATTTCTGTGACCTGATGAACAAAGAACTGTTCCTTTTGCATATTTTTTTTGTTGTGATATTTTTCACACACACACTTAAAATTTAACGATATAAACAACTCGCAGTTTACTGAATAAGAATATACCCGGCGAGCAATAATGCGGTCCCCCCCAGATTTTTGGGGGTTCCTACACCCATGGTGGTAGGGGTCGGGCAGGTGTGCACCAGGCTGGAGCCTAAGTGGAAGTTGGAGAAGGTGTGTGCGATTACGTCAAAGGACGCACCAGAGTTGGTTGAGTGGCTCACTCAGCCTTTCGCTTCTGCACCCTCCTCATCCTCTGTATCTGCACCCTCCTCACTCTCTGCTGTGTGCACCCCCAAAGACGCCACCACCATAGCCCCTCCACTCGAGTCAGAGGAATTACTTTCCCATCAATTCCTAGACCTTAACGATGCGCAGCCATGCTTGGCTTCGGATGAGGAAGAGGAGGTAGCAACGGTCGCCACCCAGCAGTCTAACGACAGTACCCAGATCAGCCCAAGGACGGCGGTCTCCACTGTTGCTGCCTACTCCGAGATCTCTAATGTCAGTGGTGGTGAAGATGACGATGATGACGTGTCGATGGACGTCACGTGGATGCCCACACGAGCGGAAGAGGGGATGAGTTCAGAGGGAGAGATGGAGCAGCAGATAAGGAGGAGAAGCAGGTAAAACAGGAGGCAAAAAGCAGACTGCAAATGTATCTGGAGCGAGCCATCCACCATGCACGGTCAGATCTTGTGTTCCCAGGATGCTGGCACATGGCTCCGCAGTGTGGGCTTTTTTTTAACTTGTCAGCTGCTGATAAAAGTGTTGCCATCTGCAGCCTGTGCTGTCAACGCATAAATCGTGGTAAGCCCAACACTCACCTAGGGACGACCGCCTTAAGAAAGGCACCTGGCCGCCCCTTAAACAGAGCCCAGTGGGAGCAACACCGTCAGAACCCACAAAGCCACACTTCTGGTGCTCCACGTCCTGCCTCTTCTCCTTCTCCTCTCTCCTCCTATTCGTCCTCCACTCCACCTTCTACTGTGCTGTCGTCGCGTTCATCTGGTACAAGGCAGGCTTCCGTGGCCCAAATGTTCCAGCGTAAAAAATCATGACGCCGAATAATCCTCTTGACCAACAGCTGACCACTGGCTTGTAGGAAATGCTAGCCCGCCAACTACTGCCATATAAATTGGTGGACTCGGAGGCCTTTAGAAAATTTGTGGCCATTGGCACACCACAATGGAAGGTCCCCGGAAGGAAATATTTTTCCCAAAAGTGCATCCCAGGGCTATATGGCCACGTTCACCGGCAAGTGAATGTTTCTCTGGCACACAGTGTTGGTGCCAAGATACATCTGACCACAGACACGTGATCTAGCAAACACGGGCAGGGAAGGTACATAACTTTTACTGCCCACTGGGTGAACCTTATGACGGCCGTCAAGCATGTAAACCGTGGCACCTGTGTGGATTTGGTGTTACCGCCACGGATTGCATGCAGGCCTGCCTCTTCTTCTACTCCCTCCTCCGTCTCCTCCTCGGCTGACTCCTCCTTTTCCGCTGCTACCGCCTCTTCCGCTGCACCACCCATGCTCCCCAGAACCTATTCGACGTGCCAGTTGAGACGTTGCCATGCTGTGCTGCGGCTGTTGTGCCTGGAAGCCAAGAGCCACACCGGTCCTGCACTGCTTTCAGCTCTCTGTTCACAGGTCGATCAGTGGCTAACCCAGCTCAATTTGACAGTTGTTAAAGTGGTGTGCGACAACGGTGCCAATCTGCTGAGCGCGCTGAAACAGGACAAAATGACACACGTGCCGTGCATGGCACACATCCTGAACTTAGTCCTGCAGCGATTCGTTGCCAAATACCCCGGGGTCCAGGACATCTTGAGGCAGGAGCAGGAATATCTCTGCCCATTTTAGAAGATCTTACACGGCCATGGCTCAGCTTGCTGATGTTCAGCGGCGACACCACTTGCTCTTCAGATGTCTGATTTGTGACTGCCCGACGCGCTTGAACTCCACCATGCTTGATAGGCTTCTCCAGTAGAAACATGCTATAAACAACTACCTGTACAAACTCTGCGGCAGGACAGGTTCTGGGAGCTTGTTTTTTTTTCACTGTGCCAGTGGATGCTCATGTGCGACACATGCAGACTTCTGCGGCTATTTGATGAGATCGCCAAACTGGTCAGTCGCAGCCAGGGCGCCATCAGTGACATCGTACCTTACTCCTTCTCTCTTGCATTGCGTTGTGTCATTGATCAAGCCGTGAAGGAGCAGGAGCAGGAAGATGAGGAAGTCGCAATTCCCGGGGGGGGGGGGCTACTCCATCTGAGACAATTCAGCAGGAGTCTGAAGAGGAGTCAGAGAAGGATGGTGCCTGGAAAGGGGGGGAGGAGGAGCAAGAAGAGCAGGCTTTAAACTTTTCTGGGATTCCTGGTGTTGTCCATGGATGGGGGGAGAAGACTGAGGACGACATTCTCCTTGGCGATGAGCCGCTCCACCGCTTCCAATTTAGTGAAAATGGGGGCCTTCATGCTCCAGTGTTTGAAGAGGGACCCCTGTATAAAAAGCATGAAGGGAAAGGACCAGTACTGGGTGGCAACGTACTTAGACCCCCGGTACAAACAGAAAATGGCGGACATGTTACCAGCATCACAGAGAGCTGTCAGAATGCAGAATTTCCAGGCCTTGCTGCGAGAGATGCTGCTCTCTGCTGTTGCGGGCGCTGGCAGAGGAATTTCCGCCCACAGCGAAACAGGTGCAGTTACCAATCCTACCGCGCCTGCAAGAAAAGGGCGGTTTGAAGATGTGTTGGTCACTTCGGATATGAGATCATTCTTGCAGCCAACCCATCGAGAGCTGACCTCCGGATCCAGCCTCAGGGAACGCTTAGACCGACAGGTGTCCGACTACATCGGGTTATCGGCCGATGTAGACACTCTGAGAAGCGAGGAACCCCTGGACTACTGGGTGTGCAGGCTTGACCTGGACAGAGCTGGCACAATTTGCCATGGACCTCTTGGCTTGCCCCTCGTCGAGTGTCCTGTCCGAAAAGAAGTTCAGCGCAGCAGGGGGGATCGTGACCGATAAGCGCACTCGCCTAGCTCACGACAGTGTGGACTACCTCACATTTTTAAAAATGAATGAGGCATGGATCTCGGAGGAATTCAATACTAGTGATGAGCGGCAGGGGCAATATTCGAATTCGCGATATTTTGCGAATATTTGGGAGAATATTCGCCATATATTTGCGAATTCGTGATCTCCAGGCATTGTTTTCTTGATTGCAAAAAATTCGCAAAAAATTCGCATAAACATTTTCACATGAACTGGTATTTAAAAAAAAAATTTAATATTCGCGATTACGAATATATTTTGCGATATTCTAAATATTCGCGAATTCTCGAAGTGCCGATATTCACGATTAAAATTCGCAATTCGGATATTCGTGATCTACACTATTCGACACCTGTGACGACCACGTTTAATTGAATTTCCTCATGACAGCCCACAAATATCTGCCACCACCCAGAACAAAGAATGGTCCTTATACAGCTGCATAAAAGGCCCTTTATGTCAGGTGAATGCCTAATTTTTGGGGCCGACAGTTACATATTTATCCTGTGACCGCCTAATGTACCTCCAGCCACAGAATCCAAAGTTCTTTGCTGTCAGGTGAATGTTTTTGACCTGGAGTGGACCCTTTTAAAAAATCGCTTTTATTAGTTTAATTTAAAAAAGCATAAATATAGACACCCTATGATAACCGGATATCCAAAACAAATACTAGGACAAGATGTTGCCCAGCTACCACCGTGAATTGGTTAAACAAAAAAGATAAATAGACAGATGTGCAAAGAATTCCCGTGGCATTAGTGACTTATTAGGCTTGGGGTCGGGTAGAGAGTAGGGCACATTGGTGTGGGTATTCGGGATGATTCTTTCCCTATACCCGCCCTACAGTAATCCTCTGCCCAGGGATGAACCCTGATGGTGGGATCACCCTGTCCCCGTGCCTACCCTGTCTAACCCTGTACAACCCTGTACAGTGGGAATTTATTACAGATGATGTCCGATAATTATATATGTATTTTTTACCCCGACGCTTTTCCCCACTTCTGGTTCGTCAGGGGGTCGGTTAAAGGATAAGAATTCTAATGGTTAACATCATGCAGGATGAAATACAATAGATAGTTAGATATAATTATAGTTACTGTGTCCTGATCGATGCCATGATAAGGCAGTCCGTTATGGAGGAACTGTGGATTCCCCAGACGAGGAAAAATCACATATAGATGTCCCCCTGCTGTTCTGACTGCCGCCTGCCGTGTCTGATGGGGCAGTAAGGCATCCTTGTGCTGGTGCTGTATATAGGGGACTGATTAGAAGGCGCCTTTTTCTGACAGGAGCCACGTGTCCGGTGAGTGGAACGCACGCTCCACTACTTCCGGTATCTTGGAACGCACACTCCACTACTTCCGGTGTCTTGGAACGCAGGCATCGCTTCCGGTCTGCTGAGGCGCAGATGTCATTTCCGGAATAGCGATGCCAGCGGAATAGTGATGCTCCTGTGTGATACATGTGTAGTTTAAGATAAAACCGTCTATGGCACCTGATTATTCCCCAGTGATTATTTTGATTATACACTACTGGGCATCTTAGAGGGGCTAAGGTATATATGATTATTTATTGGGGTACAATTCCTCTGCTAACTTTTTCTCTAGGCAAGTTTGATATGCCATGTAAAACAAATTGGGTGAAGCAAATTTGATAAAGCAAATCTGGTATGCCAGGTGAGGCAAACCTATGGGGTCGTTTGTACATAATCCCCAAATCCCCCGCAATGTAATAAAGGGCCCTCTAAATTAATATAAACAGCAACACAGTAGCAGGACCAAGTTCATTTCTGGGTTATAGCTGTTCTGATCGGTAGAAACGTGTGTAAAGTCAGCGTGATCACCCGATCAGACTACATAAAAATTGGTTAGTAGATAATTTAGCTGGGTGGGGCATGATATAGCACAGACCCTTCTGATAGCATATATTGGGTACTTCGTGTACCCATGACCAGTTTGAGACTATTATTTATTAATGAGGAATAGAGGTAGGTATCAGAGGGAAGAGATTCCCGAACCCTTCTAACTACTTTCTCAGATTCATGAGGAAACTCTACAAAAAGCAATTAAACGTCAAACGTTCATTAAGGCCAACAGGTGCTTGTGAGTGGCATCTGTAGATCCATTCTGCTTCTCTGCGCAGAACCTTGTTATCCCAGTCCCCCTTTCTCGGGGACATGGGCACAAGTTCTAATGCAGAGAAGCTGAGTGAGCGAGGGTCTCCTGAGTGGCATTCATGTACATGACTTGCCACCGGTGTGATTCTGTTGTTTCTAATGTCACCTATATGCTCGCCCACTCTTTTCCTTAATTCCCTCAGGGTCTTTCCAATATAGTCCTTGGGACAGGGGCAACGACAAATATAAATTACCCCTTTGCTTTTACAATTAATAAAATACCGGATTGTAAATACCTTTTGGGTGGCCGAACATGTGATCGATTTACCTGTAGTGATAAAGGGACAGATTTTACATGTCCCACATTTGAACATGCCGATGGGACGGCGGTCAGGTGAATGCCTATTGGCTAATTTTTGGGGCCTGTACTGGGCGACAGTTACATATTTATCCTGTGACCGCCTAATGTCCCTCCAGCCACAGAATCCAAAGTTCTTTGCTGTCAGTTGAATGCCTATTGGCTAAGTTTTGGGGCGTGTACTGGCCGACAGTTAATTTTTTTATCTCTAGCTACATAATCACACCCTTGTCTCACTCCTCTGCCTCTCATTATGGTGGCGTATGAACCACATTCACCATAAGGACCTTCTAATGTCACAGGGTCATGTGACTGTGCCCCCTAATACCCTGCATTGTGCTCTCTTACCACACCGTGTGCAGTGCCCCTAGTCATTCCCTGTACTGTGCCCTCTTATACCTTTTTATCCAGTCACAGTATGGCGGTGTTATCTGGTCACTGTACAGAGGTGTTATCCGGTCTATGTATGGCGGTGTTATCTAATAACCGGATGACCATAACTGTATCCCTTTCCCTGCCCACGCCATCCTTTTTTAGATCTGGCATGAGCGGGAAGAATATGCATATTGCGGTGCTAAGGACTTTTTCGCCACAATCGGTGTCAGGAATAAGCCTAACATAGACGTATTTCTATACAATAAATGACCACCTAATTGTATTATTATTCGGGGGTAGGGCTAATATCTTTATATTGTATAGATTCTAGTGTATTATACTGTGCCCTGTATTTCCCAGTAGAAAATGATCCTTGGGAAACACAGTCCTCATCCAGGACCACAGGACCAGGTAGCGCTCTGTCAGTACATGGCGGCCTCCCCTCTCCGCCACGCTGCTCCGCTGTTTACTGGTGCTTATTTCGACACTAGGGCTGGGTTCACATCCTATTTTTGCCATTCATTGCATACCAAAACTGTATGCGTTAACAGATGCCTTAGACTGATGCTGTACAGTGGCGTCCGTTCACCATACAGTTCCATGGTAGAAATTTTTTTTACGTTAACGTATGCATTTTTTTAATGGACTTTGCAGGATACAAAAATGTGTAGTGCTGCACATTTGTATACATCAAACTGAAATAAAATACTTCTTTCCCTTTAAGACACCTAAAAATGGCCCCTGATTAAAATACATATACATATTTATGTGGGAATTTTTGCCAATGATCCCCCTCTGGTATGTCACTGTCCATGTTGTGGGACTATTTGTGTACTTCTAGTAAGGGTATTTTCATACTAGCGGCAGGGGACTCCGGCAGGCTGTACTGCATGCAGTAATTTTAGTCCGACCGCCTCTCGGTGTGCGCTGCCATGCTGCCGTCGGAACTCCGCCCTCGCCCCCATTATAGTCAATGGGGACAGAGCGGCAGTCCGGGGGCACACGTGAACTAGCGGCAGGACGGAACCGACAGGCTGTTCACCCGCAGATAGCTCGATAACGGCATTGTGCCACCTACATCACATCAGTGCACCACGGGAACAGCCAGGCAGGGAACCAGTGGTTCCCTTGTCCCGACAGCGCTGCTGCAGGCTCAATTGTATCAGCTTCTAGTGGACACAGATATAATTGAGTTTAGGGGCCACAGCGGCCCTGGAAATCTACCGGTCCGGGGGCATGTGCCCTCCTGCCCCCTGGCCCAGCCCACTCTTGATGGATGCAGTATGTACAGATATATAGCATATACAGCAGTGTAATGATATGTCAGGTACAAGGTATAAAAGATGTAGTGTGTACCGATATATAGTATATACAGAAGTCTAATGATATACCTGTACCCACTACATGTTTTATACCTCGTACCTGACGGGGGTCATTTATCAAACTGGTGCAAAGTAGAACTGGCTTAGGCTACTTTCACACTAGCATTTTTGCGCTTCCCTTACAATAATACAAGCGCATGAATCCGTCATGAACGGATCCAGTTGTATTATGTCTTATACAGTCAGGTCCATAAATATTGGGACATCGACAAAATTATTACATTTTTGGCTCTATACACCACCACAATGGATTTGAAATGAAACAAACAAGATGTGCTTTAACTGCAGACTGTCAGCTTTAATTTAAGGGTATTTACATCCAAATCAGGTGAACGGTGTAGGAATTACAACAGTTTGCATATGTGCCTCCCACTTGTTAAGGGACCAAAAGTAATGGGACAATTGGCTTCTCAGCTGTTCCATGGCCAAGTATGTGTTATTCCCTCATTATCCCAATTACAATGAGCAGATAAAAGGTCCAGAGATCCTTTCAAGTGTGCTATTTGCATTTGGAATCTGTTGCTGTCAACTCTCAAGATGAGATCCAAAGAGGTGTCACTATCAGTGAAGCAAGCCATCATTAGGCTGAAAAAACAAAACAAACCCATCAGAGAGATGGCAAAAACATTAGGCGTGGCCAAAACAACTGTTTGGAACATTCTTAAAAAGAAGGAACGCACTGGTGAGCTCAGCAACACCAAAAGACCCGGAAGAGCACGGAAAACAACTGTGGTGGATGACTAAATAATTCTTTCCCTGGTGAAGAAAACACCCTTCACAACAGTTGGCTAGATCAAGAACACTCTCCAGGAGGTAGGTGTATGTGTGTCAAAGTCAACAATCAAGAGAAGACTTCACCAGACTGAATACAGAGGGTTCACCACAAGATGTAAACCATTGGGGAGCCTCAAAAACAGGAAGTCCAGATTAGAGTTTGCCAAACGACATCTAAAAAAGCCTTCACAGTTCTGGAACAACATCCTATGGACAGATGAGACCAAGATTAACTTGTACCAGAGTGATGGGAAGAGAAGAGTATGGAGAAGGAAAGGAACTGCTCATGATCCTAAGCATACCACCTCATCAGTGAAGCATGGTGGTGGTAGTGTCATGGCGTGGGTATGTATGGTTGCCAATGGAACTGGTTCTATTGTATTTATTGATGATGTGACTGCTGACAAAAGCAGCAGGGTGAATTCTGAAGTGTTTCGGGCAATATTATCTGCTCATATTCAGCTAAATGCTTCAGAACTCATTGGACGGCGCTTCACAGTGCAGATGGACAATGACCCAAAGCATACTGCAAAAGCAAGCAAAGAGTTTTTTAAGGGAAAGAAGTGGAATGTTATGCAATGGCCAAGTCAATCACCTGACCTGAATCCAATTGAGAATGCATTTCACTTGCTGAAGACAAAATGGAAGGGAAAATGCCCCAAGAACAAGCAGGAACTGAAGACAGTTGCAGTAGAGGCCTGGCAGAGCATCACCAGGGATGAAACCCAACATCTGGTGATGTCTATGCATTCCAGACTTCAGGCTGTAATTGACTGCAAAGGATTTGCAACCAAGTATTAAAAAGTGAAAGTTTGATTTATAATTATTATTCTGTCCCATTACTTTTGATCCCTTAACAAGTGGGAGGCACATATGCAAACTGTTGTAATTCCTACACCGTTCACCTGATTTGCATGTAAATACCCTCAAATTAAAGCTGACAGTCTGCAGTTAAAGTACATCTTGTTCATTTCATTTCAAATCCATTGTGGTGGTGTATAGAGACAAAAATGTTAGAATTGTGTCAATGTCCCAATATTTATGGACCTGACTGTATATCTATGACAGATCCATCTTTAACACCATTGAAAGTCAAAGGGGGACAGATCCGTTTTCTATTGTGTCAGAGAAAACTTATCCGTCCCCATTGACTTGCATTGTGCTTCAGGACGGATCCGTGTTGCTCCGCACCACATCGCAGACAGAAAAAATGCTGCTTGCAGCGTTATTCTGTCCGCAATGGGAGTGCAACCAAACAGAACGGAATGCATTTTGGTGCATTCCGTTTCGTTCAACTCAGTTTTGTCCCCATTGACAATACTGTTCCCTACAGTGCCCCCAACCGTGATAACGCTCCCCAAGAGTTCCTCCATTAGTAATACTGCCCCCTACAGTGCCCCAACCATAATAACATTCCCCAAGAGTGCCTCAATTAGTAGAAGAGCCCTCCAGTATTAATAATACCCTCACAGAGCCCCCAGTAGTAATAAGGCTCCCCCATTGTTCCCCCAATGGTAATAAAGCTCTCTACAGACCCCGTCAGTAGTAATATGGCCCCCCATAGTGCTCGGAAAAGTTCTGGTTCGAGTTCAGGCATTTAATAAAGCTTGTTGAAAGGCTGCAGGGCAACCAATCAACAAGCTTTTAAGCTGTTTGCCCTTAGAAGCCATCACAGCCATGCCTACTAATGGCATGGCTGTGATTGGCCGGTGCATAATGTGACCCATCCTCTATATAAGCTGGATCACATGTAGCACCGCCCATCAGCTCTCAGTAGTGAAGGCACAGAAAGCAGGCAGCTAAAGTGAGGGACAGTATACCCATTTATTGCGTGAAGTACACCTGCACTGCATACCTGACAGGGAAAATAATATAGTTGACCTCAAAGAATGAGGAGAGCATCAAATAAGAGACCTGGCCCTGGTCGTGGTGCTGATGTGGTTGGTGGAGCTCCTGTTGCAAGGAGAGGATATGGTCGATCTGTGCCAGCTACACACCCAAATGAAACACCTTCCTTAGGTGCACGTAGGTGTCAGAACATTCAGCGTTATTTTGTAGGCCCTAATGCCGGTATACGAATGGTGAGGCCAGAACAAGTAGAGGCGGTAGTAGATTGGGTGGCTGACACTGCCTCCAGTTCCTTCACATTGTCTCCCACCTGGTCCCCTGCTGAAAGCGCACAATTAGCACCTGCAGCCCATGGGCATCTGTCTTCCACCTTACCCCCTTGCAAATCAGCCAAGCAGTCTGAGCCACAAGTCATGCAGCAGTCTCTTATGCTTTTTGATGACTCTGCTGGCAGGGTTTCCGAGGGCAATCCACATAGCCCTGCTCCAGAAGTGGAAGAGATTGAGTGCACTGATGCATCAGGCCAGTCTTTCACAAGTAGCTCGGAGGGTGGGTTCCTGCACCAACAGAGGCCAGGTACACAATTGTCCAGCCACGGCACAGTTCTGGAGCACAGCTGGATTCCCGCTACAAGGACAACGTGCCGTCCCTCATTCTGTCACTGGAGCGTGATCGGGAGATGCGCAAGTACAAGTGCATGCTGGTAGACACGCTGCTGATGGCATTCCCATCTGACACCGGTGGCTCAGTGGAAGCACAAGGCGAAGGCAGAGGAGGAGGAAGTCGCCAACGCAGCTGGGGCACCGCCAGTACCTCAGAACGGAGGGTTAGCATGGCCGAAATGTGGAAAAGCTTTGTCAGCACGCCACAACAACCAGCACCATCAGCTGATACGGAACGTCTGAGCAGGAGGCAGCATTTCAGCAACATGGTGGAATAGTACGTGTGCACACATCTACACGTACTGACTGATGAGTGATATACCTGCTTCAACTAGCAAATGATTGAGGCCTTCCATATATCAGCTTCCACAAAATAGTAATATAGGTTTTCCATATACCTGCGTCCAAAAAATTACACGGCCACGTCCACCGCCTCCTCAACCTCCATAATTTTTTTAACTTTTTTTTAAATTCTATGTTATTTTGATTCATTTCCATATCCACATTTATTTGCAGGGCAATTGTCCTGCTCTTACCCCTATGTTGATCCTTTTGCAGCCCTCTAGCCCTTTCTTTGACTTTTTTAGAGCCATTTTAGTGCCCCACAGTTTGGGTTCCCATTGACTTCAATGGGGTTTGGGTTCGGGGTCAAGTTCGGGTCCCGAACCTGAACTTTGCAACGAAGTTCGGGCGAACCCGAACTTCCAGGTGTTCGCTCAACACTAGTCCTATATAAATAACATCTCTTCCTTAGTCTTCTATAACATACAGTTGTGGCCAAAAGTTTTGAGAATTACATAAATATTGGAAATTGGAAAAGTTGCTGCTTAAGTTTTTATAATAGCAATTTGCATATACTCCAGAATGTTATGAAGAGTGATCAAATGAATTGCATAGTCCTTCTTTGCCATGAAAATTAACTTAATCCCAAAAAAAACTTTCCACTGCATTTCATTGCTGTCATTAAAGGACCTGCTGAGATCATTTCCGTAATCGTCTTGTTAACTCAGGTGAGAATGTTGACGAGAACAAGGCTGGAGATCATTATGTCAGGCTGATTGGGTTAAAATGGTAGACTTGACATGTTAAAAGGAGGGTGATGCTTGAAATCATTGTTCTTCCATTGTTGACCATAGTGACCTGCAAAGAAAAGCGTGCAGCCATCATTGTGTTGCATAAAAATGGCTTCACAGGCAAGGATATTGTGGCTACTAAGATTGCACCTCAATCAACAATTTATAGGATCATCAAGAACTTCAAGGAAAGAGGTTCAATTCTTGTTAAGAAGGCTTCAGGGCATCCAAGAAAGTCCAGCAAACGCCAGGATCGTCTCCTAAAGAGGATTCAGCTGTGGGATCGGAGTGCCACCAATGCAGAGCTTGCTCAGGAATGGCAGCAGGCAGGTGTGAGCGCATCTGCACGCACAGTGAGGCGAAGACTTTTGGAAGATGGCCTGGTGTCAAGAAGGGCAGCAAAGAAGCCACTTCTCTCCAAAAAAAACATCAGGGACAGATTGATCTTCTGCAGAAAGTATGGTGAATGGACTGGTGAGGACTGGGGCAAAGTCATATTCTCTGATGAAGCCTCTTTCCCATTGTTTGGGGCATCTGGAAAAAGGCTTGTCCGGAGAAGAAAAGTTGAGCGCTACCATCAGTCCTGTGTCATGCCAACAGTAAAACATCCTGAGACCATTCATGTGTAGGGTTGCTTCTCATCCAAGGGAGTGGGCTCACTCACAATTTTGCCCAAAAACACAGCCATGAATAAAGAATGGTACCAGTACACCCTCCAACAGCAACTTCTTCCAACAATCCAACAACAGTTTGGTGAAGAACAATGCATTTTCCAGCACGATGGAGCACCGTGCCATAAGGCAAAAGTGATAACTAAGTGGTTCGGGGACCAAAACGTTGACATTTTGGGTCCATGGCCTGGAAACTCCCCAGATCTTAATCCCATTGAGAACTTGTGATCAATCCTCAAGAGGCGGGTGGACAAACAAAAACCCACTAATTCTGACAAACTCCAAGAAGTGATTATGAAAGAATGGTTTGCTATCAGTCAGGAATTGGCCCAGAAGTTGATTGAGAGCATGCCCAGTCGAATTGCA
The DNA here is from genome assembly GCF_905171765.1 of Bufo bufo. NCBI lineage: Eukaryota > Metazoa > Chordata > Amphibia > Anura > Bufonidae > Bufo > Bufo bufo. Next base: position 540,843,298 of record NC_053390.1, on the reverse strand, counting down.
GAGGTCCTGAAAAAGAAGGGCCAACACTGCAAATACTGACTCTTTGCATAAATGTCATGTAATTGTCGATAAAAGCCTTTGAAACGTATGAAGTGCGTGTAATTATATTTCACTACATCACAGAAACAACTGAAACAAAGATCTAAAAGCAGTTTAGCAGCAAACTTTGTGAAAACTAATATTTGTGTCATTCTCAAAACTTTTGGCCACGACTGTACAGTCCCATGTATATAACATATTTTAACAATAAGGACCTAGACCTGGGTGAAGGTTCATTAACTACATAATTTATTAAAGCCAAAGGGAGGCTATCAACCTAACTTGACCCAGGTTTGGAGTGAAATTAAAATATCACTTTTATTAATACAGTTTAAAACGGCTGTGAGCCTGGACACATATCTAAAAAACTTGTTTGCCACTTCTGTGTATATCTGGACCGTCTGCCTTAAGAGTGGTGGAGATGTGCACTCTCTCCTGCCACTCTTCAGAAACCTACACAGTATTGCCTAGTAAGCCAGTTGAGTCACTAACCTCTAAACAGGTGGTGACCGATAATAGCTGACACTATGTCAATAGCTGTCAGACCTGAGACTACACTGCGTGCAGAATTATTAGGCAAATTAGTATTTTGACCATATCATCCTCTTTATGCATGTTGTCTTACTCCAAGCTGTATAGGCTCGAAAACCTACTACCAATTAAGCATATTAGGTGATGTGCATCTCTGTAATGAGAAGGGGTGTGGTCTAATGACATCAACACCCTATATTAGGTGTGCATAATTATTAGGCAACTTCCTTTCCTTTGGCAAAATGGGTCAAAAGAAGGACTTGACAGGCTCAGAAAAGTCAAAAATAGTGAGATATCTTGCAGAGGGATGCAGCACTCTTAAAATTGCAAAGCTTCTGAAGCATGATCATCGAACAATCAAGCGTTTCATTCAAAATAGTCAACAGGGTCGCAAGAAGCGTGTGGAAAAACCAAGGCGCAAAATAACTGCCCATGAACTGAGAAAAGTCAAGCGTGCAGCTGCCAAGATGCCACTTGCCACCAGTTTGGCCATATTTCAGAGCTGTAACATCACTGGAGTGCCCAAAAGCACAAGGTGTGCAATACTCAGAGACATGGCCAAGGTAAGAAAGGCTGAAAGACGACCACCACTGAACAAGACACACAAGCTGAAACGTCAAGACTGGGCCAAGAAATATCTCAAGACTGATTTTTCTAAGGTTTTATGGACTGATGAAATGAGAGTGAGTCTTGATGGGCCAGATGGATGGGCCTGTGGCTGGATTGGTTAAGGGCAGAGAGCTCCAGTCCGACTCAGACGCCAGCAAGGTGGAGGTGGAGTACTGGTTTGGGCTGGTATCATCAAAGATGAGCTTGTGGGGCCTTTTCGGGTTGAGGATGGAGTCAGGCTCAACTAACAGTCCTACTGCCAGTTTCTGGAAGACACCTTCTTCAAGCAGTGGTACAGGAAGAAGTCTGCATCCTTCAAGAAAAACATGATTTTCATGCAGGACAATGCTCCATCACACGCGTCCAAGTACTCCACAGCGTGGCTGGCAAGAAAGGGTATAAAAGAAGAAAATCTAATGACATGGCCTCCTTGTTCACCTGATCTGAAACCCATTGAGAACCTGTGGTCCATCATCAAATGTGAGATTTACAAGGAGGGAAAACAGTACACCTCTCTGAACAGTGTCTGGGAGGCTGTGGTTGCTGCTGCACGCAATGTTGATGGTGAACAGATCAAAACACTGACAGAATCCATGGATGGCAGGCTTTTGAGTGTCCTTGCAAAGAAAGGTGGCTATATTGGTCACTGATTTGTTTTTGTTTTGTTTTTGAATGTCAGAAATGTATATTTGTGAATGTTGAGATGTTATATTGGTTTCACTGGTAAAAATAAATAATTGAAATGGGTATATATTTGTTTTTTGTTAAGTTGCCTAATAATTATGCACAGTAATAGTCACCTGCACACACAGATATCCCCCTAAAATAGCTAAAACTAAAAACAAACTAAAAACTACTTCCAAAAATATTCAGCTTTGATATTAATGAGTTTTTTGGGTTCATTAAGAACATGGTTGTTGTTCAATAATAAAATTAATCCTCAAAAATACAACTTGCCTAATAATTCTGCACTCCCTGTATGAGTTAGTTAAAGCACTGACATTAAGATGGCTTAAATCAGCAGCACATCGAGTCTAGCATTATACTGCAAGCCGTCTGTTATACAATCGTGAATCAGTTGTTTCACTGGCATCCACATACAGTGAGGAACAGAAGTATTTGAACACCCTGCGATTTTGCAAGTTCTCCCTCTTAGAAATCATGGAGGGGTCTGAAATTCAAATTATAGATGCATTACCACTCTAAGATACAGAATTAAAAAAATAATAATCAGGAAATCACATTGTATGATTTTTAAAGAATTTATTTGTCTTGCACTGCTGAACATAAGTATTTGAACACCTGAGAAACAGCAAGAATTCTAGCTCTCAAAGACCTGTTACTGTGCCTTTAAAAAGTCCACCTCTACTACACTCATTAATCTAACTTAGTAGCACCTGTCTGAGCTCTTTAAAGACACCTGTCCACCCCACAGTTAGTCAGACGTAGAGTTGAGCGAACACCTGGATGTTCGGGTTCGAGAAGTTCGGCCGAACTTCCCGGAAATGTTCGGGTTCGGGATCCGAACCCGACCCGAACTTCGTCCCGAACCCGAACCCCATTGAAGTCAATGGGGACCCGAACTTTTCGGCACTAAAAAGGCTGTAAAACAGCCCAGGAATGAGCTAGAGGGCTGCAAAAGGCAGCAACATGTAGGTAAATCCCCTGCAAACAAATGTGGATAGGGAAATGAATAAAAAAAAATAAAAAATTAACCAATATCAATTGGACAGAGGTCCCATAGCAGAGAATCGGGCTTCACGTCAGCAGAGAATCAGTCTCTTCATGCCATAGCAGAGAATCTGGCTTCATGTCAGCAGAGAATCAGTCTTCATGTCATAGCAGAGAATCAGGCTTCACGTCACCCACCACTGGAACAGGCCACTGTCACACATTTGGGCCCTGGCACCCAGACAGAGGAGAGAGGTCCCGTAACAGAGAATCTGGCTTCATGTCAGCACAGAATCAGTCTTTATGTCATAGCAGAGAATCAGGCTTCACGTCACCCACCACTGGAACAGGCCACTGTCACATATTTAGGCCCAGGCACCCAGGCAGAGGAGAGAGGTCCCATAACAGAGATTCAGGCTTCATGTCAGCAGAGAATCAGTCTTCATGTCATAGCAGAGAATCAGGCTTCACGTCACCCACCACTGGAACAGGCCACTGTCACATATTTAGGCCCCGGCACCCAGACAGAGGAGAGAGGTCCCGTAACAGAGAATCTGGCTTCATGTCAGCACAGAATCAGTCTTCATGTCATAGCAGAGAATCAGGCTTCACGTCACCCACCACTGGAACAGGCCACTGTCACATATTTAGGCCCAGGCACCCAGGCAGAGGAGAGAGGTCCCATAACAGAGATTCAGGCTTCATGTCAGCAGAGAATCAGTCTTCATGTCATAGCAGAGAATCAGGCTTCACGTCACCCACCACTGGAACAGGCCACTGTCACATATTTAGGCCCAGGCACCCAGGCAGAGGAGAGAGGTCCCATAACAGAGATTCAGGCTTCATGTCAGCAGAGAATCAGTCTTCATGTCATAGCAGAGAATCAGGCTTCACGTCACCCACCACTGGAACAGGCCACTGTCACATATTTAGGCCCCGGCACCCAGACAGAGGAGAGAGGTCCCGTAACAGAGAATCTGGCTTCATGTCTCGCATGGAGGCCCAGTCATTGGTGGTGAAGTGGTGCTGTTCCGCGGTGCGACTGACCCGTGCGTGCTGCAGCTGAAACTCCACTATGGCCTGCTGCTGCTCGCACAGTCTGTCCAGCATGTGCAAGGTGGAGTTCCACCTGGTGGGCACATCGCATATGAGGCGGTGAGCGGGAAGGCCGAAGTTACGCTGTAGCGCAGACAGGCGTGCAGCAGCAGGGTGTGAACGCCGGAAGCGCGAACAGAAGGCCCGCACTTTATGCAGCAGCTCTGACATGTCGGGGTAGTTGCGAATGAACTTCTGCACCACCAAATTCAGCACATGCGCCAGGCAAGGGATGTGCGTCAAACCGGCTAGTCCCAGAGCTGCAACGAGATTTCGCCCATTATCGCACACCACCAGGCCGGGCTTGAGGCTCAACGGCAGCAACCACTCGTCGGTCTGTTGTTCTATACCCCGCCACAACTCCTGTGCGGTGTGGGGCCTGTCCCCCAAACATATAAGTTTCAGAACGGCCTGCTGACGTTTACCCCGGGCTGTGCTGAAGTTGGTGGTGAAGGTGTGTGGCTGACTGGATGAGCAGGTGGAAGAAGAGGAGGAGGAAGCTTAGTAGGAGGAGGAGGAGACAGGAGGCAAAGAATGTTGCCCTGCGATCCTTGGCGGCGGAAGGACGTGCGCCAAACAGCTCTCCGCCTTGGGGCCCAGCCGCCACTACATTTACCCAGTGTGCAGTTAGGGAGATATAGCGCCCCTGGCCGTGCTTACTGGTCCACGTATCTGTGGTTAGGTGGACCTTGCCACAGATGGCGTTGCGCAGTGCACACTTGATTTTATCGGACACTTGGTTGTGCAGGGAAGGCACGGCTCTCTTGGAGAAGTAGTGCCGGCTGGGAACAACATACTGTGGGACAGCAAGCGACATGAGCTGTTTGAAGCTGTCTGTGTCCACCAGCCTAAATGACAGCATTTCATAGGGCAGTAGTTTAGAAATGCTAGCATTCAGGGCCAGGGATCGAGGGTGGCTAGGTGGGAATTTACACTTTCTCTCAAATGTTTGTGAGATGGAGAGCTGAACGCTGCCGTGTGACATGGTTGAGATGCTTGGTGACGCAGGTGGTGGTGTTGGTGGTACATCCCATGTTTGCTGGGCGGCAGGTGCCAACGTTCCTCCAGAGGCGGAGGAAGAGGCCGAGGCGGCGGCAGCAGCAGAAGAGGCCGAGGCGGCAGCAGCAGAAGAGGTAGCAGGGGGAGCCTGAGTGACTTCTTTGTTTTTAAGGTGTTTACTCCACTGCAGTTCATGCTTTGCATGCAGGTGCCTGGTCATGCAGGTTGTGCTAAGGTTCAGAACGTTAATGCCTTGCTTCAGGCTCTGATGGCACAGCGTGCAAACCACTCGGGTCTTGTCGTCAGCACATTGTTTAAAGAAGTGCCATGCCAGGGAACTCCTTGAAGATGCTTTTGGGGTGCTCGGTCCCAGATGGCGGCGGTCAGTAGCAGGCGGAGTCTCTTGGCGGCGGGTGTTCTGATTTTGCCCACTGCTCCCTCTTTGTCTTTTGCTACGCTGTTGGCTCGGTCTCACCACTGCCTCTTCCTCCGAATTCTGAAAGTCAGTGGCACGACCTTCATTCCATGTGGGGTCTAGGACCTCATCGTCCCCTGCATCGTCTTCCACCCAGTCTTCCTCCCTGACCTCCTGTTCAGTCTGCACACTGCAGAAAGACGCAGCAGTTGACACCTGTGTTTCGTCATCATCAGAGACGTGCTGAGGTGGTATTCCCATGTCCTCATCATCAGGAAACATAAGTGGTTGTGCGTTAGTGCATTCTATCTCTTCCACCCCTGGGGAGGGGCTAGGTGGATGCCCTTGGGAAACCATGCCAGCAGAGTCTTCAAACAGCATAAGAGACTGCTGCATAACTTGAGGCTCAGACAGTTTCCCTGATATGCATGGGGGTGATGTGACAGACTGATGGGCTTGGTTTTCATGCGCCATCTGTGTGCTTTCTGCAGAAGACTGGGTGGGAGATAATGTGAACGTGCTGGATGCACTGTCGGCCACCCAATTGACTAATGCCTGTACCTGCTCAGGCCTTACCATCCTTAGAACGGCATTGGGCCCCACCAAATATCCCTGTAAATTCTGGCGGCTACTGGGACCTGAGGTAGTTGGTACACTAGGACGTGTGGCTGTGGCAGAACGGCCACGTCCTCTCCCAGCACCAGAGGGTCCACTAACACCACCACGACCATGTCCACGTCCGCGTCCCTTACTAGTTGTTTTCCTCATTGTTACCGTTCACCACAATAAGAAAAATATTATTCGAGCCAATGTATTGAATTAAAATTCAGGCCTTTTTTTACAGACACCTAACACTGTCTGGCTATCTATTTAGGTACCGTATTACACTAATACAGGCACACAAGTAATGACAGATTTGGTTGAATAGAAATGTGAGGCCTATTTTTTACGCGCTGTGTGACAGATATACCTTTAGGGCTCATTCAGACGGCCGTATGCTGTCCGCAAAAATACTGAATGCTATCCGTTTTTTTGCGGATCCGCAAAAAAACGGATCTGCAAAAAAACGGATAGCATTCAGTATTTTTGCGGACCCATAGACTTCAATGGGGCCATGTCCTGATTTTCACGGACAAGTATAGGACATGTTTCATTTTTTTTGCGGATCCGCAAAAAAACGGATAGCATTCAGTATTTTTGCGGACAGCATACGGCCGTCTGAATGAGCCCTAATCACAGAATTAGACTTGTATCTGCACGGTAGCGTGTGTGTTAAGTTTTTCAGAATGACACTATCAGCACCTTCAATCTAAGATATCCTTTTTGGTATAGATTTAAAGTAGGCCTGATATAGCAGAAACTACAAATTTTGAGAATGGAAAATTTGGGAATAGTTTTTCAACCCAGAACAAAAGCTGTGCTTTTACGGTCACTACAAATAACTTGACCAGCTAAAACAGTACTGATTTGGAGGAATATAAATGTCAGGTCTATTTTTTAGGCGCTGGGTGACAGGCTCAACTTGCCACTGATGTAGTATATGGCCAAAAAATAACCACACTATTGATGGTTAAATGCACTTGGGTTACACAGGCTCAGCCTGCACCTGATGTAGTATATGGCCAAAAAATAACCACACTGTTGATGGTTAAATGCACTTGGGTGACACAGGCTCAGCCTGCACCTGATGTAGTATATGGCCAAAAAATAACCACACTGTTGATGGTTAAATGCACTTGGGTGACACAGGCTCAGCTTGCACCTGATGTAGTATATGGCCAAAAAATAACCACACTGTTGATGGTTATATGCACTTCGGTGACACAGGCTAAGCCTGCAGCTGATGTAGGATATAGCAAAAAATAACCACACTATTGATGGTTAAATGCACTTGGTGGTAGCTTGTGCTGGCGCACCTCAAGCCACAAAATGGCCGCCGATCACCCCAGAAAAAAGTGATATAAAAACGATCTGGGCAGCCTAAAAAAAGTGAGCAATTCAATATTAGCACTTCAATGATCCACAGCTGGAGATCGATCACTGAATGAAGTCTTTTGGAGGAGTTAATCTGCCTAATCTCACCCTAACGTCGCAGCAGCAACCTCTCCCTACACTTGTATCAGCAGAGTGACGTGCAGCGCTACGTGACCCAAGCTTATATAGAGGCTGGGTCACATGCTGCACTGGCCAATCACAGCCATGCCAAAAGTAGGCAAGGATGTGATGGCCTCTTGGGGCAAGTAGTATGACGCTTGTTGATTGGCTACTTTGCAGCCTTTCAAAAAGCGCCAAGAAAGCGCCGAACACCGAACCCGAACCCGGACTTTTACGAAAATGTTCGGGTTTGGGTCCGTGTCACGGACACCCCAAAATTCAGTACGAACCCGAACTATACAGTTCGGGTTCGCTCATCCCTAGTCAGACGCCAACTACTACCATGGGCAATACCAAAGACACCAGAGACAAAATTGTGGACCTCCACAAGGCTGGAAAGGGCGACTGTCAGTCTCCCTCGGACTGGGGCTCCATGCAAGATCTCACCTTGTGGGGTATCACTGATGATAAGAAAGGTGAGGAATCAGCCCAAAACTACAAGGGAGGAGCTGGTAAATGACATGAGAGCTGGGACCACAGTTTCAAAGGTTACTCTCGGTAGAACACTTCGCCGTCATGGTTTCAAATCATGCATTGCACGGAAGGTTCCCCTGCTCAAGTCATCACATGTCCAGGCCCATATGAAGTTTGCCAATGACCATCTGGATGATCCAGAGGAGGCATGGGAGAAAGTCATGTGGTCAGATGAGACCAAAGTAGAAATTTTTGGTCTAAACTTTACTTGTCGTGTTTGGAGGAAAAAGAAGGATGAGTTGCATCCCAAGAACACCATCCCTACTGTGAAGCATGGGGGTGGTAACATCATGCTTTGGGGGTGCTTTTCTGCGAAGGGGACAGGACGACTGCACTGTATTAAGGAGAGGATGAATCGGGCCATTTATTGTGAGATTTTGAGCAACAACCTACTTCCCTCAGTCAGAGCATTGAAGATGGGTCGTGGCTGGGTCTTCCCACATGACAACGACCCAAAGCACACAGCCAGGATAACAAGAAGTGGCTTTGTAAGAAGCATATCAAGGTTCTGGAGAGGCTTAGCCAGTCTCCAGACCTAAATCCAATAGAACATCTTTGGAGGGAGCTGAAACTCTGTGTTGCTCAGCGACAGCCCCGAAACCTGACAGATCTACAGGAGATCTGTGTGGAGGAGTGGGCCAAAATCCCTGTTGCAGTGTGTGCCAACCTGGTCAAGAACTACAGGAAACGTTTGACCTCTGTAATTGAAAACAAAGGCTTCTGTACCAAATATTAACACAGATTTTCTCAGGTGTTCAAATACTTATGTTCAGCAGTGCAAGAACAATTAAATTCTTTAAAAATCATACAATGTGATTTCCTGATTTATTTTTTATTTTTATTCTGTCTCTCAGAGTGGGAATCCACCTACAGTCTGAATTTCAGACTCCTGCATAATTTCTATGTGGGAGAACTTGCAAAAACGCTGGGTGTTCAAATACTTCTGTTCCTCACTGTGCATCTGAGGCATAGCAATCTTGTCTGACTCTATGTCAATAGCTGTCAGAGCCACAGTCACATCAAATCAGTCACACTGCATACACTGCCCTGCCTAGCATTCTGCTCTGCTGGCTGACTAATTGTGAGCTGCACTAGGCTAACAGACTAATACTGTCACTGAGATGTGATGCTCTGTTACAATGTGATTGTTCACTACACATAGGCTGACTACACTGGAGTGGACAAACAAACATTAAAAGCTGTATCTGCCCCCTGACATGTTTCACCAGTAAGGCTACTTTCACACTTGCGTTCAGAGCGGGTCTGTCTGATGTCTTCACAGACGGATCCGCTCCTATAATGCAGACGTTTGGATCCGTACAGAACGGATCCGTCTGCATTATAGTTTAAAAAAATTCTAAGTGTGAAAGTAGCCTGAACGGATCCGTCCAGACTTTACATTGAAAGTCAATGGGGGACGGATCCGTTTGAAAATTGAGCCATATTGTGTCAAATTCAAACGGATCCGTCCCCATTGACTTACATTGTAAGTCTGGACGGATCCGTTTGCCTCCGCACGGCCAGGCGGACACCCGAACGCTGCAAGCAGCGTTCGGGTGTCGGCCTGCTGAGCGGAGCGGAGGCTGAACGCTGCCAGACTGATGCATTCTGAGCGGATCCGCATCCACTCAGAATGCATTGGTAGCTGGACAGATGCGTTCGGGGCCGCTTGTGAGACCCTTCAAACGGAGCTCACAAGCGGAGCCCCGACGCTAGTGTGAAAGTAGCCTAACCTGGCTTCTTCATGGGTTTGGACAGAATTGAGGCTAGGCAGGGCAGTGTATGCAGTGTGACTGATTTGGTGTGACTGTGGCTCTGACAGCTAATGACATAGTGTCAGAGAAGATTGCCATGCCTCAGATGTATGTGGATGCCAGTGAAACAACTAATTCACGATTGTATAACAGACAGCTTGCAGTATAATGCTAGACTTGATGTGCTGCTGATTTAAACCATCTTAATGTCAGTGCATTAACTGACTCATAGTCTCAGGTCTGACAGCTATTGACATAGTGTCAGCTATTGTGGGTCACCACCTGTTTAGAGGTGAGTGACTTAACTGGCTTACTAGACAATACTGTGTAGGTTTCTGTAGAGTGGCAGGAGAGGGTGCACATCTCCACCACTTATAAGGCAGACGGTCTAGATATACACAGGAGTGGCAAACAAGGTTTTTAAATCTGTGTCCAGGCTCACAGCCGTTTTAAACTGTATGTATATAACATCACTTCCCTCCCTTCAGCCCTTCCAATATATAGTTCCGTGTAAATAACACTATTTCCCTCCCTTCGCCATAGAGTCCCATGTAAATAACATCACACCATCCCTCCAGCCCCCTTCAATATGCAATCCCATGGAAATAACATCCCTCTCTATCTACAACCCTCTCCAAAATACAGTCCTAAGTAAATAACATCATCGCAGGTCCTTTTCAGCTACTGCGTTTAGCACTCATCACATGACCTGTGATGTCATAACAGGTCCTTCAGATCTTCCAGTGCATTAGATTCAATTGTATTGCCGCCCTGATGACAGCAATACAGTTGTATCTAGCTGGCAGGCAGGACATTTTGGGCCTGGGACAAAACATCAGGGGCCCAGGCCCCGAATGTTTTAACCTAGCAACGCCCCTGAGGTGCAGCATTCATGGAGCACCACAGTCTCTGCAAATAGCTGATCGGCAGGGATTCTGGGAGTTGGACCCTACCGATCAGATACTGAGGACCTATCCTAACATATTTTAATGTCATTTTAACAAAAATACTTATAAAATCATTGCAAAACGTGTCAAAATTACACAGGAAAGGTCACTTGTGAATTCAAAATGCATGAGTGCATGTGTATTCTGAATCAGGTGTGAACTGTAGGGTAAGAATTTTATCTCCTTAAGGAGAAGGCCAGTACCATAGTATTAAGATTATTTTCATCTGATTAGCAGACAAGTAATCCTACTAAAGGTTTAACAATAGTGGAGTTTAGTATCTATGGATAGCATCAGTTCATAGAATGCAGCAATACATATGAAAAATATAGTATGCCTGTACTGTACAGTATGCCACCATAGGCACAATTCATAGGCAAACTTCTGTAAGAAGCATTTACCCTTCTAATATACAGCATAACAGTACATATGGGTATTCTGGATTATTGGTTGATTGTAGAAAAGTGCCGAGAACATACTTCTAAGGGTCCATTCGCACGACCGTATTTTTGGTCCATATCTGAGCCACATTTTTTTGCAGATTGGATGTGGACCTATACATTTCAATGGGGCAAAAAATAGAACATGTCCTATTCTTGTCCATTTTGCGGACAAAAATAGGCATTTGTTCCATAGTGCGGGACCTGAGGAAGGGGAAAATGTAGGATGCACATGTATCTGTTGCAGACCTCAAAACGGATATGGTCGTGTGAATGTGGTTTGCTGTCCACATCTGTATGTCCGTTCCACAGCCCCACATTGTGTGTTTTGCATTTGTTACATAGCGTGGGACCTGCTGAAGGGGAAAATGCAGGATGCACATGGCCGGTACGATTTGCGGATCTCAAAATGGATATGGTTGTGTGAATACCCCCTAAGAGTAATAGGCTAATAGGTCTCATAATTGGTTCTCTGCTGAATCATCTGGCCCTGGTGTGGTGAAATTCAGAATGATAATGCAGCTTTGCAGTCAATATAGTTATTTAACATCCAATGGGAGTTATTCACTTGACACTTTTACACAATAAGTTAGGTGTTAATTAAATATCCTGTATTTTTTGCTTCTGCTCTGCTTTGACTCTATCATTTGCATCTAGATAATACATCAGCACCTGGATTTCATGAGTTCAGATGGAAACCTCACCATGAACTACAGCTTGCTAAGTAACGATAATGCCTTTATGAACTATTACCCTCACTACTTTACTCAGAGGACACTGACGTCAAGATTCCAGATGAACAACACTAAGCCCCCACATGTCCAGATGGTGAGAAAACCAGTGCTAACTGTAATGGGTTTGCTGGCGTTATTAGGTATGTTTGGGGTTAATTATTTACAAAAGATACTGTTGTCACCAGTTTATGTTAATCAAGTAAAGTAAATGTGAATATGGTATAAAGAATATTATGGGGCAGTGCACAAGTAAGGGTCAGTAATGTATTCAGCATGTACAGGAAATGTATCCTGTTGTCAGTGAATAGGTTGATGGGAAAGCTAAGTATCTCAGCAGCAGCCTGTACGCCGCTGCTCCATTCAGTTGTATTGGGCTGCCAGAGATAGCGGAGCACTCATGCTCAGCATTCCCATATAGTCCAATGGAGTGGCAGCTGCTCGATTCAAATGCCGCAGAACCTTAATACACATCTTATCTGCTACAGAACATCATAATACACACCTCAGTTTGCTGCAGAACGCCATAATGTGCAGCTCAGTTTGCCATTGAAGAACATAATTGTTATGTCCCGTGGGCCATCTTTCCTTTTACGGTGCCCAAAGAGTCCTCAAAAACCTCTTTAAAACGGTCCACGTTCTTGTGATTGGCAGGGGCCCCAGTGGTCGAACTCCTGTGGATAGGGGATAATTGTTAGTCATGGGACAACCCCTTTAAAGGGGCAAATCAGATCATAGGCAACAGACCTTCTTCAGGCCAAACATAATTTATTCTAAGTATAATGCATGCTATACAGAAACTTGTGACAAAAATATAATCATATGTGAGATATAATAAAACAGTAGGCATCCAAAATCCTGCTAGAATCTTAAAACAGTTGCACAAATGTATAGTGAATACAGGTATTTCAGTATCGAAACACAAAGCATCATGATGCTGCTGCAAAACACCATAATACACACTTCAGCTGCCGCAGAACCTTAATACACATCTTATCTGCTACAGAACATCATAATACACACCTCAGTTTGCTGCAGAACGCCATAATGTGCAGCCCAGTTTGCCATTGAAGAACATAATTGTTATGTCCCGTGGGCCATCTTTCCTTTTACGGTGCCCAAAGAGTCCTCAAAAACCTCTTTAAAACGTGACTTCAGGGATTCCACCCAATGGTCTACTTTAGAAAGCAATGTACATTGGGCAATGGTAAAAGGAGGCATGCCCAGGGCTTTGATCCAGTCCCTTCCATACAGCGGAGGACCTCCATTCCTTACAACATAAAGGCGTAGACTTTGACTGCGGTTGCCTAATGTAACAAGGGGTTTTTCATAACCCAAGGGCTGTAGTAGTTCCTTGCTGTAGGTTTGTAGTGTGAGCTTTGTAGGTTTTAGCGGCAGGGACAGACCCGATGCCTTTAAATCAGTCCATGAAATGACAGACACAGCTGCCCCTGTATCAACATCCATGGAGACAGGACAGCCATTGAGTGTGACATCCACTTTAATCGCAGGAGTACTCCCAGTTACTCGAAACAGTCCAACATGCTGGACACATGTCTCCTCATCAGAGCTAAAACCGTTATTGTCCATATCCACACGGAATGTCTGTTTACGTCTATCTTTTGTGGTAGCGTTCGGGGAGCGAGAGCTGCGGCAAACGCGCCCAATATGACCAGTCTTTCCACAGTGAAAACAAACGACATCCTTGAACTTGCAAGCCGGCGCACTGTGAGTAGTGTTACCACAACGGTAGCAAGTCGGGGTCCCAGAGACAGAAGAATTAGGGTGGCGAGGTTTAAGCTGAGTGGCAGGGGACGGGCGTCTCGAGCGTTGAGTGATAGCAGTGTGGAATATTTCCTCACCCTGGCTTGCAGGAGTTGTAGGTGGTGCCTTCAGTAGGGTGGCGTCCCGTGTTGCCAACTCCATGACCGTAGCAAGGTCAGTGGCTTTCGTCAGAGTCAAGTCGGGTTCTGTGAGTAAACGTTTCTGTATGGCTGGGTCGCAGAGTCCCATGACGAACATGTCACGGAGAGCCGTCTGTAGGTAGTCTCCAAACTGACAAGTGGCAGCTAGTTTACGTAAAGCAATGATATATGTCTTTATATCCTCCCCGGCCTGCTGCCTTCTACTGTAGAATTTAAACCGCTCTGCGATTTCTAACGGCTTCGGGTTGTAGTGTGTATGTAGCGTCTGAATTAACTCAGGCAGGGACTTAGAGGCTGGCTTGTCTGGAGAAACAAGGTCTCTGAGGGTTCCATATGCAGCTTGACCCAATGCAGTGAGAAAAACTGCAACTTTCTTTTCAACAGTCACATTATTTGCTTCCATATACTGTTCCAGCCTCTCCACCCAGGAGATCCATGACTCAGCTGCAGGATCAAATGGTTGAATAAACCCTATGAAGGCCATGTGTGCTAAAATCCACAATCCTCGTCGCCACTGTTATGTCCCCTGGACACTCTGTGTCTCTCATTTACTGCTGGCAATGCTGCCAGTATCTGCTCAGCAAGTTACACACACAGGCCGATGTACTACTTAACCAGAGCAAGGTTTATTACTCAGAACATTATGGCATTCTTACATGGAGGAGTCTTATTCCAAACAGCTTCTGTCCTTATCAGATGTAATCCCTTCTCAGCCTCATGTGTCTGCTTCCAGTTCCCCTCACACACCGTCTGACTTCCTGGTACAGCTCCTCCTCCCCCATCATGCATCAGGAGAAAGAGGCTAAAGGTCACAGTGATCTATCACAACATCACAATAATACATACCTCAGCTGCTGTAGAACATCATAATACACACCTCAGCTGCTTTAGAACATTATAATACACACCTCAGCTGCTGTAGAACATTATAATACATACCTCAGCTGCTGTAGAACATCATAATACACACTTCAGCTGCTGTTGAACATCATAATACATACCTCAGCTGCTGTAGAACATCATAATACACACCTCAGCTGCTGTAGAACATCATAATACACACTTCAGCTGCTGTAGAACATCATAATACATACCTCAGCTGCTGTAGAACATCATAATACACATATCAACTGCTTTAGAACATCTTGATACATACCTCAGCTGCTGTAGAACATCATAATACATACCTCAGCTGCTGTAGAACATCATAATACATACCTCAGCTGCTGTAGAACATTATAATACACACCTCAGCTGCTGTAGAACATCATAATACACACTTCAGCTGCTGTAGAACATCCTAATACATACCTCAGCTGCTGTAGAACATCATAATACACACTTCAGCTGCTGTAGAACATCATAATACACACCTCAGCTGCTGTAGAACATCATAATACATACATCAGCTGCTGTAGAACATCATAATACATACCTCAGCTGCTGTAGAACATCATAATACATACCTCAGCTGCTGTAGAACATCATAATACACACCTCAGCTGCTGTAGAACATCATAATACATACCTCAGCTGCTGTAGAACATTATAATACACACCTCAGCTGCTGTAGAACATTATAATACACACCTCAGCTGCTGTAGAACATCATAATACATACCTCAGCTGCTGTAGAACATCATAATACACACTTCAGCTGCTGTAGAACATCATAATACACACCTCAGCTGCTGTAGAACATCATAATACATACCTCAGCTGCTGTAGAACATCATAATACATACCTCAGCTGCTGTAGAACATCATAATACACACCTCAGCTGCTGTAGAACATCATAATACACACCTCAGCTGCTGTAGAACATCATAATACACACTTCAGCTGCTGTAGAACATCATAATACACACCTCAGCTGCTGTAGAACATCATAATACATACATCAGCTGCTGTAGAACATCATAATACATACCTCAGCTGCTGTAGAACATCATAATACATACCTCAGCTGCTGTAGAACATCATAATACACACCTCAGCTGCTGTAGAACATCATAATACACACCTCAGCTGCTGTAGAACATCATAATACATACTTCAGCTGCTGTAGAATATCATAATACACACCTCAGCTGCGGTACAATATCATAATACACACCTTAGCTGCTGTCCAACATTTCTAATACACTCGTGAAATGCTGCATAACCTCACAATACACACTTCAGCTGCTGCAGAACCTCATAATACACACCATAACTGCCAAAGAACCTCATAATACACACCTTGATTGCTGCAAAATATCATAATACACACATCAGCTGCTGCAGAACCTCATAATACACTCCTCAAATGCTGCAGAACACCATAATTTATACCTCAGTGGCTGCATCTCCACATGTTACGGAAAATATCAGTCACGGATTACGTCACAAATTCGACAGCAAAATGTTCATGTTTGCCCCGGATTTCACCCTAGTCACAAGTGTGAAATTCGCTCTAAAAATCTGCAAAACAATTGGCATGCTGCAGATTTAAAGTTCACATAATTTCCAAGTAATTATTTTTCCTTAATGTGTGGATGAGATTTGGTAAAATCTCATCCACTTTGCTACCACTGTAATATGTTGTGGTACGTTTGCACAGAGCCTAACTTTAAAAAGAGCTTCTGCAGCAGCTACTATAAAGAAAAGGAGAAAAGGATCATGCACTTTGAATTTTATTGCCCTATCCTTTTCCTTTCCAAGGAGATACAGTACCACAAGTGGTGTTTGGCAGTAGCTTTCTCCTGTATCCCCATTGAAAACATAATGATAGCTACTAAAAATACGTGGCTAACTTAACCCCTTAAGGACCTTGCCATTTTTCACCTTAAGGACCAGGCCATTTTTTTCAAATATGTGTCACTTTATGTGGTGATAACTTTAAAATGCTTTTACTTATCCAGGCCATTCTGAGATTGTTTTCTTGTCACATATTGTACTTCATGACAGTGGTAAATTTGAGTCAAAATATTTCATTTTTATTTATAAAAAAATACCAAATTTACCAAAAATGTGGAAAAATTTGCAATTTTCAAAAATTTCAATTTCTCTGTTTTTAAAACAGATAGTGATACCTCCTAAAATAGTTATTACTCTACATTTCCCATATGTCTACTTCATGTTTGGATCATTTTGTAAATGACATTTTCTTTTTTTTGGACGTTAGAAGACTTAGGCCCCTTGCAGATGAGCGTTCCTCCCACAGCGAGTCCGCATCACAGCACCTGGCCTTACCTCCCATCGCTGCCGGGAGTCACATAGCATTATATTGATTTATGCTATGTAACCCTTACAGTTCTGGAACGTATTGGATAACACTGGTATAATGCTGCCAGTGTTATTCAGTACATTCCAGAACTGTAAGGCTGGTTTCACACGGGCATTGTGGAAAAAGATGCGGGTGCGTTTCAGGAACATGCACGATTTTTCCGCGTGAGTGCAAAACATTGTAATGCGTTTTGCACGCGCGTGAGAAAAATCGGCATGTTTGGTACCCAAACCCGAACTTCTTCACAGAAGTTCGGGTTTGGGTTAGGTGTTGTGTAGATTGTACACTGCTCAAAAAAATAAAGGGAACACTTAAATAACACAATGTAACTCCAAGTCAATCACACTTCTGTGAAATCAAACTGTCCACTTAGGAAGAAAAACTGAGTGACAATCAATTTCACATGCAGTTGTGCAAATGGGATAGACAACAGGTGGAAATTATAGGCAATTAGCAAGACACCCCCAATAAAGGAGTGGTTATGCAGGTGGTGACCACAGACCACGTCTCAGTTCCTATGCTTCCTGGCTGATGCTTTGGTCACTTTTGAATGCTGGCGGTGCTTTCACTCTAGTGGTAGCATGAGATGGAGTCTACAACCCACACAAGTGGCTCAGGTAGTGCAGCTTATCCAGGATGGCACATCAATGCGAGCTGTGGCAAGAAGGTTTGCTATGTCTGTCAGTGTAGTGTCCAGAGCATAGAGGCGCTACCAGGAGACAGGCCAGTACATCAGGAGACGTGGAGGAGGCCGTAGGAGGGCAACAACCCAGCAGCAGGACCGCTACCTCCGCCTTTGTGCAAGGAGGAACAGGAGGAGCACTGCCAGAGCCCTGCAAAATGACCTCCAGCAGGCCACAAATGTGCATGTGTCTGCTCAAACGGTCAGAAACAGACTCCATGAGGGTGATATGAGGGCCCGCCGTCCACAGGTGGGGGTTGTGCTTACAGCCCAACACCGTGCAGGATGTTTGGCATTTGCCAGAGAACACCAAGATTGGCAAATTCGCCACTGGCGCCCTGTGCTCTTCACAGATGAAAGCAGGTTCACACTGAGCACAAGTGACAGACGTGACAGAGTCTGGAGACGCCGTGGAGAACGTTCTGCTGCCTGCAACATCCTCCAGCATGACCGGTTTGGCAATGGGTCAGTAATGGTGTGGGGTGGCATTTCTTTGGAGGGCCGCACAGCCCTCCATGTGCTCGCCAGAGGTAGCCTGACTGCCATTAGGTACCGAGATGAGATCCTCAGACCCCTTGTGAGACCATATGCTGGGGCGGTTGGCCCTGGGTTCCTCCTAATGCAAGACAATGCTAGACCTCATGTGGCTGGAGTGTGTCAGCAGTTCCTGCAAGACGAAGGCATTGATGCTAGGGACTGGCCCGCCCGTTGCCCAGACCTGAATCCAATTGAGCACATCTGGGACATCATGTCTCGCTCTATCCACCAACGTCACGTTGCACCACAGACTGTCCAGGAGTTGGCAGATGCTTTAGTCCAGGTCTGGGAGGAGATCCCTCAGGAGACCGTCCGCCACCTCATCAGGAGCATGCACAGGCGTTGTAGGGAGGTCATACAGGCACGTGGAGGCCACACACACTACTGAGCCTCATTTTGACTTGTTTTAAGGACATTACATCAAAGTTGGATCAGCCTGTAGTGTGTTTTTCCACTTTAATTTTGAGTGTGACTCCAAATCCAGACCTCCATGGGTTGAAAAATTTGATTTCCATTTTTTAATTCTTTTGTGATTTTGTTGTCAGCACATTCAACTATGTAAAGAACAAAGTATTTCAGAAGAATATTTAATTAACTCAGATCTAGGATGTGTTATTTTTGTGTTCTCTTTATTTTTTTTTGAGCAGTGTATTATTTTCCCTTATAACATGGTTATAAGGGAAAATAATAGCATTCTTAATACAGAATGCTTAGTACAATAGGGCTGGAGGGGTTAAAAAAAAATAAAAAATAATTTAACTCACCTTAATCCACTTGTTCGAGCATGCCCGGCTTCTCTTCTGTCTTCTTCTTTGAGGAATAGGACCTTTGATGACGTCACTGCGCTCATCACATGGTCCATCACATGATCTTTTACCATGGTGAGGGATCATGTGATGAGCGCAGTGATGTCATCAAAGGTCCTTTTCCTGTGCACAGCAAAGATGACAGAAGAGAAGCCGGGCTGCGCGAGCAAGTGGATTAAGGTGAGTTAAATTTTATTTTATTTTTTTAACCCCTCCAGCCCTATTGTACTATGCATTCTGTATTAAGAATGCTATTATTTTCCCTTGTAACCATGTTATAAGGGAAAATAATAATGATCGGGTCCCCATCCCGATCGTCTCCTAGCAACCGTGCGTGAAAATCGCACCGCATCCGCACTTGCTTGCGGATGCTTGCAATTTTCACGCAGCCCCATTCACTTCTATGAAGCCTGCGTTGCGTGAAAAACGCTGAATATAGAACATGCTGCGATTTTCACGCAACGCACAAGTGATGTGTGAAAACCAATGCTCATATGCACAGCCCCATTGAAATGAATGAGTCTGGATTCAGTGCGGGTGCAATGCGTTGCACGCATTGCACCCGCCCGGAAATCTCGCCCATGTGAAAGGGGCCTAAGGGTTAGGGTACTTTCACACTAGCGTTTATGTTTACCGGTATGGAGTTCCGTCCTAGGGGCTCAATACAGGGAAAAAAATGATCAGTTTTATCCTAATGCATTCTGAATGAGTATGCATCAGTCCCTCTGACGTTTTTTGGCCAGAGAAAATACTGCAGCATGCTGCAGTTTTCTCTCTAGCCAAAAATCATGAACACTTGCCGGAATGCCGAAATTTCCATTGAAATGCATTAATGCCGGATCCGGCCCCAAGAGATCCGGCAATACGGAACCGTTCTTTCCATCCACGCATGCGCAGACCATTAAATCTGTGAAAAAAATAAATACCGGATCCGTTTTTCCGGATGACAATCGGAAAGACTGATCCGGAATTGCAATGCATTTGTGAGACGGATCCGTCTCACAAATGCATCCGTTTTCCTGCTGGAATTCTCTGCCGCAAGTGTGAAAGTACCCTTAGGCCTCTTTCACACGACCGTATAGCTTTTTCAGTGTTTTGCAGTCCGTTTTTCATGGATCCGTTGTTCCGTTTTTTGTTTCCTTTGTGTTTCCATTTCTGTTCCGTTTTTCCATATGGCGCATACAGTAATTACATAGAAAAAATTGGGCTGGGCATACAATTTTCAATAGATGGTTCCACAAAAACGGAACGGATACGGAAGACATACGGAGTACTTTCCGTATGTGTTCCGTTTTTTTTTTGCGGACCCATTGACTTGAATGGAGCCACGGAACATGGTTTGCGGGCAATAATAGGACATGTTCTATCTTTCAGCGGAACGGAAAAATGGAAATACGGAAACGGAATGCATACGGAGTACATTCCGTTTTTTTTTTGCGGAACCATTGGAATGAATGGTTTCGTATACGGAACGCAAAAAATGGTTTGTAAATGGAAAAAAAAAAACGGTCGTGTGAAAGAGGCCTTACATAGCATCATAAATCAATATGCCTGGGGGCTGGGCCTCATAGGTCTCCGTACATGCCGGGCCCCAAGGCCTTGGAGTGGCTTGGGGCTGCCATGGCAACCATCGGGTCCCTGCCACTGCAGCGCGGGGACCCGATGGCTAAGGAGAGGGAGCGCAAAACTCCCACATGCCGCGGTCAGCGCTGACCGCGGTATATTTGAGGGGTTAATCCACTGGCATCGGCGGTATCACAGATGCTGGTGGATGCAGCAGGGATTCGGCTGTCAGTAACAGCCGTATCCGTGCTGTTGATTGCCAGACCGCACATGGGGGCGAGGAAGGACCGCAGAACGAGAATGCTCATCCTGGGGCGCAAAGTACCGGCCGTTTAGGACGAGCATTCTCGTCCTGGGTCCTTAAGGTGTTAAGCTGAATTTTCTAAAAAAGTTTGCTAAACGGCTCAGTCTTTTTGGGTTCCCCTATGTCTTCCTCAGCCATATTATTCCCTGTCAGCAGCACAGCTAGATGCATTTCACTCAGAAGCATGGGGTATCCCTTCTGTGAAATCTGCCAGCACTGTACTGCTTTGATGTACTTTCCCTTACTTTCCACTATGTTTGTTTTCACAGAACAGATAAGAAGGGGGAAATCACACAGACACACTGGAGGCTCCTATAATCTTCAAAAGCAGTGTAGAAGCAGTTCTTTTATCAGGCTCACAATCTCAGCTAGCTCTGACACTCCCCCATTTCTTGTGAGCCGTCTTTTGATCTGTGTTCCTAGGGATGGATCTTGCCTGACACCAAGCAGTGGACTGCAAATTAGGTGGAAGTGAGACCCCTAGTGGCCATGTTTTTTAGAGCTTTTTTCAGGTGGATGCAGGCAGATTTTTTAAATGAAGGGATTTAGAAATTTGCTAGTTACACCATTCTCTATTAAATGAAATGAAATTGTGTGAAAGTACAGTTACTCTTTTAAGAGTCCATTTAACTCCTTAAGGACTTAGGACGTACTGGTACGCCATGTTTGCCGAGTCCTTAAGGACCCAGGGCGTACTGGTACGTCCTAACTTTAAAATTACATTGTGGCGGGGGTTAATCGAAACAGGATGTTGGAATGCATTGTAAAAGGGATTAGACCCCCAAAAGTTGAAGTCCCAAAGTGGGACAAAAAATAAAGTAAAAAAAAAGTTGAAAAAATAAAGTTTCCCCCCCCCCAAAAAAATTTAAAGTTTCAAGTAAAAATAAACAAAAACATAATTTTCCCCAAATAAAGTTAAAAAAAATTGGTAAATAGTATACATAATCAAAAATACATAATGTCAAGGACACTAATACTGTATCTAGCGCAAGGTTCGTTTGTTCAACTCCATTTTAAACTAAAGTAAAATGTTGATGCAAGTTGTTTATATGTTATGTTTCATTTACTCTTTAGATATGTAACTTTACAGGAATTTAAGACTACATCTGAGGACCAATATTATAGTAAATAAATGTCTACCCATAGTAATAAAGGCATGTTTAATGTTTTACAGGAGAAACACAGGTTTCCACTTACATGGTTTGGGACTTGGATGCATCCAGCAACTACAGTACTGTTGGAGTCATAGCAAGTGTGCATGAACCAAAGAATAGAGATCAGACTGATAGCTGGCAGTCAACCATAGTCGTGTATGCTTCAGATGATAACAGAACGTCTACTGACATCAATTTAGTAACTTTAAATCTGACGAATTTTCCAAAGTCAAAAGGTGACAAAGAGCATTAAGGCTCTAGTAACAATAGAGAAAATGATCACAGACTAACTACATTATCCCCATTCCCGACCCGTAAAAGGGGTTTTCCAGTAATAATTGTTTGCAGCATACCCCTTGAAACAGAAGATTCATACTTGCCTGCTCCATGCTGCCTCCATCTTCCAGTCCTAGAACTGTTTGCTTCTGGATAGGCATGGTCTAATCCACTGGTCCAGCCAATGACTGGCTTCAGCGGTGATGTGGCCACATGCAGCATGTCACCGCTGAAGCCAGTCATTGTCTGGAGCAGTGCCCATGTCTAAAAGGATATAAACAGTGCAGGGACCATAAGATAGAGCTAGTTGGGACAGGGCATAAAACTGGGGCAGCGTGGAGCAGGTAAGTTTGAATTTAAAGGGGTATTCCAGGATTTTGATTGCTATCCTCAAGATAGGCTATCAGCATCTGATCAACGGGGTTCTGGCACCCAGCAGTCTTGCAGATCAGCTGTTTCTGAGTAGCTCTGGCGCTCAAACTACATAGCTCCATCCACTGTATAGTGGACAGAGCTGATTATTGCATTGCTTCTGCCATTCATATCAAACGGAGCAGCTCTACAGTAACCAGCTCTGTCCACTACCCAATGGAAGGAGCTGTGTAGTTCTGGTGTGACTTCCAGCACTACAACTGCTCGGAAACAGTGGATAAGAGGGGATGGGTCAAGGATTTTCCATGAATATCACAATCTTGGAACTCCTCCTTTTTTTTGTTAACTAAACTTCTACATTAATTCTATATTAACAAACCTATTTAAGTGAAATGATGAAGGCTACTCCCCTTGTTTAAGGAGTGATTTACTTCACACTCCAATACTGTTTAGCCAGTGCTGACGTCAGACTGTGGAGGCCCCCACCCAAGTTCCAGTTTATTCATACATTTCCTGGAGCAATGGCGCGTCAGAGAAAAGATAGTTCAGAATTCTTATTATGTAATGAGGAACACAAGTATTTACTAGAACATACAGAAGAGCAGACAGATCCTTGTTAGCGTTCTGGGGAATTTCTTTTTTGCTATGAGAAATCATTGATTTGGTTACCAGTCTGAAACCTTCCTCTGTTCCTCAGATCTTGTGTATGTAACATACTACATGGATAACATGTTAACAAACCCATTTTTGGAATGGCAAAAGACAGGAAGTCCAGATTTTCCTTCTGTTGAAGAATTTAAGCTCATACGTGATATGGAGGTAAAACCATTTAGAACAGCCTTTGTATGCTTCTATAAGACTATCTATAATAATGTTTTTAAAAGGGTATTCCGTTTCATGATATTGATGCCCTATCTTCAGGATAGGTCATCAATATCAAATCGGTGGGGAGTCTGATGCTCCAAGCAACCCCAAGGATCAGCTGTTTGAAGGGGACTTGGTGCTTGTGAAACCACTGCATCCTCTTCATTATTTGCCTGCATGCCATCTGCATTGCAATGGTGGGGCAATTTAATTACAGCTTCATGAAAAGCTGTAATTCCACTGCACTGCTGCGACTTGTAGATGGCGTGCACTGGTAAACATTGAAGAGGACACAGCGCTTGAATCAGTGCCAAGGTCCTCTAAAATAACTGATTGGTGGGGGTGCCAAGAGTCAGGCCCTCACCAATCTTATATTGTGAAACTGGAATACCCCTTTAAATGGTGCTTAACAAATATTCTCGTAGGTCTGGACTCACCTGATGTATCATTCTGAATAAAACTGGCTGCATTTGAAGGGTTTTCAGGGATTTTGATACTGATGACCTATACTGATAGAACATCAGTATCTGATCAGTGGGGATCCGACACCTGGTACCCCTGCCGATCAGCTGTTTGAGAAAGCATCGGCGCTCACAGCTTACCAAGCACAGCACCGTACATTGTATAGAGGCTCTGCTTGGTATCACGCTCAGGACCCCCACCGATAAGATACTGATGACCTATCCTGAGGATAGGTCATCAGTATTAAAATCCCAGAAATCCCCTTTAATATTTATCAGACTGGGACCTCAGTGTATGTGCACATAGCACTCATATATTTTTGTATAAAAAGTCCCTACCATAGTGACTAAGTCTCCTTGATCAATATAGTACATTGTGTAGGGAAACAGAGGGCAGTTAAAAAGGTACCTTGACATGAAAGCCTGATGGAGTAATGACATTTAAGGTAATAATAATGATATTTTTTCCTGTTAAGTCCTATGAGATGCAATCACATCTTCTGTGACCTCTAAGGCTACTTTCACACTAGTGTTTTAGTTTTCCGGTATTGAGTTCCGTCATAGGGGCTCAATGCCGGAAAAAAGGCTTCAGTTTTGTCCCCATTCATTGTCAATGGGGACAAAACTGAACAGAACGGAGAGCACCAAAATGCATTCCGTTTGGTTGCCTTCCCTTACCGGAGAGCAAACCGCAACATATTGTAGTTTGCTTTCCACCCTGAGATGCAGAGCAAGACAGATCCGGCATGACCCCCAATGCAATTCAATGAGGACGGATCCATTTTCTCTGCCACAATAGAAAACTGATCCGTCCGCCATTGACTTTTAATGGAGTTCATGACGGATCCGTCTTGGCAATGTTAAAGATAATACTGCCCTCCAGCCCGGCCTCCTGCCTGCTACGGAAGTTAGTAAGTACAGTAGTACAGGCTGCTGGAATGAAGATTAATTCTATAGTTAAACAATGCCTACACTTCGATAAGATTACTACAGTGAGCGGGGCCCGGTGCAATAGAATACAGTGACTGCATCGGGCCCCGCTGCCATTCCTTAACCAGATGCCGGCCTCCTGCCTCCTCCCTCCCTGCTGATACACCCTCCGGCTGCACTGTGCAGCATGCGGTCGGCGGTGTATCAGTGTAAACTGCAGCATTCGCCCCATAAGACGCACTGCAATTCCCCCCCCTCCACTTTTTTTTTGGGGTGGGGGGGAGTGCGTCTTATAGGGCAAAAAATACGGTACATATCTTTTTTCTGATCTCCCCCTTCCCAGCACTGTTGTCAGTTTTGTATTGTCAAAACTGCTGACAGACTTCTTTTAATGGATTGTGATGTATGATACATATTATGAATACATTTGTCCTTCCTTATGTCTCTTTACTTTGTTTTAAGGATCCAGTCATAAAAAGACCCGTTGCATTCCCTAAAGATGGTGATATGGTTCTGAAAGTAGAACTTTCAGTTCCTTCAGTGCTTCTTGTTCATATATGTGAACAGCCTCAATCTCCTCCTGGAAAGGTGAGAGTAACAGTTCCTGCCCCCCAAATATGGGTTCCTTTTTCAAAGTAAAACATTTGGTCAAGCAAGCTTTATATCATAAGATTGTTTACACTACCTTTTTATCTAGTTTACCATGTCTGTAAGAAAAATGTTTTGAAGTATTTTCATTGAATCAATGGTGCAAGCCTTCCTTCTATCCAACATTCTCAAACTGTAAGACCGCATATAAGGAACCCAAACCACATTACTGTTGTGTTCTGCTATTTTTACATAGTATCACTTTACCACTGCAATTGTGAGACCCTACTTTTATGACGTCCATGTGCCCTAATAAGATATATAGATAGAGGTTGACATGTACTGTATGGGGGAAGGGAGACAAGCATAAGAGAAAAGTGTTAAAGTATAACCAATCAATTTTTCTTCTTCTAAGGTTACTGGACTTAATATTATTCCTCTTTTTAGAGGACAAGTAACAGTTGTGTGGAGTGATGCATATGTAGTAACACGGTATGTACACATTTCAAATTATCAGAGAATCTTTTTTATTAACTTTATTAATATATTGCATGATTTAATATTTATATATAGTAAAAGAAGATAAATTATAACTTTTTGCACTTATTTTATTCTTGGTTCTTTTACAGATGTTTGAAGACATATGAAGTAGAGTTTTCGTGCGATGGCTTAAACTTTAGAAGAATAAACACAAAGAATATATTTTTTACTTTATTCACTTATAGTCCCGGTATGTCTTTTTAGGTTGTTTATAGTTCCATATATTGTTGTTAGCAGACTTTATAATAGGGTACAATATAACTATTTAACAGTTACATAGTTAATACGGTTGAAAAAAGACATAAGTCCATGAAGTTCAACCAAGGGATAGGTGGGAACATGAATCCCAGAAGGAAGTGAGACTCAGATTTCTACACATTTTCATAAGTATTAATGTCATTTAGGCTACTTTCACACTCGCGTTTTGGCTTTCTGTTTGTGAGATCCGTTCAGGGCTCTCACAAGCGGTCCAAAACGGATCAGTTTTGCCCTCATGCATTCTGAATGGAAAAGGATCCGCTCAGAATGCATCAGTTTGCCTCCGTTCCGTCTCCATTCCGCTTTGGAGGCCGACACCAAAATGCTGCTTGCAGCGTTTGGTGTCTGTCTAACGAAACTGAGCCAAACGGATCCGTCCTGACACACAATGTAAGTCAAAGGAGACAGATCCGTTTTCTATTACACAATAGAACACAGATCCATCCTCCATTGACTTTCAATGGTGTTCAAGACGGATCCGTCTTAGCCATGTTAAAGATAATACAAACGGATCCGTTCTGAACGAATGCAGATGTTTGTATTATCTGAACGGATTCGTCTGTGCAGATCCATGACGGATCCGCACCAAACGCGAGTGTGAAAGTAGCCTTACTTTTAAGAATTCATCTAAACCCTTTTTAAAACTGTTCCTGTTGTGACCACGTCCTCAGGAAGTCTATTCCACAGATTCACAGTTCTTACAGTAAAGAAGCTTTGTCGCTTCTGGAGACTGAACTTTTTCTTCCCCAGTCAGAGGCAGTGCCAACCTTGTCTTTTGAGGGCATTTCACATGGAACAGTCTTTCACCCTATTTTTTGTGTGGCCCATTTATATATTTGTATAGTTTAATCATGTCCCCCCTTAGACGTCTCTTTTTAAGACTAAATACATTTTATTCTTATCAGTTTAGTCGCTATGCTCTGTACTTTTTCCAGCTGCAGTGTATCCTTTCTATGGACTTTCTATGGACTGGTGCCCAGAACTAGACTGTGTATTCCAGATGAGGCAGCACCAACGTTTTGTAAAGTGGTAATATTACATCCCTGCCCCGCGAGTCCATGCCTCGTTTAATGCATGACAATATCCTGGTAGCCTTAGAAGCAGCTGATTGACATTGTATGCTGTTATTTTTATCTACCACTACCATCTACAATGACACCCAAATCCTTCTCTACAAGTGACTCCCCCAGTGTTACATCACCTAGGACATATGAAGCACGGAGATTATTACTACCAAGATGCATAACTTTACATTTATCCACATTGAACCTCATTTGCCAAGTTGATGCCAAATCAGCTTGTATTTTATGAACATCTCCCATAGACTGCACAGTACTACACAGCTTAGTGTCATCTGCAAAAATAGATATGGGCCTATTAATCCTGTCCTCGATATTAATAAATAAATTAAATAATAGAGTATCCAGCACTGAACCTTGGGGTACACCACTTATAACCTGGGACCATTCTGAATAGGAATCATTGACCACAACTCTCTGGACACGGTCCTTCAACCAGTTTTCAATCCAATTACAAACTATACTTTCCAAGTCTATAGACCTTACTTTACCTATTAAACGTCTATGAGGGACAGTATCAAAAGCCTTTGCAAAATCCAGAAATACTACATCCACAGCCGCCCCTCTGTCCAGGCTACTACTCACCTCCTCATAAAAACAAATCAGGTTAGTCTGACAAATTCTGTCCTTGGTAAACCCATGCTGGTTATCACTTATAATATTATTTATAGTCACATACTCCTGTATATAGTCCCTTCAAACATTTTTCCCACAACAGAAGTTAAACTAACTAGTCTATAATTACCTGTGGAGGACCTAGATCCTTTTTTGAATATGGGCACCATGTTTGCCTTGCGCCAATCACTTGGCACTGTACCAGTACCTAGAGAATCTTTAAAATTTATAAACAGGGTCACAGCAATGACTGAACTGAGCTCTTTAAGCACTCTTGGGTGTAATCCATCTGGACCCGGATCCTTGTTCATATTTACCTTATTTAACTGGTTTTGGACCATATCTACAGTTAGTCAATTGAGTATATTACTGGATGTACTAACAACCCCGGCGCCACAGATATCAGTTCCTTTCTCTTCTTTTGTATATACAGAACTAAAAAACATTTAGTAACTCCGCCTTTTCCTTATCGTCCGTGACTAACCCCCCAGTTAATACTTAACTAATTAAATATTCTAGATTAATGTATTATATTCAGTATCTGAACTTACAGTAGTAGACTTGATTGCTCTGATAAATAGCAGCTTTGGTTGGTGACTAAAAATGCATACAGAAATATTAAATGGTCTCTAACCTTTCAACAAACTTTGTTTAAATAGATAATACAGGCGACTATAAGAAACTATGTGATATATCTGATCAGAGACAAATGTCTCTTTCTCCACTTATCATGCTTCTTTCCTCCTCCTTCCTAAACTAACATTCACTCCGAATTCTCTGCTAAATTTGTGTTGAGAGACCAAGGCGGACTGTCAGCTCACTTAAATGTGTTGTCCCATCTTAGACACTGTTGGCATATTGCTAGGATACGCCATCAATGTCAGATAGGTGTGAGTCCTAGCCCTGGGACCTGCTTCTATCTGTAGAACGGGGTTCCCATAGTGAAGGATGCACATATGCGCGCTCTCCATTCATGACTAAGAAAGTTCCCAAAATAGCAGAGCAAGTTTGTTTGGCTATATACAGAAGTCCCACAGCGGTAAATGGAGTAAGCAGTGGGCAAGCATGGCCGCTCTCCATTCACTGCTATGGGACTGCTAGAAGTAGCCAAGCTGACGCTCGGCTATTTTTGGAACTCCCATTGAGGCCTCGTTCTGGAGGTAGTAGTGGGTTCCAGAGGTGGAACACTCACCTTTCTTAAATTTTTGGCATATCCTAGCAATATGCCATCAATGTCTAATATGAGACAACCCCCTTAAAGAGTCACTATGTTCACATAATTTCACTTAATAAAGAATGATGTAACAAGCACATTTCTAAATCACTTCATTTAAAAAAAAGTCTGCCTGCCACCATATCAAAACAAGCTATAAAGTCATGGTCACTAGGGTCTCACTTCCACCTAACTTGTCAGGCCAGATCTGTCCCTAGTAACAGACTCAGAAGACGGCTGAGAGGAAGTTATGGGTATGTCAGAACTAGCTTAGTCTACTTAGTTAACTCTTTAAAGAGAGACTTCACACACCTCTTTAAGAATAGTAAAATATCTAAGTAAATTTAAGGCAATAGTGATAATTAGGGAAATGTTTGCCCTTCTTTTAGTAAATTAAATACAAAAAATCAAAGACGTTCAAAGAATAAGTTTTAGATAAAACAACACATAATTACTAATTACATAATTACATTCACACTTCATCTAGAGTTCTGACTACATCCAGAATGAAAGTACTTACATCACAAATTGAGTTAACATCATCTGACAGTGACACATCCGCTGGGAAGTCCATTTCGGTGAAAGCAGTCTGAGACTTGATTGGGAAAACACCAATTTTCCTACACAGGGACGTCTCCCTCATAGGCAAACTTCAATGACTTGCTGTAACGATCCAACTTTTATACTGTTCTAACTTAAGAGGTTCACCCCCTAATGTAATGTAACCAGCTTATGCAATCTATAAGGCTCACTGTGTATAACTTGTTTATCTCTTATTAGTTGGGACCTTTGAGTGGCCAATTCCCAGATCCACAATAAATCAGAATCCCAAGATAACTTTGGCAGATTGTGTCTGAAAACGGATCCATCCCCATTGACTTACATTGTGTGCCAGGGCGGATCCGTTTGGCTCAGTTTCATCAGATGGACACCAAAATGCTGCAAGCAACGTTTTGGTGTCCGTCTCCAAAGTGGAGTGGAGACAGAACTGATGCAAACTGATACATTCTGAGCGAATCCTTTTCCATTCAGAATGCATTAGAATGCAAACTGATCAGTTTTGGACTGCTTGTGAGAGCCCTGAATGGATCTCCCAAATGGAAAGCCAAAACACGAGTGTGAAAGTAGACTTACACAGACACAGTTTAACTATTCAAGTACGAACAGTCCTTAGATAACATGGACACAGTTTAACTATTCAAATAAAAACATTGCCAAACAGTCTTCTGTTCATTCCCAGGTTATAATATTTATAACACACAAAATGGACTCCAAATGATCAGAGACTACATATTCACAGTTCAGCTTCCTAGACAGTACTGGCAGATTCAATAGAAAGGAGACACCTACTTCTTCTGAGTGAAATGCATCTGGTTTTGCAGCTGAAACAGTGAATAATATGGATGAAAGAAACTTTAACAGTTTTTTTTTAAACACCAGTCCCTTCACAGTTATGATTGGACAAAGAAGCATAGCCATTATGCAAACTTTTTTTGAAAACTCAGGTACGTTTTAAGGATAAGATTACAGCTGCCCATAGAAGTCTGTAGAGAGGGGAAGAGGGAGAAAGAGTGAGCTGCTGAGTGAGATAGAGTCCTAGTCACACCCACAGCCATGCTGTAGTAGTTAATAATATGTGTTTTATTTCATTTCAAGTGCGTTATTTACACTGCCTGTCCAAAAAAAAAAGTCACCACCTGGATTTAAGCAAATAGTTATGAGCCTCCTATTGGATAATTACTGCATGGGCGATTATCTTTCAGCTGGCAACAAGTTATTTAACCTCAACTGGTGCAATGAGTGGCTTCTCATTTCTTAAAAAACCATGTCGAAAGACACATCTTCATGGTCGTGGAAAAGATGTTAGTCTGTTTTGAGAAGGGTCAAATCATTGGCATGCATCAAGCAGAGAAAACATCTAAGGAGATTGTAGAAACTAATAAAATTGGGTTAAGAACTGTCCAACGCATTATTAAAAACTGTAAAGATATTAGGGACCCATCGTATTCGAGGAAGAAATTTGGCGGGGAAAAAATCTTGAATGATCATGATCGGCGAACACTTAAACGTTTGGTGAAATCCAATCGAAGAAAAACAACAGTAGAACTCAGGGCTATGTTTAATAGTGAAAGTAAGAGCATTTCCACACGCACAATGCGAAGGGAACTTAAGGGATTGGGACTGAACAGCTGTGTAGCCGTAAGAAAACCACTAATCAGTGAGGCAAACCAGAGAAAAAGGCTTCAATTTGCTAGGGAGCATAAAGATTGGACTCTGGAACAATGGAAGAAGGTCATGTGGTCTGATGAATCAATATTTAGCCTGTTCCAGAGTGATAGGCGCATCAGGGTAAGAAGAGAGGCAGGTGAAGTGATGCACCCATCATGCCTAGTGCCTACTGTACAAGCCTGTGGGGGCAGTGCTATGATCTGGGGTTGCTGCAGTTGGTCAGGTCTAGGTTCAGCAACAGTATGTGCTCCAAGAATGAGGTCAGCTGACTACCTGAACATACTGAATGACCAGGTTATTCCATCAATGGATTTTTTCTTCCCTGATGGCACGGGCATATTCCAAGATGACAATGCCAGCATTCATTGGGCTCAAATTGTGAAAGAGTGGTTCAGGGAGCATGAGACATCATTTTCACACATGGATTGGCCACCACAGAGTCCAGACCTTAACCCCATTGAGAATATTTGGGATGTGCTGGAGAAGGCTTTGCGCAGCAGTCAGACTCTACTATCATCAATGCAAGATCTTGGTGAAAAATGAATGCAACACTGGATGGAAATAAATCTTGTGACATTGTAGAAGCTTATCGAAACAATGCCACAGCGAATGTGTGCCGTAATCAAAGCTAAAGGCGGTCCAACGAAATATTTTTGGTGGCGACTTTTTTTTGGGACGGGCAGTGTACATTAATACTGTTCAATACTTCAATAGCCTCCATATAATTCTGATTCTCTGTATCTGAAAGATAGTGATAAGAGAGCAGAATTTTGTCTGCTTTCTGCATTTTGTATATGGGAGACATCAAAGCAGCTAGTCTCCACCCACTAGCTAAGGGAACACAAAAAATTTGAGATATAACCTCCAGAGAGGAAAACTGCTAAACATGCTGGATACAAGTCATCTAGTGGTCAAATATAGTATATCACTATATCTCTCATATGTACACACGCAGCATCTTATTCTGAAAAGTAACCTGAACGTTTTGGTACAATTTATTTTGTGACACCAATAACCTTCATTTCATACATAGATTAAGAAGTGAATAGCATTGTCTGGAAAAGTTTTGGGAAAGCAGTAATGCGGTAGACCTGTCAAATTGTTCTAAAGCATGTATTGAATGCGTACCTGCAGTTTGTATGCTCTTCCTGTGTGGGTTTCTTCTGGTACTCTGGTGTATTCTCTCAATCCAATAGTGGCTTCTGTAGTGCTATAATGTGTATAGATAAAATAGCAAAAATAGATTTTGGGCAAACTTGGGAAAAGGAAGCGATATGAATGGTAATCTCTGCACAGCGATGTGGAATATGTTGATGATGTTACCATGGTTTTTAACAGATATGCTCATGTAGTTGCTCACCTCGTGTGCATCTTCCCGATTCTTTTTCAACTTGGACTCTCCTGACCCATTTTCACCATGTAGACAAATAACTCTGGTTTATTTACATCCTGTATGTAGCACTTCCTGTTGCTCTGTCCAACCAAACCCATGATGCACGTCTCCTTTCTCTGCCATGGCTCCAGCACCGCCTCTAACAACATCCAGATAGTTTATAGCTCCTCCCACCCAGCTAGTTACATAGACACTCCCCTATCACTGCATCTGTTGCTGCTTTGACACACCCATGGACATAACATCACAGGAAATAAGAAAGAGTTGCACGGATATGGTCATGTGACCACAGCCAAGAACAGAAGATAGGAGCCATAAAGCTAATAGAAATACATTACAAAATCACAGCTAAATTTATAAATTATTATTTTAAAGGGAACCTGTCACCAGGAAAATGCAAAATAACCTGCAGGCAGCATGTTATAGAGCAAGTGTGCTGAGCAGACTGATATACTGAATCTTTTCCCATACAACTATATAACTTGTAATTTATATTCCTGCTCATTCTAAGATTTGAAGTCCAGGAGGCGGTCCTATCAGTGATTGACAGCTATCTCTATATACACAGCCATAAAGGGAAGGCTGTCAATCACTGATAGGGCCACCTGCTTGACTTCAAAGCACAGAATGAGCAAGGATATAAATGTATAAAATACAAGTTATACTGAATCTTTTCCCATACCACTATACAGTCAGGTCCATAAATATTGGGACATCGACACAATTCTAACATTTTTGGCTCTATACACCACCACAATGGATTTGAAATGAAACGAACAAGATGTGCTCTAACTGCAGACTGTCAGCTTTAATTTGGGGGTATTTACATCAAAATCAGGTGAACGGTGTAGGAATTACAACAGTTTGCATATGTGCCTCCCACTTGTTAAGGGACCTAAAGTAATGGGACAATTGGCTTCTCAGCTGTTCCATGGCCAGGTGTGTGTTACTCCCTCATTATCCCAATTACAATGAGCAGATAAAAGGTCCAGAGTTCATTTCAAGTGTGCTATTTGCATTTGGAATCTGTTGCTGTCAACTCTCAAGATGAGATCCAAAGAGCTGTCACTATCAGTGAAGCAAGCCATCATTAGGCTAAAAATACAAAACAAACCCATCAGAGAGATAGAAAAAAACATTAGGTGTGGCCAAAACAACTGTTTGGAACATTCCTAAAAAGAAGGAACGCACCAGTGAGCTCAGCAAAACCAAAAGACCCGGAAGACCACGGAAAACAACTGTGGTGGATGACCGAAGAATTCTTTCCCTGGTGAAGAAAACACCCTTCACAATAGTTGGCCAGATCAAGAACACTCTCCAGGAGGTAGGTGTATGTGTGTCAAAGTCAACAATCAAGAGAAGACTTCACCAGAGTGAATACAGAGGGTTCACCACAAGATGTAAACCACTGGTGAAACTCAAAAACAGGAAGGCCAGATTAGAGTTTGCCATGGCGGGGGCATGTATGGCTGCCAATGGAACAGGTTCTCTTGTATTTATTGATGATGTGACTGCTGACAAAAGCACCAGGATGAATTCTGAAGTGTTTTGGGCAATATTATCTGCTCATATTCAGCCAAATGCTTCAGAACTCATTGGACGGCGCTTCACAGTGCAGATGGACAATGACCCAAAGCATACTGCAAAAGCAACCAAAGAGTTTTTTAAGGGAAAGAAGTGGAATGTTATGCAATGGCCAAGTCAATCAACTGACCAGAATCCGATTGAGCATGCATTTCACTTGCTGAAGACAAAACTGAAGGGAACGTGCCTCAAGAACAAGCAGGAACTGAAGACAGTTGCAGTAGAGGCCTGGCAAAGCATCACCAGGGATGAAACCCAGCGTCTGGAGATGTCTATGCGTTCCAGACTTCAGGCTGTAATTGACTGCAAAGGATTTGCAACCAAGTATTAAAAAGTGAAAGTTTGATTTATGATTATTATTCTGTCCCATTACTTTAGGTCCCTTAACAAGTGGGAGGCACATATGCAAACTGTTGTAATTCCTACACCGTTCACCTGATTTAGATGTAAATACCCTCAAATTAAAGCTGACAGTCTGCAGTTAAAGCACATCTTGTTCGTTTCCTTTCAAATCCATTGTGGTGGTGTATAGAGCCAAAAATTTTAGAATTGTGTCGCTGTCCCAATATTTATGTGCCTGACTGTATATCAATCTGCTCAGCTCCTCCTGCTCTATAACATGCAGCCTGCTGCTCAGGGACAATGTTTAATGTGACTGGTTCCCTTTAAAGGGAGTCTGTCACCAGCGACCTTCCTATCCAACAATTTGCATAGATGCATACAATAGCTGCAGTTCACCTGATTTAAGTGCTGTTTTTCTTTTGTTGATCTGAGGCTGTGTTCCAGAGTAATGATAATCTTTTCCTAATATGCAAATTAGGTGTTTGCTGCAACAAGGGCGTCACCATTGCTCTCATTGCAGTGTTGATTGACAGTGCCAGGCAGTGGAAAGTCAGTGAGGGAGGTGCTGAGCACAGAAAGGAGTGGAGCTTGGGTGTGCTGAGATCAAGGGTGATGCCCCCATTGCCCCAAATGCCTAATATGCTTGTTAGGAAAAAGTACCATAAATTAGGAGCGAATCCTCAGATCAACAAAAGAAAAATCACTTCAGTCAGGTGAATTACAGCTATGCATCATTGCAAATAGTTGAATAGGAAGGTTGCTGGTGACAAACTACATTTAAAGGTTGTTGATACAAACCGGAAAATGCCATTCAATGTACCCCAAGGTAATGGATGAACACTGCAATCTAAATGTCTGATTATAGGAAAATATATGCTACAGTCATCTGTATAGCAAAACAGAGGCAGACCTTTGGTATAGTAAGTTTAAAGTGTCAAGATCATGTAACTAACAGTTTTTGTCTTTTCCTTTTGTTTTTTCAGAAAATTCCACAGTGTCTGGATTTTATAGAGTGCGTGCTATTAACTATTGGGATACTCCAGGGCCCTACAGTGCTCCAGAAGAGTATACAGATTTATAGTAGAAGTGTAATTGCCATTTTACTTTTATTTTTGTAATGTGTAGGGGCAGTGACACTGACCATTTTTGTAATATACTTTAATTACTGAAATCATACATTTATATTAGAAAAATAGCTGTAAAGTGGTCCACTTTGAGCCTTTGCAATGCTCCTCTGTATTTATTTAAATAAAACAGTCAATGCTGAGCAGGTCTCCACTGTTATGTAAACAGAAGACAGGAGGGTGTTGCTAAGGCTCAAAATAGACTACTTTAGAGCTATTTTTCTGATAGAAACTCATGATTTCAGTAATTAAAGTATATTACAAAAATGGTTAGTATCACTGCCCCTAGACATTACACAAATACAAATAGAATGGCAGGTACGCTTTAAGAAATCTGAATATCAGAAAAACAAGTACCCCAACACTTTTTGTGGTTGCCGTAGAATGTTATCTTAATTAAAATTTACCACACCGCCACATTATATGCAAGTGCTGACAGTCCCAGCAATGATTTATTTGAGCTTTAATGTAAGAAACGTAATGCAATGTACAGTCATGAAAAAAACTAAATACACTCTGTTTCAATGATATGGTTTTGTATATCAGGACATAATAAAAAATATCTGGTACTTTGAAGGCCTTAAAGATAAGAAAATACAACCTCAGATGAACAACCGCACATGATAATTTACAGTGTGTCCTTATTTATTACCAAAAATGAAGCTAAAATGGAAAAGCCATTCTATAAGTCAACAGCTTGTAGAACTACCTTTATTTTAGTAGCAATAGCTTGAAGTAACTGTTTTCTGTATGAATATCAGAATCTTACATTGTTCTGGAGTCCCACTCTTCTTTACAACATTGCTTCATGTCATTGAGGTCTGTGGACATTTATGCACAGCTCTCTCAAGGTCCCGCTATACCATTTAAATTCGGTTGAGTTGTTTCTTTATTATTTTCTTTTTTGGTCATTCTGTTGTAGATTTGCTGGTATGTTCAGGATCATTGTCCTATTGCATGACCCAGTTTCAGCTAATCTTTAGCTGTTGGATAGATGGCATCACATTTGACTCCAATATTTTTGCGTATGAAGAAGATCATGGTTGAATCAATGACTAAAAGGTACCCAGGTCCATGGAATGTTTGGTTTTCACCAAATTTGGCTATGTGCATTATGTGGAGATACATATCTCCACTTTGGTCTCATCTGTCCAAAGGACATTGTTCCAGAAGTCTTGTGGTTTGTTCAAATAAAACTTTGCAAAATTAAGCTGTGCTACCATGTTCTTTTTAGAAAAAAAGAGTCTTTCTCCTGGCAACCCTTCCAAACAAGCCATAGGGAACATTGAACATGCTAATTGAGGCCTGTAGAGTCTTAAATGTAGCTCTTGGGTTTTTGCAATTTCTCTGAGCATTACACCGTCTGATCTTGCGGTGAATTTCTGGGACATCCACGTCTGGGATGATTGTCAGCTGCCCTGAACATTTTCCACTTTTGAATGTTTCACACTCTAGAACAATGGAAATTACTCTATAACACATATAAGCCTTCCCAGATGGACAGCAACAATTGCTTCTCTTGGCATTGTGTTAACACACACCTGAATGCCAAAACTTCTGCCTTTATAGAGGTGGTCACACTTGCTGATGATCAATTAATCAAGAGCTTTTCATTAGCAGCATCCAGCAGCTTCTTACCCTTTTAATTCTTTGACTCTAGGATGCTGCCACACGTTTAGGCTTTTTTATGTTTTTGAAGCCCAAATCAGATTTAGATAATAACAAGAGAAAATATTAAGGACAGATACAATTTCTCCACTTATTACAATTCACTTTTGGTTTTCAAAGACCACATGAAAATTTTTCGCACAAAGCTTTAGAATTTTTGCCTAGTATTTGTTGACCCCCACCGATCAGATACTGATGACCTATCCAGAGAAATCTAGGAAAATTATTTTAAATAATGACACAATGTAATTTGTCACATGTTGCATCTAAAGTTATATTTATGTAATTTTAAGAGCTTTTAACAACCTGATTTTGTAAATGCAATAAGTTCAAAGTGAGTTAGGTATCAGCAAGATAAACCTTAATCCTCAAACACAAAAGGGAAAATGCCCCTTCCTAACATCACTGATGTTGTAGATGTATAGTATATGTGTACATTTGCATATACATTTGTTGACAGAAAAAATAGCTCCACATGAAGCTCCCAATGCAGATTTGGACAGAGCTTTAGTTTAACAAGTGATTTTGTACAATCTGAAAATTCCATGTATTTTTTTCTAACCCAATTTAACGCCACAGGCAAAAACAAATGTGCTGCATATTTTTGGAGTGTGCATGAGAAGTTGCCAAAATATGTCCCCTTCTGTGACATCGCCCGCTACTCTGCACCTATTGGTCAGAACTACCCCTGACAGACTTCCTGCTCTTCCCACCCTTTGCACATAACACTGGCAATACTGAAAGCTTTCATCTCCATTTCAGCCACTTCTTTCCTCAGGACGATGATGCTAAAAGGGAGAAGTAAACTCTCAGTATTACCAGTGTTATGTGCAGAGTGCATGCAGGGAGAGCAGGAGGTCTGTCAGGGGTAGAGTAAGAAGTGATATCAGAAAAGGGGGAATTATTTTAGTAACCGCATCTGTACTGCCCAGTAACATGCAGCCATCTTGTTACTTTATGTGGTATTAAAGGCTATGTACACCTTAGGAGGCAATTTTTTTATGATCGCATGTTACTCATTTTTGGCTAAAAATAATTTTTTCAATTGGCCTTTATTAAAAATACTGAGCTGTTCTGTCACAAAACGCTAACTGTTTTTCTAACTGTGTGACTGGTACTTTCACTTTCTCTATGTGCCGGTCATCTAATAAACATTTTCTCTAAACTACTAAGAGGTCAAGAACACTTAGTTAACCCACATTCTTATCAGTAAAATAAGAACTGAGCTATAAAGAGTGCTTAGGATGTTATAGAACAGAGATAAGGAGTCTGTCTGCTCCCCAGATAACCGAAAAGACAGAAAATCCAAAGGGTGCTTTTAGAGCATGTCAGCCTTGTACAGAAAAAAAGGGAGCCATATTTTTTATAAAGACCAATTTATAAAAAAAAAATTTTAGCTCAAAATGAGTACAATGCAATAATAATAAAAAAATAACCCCAAAGGTGTACATAGCCTTTAAGTATCTATTTTGTACAGAGCATCTTGAAAACTTACATTTCAGGGACCAGGGAGGAATAATTCACAGAAGTGGTACTGTATATTTAATGGCCCTAACGGCTACATTTTACAATGGAATTTTTTTCTACTTTGTGATATATATGTATTAACTCCATGTATTCACTAGAATAGAACCCAAAGACAACATTATTACAAATAGACAAAAGATTCTGAAATAACAGTTTATTACGACTTGAAAAATATTAAGTCAATATAACGTTGACGAAATAAGTTTACAAAAATTATAGATTTATTTTTATAGCACAGAGTCTGATCTAGAAAAATAACAAAAATGAGCTGATGCCTTAAAACTAATGAAAACCATGAAGGATGACCTGTTACATTCATTACATGACACAAGGTTTAACAGTTTCTAGAATGATGACATTTAAACATGTACTTTAATTGCACCAAGAAATAAAAATAAATAAAAAAAAGTTGTGCATCTTGTGATACTTTGTTTACTCAGTCAGGATGTGCCACTTCCATACTCGAAATTATGTTATATTTTAGCAAGCTCCTGCAGAAAAAAATAGAAAGTTAATACATTTATAATGGAGGAAGTAAAATAGCTTTTCACAAATTCTTTCTATAAACTAAACCTAGAGGAATAAACACATTTAGCATATACAGGTGAAACTCGAAAAATTTTAATATCGTGCAAAAGTCCATTTATTTCAGTAATGCAAATTAAAAGGAATTGCATTAATGCAGCTTAAAATTAGAGTTTTGTGAAAAGGTTTAATATTCTAGGTTCAAAGTGTCACACTCTAGTCAGCTAATTAATCCATATTCCCTGAGCAAAGGGTACCTCAAAATTGAGACTTTGGGGTTTCATAAGCTGTAAGCCATAATAATCCAAATTATAACATATAAAGGCTTGAAATATCTCGCTTTGCATGTAATGAGTCTATCTCATATATTAGTTTCACCTTTTAAGTTGCATTACTGAAATAAATGAACTTTGCACGATATTCTAATTTTTCGAGTTTCACCTGTAGTACATTTCTAGGTGTACTCTTCCTGATATACTGTCCTCGCTGGCCCTGTCAATCAAATGGAGGAGGGGGGCGTTTTTTCAAACAGAGGATGCGGCGGCTACCAGGAAGTCCGCCCAACTTGCTGGTAGTGAAGAAATTTACATATCATAAAAGTATGTTTTTTACTGTAATTACTGCACAGCCCGAGGTAAGTGGGTCATATATGGAATCTGCTTACAATAGCAAATATAATAAGTCAAAAACTTTGGGGGGTGACAGAAGCCCTTTAAGCCAGTACTCTTTGCTCTGCACTGATGAGGGGCAATCACCCTGAAACAGCTGTCTGCAGATGAGGTGCTGGCTTATTTAATATCCAAGTCATGTCTCAAGGCTTATTTTAAGAGCTGAACAATGACTTATAGGATAGCTGCCTTACATCTGGTGGCATTAGAGGCAGAGCATGTTAAGAGCTCATTTGCATCCCTTCCCTCCCATTAACATGAGTGATAATGCTCCTTGCCTCTCTGTGATCTTTTTCCTAAAAATCACAGTGAGATAAAGTTGTCACTGTGATTTTGTAGTAAAAAGGTCACAGAGAGGCAAAGAACATTATCAATGATGTTAATGCTCCGTGTCTCTGCTGTCCGGAATGGGGCTTGGCACTCTTTCACGCAGTGGATTCCACACATGGGATCCACTCGTGTGAAAGAGCCCTAAGAGTGTACTGCTACCACAGTTCCTGAAATCTGCAGGCGGATAAATTTTTTGGGAACAGTACTTAGTTTGTGTTAGGCCGGTGTCAAGATCCGAAGGAGCATTGTTTATTCATGGCAGTTTTTTTGCCAAGAATGAGTCTGAAAGTGGATTTGGTGTGTACTAGACTTTACTTGTATTGTCCACATGCAAACTCTGGAGTCCGCCTTTGCTAGAGAGAAACTGGGGTTGCTTACAATAGGAAATGAGGACCTGGAAGGCTATGAATAGTGAAGATGAAAGAGTGTATGGCATTTACAAAGTCGTTGGGGATGTTGCGACTCCAGCCAAGGCAGCATATGTCAAGATTAAAACGTTGTTTGCCAGGCACCAAAAGATTAGATGCTTTATTATGACTGTCATTAAAATGCCTGTTATGAATTTGTTAGGCACTGATAAAAATTGGAAAAAGGAATTTGAGCACCTGCAAAATGTACATGCATGGGAATATTTAATTACTAGACAACTTGATATCTAATCCAAATGTAGTAAATTTAACTATATAACTGCTATTAACATCTCCCCAGAAGTGGTCTGTTTGCCCAACAAGCCAGATACTTTGTGATGCCAGTACTGCTCTTCTAGTTAATTTAATACTTCATTGGACCCTGAGAATTGAATTTGCTGAGTAATAACGTTTGAACTTCTCTTTGCCTAGTTTACTCAGCTCAGATTATGGAGAACTACATTCCTCTTTACTGCTAGTAGAGAAATGGAAGTGACAACTGCTTGTACATTGGCTCTATGTACTGTAGCAATGGTCACTTTTAGTTTCCATTTTAATCTAAAACATATTTTAAAATTCATTGGGACCTTATTATGAATGTTATAATTTTCAAACTGAATTTGAAAGCTGCTACATACCAGACTGGAGAACAGGTTGAAACTGTCCAGCCAAGCAGATTTCCTCTTGTTTCTGGCGCACAAGCCTTGTAATAGCTGGAGAAAATCCACGTGGGTTGCGTGAGAATATAATAGAATAGCCATCATGACATGTTCCATCGTCTTTAAGACTGCGGCAAGCATAAGTGACAGCATAGTTGTCATAGTCTGTGTCAATCACCCAGTAGTTGTCACCTGTGAAAATACAAAATTGTTCACCATGTACTTTAAAAAAATGGTTTGAAAAACAGTAGCGTGCACTGATTAATAATGCCAGTTTTAACACTAGTGTGATATGACTGTGATGGCAAAACTTGCACGTAATCTATTAAAAGATATATCACCACTTTTGAAATTTGATGCGAAAGGAGAAGAGTCGCCAAAGAATTTCACAATAAAGGTCAAAAATTGGTGTTAATAGATGTACAAATGTGAACCACTGTCTATAGTTCAAACTCATAGGTGGTTTGAATCACATGAAAAATCCTACCATAACTGTAAAGTGAAAAAAAGACATTCCACTTTCTCTGGATGTCAACAGTACCTTTACATTATTAAAATTAAAGAAAGGAGAAGAGTCGCCAAAGAATTTCACAATAAAGGTCAAAAATTGGTGTTAATAGATGTACAAATGTGAACCACTGTCTATAGTTCAAACTCATAGGTGGTTTGAATCACATGAAAAATCCTACCATAACTGTAAAGTGAAAAAAAGACATTCCACTTTCTCTGGATGTCAACAGTACCTTTACATTATTAAAATTAAAGTAAAGGCATGCTGAAAGTCCTAAAAACTGGGCAAATGCAAACGTAAATATTGAGTAATATAAAATTGAGACCAAAGGATCAGGCATCACATCACAGTAATATATAATACCATTCATTATGTCTAGAGATGAGCGAAGTTATAAAAAATTCGATTCGCTCGGTTCGCCGAACTTTAAAAAAAAATTTGGTTCGATCCGAATTTATTTGCGGCACATCACGTTAAAAAACGGCTATTTCCTGGCTACAGAGAGCATTTATAGTGGTGTAGAACACTGTGCCTTGCAGTAACACGCATAGGGAGTCTGCTGTGGTAGTGAAATAATACTGAGTCAGTATAACATGCATATGACAGGCAGCACTCTTAGAATCACTGCACACTTCACTTATTTGGGCAGTCACGGGGCCAAAACTGACCAAATAACTCAAGTATGAACTCAGCCTTACAGGTCGACAGAGTGAAGAAAGTGTCAGCAGTAAGTTTGTGTTGACGTCACTGATTATTTTGCCCTTTCTCTGATCCGTCAGAACAATAACCCCCAAAAAATGATCCTGTCTGTTGAGCATCCACCTTCACTCGTCCAGCATTTAGTCAGTAATCCATCAGTATTGCTAATGCCAAAAAACAGGAGTGGATCCAAAACAGAGATGACACGTGAATGGAATATTTGCATGTCTTCTGTGTTTTGTACCCACTCCGGCTTTTGGCTACCAAATCACAAGCCAATTCTGATGGGACCATACAGGCCTTACAGCTGCTACACAAACAGGATCCGTTGTGTGTCTCATTTTTCCTTCCTTCTGACAGACCAAAAGAAGGGTCAAATAAATGATGATGTCAGCCAGCCCGAAAGGCAAAATAGTGGCCCAGTCATGAAGTGGGGAGGGTGGGAACAGCATGAGAAGTCCACAGAGTGGCCCTATGACATAGTGGTGTGGTGGAAGCAGCATGAGGAGACCACAGAGCGGCCCAATGACAGTGTGGGGGTGGCGGCAGCATCAGGAGGCCACAGAGTGGCAAGGTGACATAGTGTGGAGGTAGCGGCAGAAATCGGTCTCTTTTGTCAAAGTGTTGGTGTGGCACCATGAATGATCTAGTCTGATGCATCAGGCATTGGTGGGTGGAAATTCTGGCTGATCCACGTCTGATTCATCTTGACAAAGTCAGTCTCTCCACATTTTGGGTGGACAGGCGAGTTCTTCTTGGGGTAACTATTGCCCCCGCCGCACTAAACACCAGCTCTGATGCCACACTACTGGCCGGGCAGGAAAGCTTTTCCAGGGCAAACTCGGCCAGTTGCGGCCACAAATCCAGTTTGGCTGCCCAGTAGTCCAGTGGATCTTCAATGACGGCTGGCAGGGTGCGCTCCAAGTATGCCACCACCTGCTGGTTCAGGTTCTGCTCTATGTATAGCTGGTGATTAATAGTTTCTTCACTATGCGGATGAAAAAAGCTGCTCATCAGCGACTCTAGATTCAGGCTGCTGCTGATGGAGGCAGGGAGTCCCTCCGATCACTTGCACAAATGGCCCGATGGATGCTCGCTTGCATAGTGACACCCGAATTGTCACCATTCGGCAGAGGGATGACTTCTGGCTCTCCACCTTGTTGGACCCTCGCTCCGGGTACAAATTGGGGGGCCTTTTTTACACCCACTGAGAGGGAGGACAAACTGAACTAATATAGAGACATCCTATGTAGTCAGTTGGCCGCTGTCTATCTGCGCCATCGTCCATCCTCTCGTAGGTCCGACCAGGGGGGGCCTCTTCGCTCACGTTTCACTGCCACCCCAACCCTCCCTAGCAGCCGTGGAAGTGGAACGTGAGCGCAGAGGTCCCCCCCGGTCGGACCTGCGAGAAAATGGACGATGGCGCAGATAGACAGCGGCCAACTGACTACATAGGATGTCTCTATAGTAGTTCAGTTTGTCCTACCTCTCAGTGGGTGTAAAAATGGCCCCCCATTTTGTACCCGGAGCGAGGGTCCAACAAGGTGGATAGCCAGAAGTCATCCCTCTGCCGAATGGTGACAATTCGGCTGTCACTACGCAAGCAAGTGAGCATCCATCGGGCCATTTGTGCAAGTGATCGGAGGGACTCCCTGCCTCCATATCCACTGCATACTGCAACAGTGTGTCTGGGTCCTCTGCCTCGTCTTCCTCATCGCCCTGTAGCTCCTCTGGCTGGCCCTGCTCCTCTCCTGTCACCTGTGTGTAAAAACCACCCATTTCGCTACACATTGCTTGTGGTCCAATGTCCTCCTCCTCCAGTTCAGCCCTCACAGGGCTCATGTGGCCGTG
The DNA here is from genome assembly GCF_905171765.1 of Bufo bufo. Classification (NCBI taxonomy): domain Eukaryota; kingdom Metazoa; phylum Chordata; class Amphibia; order Anura; family Bufonidae; genus Bufo; species Bufo bufo. The sequence goes on along the minus strand of NC_053390.1, from coordinate 540,798,486 downwards.
AGATCTAGGCGCCACGTCTCCAGTTTCCTGACCAGCCATATTTACCAGCATCTGTTCCAGGACATAAAGCAGTGGAATGACATAGTTCATCCTGTAGTCCTGGTGACTGACAAATAATGTGGTCTCCTCAAAGGGCCTGAGCAAACGGCAGGTGGCACGCATGAGCTGCCACTGGCTGACATCGAAGTTACACAGGGGAGTACTCCTGTCCGCTTGATCATCAAGAAATCCTTTATGGCCTTTCTCTGTTCGTATAGTCGGTCCAACATATGGAGGGTGGAATTCCAACGGGTGGAAACGTCGCATATCAGCCTATGTTGGGCATGCAGTTCTGCTGCTGCAGCTCAAGGAGGGTGTGCTTTGCAGTGTACGAGTGGCTGAAGTGCATGCAAAGTTTCCTGGCCATGTTTAGGATGTCTTGCAGATGGGTGGAAGACTTCAGGAACCTCTTGACAACCAGATTGAACACGTGTGCTATGCAGGGAGCATGGTTCAGCCCTCCTTGACGCAGCGCCGACACCATGTTCTTCCCGTTGTCGGTCACCATGGTTCCGATTTTGAGTTGATGCAGAGAAAGCCAGGATTCGATTTCTTGATGAAGGACACGGAGCAGTTCCTCCCCTGTGTGACTCCATTCGCCCAGGCAAATGAGTTGCAGAACAGCGTGACACCGCCATGCCCTGCACATGTGGTATGCTGGAGGGGCACTGTGAATTGTCCCTGCAGTTGAGGCTGAGGAAACGGTGGAGGATGAGGAGGCAGAGGCGAACATTGTCGCAGGACCAACGGCTTGAGAACATGGAGACGGAAGCGGCGTCATCTGGCCAAGTTGCTGGTGTGGCTGTGCAGGAACCACATTCACCCAGTGGGCCGTAAAGAACATGTATTGTCCCTGACCGTAGTTAAAGCTCCACACGTCAGCACTGCCATGCACTTTGGCAGACACCGACAGGCTCAAGGACTGGCCCACCTTCTGTTCTACATGCGTGTGCAGGGCTGGTACTGCCTTTTTGGCAAAGAAATGACGGCTTAGGACTCCCCACCTCGGCACAAGCCATCAGTTCTCTGAAAGGTGCAGAGTCCACCACTTGGAAAGGGAGGGACTGCAGCACCAGCAACTTAGCCAGGAGCACGTTCAGCTTCTGCACCATTGGATGAGTGCACGCATACTGTTGTCTCTTGGCAATCGCTTCTGTGACTACCACATTGGAGCCACAGTTCTCCCAGGCCACTTTATGGTGACACTGCATATGTTGATGCAGGGCTGTGGTGCCAACATTGGCACCCTGGCCACGCTTCACCTTCTGCCCACAGATTCTACTGTTCACCTCCTCCGGTGGCTTAACAAAAAACTGCAACACCGCCAAGTAGGTGATTTTGCCCCCAATACTACGCACTGTCTGACTGCTACCACCGCTGCCTCCGTGAACCTCTGCACCACTACTTCCCGGGTAGGTAAGCTCCTGCAAATCTGGTGGTCTACCCCGGGCACGTTTGGCTACCGACCTCCCACTGCTGCCACCCTGCTGACTCCCGGCCACACTAGCGACTTGCTGGCTCCGCCGCTGCCTCACGGGCAAGCTGCCACCCTCTTCTCCCAATGATGATGAAGCCCCTTCGTCACCCGGCTCCCAAGTGCGATCAGCTACATCATCATCATTGAGTACTGTCTGCACGTCACTGAGGTCCTCCTCAACCGTCTCTGACCTCTCGCAACACCTGCTCCCATGCCACTCTCCTCATCACTACTTGCCCGCCTAGTGGAGGACGCGGCGGATGTCTCCTCCGCATCTTGGCTTGCCAGTAACTGCTGACTGTTTTCTAGTAGCTTGTCCTCACTGTGTAGTAGAGCTGAGCCCATAGCATACAATACTTATCTGGCTGAGGGAACAGAAAAGGACAGAGGCAGGTTGAGGACAGGTGAGGGCACAGGGCCTGCTCCCGGGACATGCCAACTAAGGGTTGTGTCTGACGAACCCACCGACTCTTGGGTGGGGGTGTCTGATGTCACTTAGGATCAAGTGGATGACTGAGTCAACCATTCAAGAACTGCTGGGTTGCTGGTCAAGACACGACCGCTTGCTGACACTGGGAGCTCAGGCCTCTCAAAGTAACCCCTGCTGCCACAGCCCCTTACTCTGCTGCAACCTGTGCCAGAAACATTTAGGCCTCTGCCACTCCCCTATGCAGGGCCTGCCACTTCTCTGTCTTACATACTGTTAGATCAAATAAATAAATAAATACTGTAAATGAAAAGAAAATTAAAACACCCAAAAAAAGTCTGTAATTTTCTCACTTCACCACACAACAGCTAATAAGCCTTTTTCCCCCACTAATACACACAAAAAAGGGTTTTAGAACATATAACTGCATCGCTGAATGGCAAATATATTTTTATTTTGCCACTATTACACGCCAAAATGGGCTTTAGAACATATAACTGCACCGCTGAATGGCAAATAGGCCCTTATTTTTTCCCCCTTTATACGCCACAGAAGGCTTTAGAACATATAACTGCACCGCTGAACGGCAAATATATTTTACTTTTGCCACTAATACACGACAAAAAGGACTTTAGAACATATAACTCCACCGCTGAACGGCAAATATATTTTTCTTTTTTTCACTTATACACTCCACAAAAGGGCTTTATAACAAATAATTGCACCGCTGAATGGCAAATAGGACCTCTCATTTTTTTCCCACTTATATACGAAACAAAAGGCTTTAGAACATATAACTGTACCGCTGAACGGCAAATATATATTTCTTTTTTCCACTTATACACTCCACAAAAGGCTTTAGAACATATAACTGCACTGCTGAACAGCAAATATATTTTTATTTTGCCACTATTACACGCCAAAAAGGGCTTTAGAACATATAACTGCACCGCTGAATGGCAAATAGGCCCTTATTTTTTCCCCCTTTACACGCCACAGGCTTTAGAACATATAACTGTACCGCTAAATGGCAAATATATTTTACTTTTGCCACTAATACACGACAAAAAAGACTTTAGAACATATAACTGCATCACTGAACGGCAAATATATTTTTATTTTGCCACTTATACATGACAAAAAGGGCTTTAGAACATATAACTGCATCGCTGAACAGCAAATATATTTTACTTTTGTCACTAATACACGCCAAAAAGGGCTTTAGAATATATAACTGCACCGCTGAACGGCAAATATATTTTTATTTTGCCACTATTACATGCCAAAAAGGGCTTTAGAACATATAATTGCACCGCTGAACGGCAACTAGACCCTTATTTTTTTCGACTTATACATGCCACAGAAGGCTTTAGAACATATAACTGCACCGCTGAACGGCAAATATATTTTACTTTTGCCACTAATACACGACAAAAGGGGCTTTAGAACATATAACTGTACTGCTGAACGGCAAATATATTTTACTTTTGCCACTATTACACGACAAAAAGGGCTTTAGAACATATAACTTCACCGCTGAATGGCAAATATATTTTACTTTTGCCACTAATACATGACAAAAGGGGCTTTAGAACATATAACTGCACCGCTGAATGGCAAATATATTTTTCTTTTTTTCACTTATACACTCCACAAAAGGGCTTTATAACAAATAATTGCACCGCTGAACGGCAAATAGGACCTCTCATTTTTTCCCCACTTATATACGAAACAAAAGGCTTTAGAACATATAACTGTACCGCTGAACGGCAAATATATATTTCTTTTTTCCACTTATACACTCCACAAAAGGCTTTAGAACATATAACTGAACTGCTGAACGGCAAATATATTTTCCTTTTGCCACTAATACACGACAAAAAGGGCTTTAGAACATATAACTTCACAGCTGAATGGAAAATATATTTTACTTTTGCCACTAATACACGACAAAAGGGGCTTTAGAACATATAACTGCACTGCTGAATGGCAACTAGGCCCTTATTTTTTTCTACTTATACATGCCATATAAGGATTTAGAACATATAACTTCACCACTGAACAGCAAATATATTTTACTTTTGCCACTAATACACGACAAAAAGGGCTTTAGAACATATAACTGCACCGCTGAACTGCAAATATATTTTCATTTTGCCACTAATATATGACAAAAAGGGCTTTAGAACATATAACTGCACTGCTGAACAGCAAATATATTTTACTTTTGCCACTAATACACGACAAAAAGGGCTTTGGAACATATAACTGCACTGCTGAACGGCAACTAAGCCCTTATTTTTTTCCACTTATACACGCCACAGAAGGCTTTAGAACATATAACTGCACCGCTGAACGGCAAAGATATTTTACTTTTTCTACTAATACACGACAAAAAGGGCTTTAGAACATATAACTGCACAGCTGAACAGAAAATATATTTAACTTTTGCCACTAATACACGAAAAAAGGGCTTGAGAACATTTAACTGCACCTCTGAACGGCAAATATATTTTACTTTTGCCACAAATAAACAACAAAAAGGGCTTTAGAACATATAGCTGCACCCCTGAACGGCAAATATATATTTATTTTGCCACTATTACATGCCAAAAAGGGCTTTAAAACATATAACTGCACCGCTGAACGGCAAATAGGCCCTGTGGCGAAACCGACCTCGCCACTGGGTTTTGGAGAGGACTGGCTGCTGGCCTCTTGCCCCAGGATTATGGCCCATACTAACTTTTAAACCCCTGAACCGATTCAAGTGAATTTTGGATAGGTTTGTCCCCACGTTATACTGTTTGAATTAATGTAAGTTATATGTATGGCCAATGTAAACTCACAAAGTTGTAACAATCTATAATAATTGTAACTTGTCAGCTTGGGAGGAAAATGCTGGGTGTGTTTCTATTGTGCCATTGTCCTATTGTGTGTTTAAATGGTGATGTCTGTCCTGTTGTATCTACATGTGTATTGGCGATCTCCCTTTGTTCTGAGAGATAATTGGATTGCTCCTCAGGTTGTCTCCAGACAGAGGGGAGGAGACCATGATGCATTGTGGGGATATGTTGTCCTATGTCCCAGTCTTCATTCTGGTCCTCTGGGGGCGTGAACGATTGGTTGCTGTAGTTACATTGTATGTGTTGTTAATTACTGATTGGTTGTATTTCAAACCCCTGTGGGCAGTACTATGTTTTTGGTTTGTGAATAAAAGAGGCTGTACGTGAAGTACAGTCAGTTCCTGTTTCACCTTCAACATAGAGCCTCGTCTCATGTGTGTGGGGATTGCTATACGTGTATACTCCCCTGGCTATAACTACTAGCTCTTTTAAGGGCTGTTCCTGATCTCTGGTTTTAGGAGAGGTCCACCCACTGGAGCCTGGAGCCTTGTCGTAGGTCCAGGGTGGGTAGGAGACGGTGAGACCTCAACCAAGCTTCGGCGGTTCGTGGGGTCTGCAGTGCGTACGGCGTCAAGTGGAGTGCTTGGAGTCCTCGGAAAGCACTAGGAGCATTCATTCAACGGAGGTACCCGGTCGGTGTACCAGGTGATCCGTTACATTGGTGGCAGCAGTGGGATGGCGTCCTAGTGTGAGGAGAAGCAGCTCGGAGACACCGTTCGTGGATTTACTAAATTGAGGGTAACGCTAGTATCCGTACAGCGCCCCTGGCTACAGCAGGATGGAATCGGCTAGTCTTCGAACAGCGTTCCACTACGAGGATGAGGATGACCCGGACTGGAGGGATGCAGTCCGGAAAGGCGTCTGGTATGATGCCCTGGAAAATGCCCAGCGGCGGCGGGGCGAGTGTCTCCCCAGTGAGGAACAGCAGTTGCGGATGCGAGTGGCCCTGCGAATGCCCCTTCTGGGAGAGAAACCCCTGAATGAGTGGGTGACAAAACTGGAGAGCCTGGTATGGAAGGAGCTTTGGCTAGATGACGCCTACCAGGCACTCTGGTGGTATGTGATTCGGCACTCCCCCTGGATGGCTGAGCACGACAGACCCGAGGGTGAGAATTATGATGGCCCTGGCCTGTTGTTTGAGGCCTTCGCAGAACCGGAGTTCGGAGATGCTAGAGGGTCCCGGTTCTGGGATATCTATGACTACAGGGAGGCTATGCATGATTGGGCTACAGCGAGAGAGGTGAGACAAGACCTGGCATCTCTAGTGACAAAGGAGTGGGAGCTGGAGCAGGACTACCAATACTTCTTCAGCTCAATTCGGTCCCAATATACACTGCCAGAGAGCTGGGTGGCAGTCCCAGACCTAAAACCCTACAGCTGGGAAGACCCGACTGAAGTATCCCCTGCTTCAGTACCAGCTACAGAGGTAGGAGTCCTCATAGACTGGTCCTGTGAGGAACCACAACAGGCAGGTGGAGACGGAACCGAGGTCTCTCCACCGGGATGCTGGGCAGCTGGCCCAGACCCTCAACAGCAGCCGGAGTTGCCAGGTGTGGACGCAGGTGGTCCTTACTCGCAAATGTTGAGGGACCTCACAGACTGGTCCTGGAAGGATCCACAGATGGCAGGTGGAGATGGGACCGAGGTCTCTCTACCAGTCCTACAGAGATGCTGGACGGTCGGTCCAGATCTCCAGCCATCTCCGCAGGGATACCAGGAGGAGGAGGTAAGCGAGCCCTCCCCTTCCCAGGTACTTCCCAACCGAGTTCTGGGGGCAGGGGATGAGCCTGCGATACCCACTGATCTCTCTCCCCAACCACAGGGGGACAGCACCCCTAACCCTGATGGTGCAGATGGGACCGTGGTCTCTGCACCAGGCCTACCGGGATGCTGGACGGCTGGTTCATATCCCCCACCAACCCTGCAGGAATGCCAGGAGGAGGAGGTAAGCGATTCCTCCTCTCCACAGCCGATCTGCAACAAGGTCCTCGGGATAGGATTCCCTGACCACATCCCAGCGGAAGAGCTGGCATCTGGGCAGAGCGCAGTCGGCCTCTGCCCTCCTATATCCTCTTCTCCAGAGGCTGACTTTCCACAGGCTACCCCAGTGGAAGCGCTGGCATCTGGGCAGAGCGCAGTCGGCCTCTGCCCTCCCCTATCCTCTTCTCCAGAGCCGGACTTCCCACAGGCTACCCCAGCGGAAGAGCTGGCATCTGGGCAGAGCGCAGTCGGCCTCTGCCCACCAAGTACCTACAGCTCCAAGCTGGAGAACCACAAGGAAGCGAGGAGTAGCAGATGCCCACTCAACAGCTGGGGACATACAGAACAGGCCCCAAGATTCAACAGGTCCAGTATTGGGTTGTGGTTGGACTGCCAGACTAACTCAGGTACTGACCGTGAGGTCAGGTATCTGGTTAGTCTTCCCTGGGAGGGGGAGATGTGTGGCGAAACCGACCTCGCCACTGGGTTTTGGAGAGGACTGGCTGCTGGCCTCTTGCCCCAGGATTATGGCCCATACTAACTTTTAAACCCCTGAACCGATTCAAGTGAATTTTGGATAGGTTTGTCCCCACGTTATACTGTTTGAATTAATGTAAGTTATATGTATGGCCAATGTAAACTCACAAAGTTGTAACAATCTATAATAATTGTAACTTGTCAGCTTGGGAGGAAAATGCTGGGTGTGTTTCTATTGTGCCATTGTCCTATTGTGTGTTTAAATGGTGATGTCTGTCCTGTTGTATCTACATGTGTATTGGCGATCTCCCTTTGTTCTGAGAGATAATTGGATTGCTCCTCAGGTTGTCTCCAGACAGAGGGGAGGAGACCATGATGCATTGTGGGGATATGTTGTCCTATGTCCCAGTCTTCATTCTGGTCCTCTGGGGGCGTGAACGATTGGTTGCTGTAGTTACATTGTATGTGTTGTTAATTACTGATTGGTTGTATTTCAAACCCCTGTGGGCAGTACTATGTTTTTGGTTTGTGAATAAAAGAGGCTGTACGTGAAGTACAGTCAGTTCCTGTTTCACCTTCAACATAGAGCCTCGTCTCATGTGTGTGGGGATTGCTATACGTGTATACTCCCCTGGCTATAACTACTAGCTCTTTTAAGGGCTGTTCCTGATCTCTGGTTTTAGGAGAGGTCCACCCACTGGAGCCTGGAGCCTTGTCGTAGGTCCAGGGTGGGTAGGAGACGGTGAGACCTCAACCAAGCTTCGGCGGTTCGTGGGGTCTGCAGTGCGTACGGCGTCAAGTGGAGTGCTTGGAGTCCTCGGAAAGCACTAGGAGCATTCATTCAACGGAGGTACCCGGTCGGTGTACCAGGTGATCCGTTACATTCGTTACAGGCCCCTAATTTTTTTCCACTTATACACGCCACAGAAGGCTTTAGAACATATAACTGTACTGCTGAACTGCAAATATATTTTCATTTTGCCACTAATATACGACAAAAAGGGCTTTAGAACATATAACTGCACCGCTGAACGGCAAATATATTTTATTTTACTTTTGCCACTAATACACGACAAAAAGGGCTTTAGAACATATAACTACATCGCTGAATGGCAAATATATTTTGCTTTTGCCACTAATACACAACAAAAAGGGCTTTAGAACATATAACTGCACCGCTGAACGGCAAATATATTTTACTTTTGCCACTAAAACACCAAAAAAAGGGCTTTAGAACATATAACTGCACCGCTGAGCGGCAAATATATTTTTCTTTTGCCACTAATACACAACAAAAAGGCCTGTAATTTTCGTACTTCACCACACGAAGTGTGGTTCTTTAGAACATATAACTGCACCGCACAAAGGCAAATAAGACATGGAAATATTTCCTTGTAATAAACTCTGTTAATGGCTGTATCAAACTGAACTTACACCCCAATAACAAGAACAGTTTGCTGTAATTACAGAGCTTTATAATGGCATTTGGGTCCCCACTCAGTGCAGCAAGGTGTAATAGGATTGTTCCTATTACTTAGGCTGTAAGCTCCCCTACAGAACCCTGTTCTACATAAATGCTGTGGAGTGATTTCTCCCTTTCCTTTCCCTACACCTTGAATAATCTTTCCCTGAACTTGCAAATAGTTTTTTTTAGCACAATGAAGTTTTTTCTAGCACTGTCCCTAGCGCCTGCTGACGTCTCTCCCTGCACTAAGTACTCTGGAAAATGGCAGAATCCAAGATGGCTGAGGCTAGTTATAGGGCTGTGACATCACAGGGCTGGCTGGCTGCTGATTGGCTGCATGCATGGCATTATGGTTGATCCCGCCTTCCCAGAGTTCCTTGCTCCATGTCCTCACATGTGCAGCAGCCATTTTAGGAAAAAATGCGATTTGTTACCACGAAGCGTGAGGAAATTCGGATTCGGTGTGAATCGAATAATTTGTGAAATTCGAATCGAATTCCACTTCGTCAGCTTTGATTCGATCATCTCTAATTATGTCATTTTCTAATTTACTTTAGTATTTAAAGAGGAAAATTTAACAATATTCACTGACAATACTACAAAGAATATACATTTAGGTCTTTTGCTAAGTTATAACATATTTATAGTATTAGATCTTTTTGGCTGTTTAGAACTATGGCTTTCTCAGAATCTTTTTTACCCTACCAACTGGGTTAAATGAGTTTACGCATGGCCTCCTCCCTTAAAACTCAATAGTCCATGGATTCAAGTAACTTTGCTTAGCAGAATGGATTTTAACTTACCTCCACTTGATAAGTAGCTAGCCAGTCCCTGGTAGGTCATATACATTTTGGCTGGTGTGGTTGGGTCTGGTACTGAATACTGAGCAGCCATATCTGCACAGATAAGCCAAAACCTAGAAATGAAATTATCAATACATTTTCAATAAATCAATTCTAAATGGTTATTTTTTCCCAATTATTTATTTTTTACTTATATTGTGGGTCGAGTGTGATTCACTGATTGTGAACTTTGTTAAAGGTATTTCTTACCCAAAAAGCTTAACTCTGCCTTTTGAAGATGCAGTCATTGTACCATCTTCATCTACTGTATACTCAGCAGAGATGTTATCCTGAAGGAAGAGGCCTTCTGGTTCTTTTTTTCCAACGGCATACCATTTTCCTCCATACTATATAGAAGGATGGAAAAATAACCATAAACCAAATGAATGATGTACAATCTACACTACTAGTATGATTGTGGGACATCTTACTGTATTTATGGACATTTTACTTGAAAAACCAACATCCTACTTGGATATTTTTGCTTTTATGAAGAGGCACACCTCGATTGAGTTACACCAGTTTCCCTTTCTTTGGCTGTTGGCCTGATACAATGATACTTTACTAAATGGCACAATCCAATTCTTTTCTGCCAATGATCTGATTTTGTAAAAAACTTTTTAGGGTGCTTTCACACACAGCTTTTTTGTGACATTTTTCTGCACCTGCTTCTTTCTGCTTCTTTTCAAAAATGCAGCATTCTATAGCAATTGCCATTTTGTTTAGCCATCACCTTCTCTAAAGGGGAAAAAATGCCACGAGGAAAATGCTAGTGGTAAGACATAGTGGTATACACTGTATACAAAAAGACATCATGTAGGTGCGAAAAACAACTTTAAGATGTTATTCTGCCATTTTCTTAGGGGTAAAGAAAAATTCCCGAATTTCATGTTTTTAAGGATCCTAAATGTGCAATATTTTCTTTTTTGGTAGAGGGAAAGTTTATGTAGTCTAAAAATGACCACTAATCACATGTTGTGGTCAAACCTTAGATTACAATATGTAGGACAAAAGTATTAAACAAAAAAATCAGGACTATAATTCCACATCCAAAGAAAAAAATAAAATAAAATTATTGTAGGAAAAAGAATTGTAGGATAGTAGAAGGCTAGAATTTTAGAAACTGTGCCCCTTAAATCATTCAAAGCTGAATTTTAAAACTTTATTGTTCCTTTAGGTGTTCCACATAAATTAAAATAAAATGAAGGTGAAGTTTTAAAATTTCAAATTTTTTGCACATTTTTCCATTTTAATTCATTTTTCCTGTAACGCAGCAAGTTTTGACAGCAATACAAACCTCAATATTTATTACTCTGATTCTGCAGTTTATAGAAATTTCCCATATGTGATCCCCAACTGTGCTAATTGACTCAAACATAGTCCACATAAATGAAGGTACACTTTATGGATTGTAGGGTCTTTATTTCATAAGGATGTTTTTCAGGCACTGTGTTAGTTTTGCAGAGGCCTTGAGCAGCAAAATCATTATAAACACCTCTGAAAGATCCCTCAAAGAAGCCGAAAGACCCCTCAAAACAAAGAGAAAATGTAAAATTACATTTTTTTCAAATAAAATGCTGCTTTAGCAGTAGTAATAGGAGAAAAACACCTCACAATTTGTTATACATTCTCTCCTGAATATGGCAACACTTAAAGGGAGTCTGTCACCACATTTCAGCATATTAGACCGATCAAATAGCCTTGTATGATACACCCAGAACTTAAAAACGTTACCTTTGTTGTCGAAAACGGACCTTTCTTTTACCAGAAAATGAACTTATAAAGTTATGTAAATGAGCCCTCTCAAGTGCCCAGGGCGGTCTCTCAATCCTCGGAGCCCCAGGCAGCACCTCCTCAACGGCTCATAACCCCGCCCTCCGTGTCCCTCTGCCCGCCCGTTTACTCCCCTCCCCTATCCTTTTCCACAGCGGCTGCGCGGTCAAAATCGTAGCGGGCGCATGCGCAATGCGATACCCGCTCCTGGCAGGGCATCGCAATACCTACTGCGCATGCGCCCGCTACGATTTGGACCGCACAGCCGCAGTGGAAAAGGACAGGGGAGGGGAGTAAACGGGCGGGCAGAGGGACACGGAGGGCGGGGTTATGAGCCGTTGAGGAGGTGCTGCCTGGGGCTCCGAGGATTGAGAGACCGCCCTGGGCACTTGAGAGGGCTCATTTACATAACTTTATAAGTTCATTTTCTGGTAAAAGAAAGGTCCGTTTTCGACAACAAAGGTAACGTTTTTAAGTTCTGGGTGTATCATACAAGGCTATTTGATCGGTCTAATATGCTGAAATGTGGTGACAGACTCCCTTTAATATTTGTTTGTAAACTGCTGTATGGCACATAAGGGCTCAGAAGGGAAGAAGAACTGTTTGGCCTCTGGGGGGCAGATTTTGCTGGAATGGCTTTTGGTGGATGTGTCACATTTTCAGAGACCTTAAAGTACTGATCTAATAAAACCCCCCCAATAAATTATCCCATTTTGGAATCAAACCCCCTTAGGGATGTACTGAGTGTTTTTTGACCCTACAGGTGTTTCAATGAACTTATTAACACTGGGTTGCGAAAATGAAAAATTTTATTTTTCCAATAAAACATTGCTTCAGCCCTACATTTTTCATTTTCACAACATTTAATAGAAGAAAAAGTAACCCACAATTTGTTATATGATTTCACCTGAATACAGAAATACCCAATTTATGGTCTTAAACGGCTGTATGGGCAAATGAGTGTAGAAGGGAATGAGTACTATTTGGCTTTTGGAGCGCAGATTTTTCTGGGGTTGTTTTTAGGTACTATGTCACGTTTGCAGAGAGCCTAAAGTACCCATAGAGTAGAAAACTCCAAAGTGACCCCATTTTGGAAACTAAAACTCTGAAGTAATTCACCTTGGGTTATAGTCATTGTTTTGAGCCCACATGTGTTTTTATTAAGATTAAGATTTGAAAAATTACATTTTATTTCAATTATATGTAGTTTTAAACCCATTTTTCTCACAAGTGGCAATCAGATAAAAAGCATGCCAAATGTTGTTATATAATAACACAAATATTAAAAATTCTAATAACCCCTTTCCCAATTTTACATCTAAAAATAAGTAAACAATAAAAAAGAAATATTATTGGCATCACTGTATCTAAAAATGGCCAAACTATTACATTTGGACTATTATAATGTATACTGCATAATGAGTTGTTATTTTCATTGGTGCCATGTTGGGGTACATATAATTTTTTGATTGCTTTTGATTTAGTTTTTAGGAAGCTGAATAAAGAAAACACAGCAATTCCAACACCAGGGAGCCAATGAGGTGTGAGAGAAAGACCCTTCCTCTGTAAATCACTTAGATGCGACAGCAGTGACTGCCTCTAAGGGTTTAAATGGCTGGGATTGGCAGTTACAGTGGGAGCCTTCTGCAATCATGCTGTGATTGTGTGAGCACAACTTCTGTGCCTGCTCAATCACTGTCCCATGTATGTACAACAGATGTGGGGAAGGGGTTAAATGACCAAACAGAAAAAATGCTATAGCTTTTGAAGATACATGTACTAAAAAAAGGAAAATGTGCCTGATCAGGAAGGCGAATATATGGGCCGGTTTGAACTGATTAACAAATGCACACACAAAAAATTTAGACCCAACCATACAAATCATGAAGTGTGAATAGATAAAATAACAGTTTTGTTAAAACTACAGAAAACTTAAATTGCAGACACTACTGTGATTAATCCCCAAAGTGCCCCTTACACCATCAGGGTACTGACAAAGGTACATGCTACTCAGATATAGGATGGTTGTTTGGTGGGATTCTCACACTGTAGACCAACAAGCTGTCCATTTACCTGTCTTTGATACCAAGAGAGCAATGTAGTCTCTTGTAATTTCCTTTATCTGAATAGCAAACAGTGGCTGAGCATGGCAAGAAGAAAACATTTTTGACACATTAACCCTGTAAAACTGTTATTATGTTTGTCATAAAACCTGGGTCATTCCATGTCGCTTCACCAAAACTGAATCACCGTTTTTTGAGAACTGCTGTATACTGACTAATGACACACTGCTATAATCAGGGAGTGCAGTTACTCAGATACGCAGTTACTCAAATATGGCAGCATAAACCTGGTGACAGAACCTCGTTAATGCATCAAAAGCTCCCAAATCTGCAATATTTTTACCACAACATTTCTGTTCTAAAACAAAAATGTACAATCCGACAGGACAGTCTTCTGGGCAATGCCAGGGTTACCTTTTTTTTATTTTACAAATTAATCCATTGGGCATATGTCTACGCAACTAGTCCCAGACAGATAGGAATCCTACTCTACTTGTCATGTGCATTTTTTTTTAAAAATAAATAACCCCATTAAGATCCATATGCAGTAGTTAAAAAAGTATATGGGAAGTGAGATAAAAGGTAGAAACGTCCATAAAATGCAATTATACAGAAAAAACAACTTTGCAGACAAATTAATAGAAAATAAGTGTATTAGACGAGGAATATATTGTGTTATGTTTTTAGATATATTTTTTAATTATAAGACATTTAGGCCATGATATTTTTACTATATTATTAGACTGCTGTTATGCAGTTTTAACTAATCGACTAGTAACATAGATCACAGACACTATACTATTGCTATACTTTTGCCTCCATATAATAAACTAACAAAACAATACATCTAGTCCTGTAATCTTACCCTTTTCACATCAAAGTCTTCTTTCACTTTTAGAGTATCAACCACACAAGATTGGGCCTTGCATTGCTCAATGATGGTGAGAAGTGCAGTAATAAAGACGTACTTGAAATTATTCATTCTGGAAGAAAGCAATTTTTTTTATCATTTAGCAATTCTTAGTGGTAGAGGTTAAATGGTGTGCAAGTCTGTTATCTAATAGATCGCTGCAAAAATCTGCAACATAGCTACAAGGTGTACAGAGGTTGCAGAGTCACCGCTTGGGCCTTGGTGTCTGAGGAAGCCCAAGGTACAAGATAACAGGTAATACATTTTTTGCATTTGGATTTCAAGCAACTACTCTGCTTAAGATGCTAAATAAATTATGCAAGATAGTTTAGATGTGCTTCTCATATGCCCTGTAGTTCTTTTATGCCTCATTATACTGGTATGATAGTTGTATGCATAAAAAAGCAACTTAATTGGTAAAAAAAACAATAAGACTTGGAAGGAAGAAGAGAAAGATGACAACCTCCAATGGTATGGGTAATGCAATCATAATTACTGTAAAAAGAAGATGGGATATTCACAAAAAAACACCTTATATAATGGTAACCTTCTCTATTGATCTAGTAAAGTGTATAAATAATATAATTGAATTGCTATCGAATAATTCTAATTACTTAGCAAAAATCGAATTCTTAATATTTAATTAGTACAGGATTAAATGTTGATCGCTATAATTTGTCTTCATCTTATCTAAAGAAGGTCATTGATTTCATTATCAAGGTGACTTCCAGAGTTGATATATTACAATACAAAATTTGTGAACGATAAAGTAGTTCACAGTTGACTCAGTGGTTAGCACTGTTGCCCTGCCCTGCAGCTTTGAGGTCCTGGGTTTGAATCTCGCCACGGGCAAAATCTGGATGAAGGTTGTAAGTTCTCCCTGTGTTTGTATGGATTTGTTCCAATTTCATCCCGCACTCCAAAAACTTTCCGATAGGCTAACTGAGCCTGCGGAATATGTTGGTGCTGTATAAATAACTAATAAAGTTTAAATGGTTTTACCCGCATATGCAATGAATCTATGTATGAATTTGGGGTACAGAAACAGGATGTTTTTGTGAATGTTCTGATTTAGCCATTCATTTTTAGGCATGGCTGTCTCATTCGGAACACACAAGGCATAACCAATTTATACTCAGATACAGATTTCAGGAGCTTTCTGTTCACAGTGCTTTCAGAGTCTCCATTGGGAGTTCCATTGGGTTTAACTAATGCTTTACTATCTATAGAAATAATGAAAACCTCAGCTGACCACATTAAAATTGATGAGGTCCATTGGGGACTCTTTCTGTCATATAATGGCATTATTTAGAATGTTCGTCAAATATATCTTTTTTAACGTACACATTAAATAGACCATTCTAAATCATGGAAACATTTTTCTGACATTTTAGTGATATCCCACCGTCCTCCCCAGTTCTCATTTTTATTGGACATGGCTGCAGTCTGATCATCGTGTACAAATATTCAGCAAATGTTCTTGCCACAAGCTCAGAGCATCAGGCTGCAGCAAAGGATCATGAGCATGTAAAGGTTTACTAAAAACTAGAGTTTTTGCTTTATTAATTGGAGGTTACCTTTAACCCCCAAATGCTTGTCATGGAATCCTTTGTCTAAAGGCTCCATGCTTCTATGTACATCACGGGATTGCAAGGGTTCAGCTTCTGCTGTCAATTACTCCTGGGACTTATGCTGTAAAGACTGGGATCAGAGGAACCTCCAATCTCTCATCCATTGAACCCATTAGTCAATAGCAATTTTGCCATCTAAGGTATTTGTCAGCCCATCTATGCCCTAATGCGGTACCAAGAAAAACTACAACTAAATCTGCAAAAAATAATCCCCCATACTGACTGACCAAAATAATTCCATAAAACATATTTTACTGTGCAATAGTAATCATCACAAAAGAGTAAACCTAAATAAATAAAAAAATACTGATATTTTGGATTATTGTATTAAAATGGACCGTTAGAAAATGGTTACAATGGCAGAATTGCAGGGTTTTGTTTTGCATACCACCCCTTGAAAGATTAATAAAAGTTATTCAATAAATGATATATACTCCAGAATTGAAAAATAAACTCAACCTGCAAAAAAATAACTTTTTATACAGCTACATTGACAGAAAAATAAGAAGTTATGGCTTCCTAATGAGCACTAATAACTTCCTGATCACCAATATTAATGTTAGAGACAAGGCCAGCGCCTCTCTACAGTATAGTATTGTACTACACATAATGTGCTGCTTTGTACCTCTGGTAAGATGAGATGGTCCGGTGGACACCAGGTTAGGGCAGCTATCTCTGACTGTTATATGTTAAAAATTATATGTTAAGGATGTTCTTTATCTGTATTAGTGATCTGCTTAGTTTCTTCCATCTTAATTATTTCTTATTTTGGACTTACACTATGTGGGCTTTAGAACCAAATACTAGTTTTTCATAGAGTTATGCTCTCAACACAACATTTTTAATGTACAGTGGTCATCCCAAAACAAAGTAAAATTGTAATATAAAATGAGAGACCACGATATAGAGCTACATTGCTTGTACTGTAAATAGTCTTTAAAAAGCCTACTGGACCACGAGAACCATGCATATTTTACCCAGAGCCACCGATAGACATGCTTCTCTTGTGCCTAATGGAAATTATGGCCCTAGCCAATATGTTAACCTATAACAATAATTTTAATAAAATATTAGGTGATAATACCTATAAACACAATGTATGATAATATACAAAAAAATGGGTCTTGTAGAATAAAACCAAACATGCCTACACATCAATGCTGCCTTCATTTTAGTGGACTTACCTGATCATCTATGGATGTGAAGTGAAGACTTTACAGATTAAAATAAACATCACTTTCTGCTTTAAATAATAAGCCCCCAGTCTACCTAAGTAGTTATTTTGGTCCATGGGGCACAGTAAGAAGCTTAACTTTAATCCATTACATAAAATCTATGTGTAATCCTTTTCTCTGATGTGTGCCTGTCTAATTGTGAGAGAACACACACATGAATTGGATGAAAAAAGAGTGTATTTAGAAACTGAGCACTTGAGTCGTCTACACATGAGTGCCGTCATAAGCTTTCACAGCAGTAATGGCCATGGGTTCATTTAATATACACGATGCCGCTGTAGGAAGATAATGCCTAAGGTTTCTGTGTCTAGTAAACGATGGAACGTACAGTACAGACCAAAAGTTTGGACACACCTTCTCATTCAAAGAGTTTTCTTTATTTTCATGACTATGAAAATTGTAGATTCACACTGAAGGCATCAAAACTATGAATTAACACATGTGGAATTATATACATAACAAACAAGTGTGAAACAACTAAAAATATGTCATATTCTAGGTTCTTCAAAGTAGCCATCTTTTGCTTTGATTACTGCTTTGCACACTCTTGGCATTCTCTTGATGAGCTTCAAGAGGTAGTCCCCTGAAATGGTTTTCACTTCACAGGTGTGCCCTGTCAGGTTTAATAAGTGGGATTTCTTGCCTTATAAATGGGGTTGGGACCATCAGTTGCGTTGAGGAGAAGTCAGGTGGATACACAGCTGATAGTCCTACTGAATAGACTGTTAGAATTTGTATTATGGCAAGAAAAAAGCAGCTAAGTAAAGAAAAACGAGTGGCCATCATTACTTTAAGAAATGAAGGTCAGTCAGTCAGCCGAAAAATTGGGAAAACTTTGAAAGTAAGGGCTATTTGACCTATTATCCTGCTGCTAAACGAAATACTGTGCTTAACCACTTCAGCCCCCCTAGCTTAAACACCCTTAATGACCAGGCCACTTTTTACACTTCTGACCTACCCTACGTTCATCGTTTATTGCTCGGTCATGCAACTTACCACCCAAATGAATTTTAGCTCCTTTTCTTCTCACTAATAGAGCTTTCATTTGGTGGTATTTCATTGTTGCTGACATTTTTACTTTTTTTGTTATTAATCGAAATTTAAAGATTTTTTTTGCAAAAAAATGACATTTTTCACTTTCAGTTGTAAAATTTTGCAAAAAAAACCGACATCCATATATAATTTTTTCTCTAAATGTATTGTTGTACATGTCTTTGATAAAAAAAAAATGTTTTGGTAAAAAAAAAATGGTTTGGGTAAAAGTTATAGCGTTTGCAAACTATGGTACAAAAATGTGAATTTCCGCTTTTTGAAGCAGCTCTGACTTTCTGAGCACCTGTCATGTTTCCTGAGGTTCTACAATGGCCAGACAGTACAAACACCCCACAAATGACCCCATTTCGGAAAGTAGACACCCTAAGGTATTCGCTGATGGGCATAGTGAGTTCATAGAACTTTTTATTTTTTGTCACAAGTTAGCGGAAAATGATGATTTTTTATTTTTTATTTTTTTATTACAAAGTCTCATATTCCACTAACTTGTGACAAAAAATAAAAACTTCTATGAACTCACTATGCCCATCAGCGAATACCTTGGGGTGTCTTCTTTCCAAAATGGGGTCACTTGTGGGGTAGTTATACTGCCCTGGCATTCTAGGGGCCCTAATGTGTGGTAAGTAGTTTGAAATCAAAATCTGTAAAAAATGGCCGGTGAAATCCGAAAGGTGCTCTTTGGAATGTGGGCCCCTTTGCCCACCTAGGCTGCAAAAAAGTGTCACACATGTGGTATCTCCGTACTCAGGAGAAGTTGAGCAATGTGTTTTGGGGTGTCATTTTACATATACCCATGCTGGGTGAGAGAAATATCTTGGTCAAATGCCAACTTTGTATAAAAAAATGGGAAAAGTTGTCTTTTGCCAAGATACAGTGGAGGAAATAATTATTTGACCCCTCACTGATTTTGTAAGTTTGTCCAATGACAAAGAAATGAAAAGTCTCAGAACAGTATCATTTCAATGGTAGGTTTATTGTAACAGTGGCAGATAGCACATCAAAAGGAAAATCGAAAAAATAACTTTAAATAAAAGATAGCAACTGATTTGCATTTCATTGAGTGAAATAAGTATTTGAACCCCTACCAACCATTAAGAGTTCTGGCTCCCACAGAGTGGTTAGACACTTCTACTCAATTAGTCACCCTCATTAAGGACACCTGTCTTAACTAGTCACCTGTATAAAAGACACCTGTCCACAGAATCAATCAATCAAGCAGACTCCAAACTCTCCAACATGGGAAAGACCAAAGAGCTGTCCAAGGATGTCAGAGACAAAATTGTAGACCTGCACAAGGCTGGAATGGGCTACAAAACCATTAGCAAGAAGCTGGGAGAGAAGGTGACAACTGTTGGTGCGATTGTTCGAAAATGGAAGGAGCACAAAATGACCATCAATCGACCTCGCTCTGGGGCTCCACGCAAGATCTCACCTCGTGGGGTGTCAATGGTTCTGAGAAAGGTGAAAAAGCATCCAAGAACTACACGGGAGGAGTTAGTTAATGACCTCAAATTAGCAGGGACCACAGTCACCAAGAAAACCATTGGAAACACATTACACCGCAATGGATTAAAATCCTGCAGGGCTCGCAAGGTCCCCCTGCTCAGGAAGGCACATGTGCAGGCCCGTCTGAAGTTTGCCAATGAACACCTGAATGATTCAGAGAGTGACTGGGAGAAGGTGCTGTGGTCTGATGAGACCAAAATAGAGCTCTTTGGCATTAACTCAACTCGCTGTGTTTGGAGGAAGAAAAATGCTGCCTATGACCCCCAAAACACCGTCCCCACCGTCAAGCATGGGGGTGGAAACATTTTCCTTTGGGGGTGTTTTTCTGCTAAGGGCACAGGACAACTTATTCGCATTAACGGGAAAATGGACGGAGCCATGTATCGTGAAATCCTGAGCGACAACCTCCTTCCCTCTGCCAGGAAACTGAAAATGGGTCGTGGATGGGTGTTCCAGCACGACAATGACCCAAAACATACAGCAAAGGCAACAAAGGAGTGGCTCAACAAGAAGCACATTAAGGTCATGGAGTGGCCTAGTCAGTCTCCGGACCTTAATCCAATCGAAAACCTATGGAGGGAGCTCAAGCTCAGAGTTGCACAGAGACAGCCTCGAAACCTTAGGGATTTAGAGATGATCTGCAAAGAGGAGTGGACCAACATTCCTCCTAAAATGTGCGCAAACTTGGTCATCAATTACAAGAAACGTTTGACCTCTGTGCTTGCAAACAAGGGTTTTTCCACCAAGTATTAAGTCTTTTTTTGTTAGAGGGTTCAAATACTTATTTCACTCAATGAAATGCAAATCAGTTGCTATCTTTTATTTAAAGTTATTTTTTCGATTTTCCTTTTGATGTGCTATCTGCCACTGTTACAATAAACCTACCATTGAAATGATACTGTTCTGAGACTTTTCATTTCTTTGTCATTGGACAAACTTACAAAATCAGTGAGGGGTCAAATAATTATTTCCTCCACTGTATTTCTCTCACCCAGCATGGGTATATGTAAAATGACACCCCAAAACACATTGCCCAACTTCTCCTGAGTACGGAGATACCACATGTGTGACACTTTTTTGCAGCCTAGGTGGGCAAAGGGGCCCACATTCCAAAGAGCACCTTTCGGATTTCACTGGCCATTTTTTACAGATTTTGATTTCAAACTACTTACCACACATTAGGGCCCCTAGAATGCCAGGGCAGTATAACTACCCCACAAGTGACCCCATTTTGGAAATAAGACACCCCAAGGTATTCCGTGAGGGGCATGGCGAGTTCCTAGAATTTTTTATTTTTTGTCACAAGTTAGCGGAAAATGATGATTTTTTTCTTTTTCTTACAAAGTCTCATATTCCACTAACTTGTGACAAAAAATAAAAACTTCCATGAACTCACTATGCCCATCACGAAATACCTTGGGGTGTCTTCTTTCCAAAATGGGGTCACTTGTGGGGTAGTTATACTGCCCTGGCATTTTAGGGGCCCAAATGCGTGCAAAGTAGTTTGAAATCAAAATCTGTAAAAAATGGCCGGTGAAATCCGAAAGGTGCTCTTTGGAATGTGGGCCCCTTTGCCCACCTAGGCTGCAAAAAAGTGTAACACATCTGGTATTGCCGTACTCAGGAGAAGTTGGGCAATGTGTTTTGGGGTGTCATTTTACATATACCCATGCTGGGTGAGAGAAATATCTCGGTCAAATGCCAACTTTGTATAAAAAAATGGGAAAAGTTTTCTTTTGCCAAGATATTTCTCTCACCCAGCATGGGTATATGTAAAAAGACACCCCAAAACACATTGCCCAACTTCTCCTGAGTACGGGGATACCAGATGTGTGACACTTTTTGGCAGCCTAGGTGGGCAAAGGGGCCCACATTCCAAAGAGCACCTTTCAGATTTCACCGGCCATTTTTTACAGATTTTGATTTCAAACCACTTCTCACGCATTCGGCCCCTAAAATGACAGGGCAGTATAACTACCCCACAAGTGACCCCATTTTGGAAAGAAAACACCCCCAGGTATTTCGTGATGGGCATAGTGAGTTCATTGAAGTTTTTATTTTTTGTCACAAGTTAGTGGAATATGAGACTTTGTAAGAAATTTTTTTTTTTTTTAAATCATCATTTTCCGCTAACTTGTGACAAAAAATAAAAAATTCTAGGAACTCGCCATGCCCCTCACAGAATACCTTGGGGTGTCTTCTTTCCAAAATGGGGTCACTTGTGGGGTAGTTATACTGCCCTGGCATTCTAGGGGCCCTAATGTGTGGTAAGTAGGTAAATGACCTGTGAAATCCGAAAGGTGCTCTTTGGAATGTGGGCCCCTTTGCCCACCTAGGCTGCAAAAAAGTGTCACACATGTCGGCAGTGTCACAAAGTTGGCATTTGACCAAGATATTTATCTCACCCAGCATGGGTATATGTAAAATGACACCACAAAACACATTGCCCAACTTCTCCTGAGTACGGCGATACCAGATGTGTGACACTTTTTTGCAGCCTAGATGCGCAAAGGGGCCCACATTCCTTTTATGAGGGCATTTTTAGACATTTGGATCCCAGACTTCTTCTCACGCTTTAGGGCCCCTAAAATGCCAGGGCAGTATAAATACCCCACATGTGACCCCATTTTGGAAAGAAGACACCCCAAGGTATTCAATGAGGGGCATGGCGAGTTCATAGAATTTTTTTTTTTTTGCCACAAGTTAGCGGAAATTTTTTATTTATTTTTTTCTCACAAAGTCTCCCTTTCCGCTAACTTGGGACAAAAATTTCAATCTTTCATGGACTCAATATGCCCCTCAGCGAATACCTTGGGGTGTCTTCTTTCCGAAATGGGGTCACATGTGGGGTATTTATACTGCCCTGGCATTCTAGGGGCCCTAAAGCGTGAGAAGAAGTCTGGAAAATAAATGTCAAAATTTTTTTACGCATTTGGATTCCGTGAGGGGTATGGTGAGTTCATGTGAGATTTTATTTTTTGACACAAGTTAGTGGAATATGAGACTTTGTAAGAAATAAAAAAAAAATTCCGCTAACTTGGGCCAAAAAAATGTCTGAATGGAGCCTTACAGGGGGGTGATCAATGACAGGGGGGTGATCAATGACAGGGGGGTGATCAGGGAGTCTATATGGGGTGATCACCCCCCTGTCATTGATCACCCCCCTATAAGGCTCCATTCAGATGTCCGTATGTGTTTTGCGGATCCGATCCATGTATCCGTGGATCCGTAAAAAACATACGGACATCTGAATGCAGCCTTACAGGGGGGTGATCAATGACAGGGGGGTGATCAATGACAGGGGGGTGATCAGGGAGTATATATGGGGTGATCACCCCCCTGTCATTGATCACCCCCCTGTCAGGCTCCATTCAGATGTCCGTATGTGTTTTGCGGATCCGATCCATGTATCCGTGGATCCGTAAAAAACCTACGGACATCTGAATACAGCCTTACAGGGGGGTGATCAATGACAGGGGGGTGATCAGGGAGTCTATATGGGGTGATCACCCCCCTGTCATTGATCACCCCCCTGTAAGGCTCCATTCAGACGTCCGTATGTGTTTTGCGGATCCGATCCATGTATCAGTGGATCCGTAAAAATCATACGGACATCTGAATGCAGCCTTACAGGGGGGTGATCAATGACAGGGGGGTGATCAATGACAGGGGGGTGATCAGGGAGTCTATATGGGGTGATCACCCCCCTGTAAGGCTCCATTCAGATGTCTGTATGTGTTTTGCGGATCCGATCCATGTATCCGTGGATCCGTAAAAAACATACGGACATCTGAATGCAGCCTTACAGGGGGGTGATCAATGACAGGGGGGTGATCAATGACAGGGGGTGAGGAGTCTATATGGGGTGATCACCCCCGTCATTGATCACCCCCCTGTAAGGCTCCATTCAGACGTCCGTATGTGTTTTGTGGATCCGATCCATGTATCAGTGGATCCGTAAAAATCATACGGACGTCTGAATGGAACCTTACAGGGGGGTGATCAATGACAGGGGGGTGATCAGGGAGTCTATATGGTGTGATCAGGGGTGATCAGGGGTGATCAGGGGTGAATAAGGGGTTAATAAGTTACGGGGGGGGGTGTAGTGTAGTGTGGTGCTTGGTGCTACTTATAACTGAGCTACCTGTGTCCTCTGGTGGTCGATCCAAACAAAAGGGACCACCAGAGGACCTGGTAGCAGGTATATTAGACGCTGTTATCAAAACAGCGTCTAATATACCTGTTAGGGGTTAAAAAAATCACATCTCCAGCCTGCCAGCGAACGATTGCCGCTGGCAGGCTGGAGATCCACTCGCTTACCTTCCGATCCTGTGAACGCGCGCGCCTGTGTGCTGTTATACTGTACATACATACCTCTTACATCCAGTGATGTCTCCTCTGATGTTCTCTTTACTCTTCTCCTCCCTTTGGACCAGACCACCTTGCCGCCATTTTTCACCCACATCTTGTAACTGCAGAGTTTACCACACAGACATCTTAGATTCATAACTTTTCTATCACCCTCCTCCTCCTTGTGCTCTAGACCTATTATCCTGCTGCTAAACGCAATACTGTGCTTAATGTGCTCCACAATGCCCCCAAATACTAAACTGCAAAAATAATAGTGCCATACAGATAGTACTGCCATAGTAAGTGCTCCCTAAAGTCCCACCAATAGTAATAATTTTCTCTCAAAGTGCCTTCATTAATAATAGTGCCCCCTGTAGAGCCCCAATATCAAGAATGGTCCCCAGGAGTGCCCACTTTAGTAGTAATGCCTCAATATTGTGCCCTATAATAATGCCCCCACAGTGACCCCAGTAGTAATAATACCCGCATAGCTCCCCTAGTAGAAATAAGGTCCACCTATTGTGCCCCAGCAGTAGCAAGGCCCCTCTGTAAGGCTCTTTTACAGCCCACAGTAATAATAAAGCCGATTTATAAGTCACCCCTCAGTTTCCACAGAGTATGTTTTTACATGTATCTGTATCAGTATCTCAATATTAGTATCCTAAATATCTGGATAGGAGTAGTAGTGCTCTTATCCTTACTACTATTGTTACTATTCATATCCAGATATTTAGGAAACTGGTGCTGATCTTATATATACAGAATAAGCAGATGTTGACACAAAAACACTTACAGGCTGCAGATTCTTCTGGGTGCCCCTAGGAGGAAGCTGGACAAAACATACCACGGGGTGGTTGCTCACCCCCTGGACCCTGGGTCTGTTTTCTACCATACATTTTTCATTATGTAGAAAGCTTGTATACAATTGTAGTAGGGATGCCTTCTTTTAGCCCCTGATATTATGTTGCACTGCATATGCAGATGTTGATGTTATTATTAATCTCTCACTCTTGGGATTTATGCATTTGAGTGAGAGTTTGTAAAGTTTGGTATTTTCCCCCCAATCTATTTATGAGCAAATCAACATTACTGAAGGGTTTCATTTTACCACTTGCCCTTAGTAGTTGGTTGGTGGATAATCAGACCTGGTGTCTGGGAGGTGGGGTTTTGACTATATTGTGACTATATTGTGAGTTCATACTGCATATTTGTAATGTTTTTAATCCAATTACATTTTATGATGAAATAAAGGATGTATTAATATCTAATGTGTGGGATTGTGTTTTTGGCGGTTTGCGCATTTTTACAGTAGTTATTTTTCTTTTTTTCGGTGTTTAGTTTCCAATATGTCCAATTGTGCTTTTTTTTCAAAGCAACTGTTGAAAATTTTATTACAAAGATTCTGTTTAGCACACACTAGTGTACCTAGAAGAAATCCCTGTATCAGAATCATGTGCCTGACACCACTTGGTACCCCGCCAATCAGCTGTTAGAAGAGGCCTTGAGCGCCCAGCCTCTTCCTAGGCCACTGACATAACTGTACATTTCCGGTACTGTAGAGTAGAACTCATTTCTATGTGAATGCATATTTGTTGACACAGTAACTGTATGTAGTTTTCAACTGCATCACAACTGAGGTGCATGCAACCATGGACATGAGGAGCAGCTGTTACAGCCAGGGACAGAGACACATCATCACAGCACTGAGGCCAGGTCCTACTGTATTGACACCTCCATGTTTGCTCCTGTCTGGTTTCCACATCAGGCGCTTAATCACCCTCCACATACATCTTAATGGACTTCTTCCCATTGCCAACAGAAACCGAGCAGAGTCCACTCCACCTCCCTTCTTTCATAGGAGTATTGTCATGTTGTCTTAAATGAGTCTTGGTGAGAGAAGCCACACATTGGATCAGTTGCTAATTTGCATCAAACAGCAAATTTCCCACTGACTGTCTCCCCGCCAACTACAGTTTAACAAGGTGGTCAGAGACAATGGCAGGAACATTGTGGCTGCTCTGCTTTTGGGTACAAATAACACATGCTCCCTGCATGGCACACATGCTAACTTTAGTGGTGCAGTGCTTTTTGAAAAAGTAACGTCGCTTGTAGAAGGTACTGGCCATGTCCAAAGGAGTGTGTGTGCATTTCAGCCCTATTTGTGGCTAAGAACACTCTCCTGGACTGAAAGGGAGGTAAAATTGCTGTATTACCAGGATACGTTCTGTCCGCAGCTTGCCAAGGCTTTCGCCAAGCAGACACCTGCTGCCCAAGTGTCTGACCAGGAGGCCCCTCTGTGCCCCCCACATCGACCTCTCACCATCTCTGCTACAGGTAGCAAAAGCTGCAGCAGCACCAACAGCAGCCAATTCGGTTTGATCAACATGATGAAGCAGTTTTTTCATCTGCTGCACCAGGCTGACACACCTCAGCTAACGGATATGTACCACCTGAACAACCAGGTTCAGTCTTACCTGGACTTAGAGCTTTCTCTGGCACATATCCTGTTCCCTGACCCTCTGGAGTTCTGGGCAGACATATTGGAATAGTGGCTGAAACTGGCCCAGTTTGCTAGAGTTGTACTACCTTAAATGAGGCCTGGATCCATGAGGATTTTCACACACCTCTGGCTGAGGCCAATGAAAAGATCTGCCTTTACTGAGGGCAGCTATTTATTAATGGCCTAATCTTGCTGCTACTGTCTGCCTGCCATCATGTTCCATATTGTATTTTTGCAGCTGCTAGTACCGCCACAGCTGCTACTGCCATTACTACTACCCCTACACAGCTGCATATCTGCTGCCTTGCCAATACTACTACTATTCCTACACAGCCGCACATCTCCTTCCTTATCTGTGGGGTTCCACATCCACACTGTACTGCTGCTGCTCCCAAAAAAGGTAGAATTTTTGGATGCTTGTTCAAGTTTATGCCACTGCTTCTTCTGACATTAACGTGTATTCATACAGACAGGCAGGCATCTGCCCCTGTTAAAGGCATAATTTTTTTCAAGTAGAATCAATTCAGACCTGAAAGGAATTTTTTGACCTATTTGTTGGAATTAAACCTGAAACTAATTTCAAGAAGCTCTCTCACCTCTATATAGGGGCAATGAAAAAAGTATTGTGTTCTGTTTAGAAGTTACTGATACATACTTCCTTCTTTGCAAACTGGTATATTCTCATCAAGAGAATGCATGCATATTCTAATATATTGTTTGCATCATAGAATATCAACACTATTTCGTTCAGTACATAATTAACCAGTAAAGTAATAATTACATTACATATAATTATACCTATGTAATGTACATTCATATTTAATAATGATATACACATTGCATATTATCATGTTAATATTGGAACTAGAAATATTCATACCAGTGAATGCAAATAACAGTCACATGTCTGCTGCAGATAATACCATCTGAGTGCCTGTTTAATTAAATCCTAAGTAGCTTGGTTTAAGATGCATTGCACAGACACATCTAATGAGTCCAACTATATGCACTGTATACTGTTCATGGTTAAAGTCACACCAAAGTGATACATGCTGTACTTTTTCATGTTTGGTTAATTAGAATTTTGTATCAAAATTTATAACAGAAGTGATAGAATATGACAGGTGAGTGAAAGATTTAGCGTGAGTCACCTGATCTTTTTGACTTGAGCAGATCTGTCCTCCCAAGGACTCACCTTCAGCATTATTAAGTATATGCTTTGCTGATTACAGTGAGATTAATACACACTTGACACATTCTCATGTTACTAACAGAGTGCCAGCCTGGGTCTCATCACCTAAACCACAATATTTTATACAAGAAAGATTCTTTGTAACTTTGGTGATATCTTTCAAAATGAGTCTTAAAAAGGAGGATGTGGTGGCATTTTTGGAAAAGAATCCGGCATTTACTGATAAATATTTCAAGAAGAAACTCAAGCCAGAGACTATAGCAACTGCGTTTGGCCGGAAAGGTCTGGCTGTTGATTTTGCTACATTCCGTGAACTTGTTCAGGTAGAAGAAAGCGAAATCCTCTTTGAACTTATAAAAGACATGCAAGAAAGTATAAACATGGAAAAAGTTGTATTTAAGACTCTAAGGAGAATCAGTTGTCTTATTCATGCAGATCGATGTAGTCTCTTCATGTACAGGCAAAGAAATGGTACTGCTGAGTTAGCCACAAGACTTTTCAATATCCAGATGGACAGTAAATTGGAAGATTGTCTGGTACCACCTGACAGCGAAATTGTGTTTCCTTTGGATATTGGCATTGTAGGACATGTTGCACACACAAAGAAAACCATTAACATCAGGGACGTTTCTGAGGTATGTCAAAAACTATACCTGTACTCTACTATGTCATTTGTTCAAATATAATGTTACAACTTCTACGTGTATAATGAGCTTCTAAAATTGGTTAAAAATGTTTTGGTTGGTCAAGAAATGTTATTCTATATGATATAATAATAATAATAATAATAATAATAATAGTAATCATTATCTTCATGTTCCTTGAGATTTTGTAATTGAATTACATCACTGCTGACTTTGCTATTTAGATGGTGGTAACTTGCAATCCACTAAAACAGTAAGAAAAAGAACCTAATGACATGGAAAAACAGCTGAATAAAGCTATATCAATAGTACAGTGTTTTATGTCACACAGTATAGCATGGACCATCCTTATTTCATTTTAGGAGTTTTGGATTGGTCTCTTTAATGTCACTATTTTGCATATAATTAATCAGAAGAAAGGTTCCTGCATCTGTATGATCCAAATATTCCAGGCCTTATTTTCAGGCTTCCATTAAAATCAAACACCAAATAACTACCACTTACACATTTTGTGCATGCTTGGTGCTCTTAGTCATAGCAAATGACAAGCGCACATTTTATACAGGTAGTAGACAATCAATGAACGGCATTAGAAATAGTGTGCCAACAACAGACATATAAATAGGTATACAAAATCTATATTTTGAAAATTAAAATGAGTTCTCTAATAATGGAAATGTAAAGATGGCATGCTGTATTGGAGCAACCTCCATATTAAACATTTTAATAGACAAACAGTTCTGTTTAGTCCTTAATATTTCCTAATTGGAGTGCTCTTTAATGTATTGATTGGGTGACATCAAGCAGCAAAGAGGAGTGCTAGACAGCAGGGCTGTATTTAGCACTAGGCACTAGAGGTCCAGTTCCTAGGGCAGCACTAGCTGTTAATATTAAAGATTACACATATTATTTTTTTACCACACCCTCTCTCCTCACCTCCACCATACTTACTATTAATATCTTTTCAGGTGGGGAAGGTGGGTTTCATACAAAAGTTGCATGGTAGTGAGTGGGGGAGAGAACAGGACTAAGACATTCAATGCTCCTCCCTGTTCTCTGCAGTGAGAAATGATCAGCGGAGGGAGCACAGTCTCACGTCTGAGGAAACAAGTCAGTAGCACATAGAAGTATCTTCCCGTCCCCAGATGTTGATCCCAACCCTCTGGAAGTTGCAGCTCCTATGTGTGTCCAACTGTGTTTAACTCCTGAAGCTCTGGTTTCAACCTCTCTTCTTCCCTCTCCTTCTGTGCCATGCAGGCAGTGTATGTGTAGCTCTCCTTGTGCCCTACTACGCATGCTCTGTCTCCTCCTATGCCACTCATTTACCAGCTTCAGCTCTTCCACTCCTCCCAGTATCCCCCCCCCCCCCGAACCCTATCCCTTCGTCATTCCTTGCATATGTGTACTATAGATTCAAGGGCTCTGTTTCCATCACATTCAGACCCTACATTTGATGTATGACCAGGAAAAGATCCCTGTGTACACACCAAACATATCCATGCAGCTCGAATCCCCCGACAGAGGCAAAAAAATTGTCCTTTTGGCCTTTGTTGGTCCAGTATGCAGTATGAATAGTTGACCAGGCTCTATTCCATACAATAAAAGTACATAGTCTAGTTTTTTGTGTATTTTACAATGGGAGCCTATCAGCTACATATCCTATTATATTCCTATGTCAGCGGTATTGTTACCAAGTTATGGTGTGGTCTTATCCGGTAACAGCATGGTGGTGTTACTAAAGGCCCCTTTACACTGAACAATTTAACGGGCGATTGTCAGAAAGGAAGCAATTCTTTCTGGCAATCGCCTGCTCGTCAGTGAAGGAGACCACTGCTATTACATGCAGCGATCTCCTCCACAGTATGAGAAGGAGCAATCGCTAATGCCATTGCTCGTCCCCCATACAGAATCATTGTTTTGACCTGCCCATATGAACAATTGGTTAACTGATAGTGATATTAAGTTTTACGTTTAAAGGATAGTAGAGATTAACCGCCTGAATAGAGAAAATGTTAAAATATAACTTTTGTTTCTGTGACTAAACCACAATGTAAATCAGTTTCAGGCTGGTTAGAGGATTAATATATATCACAGGAAGCATATGTTTGGTTCCTTTATGCTTCCTACCCACTAAACAGGGAATGATGTGGTTTCTTGTACGTACTAGCTGGAACAACCTGTTATGTACGGTCATCTAGCCTAAGAGCTAATGGGGTAGTATCCTACACAGAGGGACACCACTGTCAGATCTGATCATCTTCCCTGCGTATTATCGGACAGATAAACGCTCGCAGTGCTTCCTGTCCTTGGAGAAACACACCTAATTATAACACCTCTGTCAAAAAAGAGCTCACTGCCATTAGCCAAAAAAGCATAATCAGTTGCTGGAGATGGCTGCACTAGTTAAAGTCGCATGCAGGATCTCTACTCCTCTTCCAGCAATTTGCAGCATTCCACTTGACGCCTTTTTGCGCTGCTATAAGTCTATTGCAGCGCTTCATCAGGAGTGAGTGCCTTGTATTACACAGGTCAAGTAAAGAATGCTGCACGGTACTGATGGTGCGTGTGCAGTCTGTAGCCTCCGGCTCTATCACGGCCGATTTAGAATGCGGTTTAGCCACGGATTTTTTATAAGAAACGCAAAAGTTATATTTTAATGTTTACTCTATTCAGGAGGTTAATCTCTGTCCATATAAATGTAAACATAAATATATTTATCTGATGCTTCCCTTGCTGCATTTTCCCACTGTCCAATGTGTTTTTAATGGGCATTTTTTTAAAGCTACATTCATATCTCTGACACTTAAGTCGGGTAGTCTTTTCCAGAAGAGGAACAGACTACTGGAATTACCGTATCTGGCATAGCCTGGCACCAACGGATCCTTATTGACTATAATGGGATTCAACGGGGATCCAGCGGGTTTCCGGCATAAATGCCAGCGTTCTGCTGTGTGTGGTGGTGTCGGATATGGTAACTCCGGCAACCTGTTCATCTGAGGGAACAGACTACCAGAGTTAGGTGCCGCAGATGTGAACCTACCCTAACTTTCTTTGTCAGTTGTGTGTAAAATTCTAAATAATAACATTGCTATTGTTTTGTATTCAATTTGACTATTGTGCAGTATTTTGCTATTTAATAAGGAGTTGGTTGTATATTATTAATTGTGCCCCCAATGGTATTTTAAATGCTGTTCATAGATTGGCTATTACCTGTATAAAATGTGCACATATCTTAATCGCTTGAAATGCATAAGTGGTAGTTATTCCATGCTGGATTTTAATGGAAGACTGAAATAAAGCCTGGAATATTTTTATCTTGTGGATGCAGAAGTTTTTCTTCCAGTTGACTATTTGTTGCATCCCCCAACATCAGTGAGCTGGGCGGAGTACTAATTCCTTTTGCCTGGACTAGTGATTATTTAGAGCTCTCTATACACTGTATATTTCTGGTAACTAAGTTAACCACCTCACCCCCCATGGCTTAAACACCCTGAAAGACCAGGCCACTTTTTACACTTCTGACCTACACTACTTTCACCGTTTATTGCTCGGTCATGCAACTTACCACCCAAATGAATTTTACCTCCTTTTCTTCTCACTAATAGAGCTTTCATTTGGTGGTATTTCATTGCTGCTGACATTTTGACTTTTTTTGTTATTAATCGAAATTTAACGATTTTTTTTGCAAAAAAATGACATTTTTCACTTTCAGTTGTAAAATTTTGCAAAAAAAAGACATCCATATATAAATTTTGCTCTAAATTTATTGTTCTACATGTCTTTGATAAAAATAAAATGTTTGGGTAAAGAAAAAATGGTTTGGGTAAAAGTTATAGCGTTTACAAACTATGGTACAAAAATGTGAATTTCCGCTTTTTGAAGCAGCTCTGACTTTCTGAGCACCTGTCATGTTTCCTGAGGTTCTACAATGGCCAGACAGTACAAACACCCCACAAATGACCCCATTTCGGAAAGTAGACACCCTAAGGTATTCGCTGATGGGCATAGTGAGTTCATAGAACTTTTTATTTTTTGTCACAAGTTAGCGGAAAATGATGATTTTTTATTTTTTTTATTTTTTTCTTACAAAGTCTCATATTCCACTAACTTGTGACAAAAAATAAAAACTTCCATGAACTCACTATGCCCATCAGCGAATACCTTGGGATGTCTTCTTTCCAAAATGGGGTCACTTGTGGGGTAGTTATACTGCCCTGGCATTCTACGGGCCCAAATGTGTGGTAAGTAGTTTGAAATCAAATTCTGTAAAAAATGGCTGGTGAAATCCGAAAGTAGCTCTTTGGAATATGGGCCCCTTTGCCCACCTAGGCTGCAAAAAAGTGTCACACATGTGGTATCTCCGTACTCAGGAGAAGTAGGGGAATGTGTTTTGGGGTGTCATTTTACATATACCCATGCTGGGTGAGAGAAATATCTTGGCAAAAGACAACTTTGTATAAAAAAATGGTAAAAGTTGTCTTTTGCCAAGATATTTCTCTCACCCAGCATGGGTATATGTAAAATGACACCCCAAAACACATTCCCCAACTTCTCCTGAATACGGAGATACCACATGTGTGACACTTTTTTGCAGTCTAGGTGGGCAAAGGGGCCCACATTCCAAAGAGCACCTTTCGGATTTCACTGGTCATTTTTTACAGAATTTGATTTCAAACTCCTTACCACACATTTGGGCCCCTAGAATGCCAGGGCAGTATAACTACCCCACAAGTGACCCCATTTTGGAAAGAAGACACCCCAAGGTATTCGCTGATGGGCATAGTGAGTTCATGGAAGTTTTTATTTTTTGTCACAAGTTAGTGGAATATGAGACTTTGTAATAAAAAAAAAAAAAAAAAAATCATCATTTTCCACTAACTTGTGACAAAAAATAAAAAATTCTAGGAACTCGCCATGCCCCTCACGGAATACCTTGGGGTGTCTTCTTTCCAAAATGGGGTCACTTGTGGGGTAGTTATACTGCCCTGGCATTTTCCAGGGGCCCTAATGTGTGGTAAGTAGGTAAATGACCTGTGAAATCCTAAAGGTGCTCTTTGGAATATGGGCCCCTTTGCCCACCTAGGCTGCAAAAAAGTGTCACACATGTGGTATCACTGTATTCAGGAGAAGTTGGGGAATGTGTTTTGGGGTGTCTTTTTACATATACCCATGCTGGCTGGGTGAGAGAAATATCTTGGCAAAAGACAACTTTTCCCATTTTTTTATACAAAGTTGGCATTTGACCAAGATATTTCTCTCACCCAGCATGGGTATATGTAAAATGACACCCCAAAACACATTCCCCAACTTCTCCTGAGTACGGCGATACCAGATGTGTGACACTTTTTTGCAGCCTAAATGCGCAAAGGTGCCCAAATTCCTTTTAGGAGGGCATTTTTAGACATTTGGATACCAGACTTCTTCTCACGCTTTGGGGCCCCTAGAATGCCAGGGCAGTATAAATACCCCACATGTGACCCCATTTTGGAAAGAAGACACCCCAAGGTATTCAATGAGGGGCATGGCGAGTTCATAGAAATTTTTTTTTTTTGGCACAAGTTAGCGGAAATTGATATTTTTTATTTTTTTCTCACAAAGTCTCCCTTTCCGCTAACTTGGGACAAAAATTTCAATCTTTCATGGACTCAATATGCCCCTCACGGAATACCTGGGGGTGTCTTCTTTCCGAAAAGGGGTTCACATGTGGGGTATTTATACTGCCCTGGCATTCTAGGGGCCCTAAAGCGTGAGAAGAAGTCTGGAATATAAATGTCTAAAAAATTTGTCGCATTTGGATTCCGTGAGGGGTATGGTGAGTTCATGTGAGATTTAATTTTTTGACACAAGTTAGTGGAATATGAGACTTTGTAAGAAAAAAAAAATATTCCGCTAACTTGGGCCAAAAAAATGTCTGAATGGAGCCTTACAGAGGGTGATCAATGACAGGGGGGTGATCAATGACAGGGGGGGTGATCAATGACAGGGGTGGTGATCAATGACAGGGGGGTGATCAGAGAGTCTATATGGGGTGATCACCCCCCTGTCATTGATCACCCCCCTGTAAGGCTCCATTCAGATGTCCGTATGTGTTTTGCGGATCCGATCCATGTATCCGTGGATCCGTAAAAATCATACGGACATCTGAATGCAGCATGACAGGGGGGGTGATCAATGACAGGGGGGGGTGATCAATGACAGGGGGGTGATCAGGGAGTCTATATGGGGTGATCACCCCCCCTGGAAGGCTCCAGGGAGACGCCTGTATGTGTTTTGCGGATCCGATCCATCTATCAGTGGATCCGTAAAAATCATGCGGACATCTGAATGGAGCTTTACAGGGGGTTGATCAATGACAGGGGTGTAATCAATGACAGGGGGGTGATCAGGGAGTCTATATGGGGTGATAACCACAGTCATTGATCACGCCCCTGTAAGGCTTCATTCAGACGTCCGTATGCGTTTTGCGGATCCGATCCATCTATCAGTGGATCCGTAAAAATCATGCGGACATCTGAATGGAGCTTTACAGGGGTTGATCAATGACAGGGGGGTAATCAATGACAGGGGGGTGATCAGGGAGTCTATATGGGGTGATCAGGGGTGAATAAGGGGTTAATAAGTGACGGGGGGGGTGTAGTGTAGTGGTGCTTGGTGCAACATATTACTGAGCTACCTGTGTCCTCTGGTGGTCGATCCAAACAAAGGGGACCACCAGAGGACCAGGTAGCAGGTATATTAGACGCTGTTATCAAAACAGCGTCTAATATACCTGTTAGGGGTTAAAAAAAACACATCTCCAGCCTGCCAGCGAACGATCGCCGCTGGCAGGCTGGAGATCAACTTTCTTACCTTCCGTTCCTGTGAGCGCGCGCGCCTGTGTGCGCGCGTTCACAGGAAATCTCGCGTCTCGCGAGATGACGCACGGATGCGTCCAGGAGGAATGAATCAACCACCTTCTGGACGCATCCGTGCGTTAGGCGGTCGGGAGGTGGTTAATAATGTTCGAAACAGGGGTCTCAGGTATCTTTCGAATCCATGGAGTAGTTTTGTAGTTCCAGAATATTTGAAAGACAACAATATAAAAATGATAATTTCTATCATATTGCATCTACCTCAATCAGTCATGCTTGTTGATCTCCCATTCCATGTAGATGGTGCATTTGATAGACTTAACTTAGGTTATACAGGTTTATCTTCTTACAACCAGGCTGCCGTTTTCCATCCCAACATTCACTCCATTTTATTGCATTTGCTTGAGTTTATCTAAATTATAACAATATAAAATCTGCAGACAGCAAAGGGCATTTCATATGAAGATTACACCATACATGCCTACTTTTAAGAATCATCATGGAGGCTTGAGATGTGTCTCTAGGTAAATCCTGCTCACAAATACAGGTCAAGTGCCTTCATAGGGACCCCAAAACAGCGCCAGTAGAGTTCAATTAACCAACAATAGTGCTTGAAGGTGTTCTACAAAAAAACAATGCCAGAGCAGCAGCTCAGAAATGTTAACACTGTTACATATGTCCGGTAACAGTGCTGTCTTCTCATAATATATACTGTATTTTCATTATTTACATATATTACAGAGCTCTAAATCTTCTACTTTCACAAAGTCTTTATTGTCCTGAGGCATCTA
Organism: Bufo bufo; assembly: GCF_905171765.1. Taxonomy (NCBI): domain Eukaryota; kingdom Metazoa; phylum Chordata; class Amphibia; order Anura; family Bufonidae; genus Bufo; species Bufo bufo. Next base: position 540,762,377 of record NC_053390.1, on the reverse strand, counting down.
AAAGGAGAAATCAATCAACTTTGCAACATAAATATGTCTGCAGCTCCCATATAGAACTATGCATTTCCACAGTAACAGACTACTAACAAAACCTGTGTAGCCTGATCCTGCAGGCATACTCCCCTTTATCTGTCCCATATTATTTGCAAAAATATGTTGAAATAACCCCAAATCTATTTTTGGCCTGACATACAGTACAGACCAAAAGTTTGGACACACCTTCTCATTCAAAGAGTTTTCTTTATTTTCATGACTATGAAAATTGTAGATTCACACTGAAGGCATCAAAACTATGAATTAACACATGTGGAATTATATACATAACAAACAAGTGTGAAACAACTGAAAATATATCATATTCTAGGTTCTTCAAAATAGCCACCTTTTGCTTTGATTACTGCTTTGCACACTCTTGGCATTCTCTTGATGAGCTTCAAGAGGTAGTCCCCTGAAATGGTTTTCACTTCACAGGTGTGCCCTGTCAGGTTTAATAAGTGGGATTTCTTGCCTTATAAATGGGGTTGGGACCGTCAGTGGCGTTGAGGGGAAGTCAGGTGGATACACAGCTGATAGTCCTACTGAATAGACTGTTAGAATTTGTATTATGACAAGAAAAAAGCAGCTAAGTAAAGAAAAACTAGTGGCCATCATTGCTTTAAGAAATGAAGGTCAGTCAGTCAGCCGAAAAATTGGGAAAATTTTGAAAGTAAGGGCTATTTGACCATGAAGGAGAGTGATGGGGTGCTGCGCCAGATGACCTGGCCTCCACAGTCACCGGACCTAAACCCAATCAAGATGGTTTGGGGTGAGCTGGACCGCAGAGTGAAGGCAAAAGGGCCAACAAGTGCTAAGCATCTCTGGGAACTCCTTCAAGACTGTTGGAAGACAATTTCAGGGGAATACCTCTTGAAGCTCATCAAGAGAATGCCAAGAGTGTGCAAAGCAGTAATCAAAGCAAAAGGTGGCTACTTTAAAGAACCTAGAATATGACATATTTTCAGTTGTTTCACACTTGTTTGTTATGTATATAATTCCACATGTGTTAATTCATAGTTTTGATGCCTTCATAGTCATGAAAATAAAGAAAACTCTTTGAATGAGAAGGTGTATCCAAACTTATGGTCTGTACTGTATATACAGTATGTATGTCACACCGTAACTTTCCCCACCATGCAGCAGAAGACCCCTGGATCCCCACCAGTACGCTGTGCAAAAACTACAATCTTCAGCTGCTGCGTCCATAGGGGCCAAGATGGCGATGACATAATTCACTAATGTCAGTGATTTCTGTGCCGTCCGTGGACGGATTATCTTCTGCACATGTGCTGAACAGTAAATGTACACATGCAAGTGCAAAAAAGGATCCATCCAGGAACACAGAAAGCAGTGAATCATGAATGGGTTTCTTTCAGGTTACCATGGAGACATATAAGCCTGCATGAGAGCTAGAGACACAAAACCATAGGAAACGTTTAATGAAGACTTATTGCAATGTTGCTTTATTCCATATTAGATGCATTGGAGCAACAACAAGCTGGTTGCAAAGTGGACATAGCCTTTAGTAAAATTCAGGCTTCCATCAGCATTTATAGTTATATAGCTCCCATTTAAGACAATTCGAGCCATATAAATACATAAAGACTTATTGAAGCTATATTCTTATCGGTTGACAAGAATTCAGCTATAATGAGTGTTTATGAGGTCAGGAGATCAGAGATAAGAGCTACATATGCATGTCAGAAAAACTGACAGCCAGCAATTTTTAACCGTATATCTCAGAAACGGCTTAACATTTTTAATAAAGACCTACTGATTTTTTTTTTTAAATCCCAAATGAGTAAAATGCTTTAAATAAATAGGCGTAAAGCTATAGAAGCAGTCCATGTATCTGCTATGGGATCCATGGAGAGGTAGCTTAGATCAGATTTTCCTCATATGCTTTCTTCTGTAATACTGTGGTTTCTCTTTCCATTTCTGCTGCCACAATAGCATACAAAGCAGGAAAAAATGGCCTCAGGCTCATGGTACCCTTCTCTACATTAAAGGATGCGAAAAAGGAGATTATTGGCCCTGGTTTCTTCTGTCTGGAGACTTGAATTTAGCATATACTAACACAAGGAGTGTCCCCCACTGATTTGTGCTATGGAGCCCCCCTCCACTATGTACACCACCGGCTTCCTACAATCCAATGTATAACATTTTACTTTAAGGGACCTAAGGAAACATAAAATGCACAAAAATGCACGCAACCTAAAAAAAAATAGCTCAGCACTCCCTCCTTTTATCTTCTCAATTCCAGTTCAGCCACGTGCCCCCTCTTCCTCTTCAGTGTCATTTGTCTGGCTGTAGATGACTGGGGCAGGAGCCTCCCTGTTGTACCCTGTATGCATTAGGCTAAAATAATCATTAAAGGGGATTTCCCATCTCAAAAATGGATGGTATATCACTATAATATGCCACCAATGTCAGATAGGTGCGAATTTCACCTCTGGGATCTGCACCTATCTCCACAAAGGGCCCCCCAAAGTGAAGGAAAGCTCACTATGCAAGCACGGCCACCCCATTCACCAATATGGGAGGTCTAAAAATGGCCACGTCCTGGCTTGTTTTCGGAAGTCCCATAGAGGTGAATGGAGAGGCAGCTATGCATGTTCGGTGTGCTTTCCATTCACTGCTATGGGACTTGTGAAAATAGCCAAGCGCACCTTCTTGGCTATTTTTGTAACTCCTATAGCAGTGAATGGAGAGCACCCACACATGTGAGCTTTCCTTCACTTTGGGGTCCCTGTTCTGAAGATACGAATGGGTCTCAGAGGTGGAACCTACATCAATCTGGCTTTGATGGCATATCCGAAGAATATGCCTCCACAGTCTAAGATAGGCCAACCCTTTAAGCCCCACTTCTCCTTCAGTCAGACATCATTCAAAGATGGAAGAGATCAGCGGGAGAGCTGCATGATTTCTATAAGACTGTTTCAGGATCAAGCAGAAACATACTACAGACTGACAAACAATGGGGGTAAGAATATCTCCTGTTTACTTTTATGATTTATTTCTAACTTTAGTGTTCCTTTAGCTACTCTATCACTAGGCCAGGTAGCTCATGACTTTATTTGTCAATGCTGTGTTTGACTAAAATATTTTCTTTCACTTCTACCTAGAATACAATATACAGCAAATTTGCAGATGAACTTACAGATTATGCTACAAAGAGTGTACTGGCTACACCTATTATGAATGGAAAAGATGTAGTGGCCGTTATTATGGCAGTCAACAAAACTGATGGTTCCTTCTTTACTAAAAAGGACGAAGATGTAAGTATGTTTTAACTGAAATTGATTCTACCTTTGTCTACTTCACACAGGTAGTTTTTAATGTGTGATTTTCAGTACTCTAGCTGCCATAGATACAGACTATTTTGGTGATATGAAGCCTGAGGAATGGGAGACAGGGTAGAGCTTATTCCATTTAACCCATTCTTCAGTTCTTCTAAGTAAATGTGACTAGAAATAATATTTTCCTTTATTTTTATTTGGTAAACATTTTAAAAAGAAATCCAATGATTCCAAAAAGAGTGAACACCTAAAATGTAGTTTTAATGAACTGTTGTGCCACTTACTATACTGCTGCCCGAGAACTTTGAGGGCATCTGTCAGCAGATTTGTACCTATGAAACCGGCTGACCTGTTACATGTGCGCTTGGCAGCTGAAGGCATCTGTGTTGGTCCCATGTTCATATGTGCCTGTATTGCAGAGAAAAATGAAGTTTTAATATATATGCAAATGAGTTTCTAGGAGCAATGGAGGTGTTGCCGTTACACCTGGATTCTCTGTTCTCTCTGCAACTGTGCCCTCTGCACTTTGATTGACAGGACCAGGTAGTATAAATGTGAACATGTTCATTCCCCCCTTCAAGCTGCTCCACTTCATCTATACATTAGCCTGTTTGTTTTTGGGAGCAAATGAACTGATCTAAATGGAATTACTCGTGTAGAATGTACTTGTGAGCTTAGTGATGTCTGGGTCAGAGCAATATGTCCATCTATGTATCTATCACTATAACTGAATTATCCTGAGCTCACTAAAGGGATTCTTGGAAGACAAGCCAATTATACCAATGAATTCATTGAGGCCAAGTCCATTTATTAGCAAAGTCAGTGGTCAAGAATAAAGCAGACAGATATCTGCCTTTTGATCTGGGTCAGACTGATTAGTGATGGATAGTGAAGTGTATATGTCCCAAATGCTTTATAAAATGCAAAGCACTTACAATCACAATCCTTTTTTCATTGTGCCGATGCATTTAACATGAAAAATAAAGTAACCGTCCCAAACTCAAGTGTCTCCATGGTACGAGACAACAAATAAACCCTGTACAGTCTGATTCTGCAGTCATATTTTCTACCGTCTGTTCCATAATTCCTGGTAACCTACAACATGTATATTAGTAACCTACTAAATGGATGTATTTGTTGTCTGTTACCATGGAGATGCATAGGTCTGCCTAGAGCTGTATACCCAAACCGTTATGAAAATGGTTGCAACGGTCGACATAGCATCTACTCTCTGAATGGGTAGCAGACATAGCAGCTTCTATGAGACTCACCATCACTGTGATGGAGCTTCGGAGTCAATAAACATGGTAGATGAAGGTTAAATGGCTTGTGCAGGCAACATATTTAGATGACCTATCCTCAGGCTAGGTAATCAATATCTGATCGACAGGGGTCCGACTTCCGGCACATCCGCCGATCAGCTATTTGAAGAGGAGGCGGTGCTCCATGAGAGCGCTACATCCTCTTCATTACACTCCTCGTCTTGGAAGGGCAGTGTAATCACAAGTACTCGCTCTATTCACTTGCAATTACACTGCGCAACTGCTGCAAGGTAGACGACACACAATGTAATGAAGAGGAAGCAGCGCTCGCATGGAGCGTCACCTCCTCTTCAAACAGTTGATCTGCAGAAGTGATAAGTATTGAACTCCTGCCGCTCAGATAGGTCATCAATACATACCACCTGCACAAAACCTTTTAAAAAAGTAGTAGTGTGAAGGAAAAGGCTCCAGTGGAAAATGGAATAAAAATGGGTAAAGACTATAATAATCCTAACCCCTTCAGGAAAAAGCCATTTTCCCCTTTCCCCTTTAGCAAATCTGACATATCACTTTATGTTGTAATAACTTTGGAACGCTATTACTTATCCAACTAATTCTAAAGATTCCGTTTTCTAGTGACACATTGTACTTCATCCAAAAATCGAACATTTACAGAAAAAAAACACTATTTTCTAAATTAGAATTTTTCTGCTTTTAAGACAGATTGTGATACTTCATTACTTTACATTCCACATATGTCTACTTTATGTTGGCATCATTTTGTAAATGTCAATTTATATTTTTAGGCTGTTAGAAGCTTTAGAACTTTAGAAGCAAGTTTTAAAACCTTTAAGAAAATTTCCAAAACCGATTTTTTTTTTAAGGCCCCTTGCAGACGAGCCTGTGTCACGCTGCGAGTCCGCAGCGTAGCTCCGAGCCTGAACTCCCAGCATTGCAGGGGTCACAGCTTTATATTGATTTATGATGGTATGTAACCCTTATGCCCCTTTCACACGGGCGAGTTTTCCACGCGGGTGCAATGTGTGAGGTGAACGTATTGCGCCCGCACTGAATCCGGACCCATTCATTTCTATGGGGCTGTGCACATCAGCGGTGATTTTCACGCATCACTTCTGCATTGCGGGAAAATTGCAGCAAGCTCTATTTTGTGCGTTTTTCACGCAACGCAGGCCCCATAGAAGTGAATGGGGCTGCGTGAAAATCGCAAGCATCTGCAAGCAAGTGCGGATGCGGTGCGATTTTCATTCATGGTTGCTAGGAGACGATAGGGATGGAGACCCGATCAATATTATTTTCCGTTATAACATGGTTATAAGGGAAAATAATAGCATTCTTAATACAGAATGCATAGTACAATAGGGCTGGAGGGGTTAAAAAAAAAAAAAAAAAATTTAACTCACCTTAAACCACTTGTTCGAGCAGCCCGGCTTCTCTTCTGTCTTCATCTTTGCTGTGCAGTAGGAAAAGGACCTGTGATGACGTCACTGCGCTCATCACATGGTCCGTCACATGATCCATCTCCATGGTGATGGATCATATGATGGACCATGTGCTGAGCGCAGTGACGTCATCAAAGGTCCTATTCCTACTGCACAGCAAAGATGAAGACAGAAGAGAAGCCGGGCTGCGCGAACAAGTGGATTAAGGTGAGTTAAATGTATTTATTTATTTTTAACCCCTCCAGCCCTATTGTAGTATGCATTCTGTATTAAGAATGCTATTATTTTCCCTTATAACCATGTTATAAGGGAAAATAATACAATCTACACAACACCTAACCCAAACCCGAACTTCTGTGAAGAAGTTCGGGTTTGGGTACCAAACATGCCGATTTTTCTCACGCACGTGCAAAACACATTAAAATGCTTTGCACTCGCGCGGAAAAATCGTGCATTTTACCGCGACGCACCCGCATCTTATCCGGGCCAAAAACATGACGCCCGTGTTAATGCTGTCAGTGTTATCCAATACATTCCAGAACTATAAGGCCCCTTTCACACGGGCGAGAATTCCGTGCGGGTGCAATGCGTGAGGTGAACACATTTCACCCGCACTGAATCCAGGCCCATTCACTTCAATGGGGCTGTTCAGATGAGCAGTGATTTTTCACACATCACTTGTGCGTTGCATGAAAATCGCAGCATGTTCTATATTCTGCGTTTTTCACGCAACGCAGGCCCCATAGAAATGAATGGGTCTGCGTGAAAATCGCAAGCATCCGCAAGCAAGTACAGTTGCGGTGCGATTTTCACACATGGTTGCTAGGAGATGATGTTAGTAAATTGATAAAAGTCAATTTACTGTATTATTTTCACCATATAACATAGTTATAAAGGAAAATAATAGCATTCTTAATACAGAATGCTTACTAAAATGTGGCTTGAGGGGTTAAAAAAAATAAATACAATTAACTCACTTCATCCTCTTGTTCGCGCAGCCGGCATGTCTTCTTTCTTCTTCTTTCAGGACCTGCAAAAGGACCTTTGATGGCGTAATCACGCTCACCACGTGGTGAGCACGGTGACGTCAACGCAGGTACTGCTGAATGAAGATAGAAGATTAGCGTTTTGAGTGATGCCGGCAGATGCAGCAGGGGACTGGTGATCAGGCTCCTGCACCCACTTGATCAACGTGCCGATCTTGTACAATGCGTGTCGGGAAGTCACTTCCCGCTGAGCCGTACATGTACAGTGCATTTCGGGAGGGGGTTAATCTTTCTGTGTCTTAGGACACATTTACGTGTGCCGACTTAGCAGGCAATTATCTGGAAAGGACGGTCCATTGCCAAAAAAATTCTGTTTGTCAGTGGAGGAAAGAGCTGCATTTACATTCAGCAATCACCTTCATTGTATGGGGATGAGAGATGGCTACTGCAATTGCTCATCCTCATGCATTTCCATTGTTTCTGAGTAGCAGATTCCTTTTTACACAGCACAATCTGCTGCCCAGAAATTAAGATTTAATGTTCTGAGTGGTTAATAATGGATACCATGGTTAATAATACTCACACACTGGGTGTACAGTGCTTCCCATAATTATTCATACCCCTGGCAAATGTTGACTTAAAGTTACTTTTATTCAACCAGCAAGTAATTTTTTGATGGGAAATGACATAGGTGTCTCCCAAAAGATAATGAGACGATGTACAAGAGGCATTATTGTGGGAAAAAAAACATTTCTCAGCTTTTATTTACATTTGAGCAAAAAATACAAGATGTTCCGCACTGTGGAAAATCTCAGAGGATGTGGTCGGAAGCCAAAAGTGACACCTGTGCTGGACAAGAGGATAGTTAGGTGAAAAAGAATCCAAGGATCACCACCAAGGCCATCCTGGTGAATCCGTCTCAAGGCAGACAATCCAACTGACACTGCACACTGCTGGGTTCTACGGATGCAGACCAAGGAAGACTCCACTTCAGATAAGGCACACAAAAAGCTCGCTTGGCCTTTGCAAAAGCTCATCTGGACAAAGAAGAAGACTCCTGGTCTTCTGTGTTATGGTCAGATGTGAAAAATTGAATTGTTTGGTCACAATGATGTTTCCTTCATTTGGCGTAAAAAAGGAGAAGCCTTCAACCCAAAGAACACCATCCCCACTGTCAAACATGGTGGTGGGAACCTAATGCTTTGGGGGTGTTTTTCAGCCAATGGACCAAGGTACCTAATCACAGTAAACGGCACCATGAAAAAAGAGCAATACATGAGGATTCTCAATGACAACATCAGGCAGTCTGCAGAGAAACTTGTCCTTGGGCACCAGTGGACATTTCAGCATGACAATGACCCAAAATACACAGCAAAAGTGGTGAAGAAATGGTTAGCAGACAACAACATTAACATTTTGGAGTGGCCCAGCCAGAGTCCAGACTTGAATCCAATTGAGAATCTGTGGAGGGAGCTAAAGATCAGGGTGATGGCAAGAAGACCCTCCAACCTGAAAGATTTGGAGCTTATTGCTAAAGATGAATGGGCAAAAATACCTGTGGAGACATGCAAAACGCTGGTCTGCAATTATAGGAAGCGTTTGATTGCTGTAATAGCCAATAAAGGCTTTTCTATTGATTATTGAGAAGGGTATGAATAATTTTGGACTGGACACTTTTTTGCTCAAATGGAAATAAAAGCTGAGAAATGTTTTTTTCCCACAATAATGCCTCTTGTACATCGTCTTATTAACTTTTGGGAGACACCTGTGTCATTTCCCGTCAAAGAATTACTTGCTGGTTGAATAAAAGTAACTTTAAGTCAAAATTTGCCAGGGGTATGAATAATTATGGGCAGCACTGTATGTGTCCAGAGTTTATACACATGCAGTACCCCAAACCTGTGGGTATTTGCAAATGTTTATCGTGCATAGTTATGTGTTTTTTACATCAAGCCTGTAACATAGTGGACACCTATATCCACAGGTGCCTGCAAGTGCCTTTAAACTGCCATCCAAACAGCCACTATACCTCATCATCTGATGCCAGAAACTGCTATTTGTCATAATTTGTAAAATTAGTAAAGTATTAGTTATTTTGTAAAAAAAAAAAAAAGTAAAGAGAAACTGTTATACGTTTACTTCTGGCCTGATTCTTTAAACTACCTTTCCACTTCACGATCCCCATGGCACAAAAGTCTGAGGGAGCACACTGTGACATAACCCCTCATCAGGGCCACTACAACTCCAGTCCTCTGCACAGGCCCCTCAGGTGCTCTCTGAACACACTATATATAGTATTTAAATATATAACAACAAAAATGCTCTCTCTTTCTAAGACAGGGCAGCAGGGGAACACCCCTCTATTACGTTGTTTTTTTTGCATTAATAGGACATACGGAAAGAGGTTGTCTTAGTGAAATAGCCACTTTAATACTTAAGTAAGGCCAAGTTCACACTTCACATTACCAACAATGTTTGCCCATATAATCGCACTGCCAATTATCCAATAAACTAGCACATGCTCATTTGACGAGCGATCTTTCATTCAAAATAAAAGGTGCTTGATTATCTGCAGCACATCTCCCTGTGTAATTAATAGAAACGAATGGGGAAGGACTGAGTGTAGCAGAAGACTAAAATTGATTACATTCTTTACATATTTATAAAGGAAAGAAGGAATCTGTATGTAAGTAATTTTTTTAAAACTATAGTTTTTATTGAAGATTAGGCATATTACAAATGTGTAAACAAAACACAATTTTAAATAATTAAGTAACATAACAATGTGAAAATAAAAATAAATAAGCTTTGCACTGACTAGTTCTATCAGTCTTGTTCTCCCTTCAACAAAATTTTCCTATGGAATAGAAGTAAAATGTGTAATGTTTGCTATATAAAGATACCATTATTATTATTTTTTATTTACTTGCAGATGTTTTTGAAGTACTTAAATTTTGCCTCATTAAATCTGAAAATTTATCACTTGAGCTATCTACATAACTGTGAAACACGACGAGGACAGGTAAAGTGGCTACACAATTTTATGTTTTGAACCAAATATATATCGCTATCTATCTTTCTGTCTATTCTTTTCACATCTGATTCTATTGATAAATTTGATCCAAATCGATAGTGCCCAGAATTGACCTGAAAAGTTATATACTACACTCTTAGGTCTCCTGGGACTGTATCCAGCCCCGCTTCAAGGTGTTTAATACCAAAGAAGGCATTAGTGATATCAAAGTATCAGTGGCTCTGGGTAAACCAATGGTAACCTGTGGTAACAAACAGCCTGCACTGTTGGATTTAAGCTGTATCTGTGTGCTTGTATAACTTTTTATTGTTAGCTAACTTTCATATTTTCTTTAGGGGTTTACAAGTTGGTACATTTATATTTTTCATTTAACGCTGATTGTGTGTTGTATTATCTTCTTTATTATATTGTGGGGCTCTAACCTGTATATTTATTTTGTATTACCAGGGGTGTATAGCATGATGGTGTACTAATATGATAAAATGGAGGAATATCTGAGGGTTTGGCTTATCACGGCCCGCCTCTCTGTGTGTAGTGTACTTTGTCTACTCTTTTATTGTGTATGTAACACGTTTAATAAATATTAATATTTTTTATATTGATCTGAGAAGTGCTCCCTGCATATACACACGTCTCTTGTGTTTTTCACTTTTATTGGTTAGTTTTGATTTTGTGGTCTGAGCACCTGATTATTTGTATAGTGCCTGGCACTGTCTGCCCATCTTTGTTGTTTTGCCCTGTTAGATTTGTTATTAATATACATTGTTTTTAATATTAAAAAAGTACAAAAATGATCTTTTTTTTGGTGGCAGATACCTGCCGGTATTTATACACACATGGTGGTATTGAAAGAAACAATGGCTTTTTAACAAGGTCCAAAATGATCCCTTTTTGGGGAGTTATAACAGGTATGGTGTTATTTTAAAGAAAACAAGAATACAATACTGTGCAAAAGTTTTAGGCAGATGTGGGGAAAATGCTGCAAAGTAAATGTTAAAGGTTTATTTTTTTAATCAATTAACAATATGCAAAGTGAATGAACAAAAAAAATAGAAGTCTAAATCAAATCAGTATTTGGAGTGAATAGCAGGGGCAGAACCACTGCCATAGCAGCCTAGGCCTTGCCTGCCAGTACACACACACGGTAATGATTACTGGCAGGTGAGGCCATAATGGATAACAGACACCGCAGCCAAACTCAGGCCTGAAATGCTGTCATTTATAAGGGCCTGGGCCTGGTTCCCTGGCCTATGCTCTCCACAGGTGGCGTGATAGCAAATACCAAATTTCCAACTCTATTTGCTGAAATGCAGCCCCAAACTTAATGCAGCAGATGAAAAGAAATATCTTGCTCACTTCTCTTCAAAATCAGAATTCAAAATCAGAATAGAACTGGCAGACTAGTGGAATCCAGGTATACCCATCTACTATTCCGAGAAGTATGGCCAGAAGTGCTCTTTATGAGATGTTGAAACAAGAGCCACAACTGCATGAAAACATAGGAACTGAAGTGCAGAAAATGGCAGTAGGTGCTGAGGACCGATGAGTCAATATGCAAAATATTTGACTAGTTTGTTTGCCAAAGGGCTGGAGAGCAGTACAATAATAAGTGTCTTCAGGCAACTATGAAGCATGATGGAGGGTCCTTTCAGGTTTGGGGTTGCATTTCAGTAAATGGAATTGGGGATTTGGTCAGGATAAATGGTGTCCTCAATATTTTTTCATCATGCCGTTCCACTTGGCAGGAGTCTAATTGCTCCAAATGTATTCTGCAGCAGTACAATAAACATACAGCCAATGTCATTAAGAACTATCTTCAGCATAAAGAAGAACTTGGAAGTGATGATATGGCCCCCACAGAGCCCTGACATCATCGAATCTGTCTTGGATTACATGAAGAAAGAGAAGGATTTCAGCAAGTCTGCATCCAAAGAAGATCTGTGGTTAGTTCTCCAAGATGTTTGGAAAAAACCTCCCTGCCGAGTTCCTTGCGCACTAATTGAAGAATTGATGCTGTTTTGAAGTCAAAACGTGGTTACACCAAATACTGATTTGATTTAGATTTCTCTTTTGTTCATTCACTTAGCATTTTGTTAATTGATACAAAAATACTATTAACACTTCGATTTTTGAAAGCATTCTAACATCGCAGCATTTTTTCCACAGCTGCCTAAAACTTTTGTACAGTACTGTATATTGTTGTGAAAAGTGAAGAAGCAATCGCTTTTTACAAAAGCTTTTAACAAAATTATCCCTATTTTTGAAGCAGTTTCAGGTTTGTTATACTGACAGGGTACAATTCCTAGCGACAGCTGTACAGTATAGAACATAATGGACAAGGCGGGAGATTACAGTAGTAGTAGTGGCAGCAGGGGTAGTACAGTACAGTAAGGAACATTATGAACAGCTAGACTGCATCAGTGGCATTTTTGGGCCAGTGATAAATAGCCAGTCCCCACAGTCAGCAAGGGCTGATGTTTTCAGGGGCATCAGCTAGAGGTATGTAAAAAATACTAACGGATCCATGCCAGATTTATTTTTTACAAATGTCATATTTTATATACTCGTGGAGGACTACTTTGTTCACCACCAGCTCAGCTGAATACCCTCTCTGACAATACACTGGACAGTTAAAAAGACAGCAAGGTGTTGTTCGATATGTGGAAACTGTTCTTCTTACATCATACCATATATTATTAGTGTGAGCATTTGTGCCAATATAAATGTTGGAGGATAACATAATTGATGCCACTATTGCCCCTTCTCACAAATCTAATGGACTCTTTGAAGGGCCTGAATATGTGGAACGCGTTTCTCATGAGCTGCCACTGCTTGAGCTCACAATAACACATGCTCCCTGCTGTGAAAGTCTGAGGTATGATGTAATCATTGACCTCTTTACACTGCTCATACAGATGGTCCAGTATATGCAAGGTGGAATTCCAGCGAGTTGGCATGTAACAGACCGTTCTGTAGCTGCAAGTTCAGGAGCATGTTCTTAGCCATACAAAAACAGGTGAAATGCACACAGACTCTCCTGGACATTGCCAGTGCTGTCTGCAAGCCACAATATGTTTTTTTTTAAATCTTGCACCACCAAATTTATGATGTGCCCCATGCAGAAGCTTGTGTTATATTCCCCAAATATCAGTACAGCTACAACTTTCCTTCCATTGTTGCTGACTAAATTGCCCTGTATAGTTGGTAGGAAGATATTCAGTGGGAAATGTACTGCTTGCTGCAGAATGGCAACTGATCTCCTATATGACTTCTCTCACCCAAACTCATCGGTTGTAAGACAAAAGGGTAATGCCACAGCTTACACATCAGGACAGAGAATGGATGCAATGCTCTGTCCTTTTTCTTTTGGGATGGGACGATGTCCATTGAGGAAGAAGTGGAGGCAGTAAATGAGCAATAGCTCTGGTAACCATACCTGCACAACCATAGAGGTATCAGTAGCGCCTGGCCTTGTTGTGGTGGCGCAGCATCACCACTGGAGTGCCAAACATTGACCCAGTAGGCTATGAAAGACATATAGTGTCACTGGCCGTAATTGATGCTGCAAGTGTCGATGGTGGTGTGCACCTTGCCGAACAGCGACAATTCCAAAGAGCAACCCATGTTCTCCGCATGATAGTATAAGCCAGGGGAGGCTTTTTAGATAAATAATGTTGGCTAGGTATCTATCGAGGCTCAGCACATACCATCAGTTGCATAAAGGCAGCTAGGTGGTACACTAGGTGGTACGACAGCAACTTGGCGAGGTGGGAGTTCAGTTGGCACACAAGCAGATTACTGGATGTCTATTGGTGATTCATGTCCACACATTCCATTATGGATGACTGATGTTGGAACCAAGGAGGAGCAGGAAGAGGAAAAGTTGGAGCAGGAGAAGTGTCAGCTGATGTTCTTAATAGTGATATTTGCAATGAGCATGTAGTGCTTGTGGATGTGGCCTGGTTAATGGTTAGTGAAATTATTTGCTATTGCTGGAGGGGTGAAAGGGAAGAGAAAATTCAGTGAACGGGAAACGAACCGAATTTCAAAAAGGATTGCTCATCTTTACTGCCAACCTCAATGAGTGTACAGTAACATAATGACAAGAGATGAGTGAATCGAAGTTGACAAAGTGGAATTTGATCCGAATTTTAGGAAATATTTGATTTGCACCGAATTCATGCATGCAGCATGCAGCCAATCAGCAGCCAGACAGCCCCTGTGATGTCACAGCCCTATAAATAGCCTCAGCCATCTTGGATTCTGCCATTTTCCAGTGTGCTTAGTGCAGGAGAGATGTCAGCAGGCGCTACGGACAGTGGTAGAAAAGACTTTATTGTGCTGAAAAAAAATATTTACAAGTTCAGGGAAAGATTATTCAAGGTGTAGGGAAAGCATAGGGAGGCATCATCCACGCTATAAAAGGAGAGCAGGGTGCAATAGGAGAGTGTAGAGCCTGTGTAGGAATAATTGTATTACACCTTGCTGCATTTATTGGGGATCCAAATTGCCATTATACTGTTTCTTTTAGGTTTGCACCAGATGATACCTCTGAATTTCCAGCAAGCCTTTCTTGTTATTGTTGTGCAAGTGCTGTGTGATACAGCCATTTGCAGGGTGTATTTATAGGAAATATACGTATGTCATATTAACCATTCTGCGGTGCAATTAAATTGTTCTACAGTTTTGGGGTGTATTAGTCTTATTTGCCGTTCTGCAGTGCAGTTACATTATGTGGACTTCTCATGCTGTTCCCACCCTCCCCACTCCATGACTGGGCCACTATTTTGCCTTTTTGGCCTGGTTGATATCATAATTTATTTGACCCTTCTTCTGATCTGTCAGAAGGAAGGAAAAATGAGATGCACAACAGATCCCGTCTGTGTAGCAGGTGTAAGGCCTGCATGGTCCCATCAGAATTGGCTTATGATTTGGTAGCCAAAAGCAGGAGTGGGTACAAAACACAGAAGGCATGCAAATATTCCATTAACGTGTCATCTCTGTTTTGGATCCACTCCTGTTTTTTTGTTGGCTTTAGCAATACTGATGGATTACTGACCAAATGCTGACCGAGTAAAGGCGGATGCTCAACAGACAGAATCCGTTTTTTGGGGGTTATTGTTCTGACGGATCAGAGGAAGGGCAAATTAATCAGTGACGTCAACACAAACTTACTGCTGACACCCTCTCCACTCTGTCTGGGGGCTCTACTTGTATAAGCGTTTAATAGAACAGATTCTGTAGACATCTATGTGGAATCAGCTGACGACGGTGTAAAAGGAGTGCGCTCTTTCACGCTCTAGTAGGATTTTGGGCCTCTGCACGGTTCTTTGTACCTGGCGCTAACATTGACCTTTATGGCTGAGTTCACAATTGAGTTATTTGGTCAGTTTTGGCCCCATAACTACCCAAATAAGTGAAGTGTGCAGTGATTCTAAGAGCAACGCCTGTCGTCTGCATGTCATACGGACTCACAGTATTCTTTCACTACCAAAGCAGACTCCCTATGTGTGTTACTGCAAGGCACAGTGTTCTACACCACTATACAGGCTCTCTGCAGCCAGGAAATAGCTGTTTTTTAACGCGATTAGCCACAAATAAATTCAGATCGAATCAAATCTTTTTGTAAAATTCAGCGAACCAACCAAATCAATTTTTTTTGAAATTCGCTCATCTCTAATAATGACAACTGACATTAATCTGTTATCTGTCTATCAATCTAAAACACAATCCACGAAAATCGGCACCAGAGACACTTGCCCACTGTGCCCGTGGTGAACATCTGGAATGTACAAGCGAACAAAAGATCACAGCATCACAGGCTCCAAATGTAGCTCCAAACCATTTAATCAGACAGTCATGTCCACCATGCAAAAATGTGACGATTCAGCAGTAAAACTATCTTTTTTCAAGCATGATTGAAAAAGGCAGCTGTACTACCAAAACTTTGCATTTTGTATGGTGGCCATGACAGTCCGAATAAACAGTTTGGAGCTACATTTGAAGCCTGCGGTGCTGTGGTCTTTAGTTTGCGTATCTATCTATCTATCTATCTATCTATCTATCTATCTATCTATCTATCTTTCTATCTATCATGGTAAAGCATTACTGCACAAACATGTAATTCAATATGAGGGACATTTTCCTGTATTCATTCCTCAGGTACTGTTATGGTCAGCAAACAAAGTGTTTGAAGAGCTTACAGATATTGAAAGACAATTCCACAAGGCCTTTTATACTGTCAGAGCATATCTAAACTGTGACAGGTATTCTGTTGGACTTTTGGACATGGCGAAAGATAAGGTATTGTATTAACCACAAGAAATGTATATTGTATTACATGCAGTCAGGGTTGTATTAAGGGTACCATGTACCCCGGTCTGTATAGGTAGTGTGGGCCTCCTCCAGCCCAGTATTTTAAAATGGATGCAGTACATACATCAATACATGCACCCTTAGTACACACACATAGGCTACATATTTATTACATACAGTACATAGTACATCCAGCTTTAGGCAGGTGTGGAAAAAATGCTGCAGAGTAAGAATACTCTTAAAAATAGATGTGTTAACAGTTTATTTTTATCAATTAACAAAATGCAAAGTGAATGAAGAAAAGAGAAATCTAAATCAAATCAGTATTTGGTGTAACCACCTTTTCCTTCAAAACAGCATCAGTTCTTCTAAGTACACTTGCACAAAGTCACAGATTTTGTAGGGTTATAGTCAGGTGTATTATTAACCAATTATACCAAACAGGTGGTAATGATCTTTATTTTCAGTAATGGAAACACAGTCATTAAAGAGGTATTCAGGTTGCATGAATTCATCCCTATAAACAGGATAAGGGAAAACTAATAGATTGGTGGGGTTACTATGACTGGCACCCACACAATCACCAGAAAGGAAAAACCTATTACCCACATTATATACATAGATTAATTAATCCTAAAATAACAACTTATGAAAAGAAGTGATAGACAAGTGATACAACTAATTTTGCCATTGTATTTTTGTATTATTGGATCATCAATCTTTTATGTATAATGTTCTTGTGGTGTAAAGGAGAAAAAGGAGTAACTGATGTCACAGCTCTGGGAATGAAACTGTTTCTCAATCTATTTATTTTTGTCTTAATGGCCCTGTATCTTTTGCCTGAAAAAAGAAGAACAAACAACCTGTGACCTTTGTTGGTTGAATGCTAAAAGGAGTTTTCCCGGATTTGAATACTGAAGACCTATCCTCAGGATAGGTCATCAATATCAGATCGTCGGGGGTCCGACACCCAGCACCCCCGCCGGTCAGCTGGCTGAAGAGAATGCCGCGCGCCATGGCAGCACAGCCTTCCCTTCATTGTTTACCTGCTCACCAATGACATTGCAGCGGTGGGCAGGTGTAATTACAAGAAGCCTTCCCATTCACTTCTATGGGACTGCTTTGCAATATACACTTGTATAGGATTCATTCACTTTGCATTTTGTTAATTCCTGCTCATTCTGGACTTTGAAGTCCCAGAAAAGGTCCTATCAGTGATTAGTGACAGCTATCTTTGTACAGTCGTGGCCAAAAGTTTTGAGAATTACATAAATATTGGAAATTGGAAAAGTTGCTGCTTAAGTTTTTATAATAGCAATTTGCATATACTCCAGAATGGTATGAAGAGTGATCAGATGATTGCATAGACCTTCTTTGCCATGAAAATTAACTTAATCCCAAAAAAAACTTTCCACTGCATTTCATTGCTGTCATTAAAGGACCTGCTGAGATCATTTCAGTAATCGTCTTGTTAACTCAGGTGAGAATGTTGACGAGCACAAGGCTGGAGATCATTAGGTCAGGCTGATTGGGTTAAAATGGCAGACTTGACATGTTTAAAGGAGGGTGATGCTTGAAATCATTCTTCTTCCATTGTTAACCATGGTGACCTGCAAAGAAACGCGTGCAGCCATCATTGCGTTGCATAAAAATGGCTTCACAGGCAAGGATATTGTGGCTACTAAGATTGCACCTCAATCAACAATTTCTAGGATCATCAAGAACTTCAAGGAAAGAGGTTCAATTCTTGTTAAGAAGGCTTCAGGGTGTCCAAGAAAGTCCAGCAAGCGCCAGGATCGTCTCCTAAAGAGGATTAAGCTGCGGGATCGGAGTGCCACCAGTGCAGAGCTTGCTCAGGAATGGCAGCAGGCAGGTGTGAGTGCATCTGCACGCACAGTGAGGCGAAGACTTTTGGAAGATGGCCTGGTGTCAAGAAGGGCAGCAAAGAAGCCACTTCTCTCCAAAAAAACCATCAGGGACAGATTGATCTTCTGCAGAAATTTTGGTGAATGGACTGCTGAGGACTGGGGCAAAGACATATTCTCCGATGAAGCCTCTTTCCGATTGTTTGGGACATCTGGAAAAAGGCTTGTCCGGAGAAGAAAAGGTGAGCGCTACCATCAGTCCTGTGTCATGCCAACAGTAAAGCATCCTGAGACCATTCATGTGTGGGGTTGGTTCTCATCCAAGGGAGTGGGCTCACTCACAATTTTGCCCAAAAACACAGCCATGAATAAAGAATGGTACCAAAACACCCTCCAACAGCAACTTCTTCCAACAATCCAACAACAGTTTGGTGAAGAACAATGCATTTTCCAGCACGATGGAGCACCGTGCCATAAGGCAAAAGTGATAACTGAGTGGCTCGGGGACCAAAACGTTGACATTTTGGGTCCTTGGCCTGGAAACTCCCCAGATCTTAATCCCATTGAGAACTTGTGATCAATCCTCAAGAGGCGGGTGGAGAAACAAAAACCCACTAATTCTGACAAACTTCAAGAAGTGATTATGAAAGAATGGGTTGCTATCAGTCAGGAATTGGCCCAGAAGTTGATTGAGAGCATGCCCAGTCGAATTGCAGAGGTCCTGAAAAAGAAGGGCCAACACTGCAAATACTGACTCTTTGCATAAATGTCATGTAATTGTCGATAAAAGCCTTTGAAACGTATGAAGTGTGTGTAATTATATTTCACTACATCACAGAAACAACTGAAACAAAGATCTAAAAGCAGTTTAGCAGCAAACTTTGTGAAAACTAATATTTGTGTCATTCTCAAAACTTTTGGCCACGACTGTATACACAGCCATACAGGAAATGCTGTCAGTCACTGAAATGCTCTGCCACCCTCCCACTCACTGTCTTTCCTCTGAGTGCCAATTGCAGATCTCTGGCTGTGTTCAGAAGCATCCAGCCCGCTTTGCAAAAGGTTTGTGGTTGTGGGAAGGACTTGCAACTATGGAATTCTGGAGCACTGCAGATAATGCACAGCGGGTGTACCAGCAGACTTAGACACCACAAGAATGGCCTTTCATTGGCTGGGTGTGTTAATGATGTCTCCTGAGCTTTGTTATAATGTTATATCTGTAAGGCAGCTATAAAATTCAGGGCCGAAGTCTAATGAGAGCAAACTTTCATGGGCCTCCCTGGAGCACTAGGCCCCAGCAGTAGCCCAGATTGCCCTCATTATAATCTGTCCCTTCATGCAATCACCTGATTTTTATGAGAACTTTCCAGCTTTACAGGCACATTTGTCGTAGTAAACCATTCCACATTAAATACAGTAGTTGTATAGTGACTATGTAAGTATATGTAACAAACACCGAACATGTCAGACTATGTAGAGACAAACTATTCACAAGGGGATGGTCAAATTATTCTTGCTTCAAAAATGTTCCTTGTAAAATGGATAGCTTCCATGTGTGTTGCCTTTTTCTCAGTTAATAGGAAGGTCTATTCTCATCTGCAAAAATGGGCAAGAATAGAATCTGCAGTGAGATTTTTCGATAAGGGTACAGAGATTCTTTTAAAAAAAAACGTGAGTGCATGCCCCTTTAAATTGTATGGGTCAGTGTGCTATGCATTGTCACAAAACAGAAATATGGTCATGTGCATGACCTCAAAAGCAGACATGTCAAGAGAGCAGACATGTGCTTTTTGAATTCCTCAGGATGGCATGGGGAGTTTTTGAAGTGCTCTTGTATAGTCATGAAGGGAGCTGAACATCTATCTCCCCCATACACATACATGTTCTGCTCGGCCGAATGTTTATGTGTGTATAGTGGGGAGAGGGAAAAAAAATTCTAACAGACACTGTTGGCGGCGGCTTATCTCCCAGGAGAATATAAGGATTGGGTGAAAATATTTACTTTCACAGATGTTTTTTGGGAAAGTCTGGAGCTCCGCACAAATACCAGTGATGGCTAAACTCGGGCACTCCAGCTGTGGTGAAACTACAACTCCCAGCATGCTCCATCCATTTCTATGAAGTTCTGAGAACAGCCAAGCAAGTATGCATCTTGGGAGTTGTTGTTTCATCACAGCTGGAGTGCCGGAGGTTAGCCATCACAGCACTAGACTGTCGGCCGAACCAACCGACCTCATGTGTAATGTGAATGGGGGCCTTTAGTGATATTGTTGGGTATTGTAAAACACTTGATGGCACTTGTCAATGGTTGGATAGGTTGGCTGAGGGGTGGTACTAGGTTTGGGTTTTGATTTTGACTTCTCCTTCTTTTCACCCTGGGAAACAAGCCACTGGAAGTGGGTAACTGCTAATGTACGAAAACATACAAGCATGTTGGAGTCTACTGGTGGCGCCTGGATTTGGGTGTACGTTGTACAAATACTTGGTGATGGAGATGCTTATGTGCTGCTGCCGGATGCTATGTAATGTAATATTTTTTTTACCTTGACATGTTAACAACCTGTATTTTATTCCTCTGACAGGGTACTGTTGTTTATATATAAAAAAAACAATTAACATACTTCAGAAAAACACTACAAAAATATACTAAAAGCTAAATTGGCCTCCTATTTTATAAAAATAAAAGTGTTAATTTCTCCTGAACACCAGCACTGACAATCAAAAGAAAGGTATCAATTTACTCCGCTTCATCAACCCTACAAGGTTATATGCCTGGTTGCATAGGGTTGATCCTGGTGACAGAGCCGCTTTAAGTTATCCCCTATCCTATTAGATCAGAGGGGGACCTACTACTGGTACCCCTATGATTACAAGAACGGAGGCCCCATACCCCACGGAAACCCCAGAATGAACCAGGAATGAAGTGGCCAGCTGCGCATGCGTTCAGCCGCTCCATTCATCTCAGTGGTCCCTGCTAGAAACAGTGGAGTGTTGTACTCGGCTATTGCTGGAACTACCATAGATATAAATGAAGCAGCCGGTTGCCCATGTCTAATCAGCAGCTTCATTCATTTTGGGGGAGGGAACTCCACAGGAAATAGGGCCCCTGTTCTCATGATCGGTGGGGATCCCAGCAGTAGGACCCCCACAGATCTAATAGTTATCCACAGGATAAGGGATAAATTTATATATCCGGAATGCCACTTTAATCTACACTACTATGTCAGAGAAATGGTAACTAAGGCTCTAGGCTATGTTTATTTCTAGCCATAAACTACATTTCCAACTTTTTTTTAGGAATTCTTTGACTTGTGGCCTGTTCTGATGGGAGAGGTTCCTCCCTATTCTGGACCACGTACACCAGATGGAAGGGTATGTTAACCATTAGTATGTGTTTTTTTAACTGTCATAAAACTTTCAAACATAAGGTAGGCAACATATCATACTCCATGGATCTATACGGTTGCCCTTTTTGTAAATATGAGAATCTTGTTTAACCTGTTGAAGACTGATCTACTTACCATTTCCCCTTCCAAAAAAGACACATTTTCTACCATTTTAGTACATGTGTCTTTAAAAGCTTTTTTGCAGCTTTTTTGTCTGTTTGGTTATGTAAATAGTTCTTGCTCCTTTTTTCAGTGATATAAGGGGCTTTATTTATATGTAATTTTTTATTTAGCATTTTTATGTTTTTATTTTTTATACCTGGGAAAACGTAAAAATAAAAACATTTCTTTCATTTTTTATAGCACAAAGTTTAAATAAAACTAGGTTTCCTTTCCATAATAGTTATATATATAGTTTTCTACACTTTGTGCCCCTCATAATGTTATACAAAATCTTTAGGGGTCTTTTGATATTACATTTCTTTTTTTATTGCTGATTTCTCCTGCAACTGGGACTGACATATTAGCCAGAGTTACAGGAGGAATACAGCCCCTAGAGAAATTCTACAGTCTAATCTGGGTCTGCTAAGACACAGTATCTCATTCAGATACCAGTCTCCCAGCGATAACATGATTTCTGGGACCGGAGCAGTAAGTGGTGTTGCCTGTTCCTGGTCTGTATATACAGCACTCATTGAGCTCTGTGTCTACAGCATTTGAGAAGGCAGGGACAGTAAAAAAAAAAAGAACCTTGCGTTTTTTTATGATGAACTCTGCCGTCACTGACAACAGGTTCTCCACTACTGCAGAATTTGAATCCCTGTGCAGCTGCTATCGCTGCATGGACAACCATTAACATTCTTGTGGCATTAAGTGTGGACCGCCCAAACATTTATAGTCAAGGAGCGATCCTGAAGTGATTAATCTAAACTATTGTATTTCTTTTAGTTTAACAACATAAATGCTTGTGTATTGTAGGAAATTGTATTCTACAAGGTTATTGATTACATCCTGCATGGAAAGGAAGACATCAAAGTTATTCCGTAAGTGTTAAATATCTGTACAGTTAGAATATAAAGGCAGGAATGTATTACTCCCTGAACTCTAGAATTTTGGCTTTAAAAAACAGGGCTTTTGCAACATTTGGGATCACTTTCACCAAAAAGTTTGTAACTGTTTGCAATTTTACACCACTCACTCCAGTTTTAAAAATGGGGTGTTAAAACATGTTTAGTTAACTATGTTCATTAGTTTCACTCCAGATTTATTAACTAAGACATTTTAACTAGACTCAAGGAAACTGGCTTTAAATATTAGGGCATATTTACACAAAAATGAAAAATGGCCATTTGATGGTTGCTTTTTTAACCCCGTCACACAGCCAGTTTCAGAACAATGGCAGTCTATGGTGTATTCACATGTCTGTATTTTTTATCGGACCGTGAATAATATTAACTAATAGCATATATTCTATTTTGCCCGTTTTCACAGCCCTCATACAAATGAATGGTTTTAATGGGCATTTTTCAGAAAGGCAATCCGTGAAAAAATGGCTGTGAAAAACTGACAGCTTAACCATCTTTAACAGCTCTTTTTTTTTCTTTGTTGTGTGAATTGCCCTCATGATAAATTTCCCCCATGGAGCCAATAGAAAGCATTTATTCCCTTATTAGCCCATTTTGTAACATATTGCAGTTAGGTTTACTATTAAGTTCAATATTTTCAGAGCCATAAGTTTTTTTATTTTTCTGTTTACATTGCTGTTTAGGGCTTGTTTTTTGCATGACAAGTTGTACTTTCTAATGGCACCATTTAATATTACATACAATGTAGTGGGAAGCTGGAATAAAATTCCAAATTGGGTAGAATTAGAAAAAATGCAATTCTGACGCAGTTTTATGAGTTTTGTATTTAAAGTGTTTCCTATGTGATAAAATTGACCTGTGCCCTTCATTCTCTGCAATCTCTTTGTTTTAATTTAAAAAAAATGGAATTTTTTTTCATTAAATTGCCTTATCCTGACCCCCCCCTATAAATTTTTTATATTTCTGTCTATGGAGCTGTGTGGGGGCTAATTTTTTGTGGGGAGAGCTGTACTTTTCAGTGATACCATTTTGAGGTATGACTTTTTGATCACTTTTTACTAAATTTTTGTGGAAGGTAGAGTGATGAAAAAATGGCAAATTGTTCATTTAGATTTTTTTTTTCATTACACCAGAGGCCATATTTACAGACCGGACTTCCGCCACACATGTACAGCGCGAGGTCCTGTAGGGGTTACAATGGAGAGACTCATGAAGGGTTCCAATTTATAGGCCCCTCAAATCCACTTAAGAACTGAATTAGCCCAACACCACACAACCACCAATTCTGAATATCAAGCTTGATGATTGCAGCATCATGCAATATAAGGTTTCTGAATACAGAAGGAATAATAAATGCTGCAAAGCACATGAAAATCTTTAAAGAATACCTTCTGTATAGAGCTGAAACTTGGAAAAATATATATTTTTACAGTAAAATCAATTTGCAGCTACGCAACAATGGCTTAAACAAAGCAATGTGTCTTGTAGTCAGTGTCCAAACCTCAGTGGCTGGAGTTATAAATACCTGTGCACTCATTGGTCCCTAAGCAATTTGACAAACCTTGAGATTATAAATGAGGGAAAATACAATGCCCACATATGCATACCCAGCAGACACCTATCCAGACACACTCAGGTTGATAATTACTGCCAAAGACTGTTGCTAAGTTGAAAGGGTGAATTTAATTATTTTATTAATAATTGAACTCAGTGTAGATCATTTGTACAGCTTTTCCTTTATATATTAAATGTTGAAAATGTTAACATTTTCCTGTCGACCAATGCCCAAAAAATAATGCAATTTACTGTGCTTCAATGATATTACAGAAGTCCTAGGGGTGCATAGTTTTAAAGCACAGTCTATTATAGTGCACATTTTATGTACATATTTGGCTTCTGTTAAAGACGATATAAAAACAATTGTTATACATAAAGTACATCCAAAATAAGTAATAATACAGTAAAATGAAATTTCATATCTTTGGTGTCTCATGAGTTTTGCAATGTTTTGTCGCATTAATATATATTATGTTGTTTTTTTTACCATCAAGAAACCCCCCTGCAGATCACTGGGCTCTGGTTAGTGGGCTCCCGACATTTGTTGCAGAGAGTGGATTTGTAAGTATATATAATATTATTTGGAATAGAATGCTTTTCTAGGATGTTAGCTTGGGTTTCTTACCAAATCTGCTGTTTTGTATTGATATAGTAATTGTATATTTTATATTACTTTCTTTAATGAACACACATTAACATATTCTAGTTTTTTTTAACCACAATGGCTGCTCATTAATTTTCATTAGACGTTCCGTCCACTCTGCTCACTGCCAGGGGTTACAACCACTGCTGCAGCGCAGATTTGAGGTGACGAGACGGGAGCTGCTACACATCTGTGCCTGTGTGCGCTCCCATGGTCTTGCAGAGGCCAGTGCTTTTTCCTACAGTGTGCAAGCATGGCCTCCATTGGTGCAGGATTGCATCGGAGGCCGTAACGCCTGGAAATGAGCAGTGTATATTGAGATGATTAATGCCATTTTCTGAGGTGAGACAATCCCTTTTAGGACAATGCCCATTTTGGTTTAAACAAACAAACATTCTCTCAAATCCCACCTCACAACATTTCACTGTTTGTCAGCAGCACAATCCCTGTTTACACAAATCAGTCTCCGTACAGTATTAGTATGTATGGGCTCCGATGAGCTGAAATAAGTTATTCGTGAAGTCATGCGTGACTTAGTTGAATAACCTCGGTAGTTGATTTTTAAAGTGGAAAACCACTTTAAAACTTGAAACCGAACTTGGCTTTGATTCTGACTAGTACTTCGGAATCGAAGCCAAGTTTGGTTTCAAGCTTTAAAGTGGTTGTCCACTTTAAAAATCAATTATCAAAGTTATTTAAGAAGTCACGTGCGACTTCGACTCATCAGAGCCCATACATTCTAATACTGTACAGAGACGAATCTCAGTACAGTATTATTCCGAACACTACTGCTGATTAGCCAATTTAAAGGGGCTTTAATAAGCTTCTGCTAGAAATATCATCTTCTGGTAAGTTTTATTGCATCTCATCATGGCTGCCAAATGTCCAGAAATTCCAGGATGGTCTGAATAAATAAGGCACATTTTTAATGCCCATGAAAAAAAATAGATGTGTATATTTGAGGCTTGAGCAGATCATTATGATTGCAATTATCATAATTTTATCGCTTACACTAAAGCTGGTAATGAGTTCATATCAATATATTGAGCTATAGACATGTATTACTCATAATCTTTATCATACATTGTGGTTTTACAATTTGTTTGTAAAAAATGGTGGATGTCTGTGAAGTTTTCAGGAGAAAAAAAGAAAAACTCAGGTTGGCTGCATCTTATTTCAGAGGTTGAATGAGAGCAGCACTGTCGGTGGGTGTTTGGGAGAGGGGGAGCTGCAAGCAGGCTGGTAGTTCTCATGTTTTACTTGGAGGAGAAGATGGGTGCTCATCTAGGACTGATCAGAACCCTCTGTTAGTTCAATGGACGCAGATATAGTTGGTTAGGGGAGAACAGTGTAGGAGAAAAACATACTATATATGGTATATGGACAAATGTATTGGGACATACTTAATCAGAATGAAAGAATGGGTTGTTCTAAAGAGCTCAGTAAATTCAAACATAGTACTGTAATAAGATGTCACCATTGCTACAAGTCAGCTTTTAACATTTCTTCCCTGCTAGATATCCCACGATCAACTATGAGTAGTATTATTGCTAAGTGGAAGCATTTAGGAGTCACAATGTGGCAGACCATGTAAAGTAATACAGCAGAGTCACCGAGTGCTGCATAAAAATCGCCAAAGTTCTGCTGACTCAAGAACTGTAGAGTTCCAAAATTCCTTAATATCAGCACAAAAACTGTGCACTGGGAGCTCCATGGCATGGGTTTCCATGGCCAGGCATCTGGATGCAAGCCTTACATCACCAAGCCCAATGCCAAACATCAGATGGAGTAATGTAAAGCATGCAGCCACTGGACTTTGGAGGAGTGGAAACGTGTTCTGTGGAGTTACGAATCACGCTATCAATCTGGCAGTTTGCTGGATAATTCTGGGTTTAGAGAGTGTCAGGAAAATGTTACCTGCCTGATTGACTTGTTCTAACTGTAAAGTTTGGTGGAGGAGAAATAAGGCTACGGGGTTGTTTTCAGGGGTTGGCCTAAGCCCGTTTCTTTCAGTGAAGGGAACTCTTAATACTAAAACATTTTGGGACAATTGTCTTTGTGGGAACAGTTTGGGTAAGGTCCTTTTCTGTTCCAGCAAAGTAAAGTCCATAAAGGCATGGTTGGGTGAGTTTGGTGTGGAAGAACTTGACTGGCTTGCACAGAGCCCTGACTTCAACCCTATCTGTCAGCTTTGGGATGAACTAGAATGGAGATTGTGAGCCAGACTGTCTTGTACAACTTCAGTGTCTTATCTCACAAATGTTCTTCTGGATGAATTGGCAAAAATTCCCATGACACATTCCAAAATCTTGTAGAAAAACCTTATCTAAAGATTAGAACTATGATATGTTGACTACTTTTGTGTTAATAAATTCAAGAGTATTATAAGAGTAATACCTTTATTGGCTAGGCAGAAAAATATCATATTGCAAGCTTTTAGAGCTCAAAGGCTCCTTCTCCAGGCAAACTTACAGAATACATTTGTACATTTGCCTGAAGTTTAGAAGCTATTTTAGCTGCAGAGGGAGGACCAACTCCATATTAATGCTTATGGATTTAGAGAGGGGGTCATAAAAGTACTGTGCAGGTGTCAAAATACTTTTGTCCATATAGTATAGTAACTATTGCCATGGCTCCTTCTAGAGCTGAGCAAAGTGGTAAAAATAACAAAGATGGAGCCTAGAGAGGGGGAAAACTACTTAAAAATGCATAGGTGACACTAGTGAGGAAAATTCAAGTACATACACAATGACTATGTATTCTGGTAATTTCGTTGATTGTTCGGTACACTTTAATGTGATCACGTAAACACTGAACAGAAAAGTAACATAAACCATATTATCATTACTCTTTGTAGATTTGCAACATTATGAATGCAGCTGCAGATGAAATGTTCAAATTTCAGGTAAAAATATATTCTATAAGTATTATAGTTCTTGTAGACAAAATGGACAGCACTACTTGCTTCATTTTGTTTCCTTTAATTTCACATGATCTGTCATTATTTTTAGTTGTTTGAAGGGAAAACATTTTAATGTGACCAAAATGGATTGACTTGATCAATTTTTGCCATGCTGTCGGATCAAGGGCTAGACAGCAATAATGGCTAATGCCTTTGATCTCTCTGATAAGATGAAAATTGGAAACACTGACTCTTACAAAAAGTACTCCTACAAAGTGAAGTACTGTTGCAACATTTGTTAAAGGAACAGCCATGGCATAGGCCTCCTTACTATTAGAACTAGTGAATATAGAATGTCATGGCGAACAGCTTTAATAAAGTAGTGCTGCATAGTCAGCTCAAAGTCTTTACTGACATCACTTTCATGCTCTGAAGCTATTGGCTGAAGTTGCAACTCACAGACTTCCTGTTCGACCCGCCCCTTGCCTTCACTCTGCAAATAATATTGGTAATACAGAGAGCGCTATGCTCCATTTTAGACACCTTTTCAGTCAAATGGGAGCAATTCCTGGACACAGTACTCATCCAAGAGAGGCTTCTATTGGGTGCACGTCCCTATTTAGGTCTCTCTCCATCCTCAGAACAACTTCAGACGGCACACCAGCTTTGCATTTTAAATATGCATATCTTTATTTTATTAAGCAATATGAGGTACAGTAGTCAGAAACATCAGCAACGTTTCGGGTCTACATTTGAAACAACCCTTTTTCAAGCTAGTAGCTGTGCTCCTCACGGCATGTGGCTGCCATGGCCATCTGAAGTTGTTCCTATGCAGACATATTGTTATTGACTGTGATGTTAAAGTGGGTTTCTGCTTTGGATAAAGTTTTTGTTAGAAGGATTATTTGGGAATAAGCAGATCGTGAAGCGTCCACTTGCTGGGTCCCCAGCATTCAACTGTTTTGTGGAGGAAAACCTGGCAGTAAGCGTTCAGCTTCCCTTTAGTGGACGGAGGAAATGAAGCATTAGCTAGTGCCCATGCAAATCAATAGGTTGCCTATTTAATGCAAGGCAGAGAGATCTTACAAAAGAGAGAGATGCTCTTGTAAGTGCTTTCCTGGAAAGCACTTACAATAAAAATAAATAAAAAAAAGTATAAAAAATAAGTATGGAAAAAGTCGTAGGCAATAAAATACTCAGTGTTGAAAGGCTTGCAGCCATGGTGTTTCCTGTGCAGATTCACAGGCAGCACATGACTTTGCCTCTCTGACAAGAGAGCGCCATACGGCTCAGAGAAGTCAATCTTTGTTTTAGCGACAGCAATGTGCTTCTTCAATATTTTATATTAATTATGGTTCAGAAATGCTTTGGAACTAAATAATCAATAAACATTTCTTACAGACACAGACGTAACAAACCTTAACTTGACATTAGTAACCTGATGCACTAAACCAGGAATGGCCAACCTGCGACTCACCAGCTGTTGCAAAACTACAACTCCCAGCATGCCTAGACTACTTACAGCTATCAGCCTACAGCAGGGCAAGGGGGGAATTGTAGTTTTACAACAGCTGGAGAGCCACAGGTTGGCAAGCCCTGCACTGAACATTGACATTTTTCAAGGCATGTAATGTGTTAAAAGTCATTTTCACAGTAGTACATGAATTCTCTTTCAAAGGGTATGGTGTCTGAAACAGTTACCCTTTAATAATCACACACTTCTACAGCTTAGGGTACTTTCACACTAGCGTTATTCTTTTCCGCTATTGAAATCCGGTAAAGGGTCTCAATAACGGCAAAAAACACTTCAGTTTTGTCCCAATGCATTCTGAATGGAGAGCAATCCGTTCAGTATGCATCTGGATGTCTTCCGTTCCGTCCCCTGTACGGTTTTTGACCGGACAAAATACCACACCATGCTGCAGTATTTTTTTTTGGCCAAAATCCCGGAACACTACCGCACTTGCCAGATCCGGCATTAATTTCCATTGAAATGTATTAATACCAAGTGTTCCGGAAATTGCCGCATCGCCGGATCTGGTTTTTCGGTCTGCGCATGCGCAGTTCTTTCTAGCTTTGAAAAAAAATTAAATACCGGATCCGTTATTCCGGATGATACCGGAAAGACGGATCCGGTATTTCAATGAATAAGTCTACTGTATCCGTATCCGGAAAAAAAAAGATATCTGTTTGCATACGGATTTCCGGATCCGGCAGGCAGTTCCAGCAACGGAATTACCTGCTGGATTCTTCTAACGCTGGTGTGAAAGTACCCTTACCCAGTTCTTTTCATCTTTGTAATTTATTCATTTATTTTTTAAAGAAAGAGCCATTGGACGAATCTGGCTGGCTTATTAAAAATGTTCTCTCAATGCCGATTGTAAACAAAAAGGAAGAAATTGTTGGCGTTGCCACCTTTTACAACAGGAAGGATGGAAAACCTTTCGATGAGATGGATGAAACTCTGATGGAGGTAAGCAACTCGTTTAGGTTACCATCATCATCCTACTGGTTAGACTGAATTCACTCATGGGTTAGGAGCAATAAATATGGTTTAGGTGTTTTGTGGTTAGTTAATACTTACCTGTGAAAAGTACAATATTTTTGTTTGTATGAATTTTTAGCTGCTGAATGTAAACAAGAGTGTTTCCTGGCTATGACAGCAAGCAGAGATTTTAAGGATATGTGCACCTTGTAACCCATATTTTTCTCATTGCTAAATTGCATCTATAATGTGATCCAACACTGCAGACAGTCTTAATTAAGAATAACAACAGCTTAAAGGGTAATTGTCATATTTTTTTTTATTTGCTACTTTATCAGAGCTAGGCATGTATACCTGAGTTAGTCTGTCAATGATTGTCAAAAGATCTGAAATTACCTTATAATAACAGCTTTCATTAATGTCCTCTGTCCCTTTCCACTGCTCCCTGAAAAGACCGTTGCTAGGGCTTGTCTGTCTTCCCTTTAGTGTAGACAGAAGACAGAGGGGCAGTCCCTCCACACTGCATGCCTGCATTAGGCTTCAGAGTGAGGAGGCGTGTCTCTCAGTAATCCAATCGGATTGGCTGGCAGGGAGCTGCTGGCTATAGGAAGTGTGTATGGGAAGTGAGAGAAAGCAGTTTTGGCCTCAGAGAACTGGCAGAGGAGCCATCTTGAGAAGGTCCTCATATCGCAAATGTTTAAACAGCCATAACTAAGCGAAAAACTCAAGGAAAAAAGTGGTATGTGAAGAAACTAAAGATTGCTTTATGCATAATGCTGCTGCAGCAGTAACATATGCTAAAATAGATTTTTTTAATGAAAACATGACAGTTACTTTTTAATAATCACACACTATCTTTCATGGTCTCTGTTTTAGAGGGAGCAGAGCACTTCTGTGAACACCCCTGCTCTTTGAACAAACCGTAACTAACAGCTCTGGTTCTTAGAGCAGCTTTTTGCTCTACAGCCAGGATCGGAGATATCTGCAAACCCAGCTGTAAACCCTTTGGTTGCTGCAGTCTGTGACCATGGCATGATCAAAGGTTATTTACCCCCTGGTTGGGTCCTAGTGATCTGATAATAGGCAGGCTAAGCCCGCTGCAATTATCCTGGATCCTGGGGGCCTAGAAAGGAGCCCAGGACTGTAAGGTCAGTAATCCTGATATAAGGTCACACTAGTGTTGCCCTAACCACAGCCTGTGCCATAGAGACTAAGAACATAGGGGGTCATTTATTAGGAACGGCGTTTTAGACACTAACCGTTGTGCCAAAATCTTCCTGACCTCTGCACAGGACACAGAGCATGCCTAGAAAAGCATGCTGTAAGGGCTCATGCACATGACCATATGTACTTTGCGGTCCGCAAAAAACGGATCCGCAAAAATTATGGATGACGTCCTTGTGCATTCCGTATACGGACATGCGTAAACGGCATGCACACGGATAACTTCTGTTTTTTTTTCCGGACTCATTGAAATGAATGGTTCTGCATACGGCAAAAAAAAACGGAATGGACACAGAAAGAAAGTACGTTCGTGTGCATGAGCCATAAAGCATATCTCTAAATGCTGTTAAGAACAGCTCAGGCAAGATAGCTGCCCCTATAATCATGTTCGGAAATAGAATAAAAAATCTGCAATCAGAAAATAAAAACAGATAAGCAATAAAGAATATAGTGTTGCTAGGTGGTTTTAACTGGCAGAAAAATAATTGGTGACACATTTCCTTTAAGTCTGAAGTTATGGTCACTTCTACAGTATCTTTTTGCCACAATACATTTAGTACAATGGGGTGACAAGAGAAGCAGACACATGGAAGAAGCTATGACTTCAAGATCAGACTACACACAGTTTATATGTAGTCTGTAACCTTGGAGACATAAAAGGTCTGTATAGGAACTGCAGACACAAAATAGTAGGAGATTTCAGACTATTTGTAAACTTGATGCATTTTTTCTTTCGATTTTCTTCAGATGCATTACAAAAGTAAAAGGAATAGGTATAAGGTGTACATACATACCCTTAAGATATATATGATATATTTAATTATACAATGATTAAGCTTCATTTTTACATATAGCAGGTAACATAATAGGGTTAACTGAGGCTGTATGTGTAATATATTTGTATACAAAAATACATTACTAGATAAAAAAAAGTGTTTAATTATGAATTAATTAATGCTTAAATCCTACCCCCTCTGCAGTCTTTGACACAGTTTCTGGGATGGTCTGTTCTAAACACTGATACTTATGACAAGATGAATAAGCTGGAAAACCGTAAAGACATTGCACAGGATATGGTGATGTACCACTTAAAGTGTAACAAGGACGAAATTCAAGATATTCTGGTAATTGGTATAGTTATGTATTTGTGTACATAAACTATCGCTAATTCTTCTCCACAATTGGTATATCTAGGACCACCACATATGCAAGTTTGCACTTGGTAAATTCGGAAAAAATAGGCTCTGCCTTCAGATTGCCCATAGTCAGTCCGTAGTCTAGCATAATCACTGCAGTCAGTCAGTCTATAGTCTAATATAAATGCTCAGGTCAGCCAGTACATAGTCTTGTGTAAATACTGCAGTCAGACAGTCCATAGTCTAGTGTAAATGCTGAGATCAGTCAGTCCATAGTCTAGTGAAAACGCTGTGGTCAGTCAGTTCATAATCTAGTGTAAATGCTGCAGTCAGTTGGTTCACAGTCTGGTGTAAACACTGCGGTCATTCATTCCATACTCTAGTGTAAACATTACAGTCAGTCAGTGTATAGTCTGGTGTAAATACTGCAATCAGTCATTCCATAGTCTAATGTAAACACTACAGTCAGTCCATAGTCCTGTGTAAAAGCTTCAGTCAGTACATAGTCTACTGTAAACGCTGCCAGTCAGGATTTTGTGTAGATAGAGAGGCAGGATATGGGTGCGAATAGGGGAAAAGGAACTGAAAGTGGTACAGATAACAGTGTCAGTGCAGAGGGTTGACCTTATTTGTTAGGGTCTCAGTGAGGAGGGGGGAGACATGATGGGGCTGAGCTGTGTGAGAAGTATTGGGGGAGCATGAAGGGTCCAGAATCTAGGGGGAGGGAACAGAAAGAACAGAAAGGGGAACTGGGAAGCACAGCCTGCTAGGGACTCTGTGAGGGGAGGGACAAAGGGAAGATGCCACTGAGAGGGTAAGCAGGGAGACAGTGGGTGCCAGGGGGCTACATGGGGGCATGTGAAAGACATCTCATTAGACACGTCATCACATAAGAGTGGACATCAGAGGCACTTGAGGGAGTAGAGGGCCACATAGAAATACATAATTCCACTGAATCTGCTGCCTTAACACAGAAGGGCACCAATATTTGGGGAACCCTGACCTCCCACCCATAGTCACACCAAATGAGAAGCATGTAGGAGACCCTCATGCAGCCGCTTCAAGATGTAGGGATGCACACTTCCTTCCTCTCCTTGTCTTCATACCTGATAGCAGCATGTGGAGCTCACTTCCTGTGTTACTTTTATACCAACAGGAAGCAGCATCACTGTGTAGTCCTGCCACCTACTGGCAATTGTGTCTCCTCTAAAACAGGAGATCATTATAGCGTTCCAAGCACTGCGCTTGCCCCTCTTCATTGTAGCCCTTGTACAGTGCTAGGAGTTAGCGGACTGCACGTAAAGCAGCTGCTCAACCCTATTTGCGTCTTAGTTCAGCTAAACCTTCATATCTGGTGGAGGCGCTACATTCTATGTAGTAGTCGACGTCTGGGGCACAAGCCCCAGGTGCTCTCCTTTTAAAGGGTGTCTGTCATCAGGAACATGGTTTTTAAACTGGCTGACTTTAGACATGTGCTAATGTCAGCTGAAGCTAACAGTCTTTGTCCCTTCTTCCTGTGCGCCTCTGTTTTTGTGAAAAATAAACAGAGAAACTCTTTAATCCGGCCTTAGGCCTAAGCATCTTGTAACTTCTGCAACTACTCGTTGATATAGAATGTTATTTTGGGATTTTTACAATATTTTGAAGTGTTAATGTGTTTCTTCCCAGAGGGACATCTGTTATTTTAGTTAATCTTGTTAATCTCCATTGATTGATTGACTAGGTTGCATTTTTGCTCTCCTTTTCCAGCCATCTCGAGAAAAACTTGGAAAAGAGCTTGAGCAATGTGATGACGATGAAATTGCACAACTACTGGTATGTATATACTATAGCAAACATTATACCTAGCACTATTGCTTTTAATGTTCAGGGAATTAGTGAAGTCACATTAGCCTGATTACAACCAATCCAACTGATAAAATAAAGAAAGAATGTAGGTACCCTACTACCACTAATATTACAAGAACAAGTGACAACTGCTGAGACTGCTACTATAGCCAATCTATAAGCACAACTGCCAGAAATCTACCAAACTATCTCTGAAGTAATACAGAAAACCAGAGGCACTCACCACTCAATTCTTGGTCACTCAATAAAAGGAATATTACCTGAGAAGCACACTAGTGGCCAGTGTCATAGTGAAGATATTTCTTGGATATTCCAGAGAGACAGTAGTAAAGAGGGTGGAAGCACTGTGGGAAGACGCTCTGGCTGGTGGTATCCCACATGGAGATTGTGCAAAAGAAATACTGTAATTTCACTAGTACAGTAGACAGTGTTAATAGAGACAAACATCTAAGTTTTTCTAACAATGTTCTTCCTCAGTAATAGGTTTGGCTATATATCTACATCCTCTGTCTACACTAGAAAATATGAAAAGTGCCTAGATCCAAAGTCTACAGTGTGTAAAACGTAGAAAGCACATATCTAAAGTTGCAGTACAAAACATCCAGGTTTTTAATTTATTTTTGTGAGATAGAACATGTAAAAGGGTGGAAAGAACTAGTAAAGAAATAAGTAAAACTGTTACATTTAAAAAAGGCAAAAATGCACCATAGAGCAAATACTGTAGCTTAGTGTCAAACCATGGTCGAATGAAGTAGAAGTACAGTAAAAATGCAACAACTGTCAATTCATCTAATATTTAAAGTTGAGTGTATGTGTGTATGTATATCTGCTAAAGGAATCCGCACCGTTGCATTGCCAATCACGAAATTTGGCACACAGGTACATCAGGTGTCCGGGAAGGCTCTCTAGCACGTATCATTCCTGAGATATTCCCAAAAAATGTATCAAGGTCACAAATCCCAGCGCCGTACCACTACGGCACTCTGATCAGGCAGGAGCAGGAGCTGCACTCACCCAATCAGCTGCAGTGGTGCAGCAGTCACAGATAGCTGGACTCCTGCTGTATTAACCCTTGCACTTCCACGGTCAGCGCTGACCGCGGCACGTGCGGTATCCTGTCGGGTGCGGGTTGGCTATCAGTTCCCCACGCTGCTGTGACGGGGACCCGATGGTAGGAAAGGCAGCACGAGGCCTTCCTTAGGCATCGTGGCTGCCTTCCGTGAGAGCCTGTGAGATCCAGCCCCCTGGATCTCACAGGTAGGAAGCTGTAAGTGTATTACAGTGAGTAATACACTTACAGCCAATGCATTACAATACAGAAGTATTGTAATGCATTGTAAAGGGGATCAGACCCCCAAAAGTTGAAGTCCCAGAGTGGGACAAAATGTAGAGTGAAAAATGAAGTTAAAAAAATAAAGTTTTGCAAAACAATTTAAAGTTTCAAGTAAAAAAGAAGCATCCTTTTCCCAAAATACAGTTAAAAAACATAGGGGAAAAAAGAAAAATAGACATATTAGGTATCGATGCGTCCGTATCGACCGACTCTATAAAAATATCACATGATCCACCCAGTCAGGTGAACGTCGTTAAAAAAAAAGGGTCTCTTCAAATACAAAATGGAGCCTAAAAACCATTCTAGCGAAATCTGCCTCCAAAATCCATATGGCGCTCCTTTCCTTCTGACCACTGCCACGTGCCCATAGAGCAGTTTACCGCCACATATGGGGTATTTCTGTAAACTGCAGAATCAGAGTAATATAGATTGAGGTTTATTTTGCTGTTAACCCTTGTTGTGTTGCAAGAAAAAAATTGATTAACATAAAAAATCTACCAAAATTTCATCTCCATTTTCCTTTAATTCTTGTGGAATACCTCAAGGGTTAAAAAAGTTTGTAACATCAGTTTTGAATAATTTGAGGGGTGTAGTTTCTAAAATGGGATCATTTATGGGTGGTTTCCATTACATAAGTCCTTCAAAATCACTTTATAACTGAATTGGCGCTTATAAAAATGGTTTTGGAAATTTTGTTGAAAGTTTGAAAAATATAAACTTCTAATCCTTCTAACGTCCTTAAAAAAATTAAATGACATTTACAAAATTATGCCAACATAAAGCAGATATATGGGAAATGTTGATTATTTTATAAATAATGGTGAAATATATTGACTCAAATTTACCACTGTCATGAAGTACAATGTGTCATGAGAAAACAATCTCAGAATGATTTGGATAAGTAAAAGCGTTCCAAAGTTATTACCACATAAAATGACATATGACAGATTTGCAAAAATCAGCCTGGGATTTAAGGTGAAAAGTGGCTTGGTACTGAAGGGGTTAATATGATGTATTGGGTAGCTAGAAAAATATTAGCAGGATGGAACAGAAAAAAAAAAGCAATTGTACCATTGTTTTACAAGTTTCGTTTTTATGGTGTTTTTTTTTTTTTGTTTTTTTTACAAAAA
Organism: Bufo bufo; assembly: GCF_905171765.1. NCBI lineage: Eukaryota > Metazoa > Chordata > Amphibia > Anura > Bufonidae > Bufo > Bufo bufo. Next base: position 540,725,391 of record NC_053390.1, on the reverse strand, counting down.
TGGCAGCTACTAAGTGAAATTAAGAAGCCCAGGAATGTAATATGACCCATAATGATATGCAGCCAGACAATCAGCAGATGGCCATCCCCTGTGATGTCACAACCCTACAAAAAGCCTAATCTCACCCGGTCTCTGCTATTTCACTGTAATCTGAGCATAGGGTGTAGCCTTTAGGCTACTTTCACACTTGCGTTCAGAGTGGATCCGTCTGCTGTCTGCACAGACGGATCTGCTCCTATAATGCAGACGTTTGGATCCGTTCAGAACGGATCCGTCTGCATTATAGTTTAGAAAAAATTCTAAGTGTGAAAGTTGTTCAGACGGATCCGTCCAGACTTTACATTGAAAGTCAATGGGTGACGGATCAGTTTAAAAATTGAGCCATATGGTGTCAACTTCAAACGGATCCGTCCCCATTGACTTACATTGTAAGTCTGGACGGATCCGTTTGCCTCCGCACGGCCAGGCGGACACCCGAACGCTGCAAGCAGCGTTCGGGTGTCCGCCTGCTGAGCGGAGCGGAGGCCAAACGGTGCCAGACTGAGGCATTCTGAGCGGATCCGCATCCACTCAGAATGCATTAGGGCTGGACGGATGCGTTCGGGGCCGCTTGTGAGCCCCTTCAACCGGAGCTCACAAGCGGAGCCCCGATCGCTAGTGTGAAAGTAGCCTTAATTGTGGAATATTGGATTGGGAGACTGCAGGGACAGTGCAGAGACAATATTAGGGAGAACGTAGGTAGAGTTTTACACACTGTAGGGTGAGAATAGGGAGAGCATAAGGAGACTGCAGGGACAATGCTCTGTAATCTGATGCTGAAGGGATCCATAGGAGACAGCCCACTTTGCATCAATCCCTGGGTAGGGCAAAAGAGCTATCTAACTGAATAGTGTCCACCTAGTTTAATAGATAAGCAATTTCATTAGGCCTCGATTATGAAATTGGAGTTAATAAGCTGTATAATTTAACTGTTATTGGGGTGTCCAACTTGTTTATTAGATAAGCAATTCTATTACGCCTTGATTCTAAAATTGGTGTGAATAAGCTGTCTAATACTACTGTTATTGGGGTGCCCACCTTGTTAAATAGATAAGTAATTCTATGATGCCTAGATTCTCAAATTTGGGTGAATAAGCTGTTTAACCCCTTAAGGACTCAGCCCTATTTCACCTTAAAGACTCGGCCATTTTTTGCAAATCTGACCAGTGTCACTTTAAGTGGTCATAACTTTAAAACGCTTTGACTTATCCAGGCCATTCTGAGATAGTTTTTTCGTCACATATTGTACTTCATGACACTGGTAAAATGAAGTTAAAAAAAAATCATTTTTATTTATAAAAAAATACCAAATTTACCAAAAATTTGTAAAAAATTGCACATTTACAAGTTTCAATTTCTCTACTTCTATAATACATAGATAATACCTCCAAAAATAGTTATTACTTTACATTCCCCATATGTCTACTTCATGTTTGGCTCATTTTGGGAATGATATATTTTTTTTTTGGGGGATGTTACAAGGCTTAGATGTTTAGAAGCAAATCTTGAAATTTTTCAGAAATTTTCAAAAACCCAATTTTTAGGGACCAGTTCAGGTCTGAAGTCACGTTGCGAGGCTTACATAATAGAAATCACCCAAAAATGACCCCATTCTATAAACTACACCCCTCAAGGTATTCAAAACTGATTTTACAAACGTCGTTAACCCTTTAGGTGTTCCACAAGAATTAATGGAAAATAGAGATACAATTTCAAAATTTCACTTTTTTGGCAGATTTTCCATTTTAATAATTTTTTTCCAGTTACAAAGCAAGGGTTAACAGCCAAACCAAACTCAATATTTATGGCCCAAATTCTGTAGTTTACAGAAACACCCCATATGTGGTCAGAAACCGCTGTACAGGCACACGGCAGGGCACAGAAGGAAAGGAATGCCATACAGTTTTTGGAAGGCAGGTTTTGCTGGATTGTTTTTTTTTTTACACCATGTCCCATTTGAAGCATCCTGATACACCCCTAGAGTAGAAACTCCATAAAAGTGACCCCATCTAAGAAACTACACCCCTCAAGGTATTCAAAACTGATTTTACAAACGTCGTTAACCCTTTTGGTGTTCCACAAGAATTAATGGAAAACAGAGATACAATTTAAAAATTTCACTTTTTTGGCAGATTTTCCATTTTAATAATTTTTTTACAGTTACAAAGCAAGGGTTAACAGCCAAACCAAACTCAATATTTATGGCCCAGATTCTTTAGTTTACAGAAACACCCCATATGTGGTCGTAAACCACTGTACGGGCACACGGCAGGGCGCAGAAGGAAACAAATGCCATACGGTTTTTGGAAGGCAGATTTCGCTGGACTGTTTTTTTTTGACACTATGTCCCATTTGAAGCCCCCCTGATGCACTCCTAGAGTAGAAACTCCAAAAAAGTGTCCCCATTTTATAAACTACGGGATAGGGTGGCAGTATTGTTGGTACTAGTTTAGGGTACATATGATTTTTGGTTGCTCTATATTACACTTTTTGTGAGGCAAGATAACAAGAAATAGCTGTTTTGGCACCGTTTTTATTTTTTGTTATTTACAACATTCATCTGACAGGTTAGATCATGTGATATTTTTATAGACCAGGTTGTCACGGATGCGGTGATACCTAATATGTATCCTTTTTTTTTATTTATGTAAGTTTTACACAATGATTTCTTTTTTGAAGCCAAAAAAAACATGTTTTAGTGTTTCCATAGTCTGAAAGCCATAATCTTTTCAGTTTTTAGGCGATTGCCTTGGGTAGGGTATGGTTTTTGCGGGATGAGATGACGGTTTTATTGGCACTATTTTGGGGTGCGTGTGACTTTTTGATCGCTTGCTATTACACTTTTTGTGATGTAAGGTGACAAAAAATGGTTTATTTAGCACAGTTTTTATTTAAAAATTTTTACGGTGTTCATCTGAGGGGTTAGGTCATGTGATATTTTTATAGAGCCGGTCGATACGGATGCGGCGATACCTAATATGTATACTTTTTTTTATTTATGTAAGTTTTACACAATAATATCATTTTTGAAACAAAAAAAAAAATCATGTTTTAGTGTTTCCATAGTCTGAAAGCCATATTTTTTTCAGTTTTTGGGCGATTATCTTAGTTAGGGTCTAATTATTTGCAGGATGAGATGACGGTTTGATTCGCACTATTTTGGGGTGCATATGACTTTTTGATCGCTTGCTATTACACTTTTTGTGATGTAAGGTGACAAAAAAATGGTTTATTAAGCACAGTTTTTATTTTTAATTTTTTACGGTGTTCATCTGAGGGGTTAGCTCATGTGATGTGTTTATAGAGCCGGTCGATACAGGCGCGGTGATACCTAATATGTATACTTTTTTTTCCTATTTTTTACCTTTTTTTTTACTTTATTTGGGGAAAATGACGTTTTTGCTTGAAACTTTTAATTTTTTGGGGGGAAAACTTTATTTTTTAAACTTTTTTTTCACTTTATTTTTTGTCCCACTTTGGGACTTGAACTTTTGGGGGTCTAATCCTTTACAATGCATTCCAATACTTCTGTATTGAAATGCATTGGCTGTATGAGTAATACTGTGTGTATTACTCATACAGCTTCCGGCCTGTGAGATCCAGGGGGCTGGATCTCACAGGCTCGTCACTGGAAGGCAGCGCGCTGCCTTCCATGCCATTGGGTCCCCCCTACAGCCGCATGGGGACCCGATGGCACGCCCGATCACCGCCGCAACCGCAGGTAAAAGCCGCAAACCGCAGGCATTTAGCCAAGGTGCCTGCTCAGTGATTTGAGCAGGCACCGGGTTACGATCACTGCCCGCCGGGCGGCGGTGATCGGAACAACACATGACGTACCGGTACGTCATGGGTCCTTAAGGACTCGGGAACCATGCCGTATCGGTACGTCTCAAGTCCTTAAGGGGTTAATACTACTGTTATTGTGGTGTCAACCTTGTTTAATAGATAAGCAATTCTATTATGCTTTGATTCTCAAATTGGGGTAAATACGTTGTTTATTTTTGCTGTTATTTGGGTGCCCATCTTGTTTCCTAGATGAGAAATTGCATGAGGTTTTGATTGTCAAATTGGGGTGAATAAGCTGTCTATTTTTACTGTTATTGGGGTGTCCACCTTATTAAGTAGATAAGCAATTCTGTTAGGCCTTTATTCTCAAATTAGGGTGAATAAACTATCTATTTTTACTGTTATTGGGGTGATCACCTTGTTTCATAGATAAACAATTCCATTAGGCCTTGATTATAAAATTCAGATGAATAAGCTGTCTATTTTTTGTATTATTGGGGTGTCTGCCTTATGTAATAGATAAGCAATTCTCTTACACCTTGATTCTCAAATTGGTGTGAAAAAGCTGTCTATTTTTACTGTTATTGGGGTGTCCACCTTGTTTCATAGATAAGCAATTCCATTAGGTTTTGATTCTCAAATTGGGGTGAATAAGCTGTGTAATTTAACCGTTATTGGGTGTGTCCCTCTTGTTAAATAGATAACCAATTCTATTAAGCTTTGATTTTCAAACTGGGGCAAATTATCTGTCTAATACTACTGTTATTGGGGTGCCCACCTTGTTTCATAGATAAGCAATTCCATTAAGCCTGGATCGTCAAACTGGGGTGAGTAAACTGGCTATTTTTACTGTTATTGGGGTGTCCACTTTGTTTCATAGATAAGCAATTCCATTAGGCCTTAATTCTCAAATTGGGGAGAATAAGCTGTGCAATTTAACCGTTATTGGCTGTGTGCCCCTTATTAAATAGATAAGCAATTCTATTACGCCTTGATTCTCAAATTGGGTGAATAATCTGTCTAATACTACTGTTATTGGGGGTGTCCACCTTGTTTCATAGATAAGCAATTCCATTAGGCCTTGATTCTCAAATTGGGGTGAATAAGCTGTCTAATACTACTGTTATTTGTGTGTCCATATTGACATTGAATAACTTATTTTATATATACACTTACTATACAGTAAGTCCAATAAAGAGGTCCCATGGCAGTGCTAAAATGTTGCTGTAGCCAGCAGACATAGCTGAAGAAGAAGAAGGGGGGGAGGGGTTGCAGTCCGCGCAGCAACAGGCCAGAGCTTCCACTGTCATCCAGCCGTCGTGTTTTGATGACCAATCCCACTGTTCTGTTATGGTATACTTGGTCTTCAACATCATTCCAACTGACAGAGAACTGATGACTTGTGCCAAGCCAAGGTGGAGAATCCCAGGCCGTCACTATTTCTCTAAAAAAGCTGTACCAGCCCTGCATGCATATGTACAGCAGAAGGTGGGCCAGTCTTTGAGCCTGTTAGTGTCTGGTACAGTTCATGGTAGCGCTAACGTGTGGATCTGTAACTATGGTCAAGCACAATATATGTCCTTTACGGCCCACTGGCTAAATGTGGCTCCTGCCCAGGCACACCAGAAACTTGTCCAGGTTAATGCAATGCCACATCTGCGTCCTCATGCTGATTCCAGCTCCAATTTCCTCCTCATCCTCCACCTTGTCTTCAGCCTCGACTGTAAACACAGTTCTGAGTGGTCCTCCAGTTTCCACATATTGGAACTCTACCCTTCACATGTTGGACCAACTATATGAACAGAGGAAGGCCGTAAACGATTTCTGAATGATGCAGGCGGACAGGAGCACTCCCCTGTGTAACTTCAAAGTTAGCCAATGGCAGCTCATGCGTGTGACACCTGACGTTTGCTTAGGCCCTTTGAGGAGGCTACTTTATTTGTCAGTTACCAGGACTTCGGTATGAACAACGTAATTCCACTCCTTCACGTCCTGGAGTAGATGCTGATAAGTCTAGCTGAACAGGGGACAGGAGACGAGGCGCCTACATCTCACGGCCACCTGAGCCTTGTGGGGGCTGAACTGGCAGTGGAGGAGGATGAGGACGAGGAGGACATTCAAGCACAAGAAAAAGGTGGTTTATCTGCATAAGCAACAGAAGAGTAGCAGGAGGAGCATGAAAAGCTGGAGGGCAAAGACAAGGCAGGTGACCCAGACAGACAATGGCAGTATGCAGTGGAGATGAAGGCAGGGAATGTCGAGTTGCTTGAGTACTGCCAGCCTCATTATCACCATTCGGCAGGGGGATGACTACTGGCTTTACACGATGTAAGGCCTTCGCTACCCGGCCAAAATGGGGGCTTTTTTCCACCTGCTGAGAGGAATGATAAACTCAACTCCTATTGAGACATCCTATGTAGCCGGTTGGTGGCTGCCTACGCGTGCCATCACACATCCTCACGAATGTCTGACCAGGAGTACCTTCTGTGTTCACACTCCATTGCCATCACTGCTGGAGGGGGATAGGGGGGCAGAAGCAGCACCAGCTCCATCAGCAATAACTTGAGTCTCGAGTCTCTGATGAGCACGTTTCTGCATCTGCCAACTGAAGTAACCAGTCAGCAGCAGGACATGGAGCAGAACCTGAACCAGCAGGTGGTGGCATACTTGGACTACACCCTGCCACCCCAGATCCAAAATCTCCTGGACTACTATGCAGCCAAACTTGATTTTTGGCTGCAACTGGCCGAGTTTGCCATAAACAAGCTTTCCTGCCCAGCCTGTAGTGTGGCATCAGAGCGGGTGTTTAGTGCTGCTGGGGGGGGGGGGGGGCTTCACATAGTTACCCCAAAGAGAACTTTCCTTTCAACTGGAAATATGTAAAATAAATTCTGTGCATCACCACATTTTGACAACTGTAACTTTTTTATATCTCTGTCCACAGAGTTGGGTATGGTCTATTTTTGTTGGTCAAACTGTAATTTTCATTCATAGCATTGTGACTTTATGATCATACCATGTATGAATTTTTGATCCCTTTCTATTCAATTTTATTTCAAAGGTTGAGGTGACCAAAAAGAAAAGTCATTTGGCCATTTTGATTTTTTGTTCTGTTAAGGCAGCGATGTTGAACCTTGTAGAGACTGAGTGCCCAAACTGCAACCCAAAACCCACTTATTTATCGAAAAGTGCCAACACAGCAATTTAACCTGAATACCAATATAGTATATCTTCCATGTACTTTATCATCAAGCTATAATAGCCTGCCTACATTCAATGTGCTGCCTGCACCGTTCAAAGTACGTCCTGCGCTGATGAATGGCAGGAAAAGTCTAAGGCATATTGGTACACCTTACACTTTTTCCAGGGCGTAGGTGCCCACAGAGAGGGCTCAGAGTGCCACCTCTGGCATCCGTGCCATAGGTTCGCTACCACTGTGTTAGGGCATTCAACGTTTTGAATAAATACATTTATATTTTAATAGTTCTGGATGCGGAAATACCAATGATGTTTATTCTTTCAAGAATATGGAAAGGAGTGATTAGAATTTTTAAAAACGTTTTAAAACTTGTATTTTTAGCTTACCTAGGAGAACTGAACATTGGATAATTAAATCATTGGATAATATAAGTTTGCAGTCTATGGTAACAAGTATGGCTTCCTATTAAGCCCAGCCTAAGGCAGCTGCCACGGTTGTAATTGACCATGTTATCTGAGGGATTAAATGTTCACAATTGGAGTTTTCCCTGGTCACAGAAACTGCCAGTAGGTACCTGCTGTGTAAAGATGCAGCACACACAGACTCCTGAGCAGGCACCATCTTTAAATATGGGAAAGGGTTACTAACTTTGGCTCTGTTCAATCAATTTTTTAAGACAGATGTATGAAACACTGGTCTTAATAAATCTGCCTCTGAATTCTGACAGTTTGAGCTGCAAACTGCCACTTATAGTACAACGCATAAGAGCACATACCGAGAAAAAGACAGATTGTAGTCAGAACTGTAGAAAAACCAATCCAGCACTAAAAGCAGCCCAATAAAATCCACAGTTTATTTCTTGAAAAAAAATGCAAAAATTCATATGCAGTTCTGAAAACCTGATAGGAGTTACCATGCACAGTTATTGTGAAGAAAAAATGAGTGACCAGGATTTGTTTTTTGCCTTACTTTGTAGTCATTCAGGTTATAGTCGCACTATTAGAAATATGAGTTTCCTATGGAAAAACTAAAACATTTTTTCAAGACAATTTTTTTTTTTAAGGATATTCTTAAAACCATACTGCCATTTTGATAACGTTCATTAATTCCAAATTTATATATATATGTGTCTGAATGAATTGCTGCTATTTTTTTTTTTTCAGAAAAAACAATTGCCAGGACCTACCAAATTTGAAATATATGAATTCCGATTCTCTGATTTTGACTGCACTGAAATTGATCTTGTAAAATGTGGAATCCAAATGTACTATGAACTTGGTGTGGTAAAAAAGTTTCAAATTCCCCCTGAGGTAAGAAATTAAAGGTAAAATAGCCTCATAACATGGTTGTAAACCAGTACCACTACCCTCTATTGCATAGAATATAATATCATATGTAATAATATGTAAATTACAAATACAACCCCAATTCCAAAAAAGTAAATATAATTAAAACAGAAAACTGTGATTTTCAAATCTCATAGACCCATATTTTATTCACAATTGATCATAGAACACATATCAGATGTTTTACGGATTAGTGAAACATTTTACCATTCCTTGAAAGAAATGAACTAATTTAGTGTCCCTCTGGACCACCACCTCACCTCCTCTAAGGGCAAATAGCAATTCAAAGTCATGTTTGGTACAGAGTTACCAGCTCGACCCAAACCCCACTTCGGATTGCTATTTTAAAATCTTTTTAAAGACGCAGAGGTGATTACTGAATTAATTCACCGAAGTCTCATGCAACTTCGGGTGAAAGGAATTTTGCCTTTACAGAGGCAATACAGTTTAATACTGTACGGAAACAGCATAAAAACCAAAGTACTTGAAAGAATAGACTTTGGATCTCTGATCTGAAGCTCGATTTGCTCAACACTAAATGCAGCATTCCCTGAGGGCCCTTAAATCCCTAGCATCCAGTATTGACTGCCTGCTTTGTCCCTTGCACTCAATGACCCAATAGCATAGGATAGCTGTATTGTGTAAAATAATAAGATCTTCAAGATATAGTATAAAGTAGTATGGCCGGGCATTATTCACACATGGGGTATCGATTTTAGGTCCTGCTGTCTGTTAATCCTGACCTGAATGGTTTCCACACTGACAAAAGGTTGAATGCTAGATCAGGGGTGCACAACCTGCAGACTGGGGGCCACATGCGGCCCTTGATATCATTCTGTGCGGCCCCCAACCATCTGGTAACAGACACCTATGTCTTGTGGCTACTCACATATATTTTTTATGTATTCTCCCATTAGATGGGAGTACTAGAAATGTAACCAGACATTTATAGTATATACTATATGTACAATATGTACATAAATTACAGCATTTCAGTTGTTAATACCCTTTTAAGTTTTATTTTGGCCCTTGTCGTTGGTTCAGTCTGACAATGTGGCCCCCAACCAGAAAATGTTGTGCATCCCTGTACTAGACGGAACTTACGTATATTGCCAAAACTTAGCGCGTAGTTGTTTTTTTATATTTGCATAATTGTTTCTTACATAGATTTCTTACTGTAAATTAGTTTGACAGCAAAGTTATATATCCCTCCTCACTAAAAGCTCTAACCAAATTTAACCCCTTAACAACCACCAATATGTCTTTATGTGACGGCTGTTAAGAGGTCGTATGTCACAGTGCTTGTATTTACAGCATTGTTGCTTAAGCCCTGGGTCAGGTCAAGCAGGTGTTGGGGGTCTACTGAGACTAGAAAAAATAAGTTAAAAATGCTGAAAAGGTGTTTTGTCAAACAACAGTGCTTTTGCCTCTAAAGACCTTTATTTTGTAAAAATAAAATAAATAAAAACCTACACAAAAGAGCTGTACAAGTCTACTGTTTGTGAATCTTTTATAATCAGGAGTAGTGAAAATAGGAATTTTTGTTCTTCCAGATTCTGCTTCTTAAGTGCAATGGAGAAGACTTCACTGTGAGGTGTTGTCTGTTCTATGCATTGAGCTGTTCCACAACACCCCCACCACTCTACTCTGAGGACTGGATCTAACCAGGAGACCAATTCTGTTGTCACTCAGCAGAAGGGAGGGCTGTAAAGTATCTCAATGCAGAGAGCACTTCACAGTTACAGTCAGGTCCATAAATATTGGGACATCGACACAATTCTAAATTTTTTGTCTCAATACACCACCACAATGGATTTGAAATGAAACGAACAAGATGTGCTTTAACTGCAGACTGTCAGCTTTAATTTGAGGGTATTTACATCCAAATCAGATGAACGGTGTAGTAATTACAACAGTTTGCATATGTGCCTCCCACTTGTTAAGGGATCAAAAGTAATGGGACAATTGGCTTCTCAGCTGTTCCAGGGCCAGGTGTGTGTTATTCCCTCATTATCCCAATTACAATGAGCAGATAAAAGGTCCAGAGTTCATTTCAAGTGTGCTATTTGCATTTGGAATCTGTTGCTGTCAACTCTCAAGATGAGATCCAAAGAGTTGTCACTATCAGTGAAGCAAGCCATCATTAGGCTGAAAAAACTAAACAAACCCATCAGAGAGATAGCATTAGGCGTGGCCAAAACAACTGTTTGGAACATTCTTAAAAAGAAGGAATTCACCGGTGAGCTCAGCAACACCAAAAGACCCGGAAGACCACGGAAAACAACTGTGGTGGATGACCGAAGAATTCTTTCCCTGGTGAAGAAAACACCCTTCACAACAGTTGGCCAGATCAAGAACACTCTACAGGAGGTAGGTGTATGTGTGTTAAAGTCAACAATCAAGAGAAGACTTCACCAGAGTGAATACAGAGGGTTCACCACAAGATGTAAACCATTGGTGAGCCTCAAAAACAGGAAGGCCAGATTAGAGTTTGCCAAACGACATCTAAAAAAGCCTTCACAGTTCTGGAACAACATCCTATGGACAGATGAGACCAAGATCAACTTGTACCAGAGTGATGGGAAGAGAAGAGTATGGAGAGGGAAATGAACTGCTCATGATCCTAAGCATACCACCTCATCAGTGAAGCATGGTGGTGGTAGTGTCATGGCGTGGGCATGTATGGCTGCCAATGGAACTGGTTCTCTTGTATTTATTGATGATGTGACTGCTGACAAAAGCAGCAGGATGAATTCTGAAGTGTTTTGGGCAATATTATCTGCTCATATTCAGCCAAATGCTTCAAAACTCATTGGATGGCTCTTCCCAGTGCAGATGGACAATGAACCAAAGCATACTGCAAAAGCAACCAAAGAGTTTTTAAGGGGAAGAAGTGGAATGTTATGCAATGGCCAAGTCAATCACCTGACCTGAATCCGATTGAGCATGAATTTCACTTGCTGAAGACAAAACTGAAGGGAAAATGCCCCAAGAACAAGCAGGAACTGAAGACAGTTGCAGTAGAGGCCTGGCAGAGCATCACCAGGGATGGAACCCAACTTCAGGTGATGTCTATGCGTTCCAGACTTCAGGCTGTAATTGACTGCAAAGGATTTGCAACCAAGTATTAAAAAGTGAAAGTTTGATTTATGATAATTATTATGTCCCATTACTTTTGGTCCCTTAACAAGTGGGAGGCACATATGCAAACTGTTGTAATTCCTACACCATTCACCTGATTTGGATGTAAATACCCTCAAATTAAAGCTGACAGTCTGCATTTAAAGCACATCTTGTTCGTTTAATTTCAAATCCATTGTGGTGGTGTATAGAGCCAAAAATTTTAGAATTGTGTCGATGTCCCAATATTTATGGACCTGACTGTAAGTCCTGCCTCCAGTGCATTTAAGTAGCCGAACCTGGCAGAATAAAAGTTTAGATTCTCACTACTCCTGCACTCCCCCGTCCCGTACTTTTATCAATCAAATAAAACTCCCCTTCACAGTAAAGATCACTGCTAAGGCCTAACAAAGTATGATCACAGCAATTAAATAGGTAAGCAGATACATTTAAAACCAGGAACACACCACAGAATCCTCATTAGATATAAAACCCAATAAATAATATGCTCAGTATCAAAATACTGAGAATGAAAAATATGAATGAAGTGATAAAGTGCAGAAAGAATAATAAGAAAAAGTGCTATAATGCAAAAAGAGAATAAAAAGAAAATTCATTATGTGACATCCATTATGTGCAATAATACTAATATACAGGTGCGAAAACAACACTACAGTGGTACACAATCTGTCAGGACCCAAGGTTCCCCTTCATCAAAACAATATGTTTGAGGATATCACTGTGGAAGCTTTTTTGGCACCAGCTGAATGCTCCAAAAATGGTGTATATAAAAATGATGTTCCTTAAGTGTGAGTCAAACATACAAAAGAAGGGCTCCTTATATGGTGTCTTAGAGCTGAAATTGACAACTAACCTAGTGTGTCAGCTACCAACTACCGTACAACGGGACTATTCCAAGAGTTAGCACACTAGTGGCTCCCCTACAACGAAGACCAGATCCCTGTATAGGGGTTAAAAGATGAAAACTAGGGGTCCGCCAGGATAACGACCTCAGGTCTAGCCCAACATCAAACCTTTTAGTTGACACAGTGGTTCCACAACCATCGTCTCTAACACACTTGATGCAAAGGAAAATGTGATTCATCAGACAAGGGCACCTTCTTCTATTGCTCCAAGGTACAGTTCTAATGGTTACCTTCACATATCCATTATACAGTATATGCTTTCAGCAATGGACAGAGTCGGTATGGACATGGGCAAGTCTGTGGTTATACAGTCCCATACACAACAGACCATGATAGACTGTGTGTCCTGACATGTTGCTATCACAATCAGCAATAAATTTTTCAGCAATTTGCTCTACTGTTGCTCTTCTATGGGATCAGAAAGGCTAGCCTTTGCTTCCCATGTTCATCAATGTGCCTTAGGCATCCATAACCCTGTCACTGGTTCACCAATTGTCTTTCCTTAGACCTCTTTTGGTAGGCCCCTTAAGCAGTGTCGGACTGGGGTTCCTTGGGCCCATCAGAGGAAATTATTCCTCGGGCCCAACCCCCATATCATCAATAAAGTCTAATAGGTTTTGATTAAAAAACACAGACCCTAGTGGTAGGTGACTGGCTCAAAAGGCAACTCCAAATGTTTTTTTTTCTCTTCGACCTTTGGAGCCCACTATGGGATCAGAGTGTTGGCCCACCGGATGATCCTTTGGTACTCTGGTGAGTCAGTCTGACCATGCCCTTATAATGCATGCTAGGAATAACCCACAAGACCTGCTTGTTTGGGGATGCCCTAACCCAGTGGTCGGCAAACCGCGGCTCGCGAGCCACAAGCGGCTCTTTAGCCCCTTGAATGCGGCTCTTACAGGTGACCTGTGTGGCGGCGCTGCAAAATTTTCTAACTCCGCTACTGTCGTTACGCTAAGCGCAGCTGCGCATGGAGTCCTGGGCGGCGTGCGGTCCGGACTCATATGGAAAGGAGAGGGCCCCCGCCGGCGGCCGCTCTGAGCCCCGCTCTGCCTGCCTCTTTAAGAGACTCGATGAGCAGTGGCTGTGAGTGAGCGTGCCACGTCTGTCTGACGTTGCCACAGCTCCACCCCCAGAGCAGAGAAGAAGAACCAGCGGCAGCCAGCCACAGCCCACAGACTCTGCCAGGGAAGGCCCGCGACCCGCCGCCGCATACACACAGAAGACTCTTCTGAGACTGTGACAGGAGGCAGCCAAGTTCCAACAGTTACTGGTAGGTAGGTTGGTTAATTATAACAACTTAGTTACTGGATCCCATTCCCACAATCTCACCCATCCCAGTAGTGCTAGCCGGTGTACTGTAACTAGCCCGCCCTGGTTCTGTTTGGACTGGACTGGAGAAATGTGCATGGGGGGGAGTCATGAGAGAGATGTCTGTGCATGTGCTGGCACTGCTGGAGAAATGTGCCATGGGGCCGCCCTGGTTCTGTTTGAACTGGAGAAATGTGCATGGCGGGGCGAATGACTCAGAGTCATGAGAAAGATGTGCCAAACCAGGGTGGCCCCATGGCACTTTTCTCCAGCAGTGCCAGCACATGCACAGTCATCTCTCTCATGACTCCCCCCCCCCAATGCACATTTCTCCAGTCCAGTCCAAACAGAACCAGGGCGGCCGCGGCCCCATGGCACATTTCTCCAGCAGTGCCAGCACATGCACAGACATCTCTCTCATGACTCTGAGTCATTCGAACCCCCCCAATGCACATTTCTCTAGTCCAAACAGAACCAGGGCGGCCCCATGGCACATTTCTCCAGCAGTGCCAGCACATGCACAGACATTTCAGATTCATGAGAGAGATGTCTGTGCATGTGCTGGCACTGCTGGAGAAATGTGCCATGGGGCCGCAGCCGCCCTGGTTCTGTTTGGACTGGAGAAATGTGCATTGGGGGGGGGCCCTTATTGTTTTTCGCCCAGGGCCTCATTTCACCTAGAACCGGCCCTGCCTGTGGAATGCATTTGTGTTCCGCAAAGCTGGACAGGGCGTGTACATCTCATATCACCCATATTTCCTCCCACTATTATCATCACTCAGGAAGCCGGAGTAATCGAGGGTGTACACACCTCCTTCCAAACGTCGGAACATGCTGCGTCACAACAGGAAGTGATGAGGGTAGTGAAAGGTAGTGAAAAAAAATTTGGCTCTTAAAAGAAATTTCAATCGCGGTTTTGTTGATGTTTGGCTCAGTTGACTAAAAAGTTTGCACACCACTGCCCTAACCCAGTCATCTGTTCATTGCAGTTTAGCCTTTATCAAAGTCGCTCAGATACTTTCCCATTTTTTCTTCTTCAGATTCCATGACTGACATTTCTTATGCTGTGAAATAAATCAATGTTAATCACGTCTCCTGTCAGTGGTTTATGTTATGACTGATTGTCGTTTGTATGTGAGCTGGGCTTCTAATCATCTGCCTTTGTCATTTAGGCACTGGTGAGGTTTATGTATGCTATGAAGAAGGGATATAGAAAGGTTACCTATCACAACTGGCGTCATGGATTCAATGTTGCACAAACCATGTTCACACTTCTGATGGTATGTCTTAGCTGACCATGTATTTCATGGAAATGCATTTGTATATCTTGCACTGTAAAAACCTCTTGAAGGACTGAATAATTCTTCCAGCTCTGTTCAAACTAAGGATTGTCCTTAGTAAATTTCAGCAGTAGTGTCAAGAAATCCGACTCTTGTTTAACGCTTATTTCCTTATTTATAGACTGGGAAGCTAAAGCGCTATTATACAGAGCTAGAAGCCATGGCCATGGTTACTGCAGGGTTTTGCCATGATATAGATCACAGAGGAACTAATAATCTTTACCAGATGAAGTGAGTTTTACATTTATATCGTTTATTATGAATGCAACGGTTTCATCAAATGCATCAAACATTCAATTAATTTACGGATGATTCATGTCTGCTTGCCATAGCCATACCAATATTGTCACAGATACAGTATGGCTGATAATGAGTATTCGTACAATAATAATGTCTATGGCAAAAACTGTTAGGGTGCTATTACATGTGTATTAGCGAACACAGGTAACACTTGCGGTGTAATTGTATGCGGTATGTTGTATCATGCTAACATTTTTAGTCAACATTTTTTACTTTAGATGAGAATAAATAAATGTATGAACATGTGTTGCAAAAGTTTGTCATAGTTCTGATAGATATAGACATCAGATGTCAGGTAGTCACTAGTGTAATTTAATTATAATATAATCACAGAGTACCTTCACCAGTGTAAAATCTCTGGTTTAGCACTTTTCGCGGGTATCCTTTTTCTCGAAATCTCTGATATAGAATGGTGCCCTCTTTCTCAAAATCCTCATCCCTTGTACAGTTCCTCCGTATTCTGAGGAACTGTCCCTTTGGGATCCCCTTCTTTAGTGGGGTGAGATGAAAACTCCCCCACTGCAGAAAACTGTTAGTAGAGGTCTCTTTACAATGTAAGGTTGTCGACTTCCGGTCACGTGACTTCCGGTTTTCAGCGCGCGGGTATTTAGAGCGACGCTGACTGCATGTAGGTATGGACAGACACCGGACTTTCCATCTAGATGGCCACCACTGCATCACCAATGTAGCTGTGCTGACCCAGAATGACCTAATTATCATACCCTCTCCAGGCCTGGCAAGTCAGCTGGGATTAAGGGAAGTATAATACCACATTTTCCCCTCTATGCTACATCAATAGTTACTTTGATTAGCCTTTCCTACTGTGATTCCAATTTTACTTATACAGCCATATTAGTACTATTAGTAGTTAACTGGTCTGCTGTATACTTTAAAAGGGGCTTATTAGTATAAGCATTGTGGACATTAGGTGTGTGATGCAGATGCATGATATTTGGTCCCAAATTTGTGGGAAGCGTTATTCTTTTTGGCCATGAAAATTATCATATGGGCATTATCACAATAGTTTAATCTGATTCGCACACATATTATATCCCCCATTTTTGTATAGTTTGATTTGTGGGAGGAGCTGAGCGAGGAACAGAATAGGCATGCCTACGTACCGTCCTGACCTAACTGGCTGGAGTGTGCCCGACGCCAGTGACGAGGTAAGGCCTGAATAAGTGGGCCACCCAAGAGGAGAGTATGAAGAAGGGGATGGGAGGGAGGGGCAAGAACCGGCCGCCCTCCTGCTTGTAGGAGGGGGTTTAAATACGCTAAGTGCGCTCCTCCCACAATTACAGGCTGCAAGCAGCCTTCAATATTTGTGGGAGGAGCTGAGCGAGGAACAGAATAGGCATGCCTACGTACCATCCTGACCTAACTGGCTGGAGTGTGCCCGACGCCAGTGACGAGGTAAGGCCTGAATAAGTGGGCAAAAGAGAACTGGCACGTTGCAGGGTATGGAATATTTATTGAAGCATTGAGGCCTACAATGCCAAGGAACAAAAGGCTCTGGATATCTCAGCCTGTGGATTCGGAATGTACCTTGCAAAGCAGGACAACCTCCAATGGCCCATCTTGCGGATGATGTGCGCCGATACCTGGTGACTAGAAGCTGCGGACGCGGCCCCTATACAAAAGGAGTGCCCGGATATCGTGCTAGGGTTGGAACCCAACCCTGCGGCCAGGGTGCGGATGTTGGAGATGAACAGGGTTGAAGACAGGGGCTTACCGTTGACCGGGAGCAAGGGGTCGTCTAAAGCGGGAGATGGAGGGAGGCCAGGAGCTCCTGGAGCACCTTGATAGGACACCAACAGTTGGCCGTAGGGTAAAAATTCCACCTCCATGGGAGGACCGGCTTGATTGGTCTTGGAGGACGGAATGGACAGGATGAAGTGGTCGGAGTGCCAGGCGAGATGTCGCCTGAGCAGGGTTGCCCGGGAGATGGCGCTGCAGGTGAACTCCCCGGGTCTGAGGAACCCATAGAACCCGAGGTACATGGCCGCTTGTAATGATACTTGCTGATTGGCCAAAGGGAGACCGTCTAGGCCTACAGACAATCTGCGGAACCCGCCCGACACTGGTTGCCTAAGTACCCAGACCGCCGCGCTAACGCTGAGGGGCTTTGATGCCTCAAGCCTGGCAAAAAGCTGGAGCAACTAGCCCAGCCCGAGGGGACGCCCTGAGGTCCCCTGATCAGGAATCAGAGTGCAGACCGCCCAGGTGAGATTGAGCAAACCATGATGTAGCAAAGAACACAAGAATGCCGCTTGAGTGGGAGCAGAGTACAATACCTGATGTAACCATAGTTGTCGAGATAATGGGTGACCATGTCCAAACCCCCGTGATGACCCGGATCCAATGCAATCAGGGATTCAAAAATGCGGAACCCGAACCGGATAACAGAAACCACTGGATACTGCTGGAAAACCCAGAGCGTCTCAGGCAAATGTATCGGATCCCGAATGGGATGCGAACAGCCTGTGGGCAAAAAGACCTGAGCGATTCAGGGAATACGTAACCTGGGTGAATCAGGAAAACATACGACCTGGAAATACCGCCAACCTGAAAGAGACAGGAAAATACCGAACCTGAGTGATTCAGGGAATACGTAACCTGGGAAAATCAGGAAAACATACGACCTGGAAATACCGGCAACCTGAATGACAGAGGAAAAATACAAAACCTGAGCGATTCAGGGAAACCTAAACCTGAGCGATTCAGGAGAACACCTGACCTGAGCGATTCAGGGAAACACCTGACCTGAGTGAATCGGGGAAAACGTAGACCTGAGTGACCTGGGCACATACACAACCCGAACATGAACCTGGGCGACTCTGGAACATGAACCCGAGAGATCCAGGTAAAACATGGACCCGAGCGATTCAGGGAAATGCATGAACCCGAGCGATCCAGGAAACACGCAACCCGCGCGACTCCGGGGAATTTAGACCTGGGTGAAAGGGCAATACGTGAATTTTGAGCTAATCTGGGAAATACATGGACCATGTCCAAAACCCCGAACCTGAATCATAAGGGAACGGAATGAACATGGCATAGAAAGGATCGCAACCCAACCGAATCAACGGACAGCGCTGCCAACTCTCCGGTGATACCGGAGACCTAGGAATGGAGGTTTGTGATGAATGAAGGAAGGCTCTGAGCTGCGGAGGAGCGTCATGCCGCCACCCGGCTGGAACTTACCTGAAACCCGGCACCGTGGAGTGACCGGGCACGGAGGAGCGCTGCGACACAATTGAGGATGGATTGAAATTCCGGTGGCCTGAGGCCCTGCTTACATGAAAATAAGCTTGCGTTGGTACGAGACCCGGAGAGAGGTGCGATCTGGTGGCACTGGAAAGAGGCGACGGAGAACCAGGATGCAGCCTGGACGACCTGAGCGATTCAGGGAACACGCCGGACCTGAGCGATTCAGGGAACACGCCGGACCTGAGCGATTCAGGAACACCCCAGACCTGAGCGATTCAGGGGACACACCAGACCAGAGCGATTCAGGGAACACACCAGACCTGAGCGATTCAGGGAACACACCAGACCCGAGCGATCCAGGGAACATCACCCCTAAGTGACTAAGGGGAGGCAACCCAGCGATTCAGGGAACCTGACCCCTGAGCCACCCAGGGAAGACATGACACATGTGACTTTGGGAACATGACATCTGTGAATTGGAGAAAACATAACCTTGAGCGAATCAGGGAAGACATGCCACCTGCGATTCTTGGGTAGATGACACCTGCAATTTGGAGAAAAAACACGACGCCTGAGCGACTCAGGGAAGACAAACCTGACTGAATCAGGGAAGACATGACACCTGCGATTCCAGGAACATGACACCTGCGATTTGGGGAAAAACATGACACCTGCGTTTGAGGAAAACATGACACTTGATCGATTCAGGGATCCGGGAAGACATAACACCTGAGCGATTCAGGGAGACATTACACCTGAGCGATTCACGGGGACATTGCACCTGAGCGATTCACGGGGACATTGCACCTGAGCGATTCAGGGAGACATTGCACCTGAGCGATTCAGGGAGACATTGCACTTGAGCGATTCAGGGAGACATTGCACTTGAGCGATTCAGGGAGACATTGCACCTGAGCGATTCAGGGAGACATTGCACTTGAGCGATTCAGGGAGACATTGCACCTTAGCGATTCAGGGAGGCATTACATCTGAGCGAAACAGGGAGACTTTGCACCTGAGTGATTCAGGGAGACATCACACCAGAGCGAATCGGGGAGACATTGCCCCTGAGCGACTCCGGAAGACATACACTAGAGTGCTTCAGGAAAGACATT
Organism: Bufo bufo; assembly: GCF_905171765.1. Lineage (NCBI taxonomy): Eukaryota > Metazoa > Chordata > Amphibia > Anura > Bufonidae > Bufo > Bufo bufo. The sequence goes on along the minus strand of NC_053390.1, from coordinate 540,705,699 downwards.
TTCCCTGGGTGGTACTGGGAACATTGCAAAGCGGATTGGGGACCTTATTTCATGGAGTGAATACGGGATTACTAGCGCCCGAGCACCTCAGGGAGCACGTCATGCCTGAGCGAAACGGGGATGACATCGCCCCTGAGCGAGTCAGAGGACAAATGACACCTAGTGGCTGCAGGGACTTAATTTATTATTAATTTTTCACCAGCATTGCGGGGGTTAACAGGTAGCAGGCCAACAGCCAGAACAAGCATGGTATTGAATAAAAGGTTCACTTTTTTTTTTTTTTTACAACAGCAGTGCGGGGGTTAACAGACAGCAGGCCAACAGCCAGACCCAGCCTGGCATCAAATTTTTTTCACAGCCGGCGATTCGTTCATAGGAGAGCTGCTGCTCTGCTAGTCCTGGCGCCCGGGACCCCGCACTGGGAAAATGGCAGGAAGACCGCATGGATGGTTGCATTGCTAACATTGACAAAATGGGAACTCCCCTGGCTTGAATGAACCATGGCCTGATGTGCATGCTTGTGGAGCCGTCCCCGCTTGCCCCCTTCACTCTTAGTGAGGCGCGCCGCCCCAACTTGCCGCGCATGCGCCGGAGGGCCCGGTACTTGGAGGGGGGAGGCGTCGCGATCTGCACGCTCCGGCAGCAGCCGCGACGGCGGGACCCAGTGGAGCTTCAGGTCGGCCCGGATCGGGGAACACGAGGTGCCGGTGGTAGGATTGTAGCATTTACCGGAGCAGTTGCGGCGGCGGGCAGTGCGGGGGTTTGACGGGCAGCTGCGCGCTGCCAACCCTGGACCCCCTGAACAGGGAACACGAGGTGCCGGTGGCGGCGCGTCCGACCAGGCCGCAGAGCGGCTATACCTATAACAAGAAACGCGGCGGGCAGCACGAACGGGCTGCGGGGAGATGCCCCGCCGGGAGACGCGACCGGAAGTGACGTCTGGCGCTGAAGCTGCTGGAGCAAGGACTGGCCGCCCTCCTGCTTGTAGGAGGGGGTTTAAATACGCTAAGTGCGCTCCTCCCACAATTACAGGCTGCAAGCAGCCTTCAATATTTGTGGAGTTTTTCTGCTATATGTGGTCCCCTGATGAACTGACCCCAGAGAATGGTTCAGAGAAATGTGTCGGGACAAAGTTTGCATTCCTGGGACATATGGTATGTGCTCCTTTTTACCACTGGTGATCATTTTTGGACGCCGCTGGTTTATTTGGGAGCATATATGTATTATGTGCGATTATTTATCTATGTTGTGACTTTATTATTATCTGATACATGCATTAACCAATGACATTACTGTTCGACTGTAGCCATAATAGGTCTCTTCTCGGGTGGGGGTATCTATCCCTTGTCAGGGACATATAGGGCCTATCAGGAGGTTCCTAACACGGGATGGCCCATATCGGGGCGGCCATTCCATTTTTGCTAGGCACGGCTTGTAGTTTGATAGGGCAAGAGTGAGGGTTAGATATTTTTCCTTTCCTTGTCCCGTCCAGCCTTATTGCCAATTACTTTTTATGGGCACAATCTGGGTGAGTTTTAATGATTATCAGTAAAGGTTACGTTTTACACATGTGTTGTAAAAGGACAGTCAAGCCTATAAGGAAATGTCTTGGAGGTATAACTAGCTATTGTATCTAATACTATGTGAAATTCTCAATAGATCTCATCATTATAGTTATCAGTGATGGCCAGATCGCCGTGTTCGCCCGCGAACACATGCGGGCTGCCATCTTAACTCACAAGTCCGGCGATGCACAGGTAAGTCCTTACCTGTACCTGTGCGCGAGCCGGTCTGAAACAAATGCGGTCACCGGGAGCAGGCAGTTCCGAGAACAGCCGCTGGGGGCCTTCATCGGGCTGTTCTCGGAACTGCCTGCTCCCGGTGACCGCATTTGTTTCAGACCGACTCGCGCACAGAGACAGGTAAGGACTTACCTGTGCATCGCCGGACTTGTGAGTTAAGATGGCAGCCCGCATGTGTTCGCGGGCAAACACGGACGAACTGGCCATCACTGGTAGTTATAAGCTGGCAGCAGTTAATTATCAAATTGCACCAATAGCAAAGTTTAGAATCTAAAATTAAAGGGGTTGTTTCATTACAGGCGATGTGGGCATATCGCTAGGATATGCCCCCATTGTCTTATAGGTGCAGGTCCGACCACTGGGACCCCCACCTATATCGAGAACGGAGCCGCCCTCCACTCATTTTCAATGGGGCCGCCCCATTTTCTATGGAGATGCTATTTCCGTCAAGCCCATAGAAGTGAATGGGAGAGGTGGTCGGTCATGCGCGGTGTCCTCCCATTCAGTTCTATGGGGAGCCAACTTGGTGGTGGCTGGTCCAGAGTCCTCCAGCCACCACTTTGCGGGGCTCTGTTTTTGATATAGGTTAGGTTCCTAGCAGTGGGACCCACACCTATAAGACAATGGGAGCATATCTCAGCAATATGTCCCCATTGTCTATGATGAGACAACCACTTTAAGGCCTCATGCACAGGACCATTGAAGTTAATGCAGTGTTAAGCTCTGCCTCTTTCCCAAACTTCTTGCCTGTCTGTGAGCTCATGCTAGTGCACAGAGTCACTCTCCAGCTGAAGATGAAAGGGAATTGAGAAATGAGACACTTCTCTGGCTGCTTTCTGTAGAGTTTGCAGATGTCCATGAAGAAAGAAATATTGACAAACTTTCCTGTTCAGGTTATGCTTCTTTTTTCTTGTATTTCAGGGCATAGTGTCTCTTTAAAGTGTCAAAAGGCATACTCAGCATGTTCCATTTCATACTGAAATACATACTAGTATACCAGTAAACCAGTATACTTTACATATTTAATATTATTCAAACTGTATCTAACATGAGAAACTTTCTAAGTAGAGAGGGTTACACTTTAAATTTACTTAGTCATATGTTGTTTTATTAACTATCTGCTTTCCACAGATCTCAACATCCTTTAGCAAAATTACATGGATCTTCAATTTTGGAAAGACATCACTTGGAGTTTGGAAAGTTTCTACTGGCAGATGAGGTGATAAGACACATAGGTTAAAGGGGAAATCCAGTAAAATAAAGCTTAAAGGGGTTGGATCAAAAGTTGTGATTGTCACTTGATGTCAGTGAATGGAAAAGTTCATGTTTTTATGTAATGGCTTAAAACCTTCGGAAAGCTTCAATTTACTTGCCAAGCCTTGAAATTTTGTCACTAAGACCTGACTAGGACAGGTTTCCACAATGGAAGTAAAAAAAAGTGAAATTGCAACTGACTATAAATCAAAATGTAGAAATATCAAGAAATTGAAACATAAACTGAAATACAATGTTGAATTATGTTTTTCATTATTGAATCATTAAAATGCTACCCAAAGTATATGTATGTTATCAAGCAGGAATAGATGAGCAGATTCATATTTTTTGTTTTGCCATGTAAATGATTCAATATAAGCGATAGCTGTTAATCATTGATAGGATTGCCCACTGGACCCCTAAGCAGAGTAAGAGCAGGAATTTAAATGAATAAAAGTATGTAGCAATCAACATGCTCAGTTTATCTTTCTCTGTTAGGCCTCTTTCACACTTGCGTTGTCCGGATCCGGCGTGTACTCCACTTGCCGGAATTACACGCTGGATCCGGAAAAACGCAAGTGTACTGAAAGCATTTGAAGACGGAACCGTCTTCCAAATGCTTTCAGTGTTACTATGGCACCCAGGACGCTATTAAAGTCCTGGTTGCCATAGTAGGAGCGGGGATCGGGGGAGCGGTATACTTACAGTCCGTGCGGCTCCCGGGGCGCTCCAGAATGACGTCAGAGCGCCCCATGCGTATGGATGACGTGATCCATGCGATCACATGATCCATGCGCTTGGGGCGCCCTGACGTCATTCTGGAGCGCCCGGGGAGCCGCACGGAAGGTAAGTATACTGCTCCCCCGCTCCCCGCTACACTTTACCATGGCTGCCAGGACTTTAGCGTCCCGGCAGCCATGGTAATCATTCAGAAAAAGCTAAATGTCGGGTCCGGCAATGCGCCGAAATGACGTTTAGCTTAAGGCCGGATCCGGATCAATGCCTTTCAATGGGCATTAATTCCGGATCCGGCCTTGCGGCAAGTGTTCCGGATTTTTGGCCGGAGCAAAAAGCGCAGCATGCTGCGGTATTTTCTCCGGCCAAAAAACGTTCCTTTCCGGAACTGAAGACATCCTGATGCATCCTGAACGGATTTCTCTCCATTCAGAATGCATTAGGATAATCCTGATCAGGATTCTTCCGGCATAGAGCCCCGACGACGGAACTCTATGCCGGAAGACAAGAACGCAGGTGTGAAAGAGCCCTAATATGATGCTGGCAGGTCAGGCACCATGCTCAATGTGACAGGTAAGCTTTAAATAAATAAGCCCTTTTAGGCTTTTACATGTTGAGAACATCCATTGTACTCTACCTGTATAGCTGTGCATGGACATTATTTCACTTGGGTTTCGGCTATTCACACTTTATGCACATATACTGTTCAAATATAATGTGTTTTCTCTCAAATATTCTACTTTTTTGTAACAGTCTATGAACATTTACCAGAATCTCAATAGAAGACAGCACGAACATGTCATTCACCTGATGGACATTGCAATCATAGCTACAGATTTGGCCCTTTATTTTAAGTGAGTAAAGAAGTCATCAGAGTACTGATTGTGTTCTAGTTTATGGTGCATGAGTTACTTTTTATTTTCGAGTTACTTATTTGTTTGGTAGAGTGGTTCACGGCTAACAATTGGCCCCACTGATCAATATATAACACATTTATTTGCCCTAAAAAATGACATTAAGGCCTCATGCACACGACCGTTTTTTTTTTTTACGGTCCGCAAAAACGGGGTCCGTAGGTCCGTGATCCGTGACCGTTTTTTCGTCCGTGGGTCTTCCTTGATTTTTGGAGGGTCCACGGACATGAAAAAAAAGTCGTTTCGGTGTCTGCCAGGCCGTGCGGAGCCAAACGGATCCGTCCTGAATTACAATGCAAGTCAATGGGGACGGATCCGTTTGACGTTGACACAATAAGGTGCAATTGCAAACGGATCCGTCCCCCATTGACTTTCAATGTAAAGTCAGGAGTCCCTTTTATACCATTGGATCTGAGTTTTCTCCAATCCGATGGTATATTTTAACTTGAAGCGTCCCCATCACCATGGGAACGCCTCTATGTTAGAATATACTGTCGGATATGAGTTAGATCGTGAAACTCAAATCCGACAGTATATTCTAACACAGAGGCGTTCCCATGGTGATGAGGACGCTTCAGGTTAGAATATACTAAAAGAACTGTGTACATGACTGCCCCTTGCTGCCTGGCAGGTGCTGCCAGGCAGCAGGGGCAGACCCCCCCCCTGTTTTTAACTCATTGGTGGCCAGTGCGGCTGGCCCCCCCTCCCCCCTGTAGTTAACTCTTTGTTGTCCAGTGCGGCCGGTCCCCCTCCCTCCCCTGTAGTTAACTCATTGGTGGCCAGTTGGCCCCCCCTCCCTCCCCTGTAGTTAACTCTTTGTTGTCCAGTGCGGCCGGCCCCCCCCTTCCCTCCCCTGTAGTTAACTCGTTGGTGGCCAGTGGGCCCCCCCTCCCTCCCCTGTAGTTAACTCTTTGTTGTCCAGTGCGGCCCGCCCCCCCTCCCTCCCCTGTAGTTAACTTGTTGGTGGCCAGTGGTCCCTCCCCCCTCCCTCCCCCTCCTAATTAAAATCTCCCCCCCGATCATTGGTGGCAGCGGAGAGTACCGATCGGAGTCCCAGTTTAATCGCTGGGGCTCCGATCGGTAACCATGGCAACCAGGACGCTACTGCAGTCCCGGTTGCCATGGTTACTTAGCAATTTGTAGAAGCATTATACTTACCTGCGAGCTGCGATGTCTGTGTCCGGCCGGGAGCTCCTCCTACTAGTAAGTGACAGGTCTGTGCGGCGCATTGCTTAATGATCTGTCACTTACCAGTAGGAGGAGCTCCCGGCCGGACACAGACATCGCAGCTCGCAGGTAAGTATAATGCTTCTACAAATTGCTAAGTAACCATGGCAACCGGGACTGCAGTAGCGTCCTGGTTGCCATGGTTACCGATCGGTGCCCCAGCGATTAAACTAGGACTCCGATCGGTACTCTCCGCTGCCACCAATGATAGGGGGGGAGAGTTTAATTAGGAGGGGGAGGGAGGGGGGAGGGCCCACTGGCCACCAACGAGTTAACTACAGGGGAGGGAGGGGGGCCCACTGGCCACCAATGAGTTAACTACAGGGGAGGGAGGGGGGGGCCGGCCGCACTAGCCACCAATGTGTTAACTACAGGGGGGGCCCTGCCCCCTGCTGCCTGGCAGCACCTGCCAGGCAGCAGGGGGCAGTCATGTACACAGTTCTTTTAGTATATTCTAACCTGAAGCGTCCCCATCACCATGGGAACGCCTCTGTGTTAGAATATACTGTCGGATCTGAGTTTTCACGAAGTAAAAACTCAGCTCTGAAAAAGCTTTTATGCAGACGGAGCCGTCTGTATAAAAGTAACCTACGGCCACGGATCACGGACACGGATGCCAATCTTGTGTGCATCCGTGTTCTTTCATGGACCCATTGACTTGAATGGGTCAGTGAACCGTTGTCCGTCAAAAAAATAGGACAGGTCATATTTTTTTGACGGACAGGATACACGGATCACGGTCTCGGCTGCAAAACGGTGCATTTTCCGATTTTTCCACTGACCCATTGAAAGTCAATGGGTCCGCGAAAAAAAACGGAAAACGGCACAACGGCCACGGATGCACACAATGGTCGTGTGCATGAGGCCTAAAGTGAATGAACTTGTAATTTTTTTTTAAAAAAGTTATCTTAAAGTTAAAACTTGGTATTAAAAGGCTCACCTAGGCAAAGATACTAGTGCACTACTCACTACTTTATTAATGCAAAACACAGTCTCCTAGGAATTTGCTCTCCAGAGTTAGTTTACTGGGGCTCACTCAGCATATGTTTAAAGGGATTGTCCCATGAAAAACATTCTACATTTTTCAAACCAGCACCTGGATCTGAACACTTTTGTAACTGCATGTAATTAAAAATGTAGTATATCTACTGAGTTATTCATTAAAATCTCTCTGTATAGTGCTACCCGCTGTTACTTCTGCTCTTTATTTCTTCGTCCGCTTCAGTTACATTACATCGCTGAGATGGACGCACATGCTCAGTTCCATCCTTCAACTGCCACCAGCCCTATCTACTGTTGGAAGCTGTGAGTGTTACAGGGAGAGAGCTGTAGCAAAAAGTACTAACTCCCTGAGAAATTAAATGTCCCCTGTGTTGCAGCAGAAAGGACAGCCCCTGAGCTGCCAGCTTGAAGAGAATCTAGCAAAGCAATTGGAGCAATGAATATGGGGGGGGGGTCTCTGGATCCATGTGGGGTACAGAACTGGTTCTAGATTTTTTACAATAACCCCTTAATGTACGTGTGCGGCGCTGGCGGGGTCTTTAAATATGGTGCCCGCACCTGAGAGCTGCGGACGCCATAGCTACGGGTGGCTGTCTGCTTCTCATAGCAGATACCCGCGACTCATGTCCGCAACTGGCAGTAATGCCGATCGTGGACATTTAACCCCTCAGATTCAATCCTGACCACAGCATCTGAGCTCTCTGAAAACCGAAAGCGCGCGCTTTTGGTTATGCTCCAGCTCCCCCGTGTGGCGATCGGAGGAGCCGGAGTGTGTATGCAGCAGCCCCTATCTTTGTGAATAGCAGGAGGCTGCTGCATAGTATTTCCTATGGAGCCCTTGCCTGTAATAGGGCTCTATAGAAAACTAGTAAAATCATCATAGGTTCCAATGCAAGTGCATTGGAGTCTATGATAATAGCAATCTAATAATTGAATGTTATAGTTCCCTATGGGAACTATAAAAAAAAGTGTAAAAAAAAGTTTTAAAAATGCAAAAAATCACCCCCCTTTTCCTAAAATAAATATAAAAGTAAAAAAAATAAAAAATACACATCATCAAATACACATATAAAAATATATTCCCCATACGGCAAACATGGCCAATTCATTTTGGTCGCTTCATTTTCTACAAAATAATTTAATAAAAAGTGATCAAAAAGTCATATACACCCCAGAATGGTATCAACGAAAAGTTCAGATCGCTCCGCAAAAAATGCCCTGTACACATAATTACAAAAAAGTTATAGGGGTCAAAATATGTCGACAATAAAAAATAAAACTGATTTTTTTTCCCACTTTTTAATTTTTTTATTACAACGCAAGAAAAACTATGCATATAAGGTATCACCGGGGTTGTACTGACCTGTAGAATAAAAGTAACTGGTCAGTTTTATCGCACATCGAATGTCGTAAATAAAAAACCTGTAAAACTGTGGTGAAGGTGTTGTTTTTTGCAATTTCACCCCATTTAGAATTTTCTTACTGCTTCCCACTACACGATATGCAATATTAAATGGTGGCATTGGAAAGTACAACTTGCCCTGCAAAAAACAAGCCCTCATATGGCTATGTGAACAGAAAAATAAAAAAAGTTATGGCTCTGGGAAGGCAGGGAGCGCTAAACAAAAATGCAAAAATAAATAAATAAAAACCTACGGGCCTGAAAGGGCTAATTAGAAGATAACCCCTTTAAAATTAAATGCGCTATGCAAATAACGCTAAAATAGTTATCTTATGTAACCAGAAGTCTTCTAAATGCCAGCATTATCTAATCCAAGAGGGTCTGCATGAAAAATGGTTCTTTACCCCTAAATATTCCTCCTTCTTGCTATTATCTACTGATCTACTTAGTATTAATTGTTGATTAGTGTTTTGCAAAATGAGAAAAAAAATAGTAAAAATTTTGAAAATGTATTGAAAAAAGCTTCACGTGTATCTGTCATCCCCTACCCCAAACTAATGTAAGTTATGCACAGGAGACATGTAGGTACAAGAATTTTCACCTAAACGTCCAAAGATTAGAGATGAGCAAATTAATTCTAAACAAATCATAGACATTACGAATAGGGATGAGCAAAGCGAGCTTCAGATCCTAGATCCAAAGTCGCTTCGCTCAAAACTTCAGATTAATGCTGTACGGAGACCCGTCTAGTTTTTCAAACGACAGTCGGCCGCAATGGCCAAAATCTGCTATTCCGGCTGACTTTAATCTTATCTGTATGGCCACCTTTAGTGCACACAGCAGGATAAATCACACTGCAAGTTAACCCTTCAAAGTGCAATAAAGTAGGAAGTTGATAGCTTTGCATAGGAGTAATAAAAGAAAATGCCCACAAATGTTCATAATCAAGAGTACCCTTGCTCCAGGGCACTACAATAGCAGTGTATTTTTCGTGGCACCCAGGGCACCCAATTTCACTTGTTTTCCCCCCATAAAACCTCAGAGAGAAAGGGATAAAAACATACAAAAAAACATAAAATAATAGAGAGAAAGACAAAAGAGGAAAAAAAAAGAGTCCTTAGAGACCTCAGAGTGTTGTATACCAATTTTCAGGCTAGTTGGAACACCTTTGATTTGGGTAAAATTATTTCGGACTAGAATTTAATTTTCTGACCGATTCGTTGGAATTGGACCCAAATTTTATTTCAAGAATTTTGCTCATCTCTACAAAGGATCCATCCTTATAGTCAATATTCACTACGTGTCATGCCCTGCTCAGACGATGTGCGGAGGTCTGCCAGATTAGCAGCACGTGTCTAATCATTTGTTTTGTTTTGGAGTCGTGCTAGATCCGCCTCCCTTCAGGGGCTCTGGGTGGGGTCATTGGCTTAAATTACTTTCACTCCCAGGGGGCCGTGCGGGTTATAGCTCAGTCAGTCTGTGGAAGTAAGGAGTGAAGGATTGGCTTTTCCGGCTCAGATAAGATAAGTTGGTTTCTTATTTCTTTGGTTTGCTGTCTTGGCTTTTGTGTGTCGTCTGTCCCCTCCTGGTTCTGAGGGAGCAGGCTGTCCCTTTTTCCCCTTTCCCCATCTCAGGGATTCTAGGGTATTCTCAGCCCAGGCACGAGGACACATTATTCCTACCTTCAAGGTCTGAATGTGGGCAAAGCAGAATAGGGAGAGCAGTTAGGGATTAGCTAGGAGGTGACCTTATCCCCAGCTTCTCGCCTAGAAAACTTGTTTTGTAATTTATGTACAAACCGGATTCCAAAAAAGTTGGGACACTATACAAATCGTGAATAAAAACTGAATGCGGAGGTGCCAACTTCTAATATTTTATTCAGAATAGAACATAAATCACGGAACAAAAGTTTAAACTGAGAAAATGTACCATTTTAAGGGAAAAATATGTTGAATCAGAATTTCATGGTGTCAACAAATCCCCAAAAAGTTGGGACAAGGCCATTTTCACCACTGTGTGGCATCGCCCCTTCTTCTTACAACACTCAACAGACGTCTGGGGACCGAGGAGACCAGTTTCTCAAGTTTAGAAATAGGAATGCTCTCCCATTCTTGTCTAATACAGGCCTCTAACTGTTCAATCGTCTTGGACCTTCTTTGTTGCACCTTCCTCTTTATGATGCGCCAAATGTTCTCTATAGGTGAAAGATCTGGACTGCAGACTGGCCATTTCAGTACCCGGATCCTTCTCCTACGCAGCCATGATGTTGTGATTGATGCAGAATGTGGTCTGGCATTATCTTGTTGAAAAATGCAGGGTCTTCCCTGAAAGAGATGACGTCTGGATGGGAGCATATGTTGTTCTAGAACCTGAATATATTTTTCTGCATTGATGGTGCCTTTCCAGACATGCAAGCTGCCCATGCCACACGCACTCATGCAACCCCATACCATCAGAGATGCAGGCTTCTGAACTGAGCATTGATAACAACTTGGGTTGTCCTTGTCCTCTTTGGTCCGGATGACATGGCGTCCCAGATTTCCAAAAAGAACTTTGAATCGTGACTCGTCTGACCACAGAACAGTCTTCCATTTTGCCACACTACATTTTAAATGATCCCTGGCCCAGTGAAAACGCCTGAGCTTGTGGATCTTGCTTAGAAATGGCTTCTTTTTTGCACTGTAGAGTTTCAGCTGGCAACGACGGATGGTACGGTGGATTGTGTTCACTGACAATGGTTTCTGGAAGTATTCCTGAGCCCATTCTGTGATTTCCTTTACAGTAGCATTCCTGTTTGTGGTGCAGTGTCGTTTAAGGGCCCGGAGATCACGGGCATCCAGTATGGTTTTACGGCCTTGACCCTTACGCACAGAGATTGTTCCAGATTCTCTAAATCTTAGGATGATGTTATGCACAGTTGATGATGATAGATGCAAAGTCTTTGCAATTTTTCGCTGGGTAACACCTTTCTGATATTGCTCCACTATCTTTCTGCGCAACATTGTGGGAATTGGTGATCCTCTACCCATCTTGGCTTCTGAGAGACACTGCCACTCTGAGAAGCTCTTTTTATACCCAATCATGTTGCTAATTGACCTAATTAGTGTTAATTGGTCTTCCAGCTCTTCGTTATGCTCAAATTTACTTTTTCCAGCCTCTTATTGCAACTTGTCCCAACTTTTTTGGGATTTGTTGACACCGTGAAATTTTGAATCAACGTATTTTTCCTTTAAAATAATACATTTACTCAGATTAAACGTTTGATCTGTCATCTACGTTCTATTACAAATAAAATATTGACATTTGCCATCTCCACATCATTGAATTCAGTTTTTATTCACAATTTGTTTAGTGTCCCAACTTTTTTGGAATCCGGTTTGTATCTTATATCCTGTCCGCCGTGACATTATAACCCGCCATACTGTGACTGCCATTACTCAGCGGTTTTGTGATGGCGTCAATTAATGCGCTAGTTGACCGCATGCAGGGATTATCCCTAGAGGTTGCAGATCTGCGTAGTTCGGTCACACGGTGTCAGAATGTTCGGGCATCAGGTGCAGGTCAAATTTGTGGGGAGCCTAAAGTCGCTCTTCCTGAGAGATTTACAGGGGGTGCGGATGATTTTATCCGCTTTAAAGAGTCATGTAAATTGTATTTTCGGCTGCGTCCATCTTCGTCAGGTGATGAAAGTCAGAGGGTTGGTATAATCATTTCTCTGCTTAATGGGGACGCACAATCCTGGGCCTTTTCTCTTCCGCCCGGTTTTCTGGCCCTCCGGTCGGTGGAAGAATTTTTCAAAGCCCTGGGATTAATTTACGATGACCCAGATCGGGTCTCGATGGCGGAATCTAAATTGCGTAATTTATTACAGGGTGAACATACTGCAGAGGTTTACTGCGTTGAGTTTAGGAGATGGGCTACAGAGTCAGAGTGGAATGACCCCGCGTTACGTAGTCAGTTTTGTCAAGGGTTATCTGAGAGGTTGAAAGATGCCCTGGCTTTTCATGAGTACCCGGATACTTTAGAGAATGCTATGTCTTTGGCAGTACGGTTAGATAGACGTATCAGAGAGAGGTGTAAGGCTCCCTCCGCGCAAGGGAGCCGTTCTGTGAGTGTCTTCGTCTCACCTGCTTCCCAGGGTGATATTACATATAGCTCTGGGGTAGGGGAGGAACCCATGCAGCTGGGTAAGATATCTTTCCGTTCTGGTAGTAGAGACTTTAGGAGATTGCATAAACTATGTTACTACTGTGGGAAAAGTGGTCATTTTGTTTTTGCTTGTCCTTTTGTTAAACCGCATGATGATAAGAAAGAGAAAAAGAAAACCGTCCTGACTCTTGGTAGTGTGAATGGAGTGGAGGAGCAAGAAGGTATGCAAGCTCCCTGTAATACTCGTTTTCTCCTTCCAGCTATGGTGGCGCTAAACTCAAGAATTTTTTTTGTTGAGGTATTCATTGACGGTGCTGGGGTAAACCTTATTGACTTTCTTTTTCTTCAAAATCTGGGTCTAAGTACTTGCACTTTAGAAAGAGAGATTCCGGTGTTTGCAATAGATTCTTCCCCTCTTTCTCAAAGGAGTCTCACTCATATTGCTCATGGTATTCAGTTAAGGGTGGGTGATTCACATGTTGAGATTATGTCTTGTTTTGTCATGAAGGATTTGCCCGCTCCTATAGTCTTAGGGTTACCGTGGTTGACAAAACATAATCCAATTATAGATTGGCAAGCAAGACAAATCTTGGTTGGGGTGAATTTTGTTCGGATAATTGTCTTGGCACATCTATCTCTGGTGTGTCCACTACGGTTCTACCTCAGTATCTCTCAGATTTTGCGGATGTCTTTTCGGAGGGTGGGGCTCAGGAATTGCCCCCTCATCTTGACTATGATTGTCCAGTTAATCTCATCCCTGGGGCTAAATTGCCAAAGTCTCGGCTTTACAATCTTTCTCAACCCGAAAGAGAGGTCATGCGCAAGTATATCGCCGAGAGTTTGGCAAAAGGCCATCTAAGTCTCCGGTGGCAGTAGGTTTATTCTTTGTAAAGAAAAAGGATGGTTCACTGAGACCTTGTTTGGATTTCCGGGAATTGAACTGTATTACGGTCCGGGATCCGTATCCCCTTCCTTTGATCTCCGACCTTTTTGATCAGATTGTTGGTGCCAAGGTGTTCTCCAAGTTGGATTTGAGAGGGGCCTACAATCCGATCAGAATCAAGGAAGGGGATGAGTGGAAAACAGCCTTCAATACGCACGAGGGTCATTTTGAGAATCTGGTGATGCCTTTTGGGTTGACGAACGCGCCAGCGGTATTTCAGCGATTCATCAATGACATTTTTCATCATTTGGTGGGGAGGTTCGTGGTAGTTTACTTGGATAACATTTTAATTTACTCTCCTGATCTGAAGACCCATCAGGATCATGTGAGACAGGTTTTGACGATCCTTCGGGAGAATAAATGATATGCCAAATTGGAGAAATGTGTGTTTTCTGTGCAGGAGCTTCCGTTTTTGGCATATCTGCTTTCTGACTCTGGTTTTCGTATGGACCCCGAAAAGGTCCGGGCGGTTCTGGAATGGGACAGACCAGAGAATCAGAAAGCTTTGATGCGGTTTTTGGGGTTTACTAATTATTATAGAAAATTTATTTTGAACTATTCTACCATTGTAAGACCTCTGACTGATATGACAAAGAATTCTCTGTTTGGTCGGATGAGACATTGCAGGCCTTTTTGACTATTAAGGAGTGTTTTGCGTCTGCTCCCATTCTGGTGCAGCCCGATGTGTCTCAGCCATTCGTGGTGGAGGTTGATGCATCAGAAGTGGGGGTTGGAGCGGTGCTGTCGCAGGGTTCATCTCCTGGCAAGTGGGTCCCGTGTGCTTTTTCTTCCAAGAAGCTCTCGGCCGCCGAGAAGAATTATGATGTGGGAGATAGAGAGTTGCTGGCCATCAAGTTGGCCTTTGAGGAATGGCGTCACTGGTTGGAGGGGGCGTCTCACTCCGTTACTGTATATACGGATCATAAGAATTTGGCTTACCTGCAATCTGCCAAGCTTCTGAACCCTAGACAGGCCTGATGGTCACTGTTTTTTACCAGGTTCAATTTTGTGGTTACTTTTCGCCCGGGGGTTAAAAACATCAAGGCAGATGCGTTGTCTCACAGTTTTCCTGGGGACGTGATTCAGAGGATCCTGCTCCGATTTTGGCTGATGGGGTGGTGGTCTCCGCTCTGTACCCCGAATTGGAGATGGAGATGTTGGGAGCCCAGGAGGGGGCTCCTGGTTCTTGTCCCCCAGGGAGGTTGTTTGTTCCCGAAGAACTGCGATACAAGGCATTCAAGGAACATCACGATACTGTCCTTGCTGGACATCCTGGTGGTAAGTACACCTGTGACCTTGTGTCCCGGAGGTTTTGGTGGCCCGGGTTATGTAAGAGCATTGAGGATTACGTGGCAGCTTGTGAAACCTGTGCACGATCTAAGGTTGCTCATACTCGACTGGCTGGTTCACTCCTTCCTTTGTCTATTCCGTCTCGTCCTTGGACGCACTTGTCTATGGACTTTATTACGGATCTGCCGAGTTCCTCCGGGAAAACAGTAATTTTGGTGGTAGTTGACCGTTTTAGCATGGCTCACTTTATATCGTTAACTAGTCTGCCTAATGCCAAGACTCTTGCACAGATTTTTGTTGATAATATCGTGAAATTGCATGGTATTCCTTCGGATGTGGTTTCTGATAGGGGCACGCAGTTTGTCTCCAGGTTTTGGAGGGCATTCTGCTCTCGGCTTGGCATTCAACTTTCGTTCTCTTCGGCTTTTTATCCGCAGTCGAATGGACAGACAGAGCGTACTAATCAAAACCTGGAGACCTACTTGAGGTGCTTTGTGGCGGAGAATCAGGAGGACTGGTCCTCATTCTTGTCCCTAGCAGAGTTTGCTTTGAATAACCGTAGGCAGGAGTCCACGGGTAAGTCACCATTTTTTGGCGCATATGGTTTTCATCCTCAGTTTGGTACCTTTTCTGGGACTAGTTCCTCTGGGATGCCAGAGGAGGAGAGATTTTCTTCTGCCTTGTCTTCTATCTGGCGGAGGATCCAAGTGAATTTGGAGACGATGGGTGAGAGGTATAAGCGAATGGCTGACAAGAGACGTGTGACTGGTCCGTACCTGTGTGTGGGTGATCTGGTGTGGTTGTCCACTAAAAATATTAAACTGAGAGTGCCATCTTGGAAACTGGGTCCAAGATTTATTGGCCCGTACAAAATATCTGCGGTGATCAATCCAGTAGCGTTTCGGCTGGATCTTCCGCAGACTTGGAGGATCCATGATGTATTCCATAGGTCTTTATTGAAAAAATATGTGAGACCGGTGGAACCATCACCATTGCCCCCACCTCCTGTTCTGGTCGATGGAAATTTAGAGTTCGAGATCTCCAGGGCTCTTGACTCTAGAGTTCTTCGGGGTTCCCTTCAGTACCTGGTACACTGGAGGGGATACGGCCCTGAGGAGAGGATGTGGGTTCCGGCGCTGGATGTCAGTGCCAGCCGACTGGTTAGGGCTTTTCACAGATCCCACCCGGATAAGGTTGGTCTGGGGTGTCTGGAGGTCACCCGTAGAAGGGGGGGTACTGTCATGCCCTGCTCAGACGATGTGATGTCCTCATTTTTCTGTAATTGTGTGAGCTGGCTTGGGAGGTCACGACACAGAGACACATGCAAAAGTGTGTTTCTCATAATGGCCTCTTTATTGCAATGAACAGTGCACGTATTTATACACAGACCGATACAATAGAAACTGTCCTATTGTACAGAAGCTTTTAGTTTCTATGTTTGGTTTCAGATAAGAAAAAGAATTGTCAGCTGTGGAATTTGTACTCTTGCCTCCCAAGGCTAAATCCCCCTCTTGTGTAAGTGCAGGTTAAACATAGATATAAAATGAATATGTATAGACGCAAAATAGACACCTTATAATTTCCCTCACATGAAAATAATATTTAATGTGTTACATTTTTTAATAAAGTTGCATTTCAGCTCCTTCCCCACCCTTTGTTAACCAGATGCAAAACAAAACATTATTTGTGAATTTCCAGTGTTTATTTCTACCAGTAATAATTTCTGATGTTAATGGCATAAATGTTAATTCTGGAGATATGTTTTCCTCCTCACAGGAAGAGAACAATGTTTCAGAAAATCGTTGATCAGTCTGAGACTTATGATGACCAGCAGAAGTGGACTGACTACTTGTCACTTGAAACAACAAGAAAAGAAATCATTATGTATGTATGCCTTCGTAATTAAATTCATCAACTCATGTTTTATGTTAATCAATGCATAGCTATAGTTTTTGTTTTTCAATCCACTTCAGAAGTAGAATGTTGTTTGAAGTCCATCAGTGTCGCCATTAATTCCCCAAAATTGGTATTGCTGCATAGATGATAGTATTACCACTATACAGTGAATAACAGCTATTATGTCTGTGCCATAGGGCTATGATGATGACAGCATGCGATTTATCTGCTATTACAAAACCATGGGAAGTCCAGAGCAAGGTCAGATATTTATTATTTTATGTTGTATTTTTGCACTGTATTTTAGATGGATCAATCATAATGGAATTGGTTGTTTTATATAGTCTTTATTTTACAGTGATCTGTGCATGCCGTACCTACAGTACACTGTAACTTGTGTAACCGCAGAGTATTTCTTTTACTTCTTTTATTTCTTTTACTGTATCTTAAAATCTAGTTGATTCACAAGTAACATAAACCAGTTTTAAAGGCGCTAGTGGTGTTATTTATTAACGGCATTTTAGATTTAATACCCCTTGCACTGGCGCATGATGTGGCTAAGTTATGTAGAGGCGCTGACCTCTACATAACTTAGGCGCATACACTGCCGGCCTAAATCTACGCCAGCTCCCTTGCTGGAGTAGATTTAGACAATTTTCTATGCCTAAAACAGGCGTAGAAAATTATAAATGAGATGGGCCGGCTGGCTCGCCCCCTTCCCCACCCACGCCATGTGTGAATTTGAAGGAGTTTCCACTTTAAATCAAATGTTATTTTTCAATTTAGTTCTACTTAGTTTCATGTGTTGCAGTTATTGATCAACATTTTTTATGAATGACATTGTTATATGTTTTTTTGACATTTATGACATCATCAGTAACATTCGAATTTAAAGTGTCACTGTACTGTCATAGCAACATATCAAAGGTTTAGAAAGATGGGGGTCTGATTGCTAAAATGAGAAGTGTTTGCATAGTGCATTGTCTCTATTTGCTACATGGACGGGCTGAATAGAAAGTCTATGGCCGTGGTCCATGTGCTAGCGGGCATTGATACGGCGCAGACAGTTTAATAAATTACCTGCCTCCTCCGGCTCTTCGTATGCCTAAATGAAATGAGACTTCAGTCATTATTTATGCCAGTTTATGGTATAAATAATTGTGAATTATCCAGGGCCTATGGTCCCACCCTTGCAATGTTCTCATTCCACCCTCACCATACCCTCTTTTCGCAGACTTAGCGAGGCCGGAAGAAATGAAGATTGTGACTAGAAAAGGCAAAAAAAGGCTTAAAGGGGTTGTGTCACTTCAGCAAATATCATTTATTATGTAGAGGAAGTTAATACAAGACACTTACTAATGTAATGTCATTATCCATATTGCTTCCTTCACTGGCTGGATTAATTTTTCCATCACATTATACACTGCTCGTTTCCAGGGCTATGACCACCCTGCAATCCAGCAGTGGTGGCCGTGCTTGCACACTATAGGAAAATGCACCAGCCTATGTGCGCTCCCGCGGTCTTGGCCATCAGAGAGGCTGGTACATTTTCCTTTAGTGTGCAGGCACGGCCACCACTGCTGGATTACAGGGTGGTCGTAATCATGGAAATGAGCATTGTATAATGTGATGGAAAAATAAATTCAGCCAGTGAAGTCAGCAATATGGATAATCACAATACAGTTAGGTCCATATATATTTGGACAGAGACAACATTTTTCTATTTTTTGTTCTGTACATTACCACAATGGATTTTGGAAATACAATTCAGATGCAGTTGAAGTTCAGACCTTCAGCTTTAATTCAGTGGTTAGAACAAAATGATTGCATAAAAATGTGAGGAACTAAATCAAATTAAATAATTGCAAATAAAATGTTGATTTCTAATACTGAAGTCTTGAACTCGTGGACATCACCAGACGCTGTGTTTCCTCCTTTTTAATGCTCTGCCAGGCCTTTACTGCAGAGGTTTTCAGTTGCTGTTTGTTTGTGGGCCTTTCTGTCTGAAGTTTAGTCTGTAACAAGTGAAATGCATGCTCTATTGCAGGGGTACTCAACTGGCGGACCGCGGTCCAAATACGGACCGCGGCCGCCAGTTGTCCGGACCCCGGCCATCGTTCAGAGCGCTGCTCCTCTCCTGCACACTGTGCCGTGCAGGAGGAGGAGCTTACCGGCGCACTTCCGCCTGTCCCACAGCGCAGTGAGACAGGGCTTCCTCCACATGTAGCGCTCCTCCTCCTGCACACTCTAGCAGCTCTGCTCAATACAGCGGCGGGCACAAGAGCTGATGATAGTTCTCAGCAGCGCAGGAGGAGTCTCTCCCTCCCCCCTGTGCTGCTGCTGTCCCCGCCGCTGCCAATAAGAAGAGGCAGGAGGAGGAGGGGAGGGGCTGTGGCCACTGCGCCACCAATGAAGAAAACTGACCTGTATTACAAATACAGGAGGTGGGTGCTGGAATCAAATAGCCGCCACCCGACCTCTATGACAGGGAGCTGCGATCAGCTGCAGTTGAGTTAACCCTTCAGGTGCGGTACCTGAGGGGTTAATTGTAGCTGATCGCAGCCCCCTGTCACAAAGGTCGGGTGCCGGCTATTTGATTCCGGCACCCGCCTCCTGTATTTGTATAAGAAACGTTGGTGGCACAGTGCGCCCCCCCCCTAGTATAAGAAACATTGGTGGCGCAGTGCGCCCCCCCCCCCCTTCCCCATTATAATAAACATTGGTGGCTCAGTGGGAAGTGCCAATGAGGGTTAAAAATAATAAAAGAAAATTAACTCACCTCCTCCAGTTGATCGCGTAACTGCCGGTCTCCAGTTCTTACTTCTTTCTTCAGGACCTGTGGTGACGTCACTGAGCTCATCACATGGCCCATTACCATGGTGATGGATCATGTGATGAGCTCAGTGATGTCACCACAGGTCCTGAAGAAAGAAGTAAGAACTGGAGACCGGCAGTTACGCGATCAACTGGAGGAGGTGAGTAAATTATTTTTTAACCCTCATTGGCACTGCCCACTGCGCCACCAATGTTTATTATACTGGGGTGATGGGGGGGCGCACTGCGCCACCAATGTTTATTATACTGGGGTGATGGGGGGGCGCACTGCGCCACCAATGTTTATTATACTGGGGTGATGGGGGGGCGCACTGCGCCACCAATGTTTATTATTTTGAGGGGGGGCGCACTGCGCCACCAATGTTTATTATTTTGAGGGGGGGCGCACTGCGCCACCAATGTTTATTATATTGAGGGGGCCGCCAGACGAAAAAGTCGGACATGTAGTACTTTTAGTCTGGCGGCCTCTCACCGTGCTGCGCCGTAACTCTGCCCCCATCCCCACTATAGTCGATGGGCACAGAGCAGCGGCACGGCGAAGTAGTGGCAAGATGGATCTGACAGGGTGAGCAGCCTGTCGGATCCATCCTGCTGCAAGTGTGAAAGTATCCTTACTAATGAGCGCTTCCATCATGGAACGCCCATTAGTACAGCCTTTACCTCCACCGCTACTTGTGCTAGTAAAAAAAAATATATATTACGGCAGTGTTTCCCAACCAGTGTGCCTCCAGCTGTTGCAAAACTACAACTCCCAGAATGCCTGGACAGCCTTTGGCTGTGCGGGCATGCTGGGAGTTGTAGTTTTGCAACAGCTGGAGGCACACTGGTTGGGAAACACTGTATTACGGTACCTCCACCTCCATTTGCTCACGCTGTGGAGAACACTCCCTGCTGACTAGAAGCTCAGGACAGGACCTACAAGACGCCATCACGTTAGAGCACCGGTCCTGAGCGTGCAGTCAGCAGCGAATGTTCACCGCAGCCAGGTGAATGCAAATTTTTTATTTTTTTTTGCAAAAGCAGAGAAGGGGGGCACTAATGGGGGCAATACTCTTACTGGGGGCACTAATGGGGACATTATTCTTACTGGGGCACTAATGTGGCCATTACTAATTCTGGGACTTACCCGGGGCGCTCCACTATAACGTCAGAGCGCCCCACGCGCATGTATCACATGATCGCATGGCATCTTTACTGTTGGCGTTCAGCTCGGACCTTCACCTGACTGCAGACCCTGGTATGTGGACCTTTAATAAAACTAGTTGAGTACCCCTGCTCTATTGGGTTCAGATCAGGTGACTGACTTGGCCATTCAAGAATATTCCACTTTGCTTTAATAAACTCTTGGGTTGCTTTGGCTTTATGTTTTGGGTCATTGTCCATCTGTATTATGAAACGCTGACCAATCAGTTTGGCTGGATTTGAGCACACAGTATGTCTCTGAAAACCCCAGAATTCATCCAGCTGCTTCTGTCCTGTGTCACATCATCAATAAACACTAGGGACCCAGTGCCACTGGCAGCCATGGATGCCCAAGCCATAACACTGCCTCCGCCGTGTTTTACAGATGATGTGATATGCTTTGGATCATGATCTGTACCATGCCTTCGACATTCTTTTTTCTTTCCATCATTCTGGTAGAGGTTGATCTTGGTTTCATCTGTCCAAAGAATGTTCTTCCAGAAGTTTGCTAGTTTTTTAAGATGGTTTTTTAGCAGTCCAATCTATCCTTCTTATTCTTTAGGCTTATGAGTGGCTTGCACTGTGCAGTGAACCCTCTGTATTTACTTTCATGCAGTCTTATCTTTATGGTAGATTTGGATATCCTGGAGAGTATTGTTCACTTGGTTGGCTGTTGTGAAGGGGCTTCTCTCATTTTGCCACTCCTAATATTGTAGCAATTGCTTGGATGTTTTTTTTTCTGTTTTCACAAATGAAAGATGGCTTGTTACACCTGCATGGGGAGCTCCCTTGATTGCATGTTTAATTCTCAGTAAAATCTTCAAAATGCAAGCAATTGGCTTTTATGTGCTTAATTGAGAATGAAATAATGAAGGAATTGCCCACAGCTGCCCATGAAACAGCCTTTGAGTCAATTCTCCAATTACTTTTGGTCCCTTTAAAAGCAGGGTGCTTACATGTAAAGGAGCTGAAACTCCTAAACCCTTAATCCAATTTTAATGTGGATACACTTTATGTCCATGACCATTATATAACTATAACTTGAATATGTTTTAGTGAACAGGTAATAAAAACATATATATGGACCTAATTGTATATTAGTAAGTGTCTTGTATTAACTTTTTCTACAAAATAAATGCAACTTGCTAAAGTGAGACAACCCCTTTAAGGGGAATAATGAATTTTCCCGTATGAGTCCATCTTGATTCTGTCTCCTGCAGTGAGGAGAAAGACCACTATGTGAGCGCTTCTCTCTCCTCGTTCTAGGGTGGGGATCTCAGCACTCAGGCCCCACTGATCAAAACATTTCATATGTCGCCATGACATATGAAAAGTGTTTTAAAGTGCAGGTACACTTTAAATATCTCTCTGTCTATCTTGTCCGGCAGTAAAAGTACCTTTGGGCATGGATTATAGAGTGTGCTTTCTGTTTCTTACGTTGTTTCTTATTTAAAAGGTTGCTCTTTTAGTTGCGGCTGAATTCTGGGAACAAGGTGACTTGGAGAGAACTGTGCTTCAGCAACAGCCTATTGTGAGTAACTGCATTGCATGAAGAATCATTACCCTAGAGACATGGCTACACGCACGTTACCACCAATCTCTCCCTTACTAAACAGATGCTAAATTACCATGTTTACAACTTGTGCCAATTCATTTACTGTATTTGCTATTAAATAGTGTTGAGCGAATCAAAGTTTACGAAATGGACTTCGATCCAAATTTCAGGAAAAATTTAATT
The DNA here is from genome assembly GCF_905171765.1 of Bufo bufo. NCBI lineage: Eukaryota > Metazoa > Chordata > Amphibia > Anura > Bufonidae > Bufo > Bufo bufo. The sequence continues at coordinate 540,683,330 of NC_053390.1, read as the reverse complement.
TGCGTCAAAGTCGAATTTCCTCATGCTTCGTGGTAATAATTAAATTTTCCCTGAAATGGCGGTAAAAAAAAAAAAATCATGCTTACCTTATCCATTTGAGTGCAAAGAGGCTGCCAAGTCCATCTTGCTTGAAGATCCTAGACGAAATTTTGTGTGCCGAGCGAGATCTCATGCTGGATCTTCAAGCAAGATGGCCATAGCAGCCTCTTCGTGATCAAATTGATGAAGTAAGTACAATATTTTTTTATTGCAAACACTAAAATGCTTTAATTTAATTAATCTCAGATGTAGCATCTGAGGGGTTCAATGATGGGGGCAGCACAATAGCCATTTCCTGTTATTGCACCCGCTATTTACAAAGATATGCGCTTCGTGACAAAGTAATTAGTCACAAAGCGATTTTTTTTGTAAAATTTGGCAAAGCAACCGAATCTAATTTTAGAGAACTTTGCTCATCTCTACTATTAAACATGAAGTTAAGCATCAATATCAAAATCCTGGTCAGCCCCTTTAACATACAAAATACTGTAGGAAGAAAATTATATAAGTCTGAACTTGACATTTAATTCCTGGACCATATGTTGTAACTTCAAAATAAGAAATCTACTTTGGTATATGCACATACCTAGTACACATATCTAGATTTGTTGCATTACTGTGCCAAGGAATGGTGTGGTCTGGCAACAGTTTGCATTGGAGTACTTTGTTCTGAGTTTATCAAATGTCACTCGTTGTTTGTTAAATTTGATGCATCTTTATAGAGGAGCTGTTGCCTCTCCTGACATGTCTGTATTATTATTATTATTAATGACTTGCATTCCTCATGTAATGACAGCATGGTGGCTCACTGGTTAGCACTGGTGCCTTGCACTTGGTGTCCTGACCAAGGACAACATCTGCATGGAGTTTGTATGTTCTCCCCGTGTTTGCGTGGGTTTCCTCCGGTTTCTTCCCACACTCCAAAGACATACTGATAGAGACCTTAGATTGTGAGCTCCATTGGGGCAGTGTGATGCTAATGTCTGTAAAGGGCTGCGGAATATGTCAGCTCTATATAAGTAAGTATAATATTAATGATCTGTTCTTATGACTCTGTGCTGTGTCATTCCTGTATTATTGCAGCTAGAAGTTTACAATAAATTGCCAGCAGTCTGCAGTAAAGTTACTGCTGGGTGTTACCTGTAGCTATTATGCCTGACTCTGTCCAATCAGTGCTGCTGGTGTCAGACTGTGCAGAGACACGCCCCCAACTGGTAACACCCAGCTGTACCTTTACTGCAAGCTGCTGACAATGCATTCATAAACTTCTAGTAGAAATAACAGAGGAATGGCAGAACATAGAGTCATAAGAATAGATGCTTCAGAATTGTTAGTACATGGGGGATGCAAATGGTTACAAAACAGACATGTCAGGAGAGGTGACAGGTCCTCTTTAAATCTAACACTTTTGTCTAGAAATTCTACTCCAGAGTGAAACTACTTAACATAGCTAACCATAACCACTTTCAAACTGCAGTGAGTGGTGAAAAATGCAAAAGTTGCAAATTTTTTTCCAAGTTACCCAAAAAGTAGCAAAAGCGCTATTTTGCGACTTTTCAAAGCCAGAATTCTGGAGTGTGGAGCATCATTAATTCTCCTTTTATTTGTGTCAGCAACTATTAAACTGTACAACAGGAGAAGGTGAACTTTCCTGGCTATAAACTTATACTAGAAATTACATAGACATTATTGATATACCAGATTTAATCAGGTTATTAAAAAGTGCAAGACAGTCATATATAACCAACATCCACTAGGGCTTAATGTCCCTTAGCTTGCACAAGATACTCTTCAGGATAAATCAGAAGTCTTATGGTGCTTACTTTCAATAGAAAATTAGCATGCATTTATGAACAGAATTTCACTGACAAGCAATTCTTTTTAATATTATTCCAATGATGTCTGATTGTTTCCTAATATATAATTTGTTATTCGATTACAGCCAATGATGGACAGAAATAAATCTGCAGAACTGCCAAAACTCCAGTGCGGTTTCATTGACTTTGTCTGCACATTTGTATATAAAGTAAGCAATTAACATAAAAGAGAAACACATTTCTGAATGACGGCCATGTCTTTTTTTATGTTTGCCAGCTTAAAACTTTTAAACAGAATAGTCTGCATGGTATATTCTCTGATTAAAATCTAGCAATAACAGTAATGATAATTATTAGTTTATATATAGACCTGAGGTAAATGACAGCGGACTAGTTCATCACATAGTAACATGGTTTGTAAGGCTGAAGAAAACACAGATGTACATCCATTTCCAGCCTGTTATCATGCAAGGAAGGCAAAAAAAAAAGCACTTATGAGGAAGAAACCCGTTTTCCTCATCTTCTGAAAATAAAATATTTCCTGGATCCACGACCAGGGCCGTCTTTAATACTGATTGGACCCTGGGCAAGAATATACTTGGGCCCCCTTGATCCCGCCTTCCCACACCCTAGCATGCAATCACGCCCTCCACAACACACACACAGAAAAAAAATCCACACTCCTCGTAGAGAAGTAAACTTTAATAATGATGAGTGGCTACTAAAGGTGTTCCTTGGCAGTAATGTAATACTGCCTTTTTTTCTGAAAAGTCAGTATTTACATTAAAAAGCTTGCAGAGACAGGCTATAGACACCAGAACTACTACGTTTAGCTGTTGTGGTTCTGGTGACTATAGTGTCCCTTAATATAGAGAGAAAAAAAATAATCAGCACAAATGTATCAAATAAAATGGCTGTATCATTATTCTAAAAATAAAAAAAGGACAACTTCTGACACAAATATATAGTATTTTACAGATTACTTCTGTTATTACAATGTGTAGATAGTACTGTACTACTAACCCCTCCATCCACCCCTACATATAGGGTAATACAGCGCCACATACCTCTTACATCCAGTGACGTCTCTTTGATGTAGATGTTCTCTTTCCTCATCTTCTCCTTTCAGACCTTTAGACCAGACCACCATTTTTTTTGCCATTTCTCGTTTCTGCAGTTTGACAAACAAAATCTTAGTTTACTACTTTTCTATCATCCCCAATACTATACTGCAGAAACAGATAAACCCCCTGATAATAGTAGTACCATGCAGATAGTGCCCTTCAGAATTATAAAATAACTGCGCCGAGCAAATAGTGCCCCTGGCACTAATAGTGTAAACATAACGTCCCCCAAAAATAATTGTGGTAAGCTGATACTGTGCCAAGGTGCCCCCACAGTAATAGTGCTCCCAAAAGTCCTACCAATAGGAATAATTCTCTGCTAGAGCATACATGGTAGTAATAGTGCTCCTACAGTGCCCCCAACATGTCCCCACTGTGCCCTAGAAGTAATAGTGCTCCCATAGTGCCCATACTAGTAATCATGTTCCCCATATACCCCCAGTAGTAATAAAGCCCATCATAATGCCCCCAGTAGTAATAATTCTCCTTATAATGTGCCAGTGCAAAAAATACCCCCTTTTAATGCCCCCAGTTGAGCTAATGTCCCCATAGTGCCCCCATAATGTGCCAGTATAAAATACCCCTATATAGTGCCCCCAGTAAATGCCCCATAGTGCTCCTCTCCCCCTTCTTCCTAGTGCCCCCCATAATGTACTAGTATAAAATGCCCCATATATAGTGCCCCAGTAGATGTCCTCAGTGTCCCCATAATTTGCATAAAATACCCCTTCCTCATGCCCCCGTAGATGAGCCCATAGTACTCCTCTCCTCCCTTCCCCATAGTACCCCAGTATAAAATACCCCTATACAGAGCCCCCATATAAAATACCCCTTCTTTGTGGCCTCAGTAGAAGCCCCCATAGTGTTCCTCTCCCCCTTCCCCCATATAAAATACCCCTTCTTTGTGGCCTCAGCAGATGCTCCCGTAGTGCCCCCAATAATGAGCCAGTAAGAAATGCCCCCATAGATGCACCCCAATAATTTGCCAGTAACAAGTGCCCCCATAGATTCCCCCACAGTGGCCCAGTATAATGTGCCAGTAAGATGTGCCCCCATAGATGCCCCCCAATAATGTGCCAGTAACAAGTGCACCCATAGATGCCCCCCAATCATGTGCCAGTAACAGGTGCCCACATAGATGCCCCCAATAATGTGCCAGTAACAAGTGCCCCCATAGATGCCCCCAATAATGTGCCAGTAACAAGTGCCCCCATAGATGCCCCCACAGTGCCCCCCAATAATGTGCCACTAAGATGTGCCCCCATAGATGCCCCCAATAATGTGCCAGTAACAAGTGCCCCATAGATGCCCCCAATAATGTGCCAGTAACAAGTTCCCACATAGATGCCCCCCAATCATGTGCCAGTAACAAGTACCCCCATAGATGCCCCTCAATCATGTGCCAATAACAAGTGCCCCCAGGAGCAACTGGGCCGTTTGTCCCGCAGTAAAGATGGCTCTGTCAACGACCCTTCTCCAGAAATCTAGTAACTATAACCTGTAATATTATTATTACTGTCCAGAAATACATCCAGGCCCCTCTTGAACTCTTTTATTGTACTCACCATCACCACCTCCTCAGGCAGAGAGTTCCTTAGTCTCACTTCTCTTACGTAAAGAATCCTCTTCTATGTTTGTGTACAAACCTTCTTTCCTCCAGACGCAGAGGATGTCCCCTCGTCACAGTCATAGTCCTGGGGATAAATAGATGATGGGAGAGATCTCTGTACTGACCCCTGATATATTTATACATGGTTATTAGATCTCGTCTCAGTTGTCTTTTTTTCTAAAGTGAATAACCCTAATTTGATCATCTTTCTGGGTTCTTTAGTCCACCCATTCCTTATGTTTTAGTTGCCTGTTTTTGAACCTGATCAAGCTCTATTGTGTATTTTTTGTCCACTGGTGTCCAAAATTGTATATGTAGCCTTTGTCTCGGGTTCTGTCACATTTGCAATACTAATCTTGCCAGTAAACCATACTGAACCCTCACAAATCTCAAGTCATCTGTTACATAAGTCACCTGCCACCTCCAGCACCCATACCAATCAGCAGTGTGAAGCACATTGTGGCCACTTCACCGGCTACAGCGATATCCACAAACATATGGCTGTGTATAGTATGGTAGCTTGGATAATTCAGAACTGGGCTTAAAAGGTCTAACCTGTTGCACTAGTAATAGCTGGATCTTTACCGAAGAGAAGTCACTGCTACTGATTGGTGGGGGCCATCAATGTATTCAATGTATAATCCCAGAACACCACTTTAAGTAATATTTTGCAAACTAAAGTAGAAAATATGGAAACATTACATGAACACAATAACTTTTTTTTAGAAATGCTAAAGAATGATTTCACCATTTGTAGGAATTTTCTCGCTTCCATGTGGAAATACAGCCAATGTTGGATGGTTTGATGAATAACAAAAAAGAATGGAAAGCCCTGGCAGATGTGTATGAGGCCAATATGAAGGCAATTGAAGATGAAAAGAAGAAGAAAGAAGAAGAAATTGCTGCAAAGAAAGGTTGGTAATACAGTAGATAAAACATTCATTTATTACATGTATTGTTTTCCATAAAAATAATTGGAACACTACTGACAGCACGCTCCTTTCATAAATGGATACATCTACCATTGCTGAATATGAGATCATTGATTCTGAAAATGTATTGCTTTGCCCATGACAATTTCATGTACCTGATGTCCCTTCTTAAAGGAGTTAGAGCGGTTGTCTCACTTCAGCAAATGGCATTTGTAATGAAGATAAAAGTAAAAACAAGTCGCTTACTAATGCACTGTTATTGTCCATATTGTCTTCTTTGCTGGCTTGATTCATTCTTCCATCGCATTATATACTGCTCGTTTCCAGGGGTTACAGCCACCACTATAGCGCAAACGCCTATACACACTCCCATGATCCCGGTCACCAGAGAGGCCAGCGCTTTTTGCTATAGTATGCAAGCATGACCACCGCTGCTGGATTGTAGGGCGGTCATAACCTCTGGAGATTAGCAGTGTATGATGTGATGGAAAATGAATCCAGCCAGCAAAGGAAGCAATATGGAAAATCACAATACATTAGTAAGTGGCTTGTATTAACTTTCTCTATATAATAAATACCAGGGGAGTGAGCACTCACAACACTTGGACCATAGGATACAAGATGAATTTATTAATTAGAATAGGGCCTGTTGTGTCCATAAATAAAAATAATATACATAACATATACTAAAATACAATCAAATGGTATAAAATAGCAAATTGGTACCAATGAAAAAATACCCTGTTGGTGGGGTGAGTCGCTTAATGGCAAATACCGCACATAAATATTTCTTCAAGCACATATAACCGGCACTGTTCGTATTTGTTGTGCCACCATCCACAATTTCAGTATTTGATTCCCAAAGATGTTAAATGGATTATTGTTGTTGTTAACAGTTCACAGTTCAAATAGAAATGTCTAAAATGTCTGTGATAGATCAATCCAAGTACTAATTTAATAGCTGATTTGATAGTGCATACAAAGTTCCAGCGCTACAACACGGTAAATGTCTCCGTCGGTTCTCCTCTTACAGCTATGATTGTGACCGCCTAGACCGGTACACTTAGATCGCCACTATTCCAGATAGTAGTATAAGTTCCTACCAAAGCATTTAGCAGGTACGGGATAATACTGATACAAGTGTGATTATACAAGTGAGATCATTGTTAAACGGGTTATCCATATTTTTTTTTTAAAACATGGCCTATCCTTGACACCCCACCTATTAGCTTGTGTAAGAGATGTAGCTTCTTCATGGTTTACATAGGTCCATATTGCACAATAACTGTACTTCTTTGTAGAAACATTTGTTTTGTACTTTGTGTAAGAATAAGCCAGCAACATTGAAAAAAAATTCAGCAAATGGTATTTATTATATGAATTGGAATGGGTGATTGGCTCTCACCTAGTGAACTATGACAGGTGCTGCTAGCTCACAACTTGGGTGCCCGACCCAAAATGGTAAAGGGTATTGGAAAAGAAGGGGAGTGAGCACTCACAACACTTGGACCATAGGATACAAGATGAATTTACTAATTAGAATAGGGCCTGTTGTGTCCATTAAAAAAAAATATACATAACATATACTCCCTACAATATTATATAGAAGAAACCAAGATCCCAAAAGGACTACTAATTAATAAAAGCCCAGAGCAGGACCTTATTAATGATGAATTCACCAGGGAATGGAATAATCTATTGACTAATCAGTCGATTGCCCTGATGAATTTAATTATCAAAAGAAGAATAGAAATCCTGGGGGATCTGAATATAAAAATTGAGGGGGATATAATTAATAAAAAAAGTAAGAAACATACAAAAGTCTATAAAAATAAACAGCAAGAAAGATTTATAGAGACTCAGGAGGATGACAATAATCCCCATCAGGGAGTGACAGATATAGAACTAAGGAGCGAAGAAAGAATAAACACCTATAACGTACCAATTAATAACAGATACGAAGAATTGACAGAACAACATTTTTTAGATCTTACCCCGGCACATCACAGAACACGCACGAGACACAGAGATCGGACACCACCACGGCACAGATCACCATACAATTTGAGGCACAAGAACACCAGACACCAATACCCGACAGGAAAAAATTGTCAAACAAATTATCAAACACGGAACCCACACACATATTATCACAACAACACAAATCACCAACAACAGCACTACCCAGTAAGAGAAAGACGAGGAGGAGTAAGAGAAAGGGAGCCACGTCACCGGAGACACTCACAAACCCAGAGGTGGGATCAATAATTAATTTAAGTTCTAAAACCTCACTATTCCACAAATTAATTTACTTAATAAGGGGTTGAAGTTTGCCCCATCCAACACTATAGATAAATTCTCAACATATATAGGTGTTCAAAAATTTATTAGGAATCTTTGCCTTAGGAAATATTATATAAAAAATCCCATAATTAGAGAAATCCCGGACGGGAAACTGATAGTCATTCAAATATACCTCCCTAAAAAAGAAATCCAAAATGTTTCCACGGAATGAAATTAGCAGGGAAATTGCAACATTTCAAAAATGCGTGGAAGACGACCTTAGGAAGATTGCAATAAGGCCTCCTAATAATAACAATCTAACTAAACAAGAGATTCAGGCCATCAAATCACTGCAAAAAGATAATAAGATAACGATACGCCCGGCCGATAAGGGCGGGGCGACAGTGATTTTGGATACTGATCAATATAACAGGGAATGCCTGAGGCTGTTGACAGATCAAAAAACATACACGAAACTTAAGGGTGACCCAATACAAGGGTTTAACCAAGGTTTGGAGGACCTTTGTAAAAAAGGGTTGGAGCGGGGAATCCTTTTGAAACAGGAGGTTGAATTCATCTTGGGCACAGAGGGAAGATTGCCCACCTTCTACTGTTTGCCCAAGGTGCACAAGAGTTTGACGGATCCTCCGGGACGCCCTATAGTGTCCGGAATAGGATCCATCACCTCTAATCTATCGAGATACATAGATACCCAGCTCCAACCTTTGGTGAAAAATACTAGATCCTATTTAAGGGACACCACACAAATTATCCGGATTCTAGAAGGTCTGGTCATTGAACCGGGTTGGATTATAGGGACTCTAGACATCCAGTCCCTATATACAGTTATAGACCACCAACAGGGATTGGAGGCGGTTAAACAACAATTAAGAAAAAGTGGTACTTTTGAAGACCCCCAAATCCAATTAATACTGGAAGGGATCCAGTATATTTTAGAACATAATTATTTTTTCTTTGAAGGGGAGTACTATCTATAAGAGAAAAGAGACCCATAAAAACACATTTGGGTTCCTTTTTGAATCTTAAGGGGTTCTTTAAATGTGGACGTTGTATGGGGTGTAAAGTGAGCGTACAAGAAAGGAAGATAACCACAATACATTCAGCTCATAACTCCTTTACTTGGGAGATTAATGATTGCCTTACATGTAATTCATCTGGAGTCATTTATTTGATACAATGTCCATGCAAACGCCAATATATTGGCAGGACAAAAAGGCTGTTGAAAACCAGAATCAGTGAACATGTCAAACATTAAAAAGGGATACGCAAAACATTCACTCTCTAAACATTACGATGAGGTGCACAATAGGGATCCGTCCAAATTATTTTTTGTGGCGTTGGAAAAAATCAATAAACATTGGAGAGGGGGTGATTTCATCAAGAGGATGTCCAGAGCTGAATCCAAACATATCTATGAATTTGGCTGTATACTTCCTAAATTCGGACCTGGAGATCTTCGGCTTCCTGTAGGGCGGCTGTCCCGTCTCTGACGGAGGGTCCCAGGTTGGCCGTTCATCGACCCTGGGACCCCCCCCTCGAAGTCGGGATCACCGCTCCTTAAACCTCTTAATCCCACTATTTACTGCAAGCATAAATCCAGCCCCGCCTCATATGTATATACAGTCATGTGAAAAAATTAGGACACCCTTTGAAAGCATGTGGTTTTTTGTAACATTTTTAATAAATGGTTATTTCATCTCCGTTTCAACAATACAGAGAGATTAAAGTAATCCAACTAAACAAAGAAAACTGAAGAAAAGTCTTTTCAAGATCTTCTGTAAATGTCATTCTACAAAAATGCCTATTCTAACTGAGGAAAAAGATAGGACACCCTTGCCCCTAATAGCGAGTGTTACCTCCTTTGGCTGAAATAACTGCAGTGAGACGGTTCTTGTAGCCATCTACCAGTCTTCGACATCGGTCTGAGGAAATTTTACCCCACTCCTCAATGCAGAACTTTTTCAGCTGTGAGATGTTTGAGGGGTTTCTTGCACGTACAGCCCTTTTCAAGTCACCCCACAGCATCTCAATGGGATTCAAATCTGGACTTTGACTTGGCCATTCCAGGACTCTCCATTTCTTCTTTTTCAGCCAATCTTTGGTTGATTTACTAGTATGTTTTGGGTCATTGTCATGTTGCATGGTCCAGTTCCGCTTCAGCTTTAATTTTCTAACTGATGGTCTCACATGTTCTTCAAGCACCTTCTGATACACAGTAGAATTCATCGTGGATTCTATGATGGTGAGCTGACCAGGTCCTGCTGCAGCAAAGCAGCCCCAAACCATGACACTTCCACCTCCATGCTTCACAGTTGGTATGAGGTTCTTTTCTTGGAATGCTGTGTTTGGTTTACGCCAAACATGTCCTCTGCTGTTGTGTCCAAATAATTCAATTTTGGACTCATCTGTCCAAAGAACATTATTCCAGAAGTCCTGGTCTTTGTCAACTTTATCTCTGGCAAATGTCAGTCTGGCCTCGATGTTTCTCTTGGAAAGCAAAGGTTTCCTCCTTGCACACCTCCCATGCAAGTTAAACTTGTACAGTCTCTTTCTGATTGTAGAGGCATGTACTTCTACATCAACAGTAGCCAGAGCCTGCTGTAGTTCTCGAGATGACACTTTAGGGTTTTTGGAGACCTCTTTTAGCATCTTGCGGTCTGCTCTTGGGGTGAACTTGCTGGGGCGACCAGTCCTGGGCATGTTGGCAGTTGTTTTGAAAGCCCTCCACTTGTAGACTATCTTCCGGACAGTGGAATGGCTGATTTCAAAATCTTTTGAGATCTTTTTAAATCCCTTCCCAGACTCATAGGCTGCTACAATCTTTTTTCTGAAGTCCTCTGACAGCTCTTTTGCTCTCACCATGGTGCTCACTCTCACTTCAACAGTCAGGAGCACACCAAACTAAATGTCTGAGGTTTAAATAGGGCAAGCCTCATTCAACATGCAGAGTAACGATCTACTAATTATGTGCACCTGGTGTGAGATCTGAGCCAATTTAAGAGGGAATACATGTGAGGGTGTCCTATCTTTTTCCTCAGTTAGAATAGGCATTTTTGTAGAATGACATTTACAGAAGATCTTGAAAAGACTTTTCTTCAGTTTTCTTTGTTTAGTTGGATTACTTTAATCTCTCTGTATTGTTGAAACGGAGATGAAATAACCATTTATTAAAAATGTTACAAAAAACCACATGCTTTCAAAGGGTGTCCTAATTTTTTCACATGACTGTATATATATATATATATATATATATATATTTTTTTTTTTATATTTTGCAATGTCTCCCAGTAAGGATAAGGGCCTCTCAGCTTGTATTTTAAAACACACATATTTATTTTTTTAATGTAAATTATTTGTGTATTATTTATTAAATGTGATGTTATACTTTAGTATCCAAGTTGGCATAGGTTTTGTAATATACTAGTTGCAAAATTGGGAAAAACGCATCTTAATGAAAAAATCGCAATCATACCGCACCAAAAACCGCACTAAAACCAGAACGGAATGCTAGCACCCAAATGATCCAGAATCCAGAATTTCCTGAGTACTGAATGCGCTATAAAAGGTGGAGTGGGATGTTGAGCGCTTCAACCACTGAGAAAGGGGTGCAGAAACCCCGAAACGCGTCTGGTGATAGGATGAAGCGCCCACTTAACCTGCGGAACCTCTCTTAAAAAATTTCATGGCCATGCGATAAGAAAATCTTCAACTATAACCATCGCTCCATTATACAGCAACATACGCTACTACTAAGGCACTAGTCCTGTCGATCCAGCCCTGCGAGTGTGACGTCATCCAGTTGAGACGTGCGCGATGGGACGCCGAAGCACACACACCTCGTGGAAGGACTGACCGGCTGACACAGCAGCGGGACGCAGTGCCGGGACTCAGGTAGGAACTTATACTACTATCTGGAATAGTGGCGATCTAAGTGTACCGGTCTAGGCGGTCACAATCATAGCTGTAAGAGGAGAACCGACGGAGACATTTACCGTGTTGTAGCGCTGGAACTTTGTATGCACTATCAAATCAGCTATTAAATTAGTACTTGGATTGATCTATCACAGACATTTGGGACATTTCTATTTGAACTGTGAACTGTTAACAACAACAATAATCCATTTAACATCTTTGGGAATCAAATACTGAAATTGTGGATGGTGGCACAACAAATACGAACAGTGCCGGTTATATGTGCTTGAAGAAATATTTATGTACGGTATTTGCCATTAAGCGACTCACCCCACCAACAGGGTATTTTTTCATTGGTACCAATTTGCTATTTTATACCATTTGATTGTATTTTAGTATATGTTATGTATATTTTTTTTTTTTATGGACACAACAGGCCCTATTCTAATTAATAAATTCATCTTGTATCCTATGGTCCAAGTGTTGTGAGTGCTCACTCCCCTTCTTTTCCAATACCCTTTACCATTTTGGGTTGGGCACCCAAGTTGTGAGCTAGCAGCACCCGTCATAGTTCACTAGGTGAGAGCCAATCACCCATTCCAATTCATATAATAAATACCATTTGCTGAATTTTTTTTCAATGTTGCTGGCTTATTCTTACACAAAGTACAAAACAAATGTTTCTACAAAGAAGTACAGTTATTGTGCAATATGGACCTATGTAAACCATGAAGAAGCTACATCTCTTACACAAGCTAATAGGTGGGGTGTCAAGAGTCAGATCCCTACTGATACTAAGGATAGGCCATGTTTTTTAAAAAAAATTGGATAACCCGTTTAACAATGATCTCACTTGTATAATCACACTTGTATCAGTATTATCCTGTACCTGCTAAATGCTTTGGTTTCCCAGTTCCACAAAATATATTTAATGATATTAGCCTTAATCCATAATCTTCTAAATCCTCTTTTGCCAAAGTCACTTTAGTTATTCAATCAATTTATTTTCAGTTAGCTGTCCCTGACTGCCTGAGCCAGCATATTCTTCTGTAATGTAGCATATGACCTATGTGTTAAACACATGAACTATAATTGATAAAACAGTGGGTGGTAGAAAATTGGGTTAGGCTGACAACTTAATCCCAAACTGCATTTTAACAGTATGATCATGTAATGTGAAAAAAACAACAACTAAAAACAGAAAAAAAACTACCGTATATCTAATTGTTGTGTTCTGTCTCTTTTACTCATAGCTGCTGATGGAGCTGCTGCAGGTGGTGGCAATGGCAAATCTTCAACATGTTCAATCATATAATTTGCAAATTAATATAGCTTTTTAGAACCACAAGAGGAAAGAAGAGCTAAAATAATACAGTTTTATACACTTTCTTTGTCTTTTTCGTTTTTAAAATGATATCGTATTCTACAAAAATGGCTAGTAGATGTCATGGACTGAATATCATTAGGTCAAGTTCACATTTCGAGCCTGGAGATTTATAAAGGATATAGAATTATACTAACTGAACAGAAATTACCCCATAAACTTCACTTTTAGCAAGCATTACATGTAACCTTTCTGTTTTATGTAAGACGTTTACTTGTCCTATAAAAGAAGATTACAGTTCTACAGAAATGCCCAGAATAGATTTGACGTCATTTGGGCAGTATCTTGGCTCTAAAGAGTTGTTTTAAAAAGCTGAACGTAATTAGATAGGCTTGGACTTTGAAGTTTAATAACTTTGGTACCATGAGCAGATCTCATGCGATTGTAATGGGAAATGGGGACAACTGCTTGCTGAGTACATGCATAACAGGCTGCTACATAGAAACCATACACAGAGCCCATTTTTTTCTGCCCTTTCCATACTACATAAATGAGAACTACTTTGAACATATTGATTAATGCACACATCTTATACTTGAAGGGGTATTTCCATCTGGAACACACCTTTGGTGCCGTGTTATCCATTGTATAATACAACTGGCACCCACATGTCATTGATGGTACGAGTCTAGCTACTGATTCTGCACCATCACAGTTGAGTGTTAACTATGAAGGGGTTAAGGAACTTTTACACACCCAGATAATTTCCCAAACTAAATGCTGTATGGGCGATCATTCACTACTAATGACTGTTAGTGTGGCCATTCATTTCCGTTTATTGTTTGCAGGGGTAGATTGAGAAGTTAAAGTAGTCCTGGAAAAAAAAAACTAAAAGTGGCCCGTGTTGTAGGTGGGTTCAAACTGATAGAAGATGAGCCAAAACAAGTAGGCAGGGACAACTGAAGTTGGCGGGGCCTGCAATACTGTAGTATAGAATACCGCCCCAGCAGAACCAAATACCACAGGACAGCACAAAATACTGTTGCCCTCACCACAGTATTCAACTGTATCACCATCATGAGGACAATAATACAGTCAAGTTCAGGAGGGTACCTGTGGCCGTTGAGCATCATATCATTTTGTACCTGGCCTGTGGCCATCAAGAGGGCTTGAGTGGCTTCATGGGCATCGGCCCATCTGGAAATTTCCCTGTAGGGTCTATAGGCAATTCATCCATTTGTTGGGACCAATCTGGGGACAATCTGCTGCCAACAAGTGATCCTTTTTGCTTGTTCGTTTGCTCATTGCTTGGCACTTTTACATGGGGCAGTAATTAGCAATGAGCGGTCACAACTGCAGCTGTACACGCAGTCATCTGCCTAAAAGACTCAACCAAAGTAGAATAAATTGGATTTCCTTTAAATATATTCTCACAGAACCAGAATAAAGCCTCTCTAGATAGGCAAACAGACCAACTTCAGGCATAAGTGGGAATCGGAAACAGGACAGGCAAGAAGACTGCTTTTGTCAATTTTCACAGATAGCTCCTAAACTGTACCTATTTTATGAATCCACAAGATAGTGATGGAATAAACGCATGCTTATCCCTGCTGATCGCCACTTAACGTTCTGATTACTTCTCAGTTTGTCTTGGGATTTAAATCACATTCCTAAAACAGGATGCCCATAGTGTATTCTTACCATATTCAAATTTCAAAAGATCTGAACATAATACAAGAAAGAAAAATACATTCCTCACCCATACCATTCATGGACCAACATATGCACAAATCCTGCTGGCCATGCCATACCAATATAGTGTTTCTATTTGCTGCATCAGGACAGTATAGGGGAAGCTCTGACGAGAGCAAAGTGGCAGCTGAGAAACATACATCATGGGTCTAAACTAAAAGCAGTAAACTATGCATGTGTAGATATTTGCCATTCTAGAAGTGAAACCCCTTTTAACACTAGTATCCTAAGAAACTGTAATGTTAAGTGATGACTGAAGTTTCTCTGTGTGCAAACATAATCTTTGATATAAAGCATAACAGATAGAGGCAGGTTTGGCAAATTCAGATTGTACAGTATACCTAGTATATGTCATATCAGTAGTATGTTTATATAATTGCTACTGTATAATGTAAATCTATCACATTTTAAAAAGCTATGCAAAATGGATTAGGCAGTGTAAATGAAGTTTTTATTTCCAAAATAAATGTCTTTTATTATAAATTATTGTGTTTTCCGTGTATTTATTTGAACATTATTAGAAAATGTCTAGAAGCCATAAAACCAACCATAAGTTCTAAAACAAAGAACTGTAAAGATTGGTCGGTCACTTTGACATTGTCACCAAGCATTAACAAGTTAATCTTTGATGTTTTCAGTGGGTACATGGATAATTTTTTGAAGTCCAGAACAGTCATTTTGACATTGACGATACATTCATGGTAATCTGGGCATTAAAGGTCTGCATGTGATCAAGAAAAGGTTCTGTATTTTTACCACAAAACACATACGGACGTCTGAATGATCACCCCATATAGACTCCCTGATCACCCCCCTGTCATTGATCACCCCCCTGTAAGGCTCCATTCAGACGTCCGTATGTGTTTTGCGGATCCGCGGATCCACAAAACACGGACACGCGCGGATCCGCAAAACACAGACACCGGCAATGTGCTTTCCGCATTTTGCGGATCCGCACATTGCCAGAACTATATAGAAAATGCCTTTTCTTGTCCGCAATTGCGGACAAGAATAGGAAAAGTTCTATAGGCTCTACAAAAAACGCAGTGTTCGCCCGATCAGGCCTGATCTTGTGCGCACACTTGTGTTCAGTCCGCCCCACCGCAGTGACAGAAATTTTTTTTTTCTGACCACTGCAAAAACACCGTAAAATCGCTGCGGCGCTATAAAAAGATCACTTTTGAGGGGCATGGCGAGTTCATAGAAGATTTTTTATTTTTTTGTCACAAGTTAGCGGAAATTTTTTATTTTTTTGTTTTTTTTGTTTTTTCTTACAAAGTCTCATATTCCACTAACTTGTGACAAAAAATAAAATCTCACATGAACTTACCATACCCCTCACGGAATCCAAATGCGTAAATTTTTTTAGACATTTATATTCCAGACTTCTTCTCACGCTTTAGGGCCCCTAAAATGCCAGGCCAGTATAAATACCCCACAAGTGACCCCATTTCGGAAAGAAGACACCACAAGGTATTCGCTGAGGGGCATATTGAGTCCATGAAAGATTGAACTTTTTGTCACAAGTTAGCGGAAAGGCAGACTTTGAGAAAAAACAAAAAATAATCCATTTCCGCTAACTTGTGCCAAAAAAAAAAAAAAACTTCTATGAACTCTCCATGCCCCTCACGGAATACCTTGGGGTGTCTTCTTTCCAAAATGGGGTCATATGTGGGGTATTTATACTGCCCTGGCATTTTAGGGGCCCTAAAGTGTAAGAAGAAGTCTGGAATCCAAATGTCTAAAAATGCTCTCCTAAAAGGAATTTGGGCCCCTTTGCGCACCTAGGCTGCAAAAAAGTGTCACACATGTGGTATCACCGTACTCAGGAGAAGTAGGGCAATGTGTTTTGGGGTGTCTTTTTACATATACCCATGCTGGGTGAGATAAATATCTCTGTCAAATGACAACTTTGTATTATAAAATGGGAAAAGTTGTCTTTTAGAGAGATATTTCTCTCACCCAGCATGGGTATATGTAAAAAGACACTCCAAAACACATTGCCCTACTTCTCCTGAGTACGGCGATACCACATGTGTGACACTTTTTTGCAGCCTAGATGGGCAAAGGGGCCCAAATTCTAAAGAGCACCTTTAGGATTTCACTGGACATTTTTTACACATTTGAATTTCAAACTACTTCTCACGCATTAGGGCCCCTAAAATGCCAGGGCAGTATAACTACCCCACAAGTGACCCCATTTTGGAAAGAAGACACCCCAAGGTATTTCGTGATGGGCATAGTGAGTTCATGGAAGTTTTTATTTTTTGTCACAAGTTAGTGGAATATGAGACTTTGTAAGAAAAAAAAAAAAAATCATCATTTTCCACTAACTTGTGACAAAAAATAAAAAGTTCTATGAACTCACTATGCCCATCAGCGAATACCTCAGGGTGTCTACTTTCTGAAATGGGGTCATTTGTGGGGGTTTTCTACTGTCTGGGCATTGTAGAACCTCAGGAAACATGACAGGTGCTCAGAAAGTCAGAGCTGCTTCAAAAAGCGGAAATTCACATTTTTGTACCATAGTTTGTAAACGCTATAACTTTTACCCAAACCAATAAATATATATTTATTGCATTTTTTTTTTATCAAAGACATGTAGAACAATAAATTTAGAGAAACATTTATATAGAAATGTAGTTTTTTTTTGTGAAAAATTTTACAACTGAAAGTGAAAAGTCATTTTTTTGCAAAAAAAAAATCTGTAAATTTCGATTAATAACAAAAAAAGTAAAAATGTCAGCAGCAATGAAATACCACCAAATGAAAGCTCTATTAGTGAGAAGAAAAGGAGGTAAAATTTATTTGGGTGGTAAGTTGTATGACCGAGCAATAAACCGTGAAAGTAGTGTAGTGCAGAATTGTAAAAAGTGATCTGGTCATTAAGGGTGTTTAAGCTAGGGGAGCTGAGGTGGTTAAGACCAGCATCTAAAATGCCGGTCTTATTAAATGTGTCCCTATATCTTTCTTAGGTGTTGGGCTATTGATGTGATTTTGCAGCGTTTTTTTTTTTAATGGCCAGTGCAGTTTTTTTTTGGTAATCATATAGTTTTACCCTAAAACAGATTTTAAAAAAGCACATCACAAAGTGTATCAAAGATAAATAAATGCAAAGCAATGTACTGTTGGTTTTTGGTAGAAGGAAGACAAATGTAATGAGCATCATTGAAGGGTGAAAATATATAGATATGGAACATGTCTAGGTTGTTGTATTGACCAGAAGCATAATGGTATAGCACACCTCTATTTGTCTGAGATTTCAGATAAATTTATAGGTGGCAGTGAATCACCCTTTTGATAGAAAGAATTTATGTACTTACTTAGGCAATAGTGCCCTGAGCATCCTAAGAAGGAGTGGTGCAACCGATTTCAAGGTCACTCATCTTGGCGTTATAGGTGTCTTCACAGTGCTTTAAAGTGTAGATGATTTGCCATATGGTGCTGCAGGATATGAGCTTTGTGCATAACTTACAGTATGCATGTGATTTATTGCCCTTGTAGTGTGCTCACTAGTGAACAGGCTTACTGCTAAAGAGTGTTTTTACTGTGTAGTGTAACACTAACTTGATCACAGTCATGACCATATTTTTTACATCACTTTATAGGTTCTCCAAAAATATGCCCATAAAATTCCAACAACTGCATACACATGTCTATGGCAAATTCTAGCCTTTTTCTGGTCACTTCCAGAGCTTGGTCTGGGCACCTCCATGAAGTTCCTCCAGTTTCTCTTAGGTAATTTTAGTTACAATAAGTTGCCTAAAATGATCAGTAAAGAGACTGATGGTGATGGTAAATCCCTGACTCAAAAAGATAGATTTTTCAACACTCAGGAGGGGACAACCCCCAGTAGAGAAAACCTCTAGAGAACCGGGGGTGAAGTACTGCCCTTCCCTTGGGTAAGTGGTAAAAAGTCAACATGTGGTATGAAAAGGCTGCACCAGCATATTCACTTGTTCTGTGAATGGATCTGACGTCAGAAAATCTAATAAATGGTGAGAATAGATACTGAGTTCAGCCTCTGACTCTTAATTGAGCAGATGCCATATTTAATATTAAAAACAGAGACCGAGTTTGGAATCTGCCTTTTGATGCATCAGATAAAATATACTTTATTGCAGAAAGTGCTGTAAATGCCACATCCTGTGTTGGAATCAGAGACTGAGCCAGAAATCTTCCTCTCAATGTAGTAGATAATATATGTTATAGTGGAAAGTCTGGTAGCTATCATGTCCAGTACTGAGAACAGAAAATGAACTTGGAATCTGCCTCTTGCTGCAATAAATGTGTAGCACTGTCCAGATGGCTTTAGTTGTCTTCCCGGCACGCCACCCCTGATTTTTAACTTTAGGGTACATTCATACAAAATCCCTATAAAAACAGATAAACTGACAGTTTTTCCCGCCCATTTTGCTGTAGTGTGTGCATCTTTTTTCTGGCTGTCTATCCATTTTTAATGGCCATTTTTTATCCATTTTTAAAATATCAATTTTTAACGTGCCCATCGTGCCCCAAATAATGCCACTCTTAGTGCCACCAAGTATATATATTTGCTCCCCATTGTGCCCAAAGTATATATATTTGCTCCCTATTGGGGCTCCAGTATATATATATATATATATATATATATATATACATACACTCACCTAAAGAATTATTAGGAACACCATACTAATACGGTGTTGGACCCCCTTTTGCCTTCAGAACTGCCTCAATTCTACGTGGCATTGATTCAACAAGGTGCTGATAGCATTCTTTAGAAATGTTGGCCCATATTGATAGGATAGCATCTTGCAGTTGATGGAGATTTGAGGGATGCATATCCAGGGCACGAAGCTCCCGTTCCACCACATCCCAAAGATGCTCTATTGGGTTGAGATCTGGTGACTGTGGGGGCCATTTTAGTACAGTGAACTCATTGTCATGTTCAAGAAACCAATTTGAAATGATTCGAGCTTTGTGACATGGTGCATTTGTAACATCCCAGAGTATGTCACTAAACTCTTTTCCCCCTGCTACAACATGTTAGGTGTTTATGTATTGTCATCAGGTGTGATTTAACTGTGCATTTTTATCATATGTACTTTCCAGGCCTGGGAGAACTGGTGCATTTGAAAGCTATCTGGATATAGAAAGAGGAGATTTAGAAAATATAATCCCCATCCCAAAATTTATTATCATGAGAATGCTGATATAATCAATAAACACACAGTATGAATTGAAATAAACATACTTGGCTATACAAAAGTGAATGACAGCCCCCAGACAGAAAGGTGACACCACATGAGGTAAAGTAAACTGAGAAATATTCAAGAATAAAAAGAGGCCCGAACACAGTGAATAGAACTGAAAGTACTAAGACCGGACGCATGAGCAGTAATCACCCGTAGGACTCGCTCTAAGAGTGAGAGCAGGCGCAATACAACTTAATAATACCAGAAAGATTCAGAGTGTTCTGACATGCGCAGAGATGCGATACACTAGGAATCGCATCGGGGAATTTACCGGAATGAAGTGAAACCAGGAAGTAACCCCCAGACATGCGCGGTACATACGAGTGTAAAAAACACTAAGTACCAGCGCATCCTGCACGGCGCAGGTTGAAGCCCACTAAGATAAAGATATGGGAGGAGCTGTAACCTGCGTACAGCCAGTACAAGCATCGCTATTGGTCTAATGCTAAGCCCACAGCCAGAGAGAAATCCATTGGTCAATAAACTCATGACGAGAAAAGGGAGGTTTCATAAACCTGGCTCCGCCCCTAACATTCAGTCCTCTGCCCAAACCCCTGAAGACGCCTGGTTGGCGAAACATGTCGGGGGGCAGTTAGTGATGTTAGCGTTTTAGCCAGCAATAGCCTGGCCGTTATTCATGTCTGAGTGAGCCACAAGTACATGAGTCTAGTCCGTTAAAGTGGCTGGAGCCTACACGCTGTGGGAATAACAGCGTGCATTATATAAGCAGAGAGGCACCTGAATAATAAAGGACGTATGAAACAGGCTGCTGCAGATGCACAGAGCCACCTAGTGGACGGACTTGATAATCAGAGATCACATTGTAATAATTACCAACAGACAGGCAGGCTATGCTGATAATTTTAACTATAGAGTTAAGATAGAGTTCCCAGTTAGCTATTTTATGGATAAGCAATAAAAGCTATATTTTAGAATCACTAACACGTGTCAATCCAGGGACACTGATGGTCCTAGTGGCCAATTGTAAATAATATAAACGGAAAATGCAAATGTGATCGCACACTACATCCAGCACTCTGCCCTGCCTCCATGCTGGATGAGACATTGGTGTACATTTTAGCCAAAGCGTATTAAGCCACTCACCGCGTCAAGGTCGTCTCATTTGAGTGGTCCCTATCACTAGTTCCTACCTGTTCATGGGCCATGACAGCCACACAAAGTCCAGGGAATGCAGGTCAGCATGCAAGCCAAGCACACTCTGCTTTTAACCCCGTCCGGTGCCATTACAGCTTTCATCGGATCCAGGGATGCAAGTACCAACATGCATGCTGAGCCCACCATATACTTCTCCTGGAGCCAAATGGCCACTGGTAGGTTCCATATAAGCAGACTCAGTATTATACTGACTTTAAAACCAGCCTCCAGGACAGATTGACTGGTCAGGTGTGCATGACTCAAAGGAGATCGCCCCGCCTCCAATATATACTACAAAGAAAAAATGTGGGGGATTGGGTCAGCACAACCAGTATGTAGGTGCATATCACTATGGCGAAATACATATACAAACGGAAAATGCAAATGTGGTCGCATACTACATCCAGCACTCTGCCCTGCCTCCATGCTGGATGAGACATTGGTGTACATTTTGGCCAAAGCGTATTAAGCCACTCACCGCGTCAAGGTCGTCTCATTTGAGTGGTCCCTATCACTAGTTCCTACCTGTTCATGGGCCATGACAGCCACACAAAGTCCAGGGAATGCAGGTCAGCATGCAAGCCAAGCACACTCTGCTTTTAACCCCGTCCTGTGCCATTACAGCTTTCATCGGATCCAGGGATGCAAGTACCAACATGCATGATGAGCCCACCATATACTTCTCCTGGAGCCAAATGGCCACTGGTAGGTTCCATATAAGCAGACTCCGTTTTATACTGACTTTAAAACCAGCCTCCAGGACAGATTGACTGGTCAGGTGTGCATGACTCAAAGGAGATTGCCACGCCTCCAATAGATACTACAAAGAAAAAATGTGGGGGATTGGGTCAGCACAACCCGTATGTAGGTGCAGATCACTATGGCGAAATACATATACAAACGGAAAATGCAAATGTGATCGCACACTACATCCAGCACTCTGCCCTGCCTCCATGCTGGATGAGACATTGGTGTACATTTTGGCCAAAGCGTATTAAGCCACTCACCGCGTCAAGGTCGTCTCATTTGAGTGGTCCCTATCACTAGTTCCTACCTGTTCATGGGCCATGACAGCCACACAAAGTCCAGGGAATGCAGGTCAGCATGCAAGCCAAGCACACTCTGCTTTTAACCCCGTCCGGTGCCATTACAGCTTTCATCGGATCCAGGGATGCAAGTACCAACATGCATGCTGAGCCCACCATATACTTCTCCTGGAGCCAAATGGCCACTGGTAGGTTCCATATAAGCAGACTCAGTTTTATACTGACTTTAAAACCAGCCTCCAGGACAGATTGACTGGTCAGGTGTGCATGACTCAAAGGAGATCGCCACGCCTCCAATATATACTACAAAGAAAAAATGTGGGGGATTGGGGGATTGTAAATAATATAAGTTTAAAGTCCCAACACGTGCTAGGGGGATATGTATAAATCAATTCAGATTTAGGAAAGGGGGAAAACCCCTATTAAGGATTCCCCACAAACACGAATCTCAGAAAGAACGTATGAAGGTAGAATAAGAAGGATTATGGCTAGTTTCCTGTCCAATCAACCTGCCACAGCGGTCTATCTATCAGAGGCGAGTAGAGTGTTTTCTACCCAAAATCTACCTGTGAATGCCCTAGACATTAGCCTTGCATTTAAGGAATTAAACAAAACATATAAACAATATATTCGGTCAATTTGGGAAATAACTAGTTTGGAAACTTACCTGCAACAAAACCTGGTATATAGGGGGATTCGAATTAATATCAGACCAAACTCCCATCAGGATGACCCAGATTTCCTGAAAGGGTGGGAAGACCTGCTGACTGACTGCTCCCTGCGTATGCAGACATATCTCCTTGAATATGAAAAACAATCATTAAGTAAAATAGCTACACAGCTGGAACAGGAGATTACTGATATACAAACTTTCCGATCTCATACGGAATTCATAGATCTAGAGACCAAACTCCAAAAAAATATTGAACATTTGCAGAGTGAGGTGAAGGAAAGAAAACATCGGAAGTACAACAGGGACAAAAAGGACTTTGAAACTGGGAAAGTTTATAACAGAAATAGTCAGAGTAACTATCGCGGCAATTACAATCACAGCGAGTACACTGACATCTCAGAGTCAGACGTATCGGAACCTGAGAACTATACCTCTACGTACAAAAGAGGGTACCGATCGAGATCTAAACGAAGAGGTAACAATAGATCCAACTATAAACAAACTAACAATAGAGGATACCCACAAGATACGCAAAAATGCCCCAATACAGTACCAACAAATATGAGTGGAACAATGGGAGTAAGCGGGGGACAATCAGCTGTAGCACAATCATCTTCCTACTCATTATCTACTCAACCCACAGGGAACAGCCCAGTGGGAAATACTGGTCAGGCAGGAATTACTACCCAAACACTAATGTCCCATTTTTTAGTGCCCGGCATCCAGCTGAGGGACAGAGACAAGTGGGGGTACCGTCAGGGGACATAGTCGCAGCATCACCCCATGATGAAATGCGAATTATAAACCTCACAGAATTGATACTCACACCAGAACACGAGGCTCTGCTTAGTAAAGGCCTGTCATTTACACCACTACCCTACTTCGACTGCTTCAGCTGGGTCAAAGATGTGAACTTGTTCGCACGGAAATTGGCCCTGTTTAAGGAATATAAAAATTTAGAAAAAGACCCCACGAAGTTTAGTGGTAAGGAACTAGAAGCAGTACAAATTCTAGAAGACTTACAACGGGAACACCGAGGTGAGGTAGTACCATCTAGGGCACCTCATAGTACGTTAACACCACAATCTAGATATACCCCACCATTTACGAAGTATGGTAAAATAGATTCATTTGTGGATCTAGTGACAAAGGACCTTCAAAAAATAAGAACTAACAAAACATCTCTGGGGTCCAATCTTACCCCACAAGAGAAAGGGGCCTTAGACAGCTTGATAAAAAATGAAAATGTAGAGATCAAGCCGTCGGATAAAGGGGGAAACATAGTACTACTAGAGAAAGAGTACTATGTACGCATGGTAATGACCCTCCTTGAAGACATGAATACGTATCGACCACTTAGAGAAAATCCTACAGAAAAATTTAAACAGGAGTTGAAAATCATCTTGAATGCAGCCAAAGAGAGAGACCTTATCACTAAAGAAGAGCTAAAGGTCCTATACAATCCTTATCCTACTGTAGCTACCTTTTATGCCATCCCTAAGGTACACAAAAAACGGAATCCCATCCCAGGTAGGCCGATAGTATCAGGCAATCAAAGCCTCTGCGAGGGAATTAGCAGATATGTGGACCAAGCAATTACTCCTTTTGTAACTAGCTTATCCTCCTACCTCATAGAAACATAGAATGTGTCGGCAGATAAGAACCATTTGGCCCATCTAGTCTGCCCAATATACTGAGTACTATGGATAGCCCCTGGCCCTATCTTATATGAAGGATAGCCTTATGCCTATCCCATGCATGCTTAAACCCCTTCACTGTATTTGCAGCTACCACTTCTGCAGGAAGGCTATTCCATGCATCCACTACTCTCTCAGTAAAGTAATACTTCCTTATATTACTTTTAAACCTTTGCCCCTCTAATTTAAAACTGTGTCCTCTTGTGGTAGTTTTTCTTCTTTTAAATATGCTCTCCTCCTTTACCGAGTTGATTCCCTTTATGTATTTAAAAGTTTCTATCATATCCCCTCTGTCTCTTCTTTCTTCCAAGCTATACATATTAAGGTCCTTTAACCTTTCCTGGTAAGTTTTATCCTGCAATCCATGTACTAGTTTAGTAGCTCTTCTCTGAACTCTCTCTAGAGTATCTATATCCTTCTGGAGATATGGCCTCCAGTACTGCGCACAATACTCCAAGTGAGGTCTCACCAGTGTTCTGTACAGCGGCATAAGCACTTCACTCTTTCTACTGCTTATACCTCTCCCTATACATCCAAGCATTCTGCTGGCATTTCGTGCTGCTCTATTACATTGTCTTCCCACCTTTAAGTCTTCTGAAATAATTACTCCTAAATCCCTTTCCTCAGATACTGAGGTCAGGACTGTGTCAAATATTCTATATTCTGCCCTTGGGTTTTTATGCCCCAGGTGCATTATCTTGCACTTATCCACATTAAATTTCAGTTTCCAGAGTTCTGACCATTCTTCTAGTTTTCCTAAATCCTTTTCCATTTGGCGTTTCCCTCCAGGAACATCAACCCTGTTACATATCTTTGTGTCATCAGCAAAAAGACAAAACTTACCATCGAGGCCTTTTGCAATATCACTTATGAAGATATTAAACAAAATCGGTCCCAGTACAGATCCCTGTGGAACCCCACTGGTAACATGACCTTGTTTTGAATGTTCTCCATTGACTACAACCCTCTGTTGTCTGTCACTCAGCCACTGCCTAATCCACTCAACAATATGGGAGTCCATGCTCAATGACTGCAGTTTATTGATAAGTCTTCTATGTGGGACAGTGTCAAAAGCCTTACTAAAATCTAGATATGCGATGTCTACTGCACCTCCACCGTCTATTATTTTATTCACCCAGTCAAAAAAATCTATAAGATTTGTTTGACATGATCTCCCTGAAGTAAACCCATGTTGTTTTTCATCTTGCAATCCATGGGATTTTAGATGTTCCACAATCCTATCCTTTAATAGGGTTTCCATTAATTTGCCTACTATTGATGTCAGACTCACTGGTCTATAGTTGCTCGATTCCTCCCTACTACCTTTCTTGTGAATGGGCACGACATTTGCCAATTTCCAATCTTCCGGGACGACTCCTGTTACTAATGATTGGTTAAATAAATCTGTTAACGGTTTTGCCAGCTCACCACTAAGCTCTTTTAATAATTTTGGGTGTATCTCATCAGGCCCCTGTGACTTATTTGTCTTCACCTTAGACAGCAAACTTAGAACATCTTCCTCTGTAAAGATACATGCATCAAACGATTTATTAGTCATTCTTTCTAGTGGAGGTCCTTCTCCTTTTTCTTTTGTAAAAACTGAACAGAAGTATTCATTAAAGCAGTCGGCTAGCCCTTTATTCTCTTCTACATACCTTCCGTCCTTTGTTTTTAATTTAGTTATTCCTTGTTTTAATTTCCTTTTTTCATTTATATATCTGAAGAATGTCTTATCCCCTTTTTTCATAGACTGAGCTAGTTTTTCTTCTGCCTGCGCTTTAGAAGTTCTTATAACTTGCTTGGCCTCTCTCTGCCTAATCTTGTAGATTTCCTTATCTTCCTTGCTCTGGGTTTTTTTATAATTACAAAATGCTAGCTTTTTATTTTTAATGATTTGGGCCACTTCTGCTGAGTACCACAGTGGTCTCCTCCTTTTTTTGCTTTTACTGACAAGTCTAATGCAATTTTCTGTTGCCTTCAATAATGCACCTTTTAAGTAGTCCCATTTCTCCTGGACTCCATGTAATCCGTTCCAGTCTGATAAGGACTCATTTATGACTAATTTCATTTTTGAAAAGTCTGTTTTTCTAAAATCTAAAACTTTTGTTTTTGTGTGGTGGGACTCTTTCACAGTTCTTATATTAAACCACACTGACTGGTGATCACTAGATCCCAAGGTTTCGCCTACAATGACATCATATACCGAATCCCCATTTGTGAATACCAAATCCAAAATGGCCTCCCTCCGGGTTGGCTCCTCAACCACTTGTTGTAGAGATAACCCCAGTAGGGAATTTAGAATATCTGTACTCCTGGTAGAACTTGCTATTTTGGTTTTCCAGTTTATATCTGGAAGATTGAAATCTCCCATAATGATAACTTCTCCTTTCATTGTCATTTTAGCTATTTCTTCAACTAGTAGATCATCTAGTTCTTTAACTTGACCAGGTGGTCTATATATCACACCTACACGAGTTACTGCATGGTTAGCAAACTGCAACGTAACCCAAACTGACTCTATGTTGGCCTCACCAACTTGTATTAGGTTAGATTTAATGCTATCTTTCACATACAGGGCCACTCCTCCTCCTTTCTTGCCTTCTCTGTCTCTTCTGTATAAAGAGTACCCTGGTATGGTTATGTCCCAGTCATTTCTTTCATTAAACCATGTCTCCGTAACAGCCACTAAATCTACATTCTCAGATGCCATTATTGACCCAAGTTCATTGATTTTTTTACCTAAACTGCGAGCATTTGTAGACAGGACTCTGAGCTTATCATTTCTTAACCTCTGTGCTTCTGACCTGTTCTGGCATTGTTTCGGGGGGCAATTGGACTCTTTTATTTTCACTCTTTTGCCCCGCCTTCCTAGTTTAAATACTCTTCCGCAAATTCTTGGAGTTGTTCACTAAGACACCAAGGATACACAGATGAAACTCCAGGGAATTCAGGTAAATGAGTCCGTTCAAATAGCGAGTCTAGATGTAGAAGCTCTCTACACTAGCATTAAACATCATTTTGGCCTAGCAGCTATTAGATATTATTTGAACAAAAAAAGGTATTAATTCTTAGAGCACAATGAATTTGTACTATCACTACTTGAGTTTTTGTTGACACATAATTATTTCACATTTAATGGTAAGTTTTATTTGCAGGTCACCAGGACAGCTATGGGGACAATCTGTGCGCCTAGCTTTGCGAATTTATTTCTAGGGTGGTGGGAGGAACAGGTAGTATTCACAGAAGCCAATCAACATCACACTGATCACATACTGTATTGGGGTCGCTTCATAGACGACGTCTTAATTTTATGGGACAGCACCAGCACTCACTTTTTTGATTTTGTTGAAGAATTAAATAACAATCTACTAGGCCTCAAATTTACAGCGGAACTAGACCAAAAAACCATTAATTTTCTGGACCTCACCATAACCCTGGAGAGTGATGGTAGTATACAAATTACCATCTATAGGAAACCTACTTCAACAAATAGCCTCCTACATTGGAAAAGCCACCATCCAAGTAGCCTTAAAAAAGGAATTCCGATAGGGCAATACCTTCGAGCGAAACGTAATTGCTCAACAACGGAAGGTTTTGAAGCTGAATGTAGGCTCCTGTATGAAAAATTCATAGTAAGAGGATACCCGAAGAAAACTCTACATCACGCATACAATCGAGCTAGAAAAGCCAGCAGGGTGAACTTATTGATGAGCACCGGGCAATCTAGAACCCAAAACGACAAAATAATACGATGTATTGGAAATTACGACGGACAACATGAGAAGATACGGAAGATCTTAACACGGTATTGGCATATACTACTCTCAGATGATGAACTGAGAGAAATCATCACCCCGAGACCAGCAATAACATACAGAAGAGGGCAGAACATAAAAGAGAAAATAGTACATAGTCACTTTGTTCAGCATAAAAAACAAAACAAACCCACCTGGCTAGGTACAAGCGGATCCTTTCCGTGTGGGGACTGCAGTTTCTGCAGGATGATGTCACCGAAAAGAGAATTCTTGAACCCTGGGGATAATTAGAAATATCAAATTAAGGAATATATCAATTGTAAGTCAATGGGAGTAGTGTATGCCATACAATGTGAATGTCCAAAGATTTATGTGGGTAAAACCACGCAAGAGCTTAGAAGACGTCTATCCAAACACCTGAGTGTAATAAATACCAGTGGTGATACACCTGTGGCAAGACACATGCATCAAATGCACAATGGAAATGTCCAGAACTTGAAAGTATGGGGCATACAAAAACTCAAATTGGGCCCCAGAATGGGAAATTTAGACAAGAGACTACAGCAGGAGGAAACCCGCTGGATTTATAGTTTGAAAAGTCTAGCCCCTGTAGGATTAAATGAGGGATTCACCTTTGCCTCATTTCTCTGAGAAAGATCACAGTAACAAGAATTTATTATAAAGAAGAGATAAGAAGGAATAGAACCTATTTTAACTAGAAAGAAAAGGAGCCAGCTAGAAACGAGTAATAGATGTCAGTTTGAGAATCAGCATCTTGAGTAAAACACGGAGTATGACCAATGGTACTGTATAGCCGTATTGCAAACTATACATCTGGAGTAGAAACAAACTCAGAAAGCAACGGCAAATAGATACAATATAGTAACATCAAAGTAATCAAGATAATAAGTGAATGGGAAAGAAGGAGGAGAAATAAGTAGTCATAAGTCCTGTTAAGAAGAATATATATATATATATATATATATATATATATATATATATATGACAATAGAATTCAGTGGACCATCAAGAAGAATATATATGACAATAGAATTCAGTGGACCATCTCCCCTGCCATCAGTATATATGCAAGTCACACAGGATACATGAGAACTAATACCTGTGGAATCAGCACACACACTCACAATTTCATATACTCACCTATAGTTTCTAACCCTGGAGAGGGAAGAGAAAGATGAAGTTGCATAAATCACAAGCAGCACCAATAAGCAACACTAATGATAATAATGATGAAATAAATAATTAACAAATAACTAAATATTATAAAAATAATTAAAATAATATTGTAAGAAACAAAAATTATTAACAATTAATAATAAATACACATATATACATAAACGAATAAAAGAAATTAAAAGATAAAAACAGCAGATAGAAGTAATAATAATTAAAATTCACCACTACTTCAATTAAAAAATATATATATATATAAAAAATAAAATGTCACTAACATTAATATAAAAAATGAAAATAAAAATAAAATAAATAATAAAAAACAATAAAAATTTTAAATATAAAATTTATTCTTACACACAAAGAAATTATTAATAAATAGGGAAAAAAAACCTTATATTCTTCTTAAAAAACAAATAAGGGGGGTGGTTAACACAACATGCATATAAAACTTACTTCTGAAAATCTGGTGAAGTAAAAGGGAGAACTGGTGCATTTGAAAGCTATCTGGATATAGAAAGAGGAGATCTAGAAAATATAATCCCCATCCCAAAATGTATTATCATGAGAATGCTGATATAATCAATAAACACACAGTATGAATTGAAATAAACATACTTGGCTATACAAAAGTGAATGACAGCCCCCAGACAGAAAGGTGACACCACATGAGGTAAAGTAAACTGAGAAATATTCAAGAATAAAAAGAGGCCCGAACACAGTGAATAGAACTGAAAGTACTAAGACCGGACGCATGAGCAGTAATCACCCGTAGGACTCGCTCTAAGAGTGAGAGCAGGCGCAATACAACTTAATAATACCAGAAAGATTCAGAGTGTTCTGACATGCGCAGAGATGCGATACACTAGGAATTGCATCGGGGAATTTACCGGAATGAAGTGAAACCAGGAAGTAACCCCCAGACATGCGCGGTACATACGAGTGTAAAAAACACTAAGTACCAGCGCATCCTGCACGGCGCAGGTTGAAGCCCACTAAGATAAAGATATGGGAGGAGCTGTAACCTGCGTACAGCCAGTACAAGCATCGCTATTGGTCTAATGCTAAGCCCACAGCCAGAGAGAAATCCATTGGTCAATAAACTCATGACGAGAAAAGGGAGGTTTCATAAACCTGGCTCCGCCCCTAACATTCAGTCCTCTGCCCAAACCCCTGAAGACGCCTGGTTGGCGAAACATGTCGGGGGGCAGTTAGTGATGTTAGCGTTTTAGCCAGCAATAGCCTGGCCGTTATTCATGTCTGAGTGAGCCACAAGTACATGAGTCTAGTCCGTTAAAGTGGCTGGAGCCTACACGCTGTGGGAATAACAGCGTGCATTATATAAGCAGAGAGGCACCTGAATAATAAAGGACGTATGAAACAGGCTGCTGCAGATGCACAGAGCCACCTAGTGGACGGACTTGATAATCAGAGATCACATTGTAATAATTACCAACAGACAGGCAGGCTATGCTGATAATTTTAACTATAGAGTTAAGATAGAGTTCCCAGTTAGCTATTTTATGGATAAGCAATAAAAGCTATATTTTAGAATCACTAACACGTGTCAATCCAGGGACACTGATGGTCCTAGTGGCCAATTGTAAATAATATAAGCTGGAGCTCCCAGACACAGGGATCCCAACCTAGGATCCAGACCTCGGCTAAGGCCCAGGATCCCTCTTCCCAGCCTGAATTATCTACCTCAGTGCTGGTGGACAAGCAAGCAGCGACCTCCAGATCTACAGATCTCCAGGAAGCCATACCCTGCGAGCAGAACTGTGAGTGTTTAATCCAAAGACCAGGAGAAGCCAAATACCTCCTTCAGCTAGTCAGGCCCATATCAAGCAGACTACAGACAGAGCAGAAGATAGATACCTGCCAGATTCTTTAGGCATATGACAAGAAGCAGAATATATATATTAATTCCTGCCACATATTGCCAATACCTGCTGGGACCAAAGACTATTGCTGTATACTTGTATGGATTCAAGCTGAATTAAGTAAAGACGAGTTGGATTATATTTCCTGTCTGGATTGCATTCATTCCTCAATTACTCCTACTAACCGCATTCAATTTATTGCATGTGAGCCAGGATACAGGAGTCCAGCCGTACCAAGGTAGGAGACACAGAGACATTATCCCCCTCTGGCATTCCTCACCTGGTACGTGAGCTATAACATCTTAAAGGGCCCTGTTACAGTACCTGTGCAAGCAGAAATTGGCGTCACGAACTACTACACATATATCCTGACCCACTGCATAGCATCCGCACTGACCTAGTGTCCTGCTCATTGCAGTAAAGTGGCGTCACGAACAGGATATATGTATAGTAGTTCGTGACGCCAATTGCAGCTTGTACAGGTACTGTAACAGGGCCCTTTAAGATGTTATAGCTCACGTACCAGGTGAGGAATGCCAGAGGGGGATAATGTCTCTGTATAGCAAATATGGTAGTGTCAACGGTGTCTCCTACCTTGGTACGACTGGACTCCTGTATCCTGGCTCACATGCAATAAATTATGGCTTCCTGGAGATCTGTAGATCTGGAGGTGGCTGCTTGCTTGTCCACCAGCACTGAGGTAGATAATTCAGGCTGGGAAGAGGGATCCTGGGCCTAACTGGATCTAACTGGTTTCGTCCCTCCCTATGAGGCAGGATGTGGGAACATTCCACCCCTCCTCAAAGAGGGGGGAGCTAGGTTGGAATAAACTATTCCATTCTAGCAATACTAAACTGGCTAAGATCCTGTTACATACTGCTGCCACCTGCTGGTGTACATAGAAATTACAGCAAATACATAATACAGGCCTGGAAAGGACATATGATGAAAATGCACAGTTAAATCACACCTGATGACAATACATAAACACCTAACATGTTGTAGCAGGGGGAAAAGAGTTTAGTGACATACTCTAAGATGTTACACATTATCCTGCTGGAAGTAGCCATCAGAGGATGGATACATGTTCTCATTCTGTTTACGCCAAATTCGGACTCTACCATTTAAATGTCTCAACAGAAATCGAGACTCCTCAGACCAGGCAACATTTTTCCAGTCTTCAACAGTCCAATTTTGGTGAGCTCATGCAAATTGTAGCCTCTTTTTCCTATTTGTAGTGGAGATGAGTGGTACCCGGTGGGGTCTTCTGCTGTTGTAGCCCATCCGCCTCAAGGTTGTGCGTGTTGTGGCTTCACAAATGCTTTGCTGCATACCTCGGTTGTAATGAATGGTTATTTCAGTCAACATTGCTCTTCTATCAGCTTGAATCAGTTGGCCCATTCTCCTCTGACCTCTAGCATCCACAAGGCATTTTTGCCCACAGGACTGCCGCATACTGGATGTTTTTTCCTTTTCACACCATTCTTTGTAAACCCTAGAAATGGTTGTGCGTGAAAATCCCAGTAACTGAGCAGATTGGGAAATACTCACACCGGCCCGTCTGGCACCAACAACCATGCCACGCTTAAAATTGCTTAAATCACCTTTATTTCCCATTCTGACATTCAGTTTGGAGTTCAGAAGATTGTCTTGACCAGGACCACCCCCCTAAATGCATTGAAGCAACTGCCATGTGATTGGTTGACTAGATAATTGCATTAATGAGAAATAGAACAGGTGTTCCTAATAATTCTTTAGGTGAGTGTATATTTGCTCCTGTTGTGCCCCCAGTGTATATATTTGCTCCCCATTGTGCCCCCTATATATATAATGACCGCTCCCCACAGCCCTCCACCCTCTGTAGTGCCAACAGAGGGAACATGAAGGCAGCAGGACATAATGGAAGTGTCAGGTCCTGCTGCCACCAGTGTGGATCAAATGTTCACTCGCATGCATGTGGATGAGGTTTTTTAACCCCTGAAATGCCCTTTATTTATTTATTTATTTGACTCACTTATATAGCACTGACATATTCCACAGTGCTTTACATCCATTATCATCACTTGCTATCCCCTATGGAGCTCACAATATAAGTTTCCTATCAGTATGTGTTTGGAGTGTGGGAGGAAACTGGGGAGAAATACGGGGAGAACATGCAAACTGCATACAGATGTCCTTGATCAGATTCAATTCTAGGAGAAGGTACCTGAGCTTTAGGTTATCTAGCTTGCTAGTCTTTAGTGAAGATGTGCCGTTCTGTTTGTCTGCCTGTCTACCTTAGCCTTTTTACTATTCTTTACCACCTGCCCTGACCTGGATTTGCACAAACTCTGCCTGCCCTGACTTCAGCCTGTTTTCTGACTACGAGTATTGCTTGACCCACTCCGGTGTATCTGACCCCAGTGGGTCTTCTGCCAACCAAACCATTACTATTCCAAGAGATAGCAGCTTGGTGGCTCCTCTGCAGTCCAGATCCCTGTATAGGGGTAAAGGGTGAATAACAGCAGTTTAGTTTTTGTTGCCAGCAGTTTACACATTAATGACTGTGTATTGAGTTATTTTGAGGGCACAACAAATTTTCACTTTTATATATATATATATATATATAAAATAAAAAAAGGGCAGGACTCTTAAGGAGAAAAAAAAGGAAGTCCTTTATTTACCCATGTGGTAACAGTGACATTTCAGCCTTTCTCAAGCCTTTCTTCTTAAGAGTGCTTTCCTTTTTTCTTTTTTGCATTTTGGCTAATAACTTATTCCCCGCAAAAAAAAGGATAGCATTCAGTATTTTTGCGGACAGCATACGGCCGTCTGAATGAGCCCTAAATCTGTGTTAGTGATCACTTCTCCTTTGCCAAAATAATCCATCCCACCTCACAGGTGTGGTATTTGAAGGTGCTGATTAAACAGCATGAATATTGGACAGGTGTGCCTTAGACTGCCCACAATAAAAGACAACTCTGAAATGTGCAGTTTGATCACACATCACAATGCCACAGATGTCGCAACTTTTGAGGGAGCATGCAATTGAGGGAGAGTGCTGACTGCAGGAATGTCTACCAGAGCTGTTGCCTGTGCAATGAATGTTCATTTCTCTACCATAAGCCGTCTCCAAAGGCGTTTCAGAGAATTTGGCAGTACATCCAGCCGGCCTCACAACCGCAGACCACATGTAACCACACCAGCCCAGGACCTCCACATCCAGAATGTTCACCTCCATAATCATCTGAGACCAGCCACCCGGACAGCTGCAGCAACAGTCAGTTTGCATAACCAAAGAATTTCTGCACAAACTGTCAGAAACCATCTCAGGGAAGCTCATCTGCATGCTCGTCGTCCTCATCGGGGTCTGGACCTGACTGCAGTTCATCGTCGTAACCAGCTTGGGTGGGCAAATGCTCACATTCGATTGTGTCTGGCACGTTGGAGAGGCGTTCTGTTCATGGATCAGTCCCGGTTTTCACTGTTCAGGGCAGATGGCAGGCAGCGTGTGGGTAAGCGGTTTGCTTACGTAAACATTGTGGATCCAATGGCCCATGGTGGCGGTGGGGTTATGGTATGGGCAGGCGTATGTTATGGACAATGAACAGGTGCATTTTATTGATGGCATTTTGAAATCACAGAGATACCGTGATGAGATCCTGAGGCCCATTGTTGTGCCATTCATCCACGACCATCACCTCATGTTGCAGCATGATAATGCACAGCCCCATATTGCAAGGATCTGTACACAATTCCTGGAAGCTGAAAACATCCCAGTTCTTTCATGGCCAGCATACACACCGGACATGTCACCCATTGAGCATGTTTGAGATGCTCTGGATCTGCTTATACGACAGTGTGTTCCAGTTCCTGCCAATATTCTGCAACTTCACACAGCTATTGAAGAGAAGTGGACCAACATTCCACAGGCCACAATCAACAACCTGATAAACTCTATGCAAAGGAGATGTGTTGCACTGCGTGAGGCAAATGGTGGCCACACCAGATACTGACTGGTTTTCTACAGTATTCCCCCTCCCATAACTGGTCCTGTAGCACGTGCCTGAGTATTGTAGCATGTGCCTGGCTTGAGTTTGTGAGAATTTTATCAGCTCTCCAATGTGAAATGTTACTTTAAGTTATGGAGTCCTTGAAATGAACAGTAGTAACACTAGTGGCCTAACACAAACAGAAACCTTAACTAACTAACTAACTACAGGCCTAGTGTCAGTCTCCAACATGGTGATGAGGTGCGTGCACGATCTTACCAACCCGGGTCTGCTTTGCATCCGCTGGTGACTCTGAACAGAACAAATGCCTCTCCAACAAGCATGCGGTACCGCAGTGTATGTTGCTTTGTTCCTCTGCTCTCATCAGCGTTCCTGGCAGCAATCCTCCTTTCTCTGGACAGAATCAGGATCTTGGACACGATCAGCTTCACTTAGCTGCAGCTCTGGTCACTGAGGGATGCTCTCACACCTGGATGCCGTCAGATTCTCTGCTCACACAGTTCTTGAGTTTCACCTCCCTCTAAGGTGGCTGCTCTCTCTTTCTCTTCTCTCTAGACTCTGTGTAAACCCCACCTCTCTCATGAATATGGAGATATATGTGCAGTCTGTAGCTGTATTTAGGAAACAGCGGCATATTGTGGCCAAACAGCAGAATGTCAGTCCAGAACATTTAATTTAATCTACACAAACAGTGTTCAGACAAGGAGAGCTGTTTCCCCATCTCACAGGGTCCCCTGTGGATCTTCCCCAGGGACATGTATCTGACCAAGAGGTCTCTGCTCACTTTTTTTTTTGTATTTCTTTATGCATGCCCTCACATTTTGGTACAGTTGGTTAAGGAACTCTGGTATATCGTTGTGTCTATATTGCTATCAATAAATCCAATAGTGCCTGTACATATCTGTTTATGTCCAGTTGTTACTTTTTTAAAATGGGTAACAAATCTGAGCGTGGCAGTAGAAAAATGCGGGTTTCAGGCTCTGATCTTCACTCTGGAGATCAGAGTCTGAAATCAGCTATGGCCCCCTTTGTGCCCCCAATGACCCCGTGCTGCGTCATGCCCCATGTGCCACCTCATGCCCCCTGTACCCCTGATGCCACCATGACCCTCATGTTGTGCCCCCTGGCGGCTCTGTTCCTGAGCCACCGTCATCAGCAGCGATGGTCAGCTGTAACATACAGCTGACATTCTGCTACAATGGCTGAGATCAGTGCTGGCACCGATTCCGGCCATATAACCCCTTAGATGCTGAGGTCAGTAGCCACCCGCGGCTTCTATGGGGTTAAGAGAGGGAGAGGTCTCCTTCTCTCCCCCATCGGGCTGTCGTTCTGTGATGACAGCGGCTGGATGGTTACCGTGGCAACCTGATGCCTTAAAAAGGCGTCCAGGCTTGCCATGTATCTAAGTGGTTAGATGAAGATAGGTTACATAAAATGCGTGAAGCAACAAATGGCATAAGCCCCTCTAACGAAAAAGCTAGCTCAGAAATAACTAGGGAGACCTATAATCGAACACAGAGATTGATTAGCTATAAAAATAATTTTTATTGAAATACATGATTAAAAACATATAATGGGAGATGACAAACAAATCAATATCAAAAGTGCGGTACAACCCTGGGAGATATAGGTAAGAGGTGTGACATAAAACAGAGCCTAAGAAAAACAAACGAACCAGCACCTCCATAATAAGTAAATATGAGAACGCAGGTGCACGCTACCTTGGCTGAAACACAATTGGATTAGTAGAACTACAGGTAACAGCACTCTGCTAGTCAATTGCACAAAGATATAAGCAAACACTGAAAAAATAACGGCTTGGTGGCCATACTTACTGCAAATGCAGCTAGAAGCTCTTTGTGAATATAATTGATCAAAAATATTTCGGGCCCATCTACCAGACGACAAGGTGGCTTCTAATCAGATGGGTCCTACTCTAACTTGCCTCTCCTGGGCTTACAGCCTACAATCTGGGCAAAGTAGTACCCAGCTGTATCCTACACATGCCTCTCCCAGGCTGTGAGCCTGCAGTATGGGCAAAGTAGAATACAGCGTTTGTTTTTCTTCCCTATTGTCACTCCCACTGGGGTGGGGGGGGAGGCGCCCCCTGGTGGTTAGTTTGAACCATGCACCACCAGCCCATTTACCATGTGCTTTTAATTAGATAGCTTGTACAGCTGTATTCTACTTTGCCCATACTACAGAGCTCAAGTAGATCTATTTGGTAAACATCTGATCAATAAAGTGCAAAAGTGCCGTAATAAAATGCATGTGCAAGCCACATGTAAATGGCAAAAATCGCAACACTATCCTACTCAAAGGCTCATAAGTAATATATATTATAGACTCAATGTAGATGTAAATAGTCACATACCATAAATCAAAGTAATAACTCCACAGGAAGACCGCACACCCCGATGCGCGTTTCTGTGGAAACCTTCCTCTGGGGGCACGGTTCTTCCTACTGGAGGGGCTCTATTTAAATGAATACTTCTCCAATCAGATACTGCTAAATCGATATAAATTAGGAACAGTGTCACGGGGTAGAGTAGCGGGTATAAAGATAGAGCTGCCCCCTGAGCTGCCACCCGGTCCCCTGTCACTGCCTACTTGCACCACCCGCCCTAGGTAACGGGGCGCAACTGGGTGACAGTCCCTGACCTGAGTAAGTGCAAGCAGAGAGATAGAGACAGCAGGTAAGCGGACAGCCAATGAGATGTAGCACTAGAGCGGACAGAGAGGTGGAACAAGCAAGGTACCACCAAAAACGGAAGGGCGAGGCGGGTCAACTAGCCGGGGTCAGTCCAGAAGGTCACGTCAGTACAAGAGAAGAGGCAAAGACAAAATCCAAAAGCAAGCAGAGGTGAAAATCCGAGAGGTAGCGTCAAAGTTCAGGGAGCAGGCAGAAGAAGAGGTGTCAGGAAGCAGATCAAGGGTCAAATCCAAAGGTAAGCTAAATAACAATACACAGCCTAAGGGACCAAAATCACAGGCAACCTGTAGCCAGCAGGTTGCCTGTATTTATAGTGGGGAGTGAGGGTCACCGACAGACAAACAAGTCGAGCACCGAGTGATCAGCTCGGCGGTCAAGGCAGACCTAGGAGCAGGGAGCCTCCCAGCTAGCAAAAGTCGACCTGGGAACAAGGCTGAACACAGATCCTCGCTCCCGAAGCTAAGCAGCAGGTCTGCGGCTGATGGGAGACAGAGTGCGCCTTCGGGGCCCCGTTACAGTACTCCCCCCGCTTTTACAAGGGGCCATCGGACCCAAGCCCTTGGGTACAAATCTCCCAGGATGC
This sequence comes from Bufo bufo, assembly GCF_905171765.1. Lineage (NCBI taxonomy): Eukaryota > Metazoa > Chordata > Amphibia > Anura > Bufonidae > Bufo > Bufo bufo. The sequence goes on along the minus strand of NC_053390.1, from coordinate 540,644,589 downwards.
TCATCATGAAACTTCTTGATGAGCCTCGGGGCGTGGATCTTAGTAGCTGGGACCCAAGACCTCTCCTCGGGTCCATAGCCTTTCCAGTGGACCAGGTATTGAAAGGAGTTCCTAACCTTTCTAACATCAATAATTCTAGAGATGATGAATTCCTCCTGACCTTCAATCTCCACAGGTGGAGGAGGTGTTTTAACCAGAACCACTGGTGACACATATCTCTTAAGCAACGACTTATGAAACACATCATGAATAGGAAAGGAGTCGGGTAGCTTAAGTTTAAAGAAAACTGGGTTAACAACTTCAATAATATTGTATGGTCCAATGAAACGTGGAGAGAATTTCCTAGAACACTGTTTCAAATCAAGATTCTTAGTCGACAACCACACCTTATCGCCGAGTACAAAATTTACCCCCTTGGAACGTCTCTTATTGGCATGTTTACACTGGGTTTCCTGGGCCTTTTCCAGGTTCGTTTGAACCTGTGCCCAGACTGTGCACAGTCTAGAGGTAAAAGAATCTGCCTGTGGGTTGAGTGAGGATACAGAGGGACTAGAACAAAAGCGAGGATGCAAACCACTGTTACAAAAAAAAGGAGGCACCCCCGTGGAAGAATTAACTCGATTGTTAATAGCGAATTCTGCCAACGGGAGGTATCTCACCCATAAGAGTTGGTTATGTGATACATAGCACCTTAGAAAAAGCTCCACTGCCTGATTTAACCGTTCCGTCTGCCCATTGGTCTGTGGATGGAAAGCAGACGAAAAGGATAAAGAGATGTCGCATCTTCGACAAAAAGCCCTCCAGAAACGAGAAACAAACTGAATGCCTCTATTAGAGACAATATTCTCAGGGACCCCATGCAGACGTACCACATGTTTAATGAACAAGGATGCTAAGGTCTTCGCATCAGGGAAGATTACTTAAAGGAACAAAGTGCACCATCTTGCTAAAACGGTCAACCACTACCCACACCACTGATTTCCCCTCAGAAGGGGGCAGATCAGAAATAAAATCCATGGAAATGTGAGACCATGGCTTGCAGGGAATGGGTAGTGGTTGTAGTTCACCAGCGGGAATTGTTCTCTTATCTGCCGGTGTTTGTGGAGGAGCAAGTTGCTGAGCCCGTTGACTCTCAGAGGAAAGATCCACAGAAATTGCTGCCACAAAGATGCTTGCCGGCAAGATGGGTTCCGGGGGGGGAAGGGGGTGTCAGGAGGTTGGACGGCATTAAAACTCCGGGATAAGGCATCTGCCTTAATATTTTTACTACCTGGTCTGAAAGTAACAGAAAAATTAAAACGAGTAAAAAACAGGGCCCATCTAGCTTGTCTAGGATTAAGGCGTTTGGCCGCCTCAAGAAACACTAAGTTCTTATGATCGGTGAGGATAGTAATACGGTGTCTAGCTCCTTCTAAAAAATGCCTCCATTCCTCAAATGCCCATTTTATGGCCAGTAATTCGCGGTTTCCAATATCGTAAGTTCTCTCCGAAGGAGAGAACTTACGAGAGAAGAAGGCGCATGGCCTTAAATTAGTGAGGTTAGAAGACCCCTGAGAAAGGATGGCCCCCACACCATCCTCTGAGGCATCAACTTCCACCACAAAAGGTTCCTCGGTATCGGGCTGAACCAAGACTGGAGCCATCTGAAAACAATTTGTATGGGTATCAAAGGCTCGACAGGCCTCCAGATCAGAACCTTTTTTAGTTAAGTCAGTAAGAGGCTTGGCAATACCAGAAAAATTCTTTATGAATTTACGGTAAAAATTGGCGAATCCTAAAAAGCGTTGGAGTGCCTTTAAGGTGGATGGTCTTACCCAGTCTTGGATAGCCTGAACCTTACTGGGATCCATTTTAAATGAATGAGGAGTAAGAATATAGCCGAGATAAGGAATCTCTTGAACTCCAAACAAACATTTCTCTAATTTAACAGACAGATGATTCTCCCTGAGGATTTTAAGAACCAATCTGATGTGAGTCACATGAGAATCCCAGTCAGGTGAAAAGACAAAAATATCATTGAGATAAACAATCATAACTTTGCCGATGAGTTCTCTAAAAATGTCGTTCATGAAATTCTGAAACACAGCTGGGGCATTGCAAAGACCGAATGGCATAACAAGATACTCAAAGTGTCCCTCTGGAGTATTAAAAGCAGTTTTCCACTCATCTCCCTCCTTAATACGTACTAGGTTATACGCTCCTCTCAAATCAAATTTAGAAAAACACGAAGCACCCAAAATCTGGTTAAACAAATCAGGAGTCAACGGGATGGAATACTGATTCCTAATAGTGATTTTATAAAAAATTTTTATAGTCAATGCAGGGCCTGAGACCACCGTCCTTTTTACCGAAAAAGAATCCTGCTCCCAGGGGAGAGGTGGAGGGCCTAATATGTCCCTTCTTGAGACTCTCCTGGATATAGTCTTTCATGGCCCTGCGCTCAGGACCGGAAAGATTATAAATCCGTCCTTTAGGAAATTTGGACTCGGGTACCAAGTCGATAACACAGTCATAAGACCTATGGGGAGGGAGAGTATCTGACTCAGTGGTGGAAAAAACATCTGAATAATCAGAAATAAAATGAGGAATAATATCTGATGAAACCCCAGCTTAAACTACGATTAAGCAAGAACTACAGTTAGGCCCCCATCTCTCTAACTCGCCCGAACTCCAGTTAATGACCAGATTGTGTTGCTGAAGCCAGGGCATACCAAGGACTACCTGAGCAGGAAGATTCTCTAAAACAAGAGCATTTCTCTGAGTGGCAGACCCCCACAGACAGGGTAACCTCTGGAGTACAGAGTTTTGCCGTGCCCCCTAGCAGGGGGGTACAATCGATGGCGACAACCTGGATCAGGGTGGACAATTATAGTATAGGAATTCCCATTCTTTCAACAAATTTGTAATCAATAAAACTAAAAGCTGACCCTGAATCCACAAAGGCATTTCCTGACCCCTTTAAGACTCCAAAGTCAATAGAAACCGGCAACAATAATTTACTTCTTACCACCTCCGGGAGTACCTTGTCCTTGGATACTTCAGACTTGGATGACTTTCCAGAAGGCGAAGCTTTAGGACACTGACGGATCCAGTGGTCGGGATCCCCACAATAAAAACAAGAGCCCTGACGGTGTAGCTCTCTTCGCGTCATCCCGAGTTGCATGGGCTCGTCCGAGTGGGCCTCCATCTTGGGTTCAATGGGGGAAACCTCAGGTTGAAGAAGGGTATGAGGAGAAAACAAATGCTCTCACTGTCTCTCTCTGATCCGTCTATCTAGTCTGATGGCTAGCGTCATGGTCTCCTCTAAAGAGTCGGGACAGGGATAACAAACCAACATGTCTTTTAACTTCTCAGTCAAGCCTTCCCTAAATTGACATTTGAGCGCTGGTTCGTTCCAACCCGAGGGAATAGACCACTTGCGGAACTGCGTACAATAATCCTCCACGGGAGGGCCTTAAGATTGGATTCTGTCACAGAGGCTCTGTCTGGTTCATCATAAAGAACCCCTAACGCCTGAAAAAAGAGGTCCACAGAATTAAGACAAGGGGAATCCGGAGGCAAAGAAAAGACCCATTCCTGGGGGTCCCCTTGAAGCAGGCAGATGATAATACCAACCCTCTGTGGATCAGGACCAGAGGAGTGAGGACGTAGTCGAAAATAAAGTTTACAGCTTACCTTGAAAGCTAAAAAACTTCGGCGGTCACCCGAAAACCGATCTGGTAATTTAATGTGTGGTTCTACCTGAACGGTGGTGGGAGCAAGAATGGGGGGAGTTCGGACGGTCTCCTGAACCTGTAGTCTCTCCCCAAGTTCCTGTACTATTTGAGCAAGACCCTGCACATGTTCGGTGAGGCTCTGTAGAGGGCCCATGCTAAATTAAGGCCTGTGATTCTGTCACGGGGTAGAGTCTCGGGTATAAAGATAGAGCAGAGGTGCACCCCCTGAGCTGCCACCCGGTCCCCTGTCCCTGCCTACTTGCACCACCCGCCCTAGGTGACGGGCCGCAACTGGGTGACAGTCCCTGACCTGAGTAAGTGCAAGCAGAGAGATAGAGACAGCAGGGAAGCGGACAGCCAATGAGAGGTAGCACTAGAGCGGACAGAGAGGTGGAACAAGCAAACAGAGAGGTGGAACAAGCAAGGTACTACCAAAAACGGAAGGGCGAGGCTGGTCAACTAGCCGGGGTCAGTCCAGGAGGTCACGTCAGTACAAGAGAAGAGGCAAAGACAAAATCCAAAAGCAAGCCGAGGTCAAAATCATCTACATATAGTCTAGAATATATATTACTTATGAGCCTTTGAGTAGGATAGTGTTGCGATTTTTGCCATTTACATGTGGCTTGCACATGCATTTTATTACGGCACTTTTGCACTCTATTGATCAGATGTTTACCCAATAGATCTCTGTAGTAGGGTAGAGCCGTGACTTTTTGCTGTTTACCTGTGGCTTGCACTTGCACTTTACGTATACGGTACCTTTTGTACTTTATTGATTAGATACCTACCTACTAGATTTATCTCTATATTCTCCTCTTAGACTCTGTTTTATGTCACACCTCTTGCCTATATCTCCCAGGGTTGTACCGCACTTTTGATATTGATTTGTTTGTCATCTCCCATTATATGTTTTTAATCATGTATTTCAATAAAAATTACTTTTATAGCTAATCAATCTCAGTGTTCGATTATAGGTCTTGCCATGTATCTAAGCCTGACAGATCCTGTGGGTTACCTCAGGATTAGTGTCAGTGTAAAACTGACAGTACAGAGCATTGCAATAGATCACGATTGCAATGCACTGTACAGCAATCAGACCCGCTAGATCTTGAAGATCCAAGTGGGACTTGATAGAAAAAAAGTGTAAAAATAAAAAAAGTTAATAACATTTTAATAAAATAAAAATACATAAAATAAGTAGCTTTTTTTATATTTGCTTCTTTATAATTGATGAAATACATATTTTTTTATAAACTACACATAATTGGTATCACCGCATCCATAAGAACCTGATCTATAAAATGATGTTAATAATCCTGTGTGGTGAACACCATAAAAACAAAATTAAAAAACAATGATGAAATTGCTGTTTTTGGCACCTCACCTCCCAAAAAAACAACAGCCTGTCCTGCAAAAAAACAAGCACTCACACAGTTATATTGGTGAAAAAAAAAAAATGTTATGGATGCTAGTATATGGCGAAGCAAAATATAATTTATTTTTAAAACAAAAGTGATTTTATGCCGAAAAAGTAGTAAAACATAAAAAACTATAACAATTTGGTATCGCCATAACTGTATCAAGCCTCAGAATAAAATTATATCATATAGACCGCATGAGGAACCCCATAAAAAATAAAAATTGAAAACACTGACAGATATTGCAATTTTTGCCCACCTCCCAAAAAATGGTAGAAAAAGTGATCAAAAAGACATATATACCCCAAAATGATACCAATAAAAACTACTGCCCATTGCATAAAAAACAAGCCCTCACACAGCTCTACTGGTGAAAAAATAAAAAAATTTATGGTCCAAAAAAAGAATTTCAACAAATTCCATGTTAGTAAATCCTTAGTATCTTCCCTTCCGAACACTGCCATGCCCCCAAATAGCAGTTTAATACTACATGTGGGGTGTTGCCATATTCAGGAAAAAAATGCGCAACAAATTGTGGGGTGCATTTTCTCCTCTTATGCCTTGTGAAAATTAATTATTTGGGGCTATACCACCATTTTATTGGAATAAAATGTAATTTTTTAATTTTAACGCTATGCAACGTTTGTTGGGTCAAAGCATTTACTTCACCCCTTGAGGGGTGTAGTTTCCAAAACAGGGTCACTTTTTGGGGTTTAATTTCTAGGGGTACCTCATGGTCTCTTCAAAGGTGACATGGCACCTGAAAACCATTCCAGCAAAATCTGCCCTCCAAAAACAATATTGTGCTCCTTTCCTTCTACGCCCTGCAGTGTGCCCATGAAGAAATTTACAACCACATAGGAGTTGTTTCTATAAACTGCAGAATCAGAGTAATAAATATTGATGTTTGTTTTGTTGTTAACTCTTGCTGTGCTACAGGAAAAATGGATTTAAATAGAAAATCTGCACAAAAATAAAAGAAATGTTTAAATTTCACCTACAGTTTGCTTTAACCCCTTCTACCCAAGGCCAGTTTTTACCCTCCTGCCCAGGCCATTTTTTTGCAAATCTGACATGTGTCACTTTATGTGGTAATAACTTTAAAACACTTTTACTTATCTAAGCCATTCTGAGATTGTTTTCTCGTGACACATTGTACTTCATGACAGTCAATATAATTTGAGTCAATATATTTCACCTTTATTTATGAAAAAATCCCAAATTTACCAAAAAGTTAGAAAAATTCACAATTTTCAAAATTTCTATTTCTCTGCTTCTAAAACAGAAAGTGATACCTCATAAAATATTTATTACTTAACATTCCACATATGTCTACTTTATGTTGGCAAAATGTTGTAATTGTGATTTTATCTTTTAGGACGTTAGAAGGCTTAGAATTTTAGAAGCAATTCTTAAAATGTTTATATTTTTTTTCCAAAACCTACTTTTTAAGTACCAGTTCAGGTCTAAAGTTACTTTGTAGGGCTTACATAGTAGAAACCCCCCCATAAATGACCCCATTGTAGAAACTACACCCCTCAAGTTATAAAAAAACGGATTTTACAAACTTTGTTAACCCTTTAGGTATGCCATAAGAATTAAAAGGAAAATGGAGATGAAATTTCTAAATTTCACTTTAGCAGATTTTCCATTTTAATCCATTTTTTTCTTTAACACATCAAGGGTTAACAGCCAAACAAAACTCAATATTTATTACCCTGATTCTTTTTATTTATTTATTTATTTACCACCTCCGGACCGCCTAATGCAGGATCGCGTTCCGGAGGTGGCGGCGCTGCGCAGGCAAAAGCGGGCCGGCAAAAGGCATGCGCATCGCGGGCCGGCAAAAGTTAGAGGACAAGTTCGTCACCAGCCTGCCAGCCAATGATCGTTGCTGGCAGGCTGGCGATTTTCAAAAAAACGAATCACAAGCCATCTAACACATCATATTAGTAAATATGATGTGTTAAATGGCTTGTCTGCTCCTCTGCTGGTCCTTTTCGTCGGTTGGTTCCAGCAGAGGAGCAGAGATCACTGTGAGTACCCACCAACACCACGCATAGTCCCAGATCACCCCCATCATCCGAATTAACCCCTTGATCACCGCTTGATCGCCCCTGTCAATCACCTAGTGAAAGGAAAAAAGTGATCAGTGTAAACTGTCACTTTTTTTTTTCACTGGTATTGACTGTTAGGTTTTAGGATAGTTTAGGCCCCTTGGTTAGGTAGTTTAGCGTCAGTTAGCGCCCAGCCCACCGCACCGCAGTCACTGATTCGCTGATTAGCGTATCGCTAATCAGCATTTGTATTTTTATAGTATCTGTAAGTGATCAAAACTGATCACAGTCAGATCTATAAAAGTATTAGTGTCACCTTAGTTTGCCCTCCATCCAAAACGCAGTGTTTGCCCGATCAGGCCTGATCGGTCGCCACACGTGCGTGCCCCGCCGCAGTGACAAAAAATATTATATTTTTTGATCACTGCACAATCACTTTCCAAGCGCTGCGGCGATAAAAAAAAATCAGTTTTGATATTTTTTATCAACCGCAGCGGCCTCCGGTACTTCGCTAGCCTCCCCTTTGTAAGACAGGCTTGCTTTTTTTCTTCGGTAGTCTCAGGGAATACCCCTAAATTTAGTAGTCCAAATGGCAAACAGGGGGTATTCTTCTGAAGAGGCTTACAGGATTCTGACCCAGTCGGATGAGGAATGGGAACCCTCATCTGACGAATCTAGCGGGTCAGAATATGAACCTGTAGAGAGCAGTGGCAGTCTGACCCAAAGTTCGGACGAGGAGGTTGAGGTCCCTGATAGCACCAGGCGTACCAGGCCCCGTGTCGCTAGACCACAGGTTGTGCAGGATCCGTTTCAAGGGCAGCAGAGTGGGGGTGTCGGATCACGTGGTGAGGCATACACCAGCAGCGCAGCCCTCCCTGGACCTAGTACCAGCACTTTCGTACAACATGGTGAAGTGGCGAGTACCAGAAGGGCAGTTGAAGCTGGTACGATGGCACGTTTAATAGTTACCCCGTCGCAGCCACCGCAAAGACAGGCCCGTAGAGCCCCTAGAGTCCCTGAGGTGCTGGCAAACCCTGATTGGCAGTCACCAACTTCAGCCGCACCTGTAGTTCCCCCTTTCACCGCCCAGTCTGGAGTTCGGGTTGAGACAGCTCAGATCGGTTCGGCCCTGGGATTTTTTGAGCTGTTCTTGACTGCGGAGCTCTTGGACTTAGTCGTGGCAGAGACAAACCGGTATGCCACACAATTTATATCCGCCAACCCGGGAAGCTATTATGCCCAGCCTTTCCGGTGGAAACCAGTCAGAGTTTCCGAAATTAAAATTTTTCTGGGCCTTCTCCTCAACATGGGCCTGACAAAAAAGCATGAATTGCGGTCATATTGGTCCACGAACCCGATTCATCACATGCCCATGTTCTCTGCTGCTATGTCCAGGGCACGTTTTGAGACCATCCTGCGTTTCCTGCACTTTAGCGACAACAGCACCTCTCGTCCCAGATGCCACCCAGCTTTTGACCGACTCCACAAAATTCGGCCCCTCATAGACCACTTCAACCAGAAATTTGCAGATTTGTATACCCCCGAGCAAAACATCTGCGTAGACGAGTCCCTAATACATTTTACCGGGCGCCTTGGCTTCAAACAATACATCCCAAGCAAGCGTGCCCGGTATGGGGTCAAATTGTATAAGCTCTATGAAAGGGCCACAGGCTATACCCACAAATTTCGGATCTATGAGGGAAAAGATCAGACCCTGGAGCCGGTCGGTTGCCCTGACTACCTGGGGAGCAGTGGGAAGATAGTCTGGGACTTGGTGTCACCCTTATTTGGCAAGGGGTACCATCTTTATGTGGACAATTTTTACACAAGTGTGCCCCTCTTCAGGCATTTGTTCCTAGAACAGATTGGCTGCTGTGGCACCGCGCGAACTAGTCGCGTGGGCTTCCCCCAACGGCTCGTTACCACCCGTCTTGCAAGGGGGGAGAGGGCTGCCTTGTGTAACGAAGAACTGCTCGCGGTGAAATGGAGAGACAAGCGTGACGTTTACATGCTCTCCTCCATTCACACAGACACGACCATACAAATTGAAAGGGCAACCCGTGTCATTGAAAAGCCCCTCTCAGTCCACGACTATAATGCGCTCATGGGAGGGGTGGACTTCAATGACCAGATGTTGGCTCCCTATTTAGTTTCCCGACGCACCAGACGGTGGTATAAGAAGGTGTCTGTATATTTGATTCAATTGGCGATGTACAATAGTTTTGTTCTCTACAGTAAGGCTGGGAGAACGGGATCCTTCCTCAAATTTCAGGAAGAGATCATCGCGAACCTCCTGTATCCAGGAGGTTCCGTGGCCCCATCCACCAGTGTAGTTAGCCGTCTACACGAGCGACATTTCCCCAGTGTCGTTCCTGGTACCTCAACCCAACCGTCACCCCGAAAAAGATGTTGTGTCTGTAGCAGGAGTGGAATAAGGCGTGACACCCGCTATTTCTGTCCTGACTGTCCTGACCACCCTGCCCTATGCTTTGGAGAGTGTTTCCGGAAGTACCACACCCAGGTACACTTAGCATAGGGATTGCATCTCACAGGACAGGCACACAGGGCTATTAGGGCCCTTTTACTGACAGCTGCTGCAAACCTCTCCTTTCACCTGGGATAAAGTGCATAATGTACTTCGCCACATCTTTGGGCGATTTGCGCTTTGCACATTGTCCCATGGGGAAGGAGAGGTTTGTTCTATAAAGGTAAAAAAAAATAAACAAAAATAAAATTACCGGTAAGTAAAAAAGTTAACGTTCAGTTCAAAAAGTTAAAAAAAGTTTATATGTTCTGTTCAAAAGTTATTATAAAGTTAATAAATTTATTGCGTTGCGGCCTGGTTTTTCCTTTTTTGTTTTGTTTTTTTTACCTTCCAGGTGGACCAACCGATCGACTAGCTGCAGCACTGATGTGCATTCTGACAGAAGCATTGCGCTGCTGTCAGATTACACAAAAGTCAGTGTATGCGGCGCTGCAAGATGAGATTTCTCCTCTGCAGTAAAAGATACGTTTGCCGAGGCATATGAGCTGAGGAGGTGGCGGTGTTCATAAACTTTGGCAAACACTTTGTATATATATATATAAAAAAAAAATCCCGGCAATGATTTATTCATTCACATCGATTGATGTGAATGGAGAAATCTGGTTTGCCAGGGCATACGAGCTAAGTGGGTATGGATGTTGGGTGGAGCTCCTATGTCCTGGCAGACGCCTTTCCCCTCCTTTTTTTTTTTTTGGCAGAGATTTTTTCATCCACATTGATCGATGCGAATGAAGAAATCTGTGCCGTTCATTTTTTCTTTCAGCCCAGAGGCTGAACGGAAAAAAAAAATCTCATTACCCGTATGCTCAAAAAAAGGAGAATAGCAGAAACTCCTAATGCTGGCCATACATGTAATGATTGCGGAGACCCTCAAATGCCAGGGCAGTACAAACACCCCACAAATGACCCCATTTTGGAAAGAAGACACCCCAAGGTATTCACTGAGGGGCATATTGAGTCCATGAAAGATTAAAATTTTTGTCCCAAGTTAGCGGAAAGGGAGACTTTGTGAGAAAAAAAAAACAAAAAATCAATTTCCGCTAACTTGTGGCAAAAAAAATTAATTTCTATGAACTCGCCATGCCCCTCATTGAATACCTTGGGGTGTCTTCTTTCCAAAATGGGGTCACATGTGGGGTATTTATACTGCCCTGGCTTTTTAGGGGCCCTAAAGCGTGAGAAGAAGTCTGGGATCCAAATGTCTAAAAATGCCCCCCTAAAAGGAATGTGGGCCCCTTTGCGCATCTAGGCTGCAAAAAAGTGTCACACATGTGGTATCGCCGTACTCAGGAGAAGTTGGGGAATGTGTTTTGGGGTGTCATTTTACATATACCCATGCTGGGTGAGAGAAATATCTTGGTCAAATGCCAACTTTGTATAAAAAAATAGGAAAAGTTGTCTTTTGGCAAGATATTTCTCTCACCCAGCATGGGTATATGTAAAATCACATCCAAAAACACATTGCCCAACTTCTCCTGAGTACGGAGATACCACATGTGTGACACTTTTTTGCAGCCTAGGTGGGCAAAGGGGCCCACATTCCAAAGAGCACCTTTCGGATTTCACCGGCCATTTTTTACAGATTTTGATTTCAAACTACTTACCACACATTTGGGCCCTAGAATGCCAGGGCAGTATAACTACCCCACAAGTCACCCCATTTTGGAAAGAAGACACCCCAAGGTATTCGCTGATGGGCATAGTGAGTTCATAGAACTTTTTATTTTTTGTCACAAGTTAGTGGAATATGAGACTTTGTAAGAAAAAAAAAAAAAAAAAAAAATCATCATTTTCCGCTAACTTGTGACAAAAAATAATAAATTCTAGGAACTCGCCATGCCCCTCACGGAATACCTTGGGGTGTCTTATTTCCAAAATGGGGTCACTTGTGGGGTAGTTATACTGCCCTGGCATTCTAGGGGCCCAAATGTGTGGTAAGTAGTTTGAAATCAAAATCTGTAAAAAATGGCCGGTGAAATCCAAAAGGTGCTCTTTAGAATGTGGGCCCCTTTGCCCACCTAGGCTGCAAAAAAGTGTCACACATGTGGTATCTCCGTACTCAGGATAAGTTGGGCAATGTGTTTTGGGGTGTCATTTTACATATACCCATGCTGGGTGAGATAAATATCTTGGTCAAATGCCAACTTTGTATAAAAAAATAGGAAAAGTTGTCTTTTGGCAAGATATTTCTCTCACCCAGCATGGGTATATGTAAAATCACACCCCAAAACACATTGCCCAACTTCTCCTGAGTACGGCGATACCACATGTGTGACACTTTTTTGCAGCCTAGGTGGGCAAAGGGACCCACATTCCAAAGAGCACCTTTCGGATTTCACCGGCCATTTTTTACAGATTTTGATTTCAAAATACTTACCACACATTTGGGCCCCTAGAATGCCAGGGCAGTATAACTACCCCACAAGTGATCCCATTTTGGAAAGAAGACACCCCAAGGTATTCGCTGATGGGCATAGTGAGTTCATAGAACTTTTTATTTTTTGTCACAAGTTAGTGGAATATGAGACTTTGTAAGAAAAAAAAAAAAAAATCATCATTTTCCGCTAACTTGTGACAAAAAATAAAAAGTTCTATGAACTCACTATGCCCATCAGCGAATACCTTAGGGTGTCTACTTTCCAAAATGGGGTCATTTGTGGGGTGTTTGTACTGTCTGGGCATTGTAGAACCTCAGGAAACATGACAGGTGCTCAGAAAGTCAGAGCTGCTTCAAAAAGCGGAAATTCACATTTTTGTACCATAGTTTGTAAACGCTATAACTTTTACCCAAACCATTTTTTTTTTACCCAAACATTTTTTTTTTATCAAAGACATGTAGAACAATAAATTTAGAGCAAAATTTATATATGGATGTCGTTTTTTTTGCAAAATTTTACAACTGAAAGTGAAAAATGTCATTTTTTTGCAAAAAAATCGTTAAATTTCGATTAATAACAAAAAAAGTAAAAATGTCAGCAGCAATGAAATACCACCAAATGAAAGCTCTATTAGTGAGACGAAAAGGGGGTAAAATTCATTTGGGTGGTAAGTTGCATGACCGAGCAATAAACGGTGAAAGTACTGTAGGTCAGAAGTGTAAAAAGTGGCCTGGTCATTAAGGGTGTTTAAGCTATGGGGGCTGAAGTGGTTAATAAGCTTTATTGCATTAAGTTCCATGCAAAAATGTTCTCACACAGGAGAACTAAAAAGTGCAATTAATACAAATGCTTAGTTTTCCCAACCCATCCCCACTTCACCCTTTTTTGCGATGTGTCTCTTATCATGATGGTCGTTGGGGGGGGGGGGATTAAAAGGAGCCAGAGAATCTACACCCATGATTCACAAAGTGGTACGAGGTCATAATGTTCCCTAAACCTTCCAGGCTGACCAAATCCTCTTCCATTTATCCCTATTGTTCCTTTGTTTATATAGAATGTATTTATAGCCTTTAACTTTGTTCACTAAATTAACCCATATGTTTATATTTGGCGGGTTTGAAGAAAACCATACTTTTGTAATTAGGAGGCGGGCCAAGAACGTTATTCTAGTGAGGAGTATTCTAGTGTCTTTACTGCACTTTACATTAGAAAGATCAATAAGTAACAGACATTGTGGGGTTAGTGGGATCACTATTCTCAGTCTTTGCAGTATATATTCGATAATTAAAATCCAATAGTTACTTATCTCTGAGCAGGACCAAAACAGATGTAGAAAATCTGCTCAACACAGGTAATGGAAGGATTTCTCCCTTATCCACCACACGTGCAACATATACAATATTATTCTTTAACCAAAAGATATCCCTCGATAATCCCATCAATTCCTTCAAGTGAGAATTATTCCAAAGAGGAGTGCAGGGTAATGAACCCTCAATCCCCAGCCAAGTTCTAATAGTGATCCAAGCTTTATTAAATAACAGTCTGCTAATTCTGTAGTCCTGTTCCTCAGTTAGTGTATGTCTAGCTTTCAACAAGGTGAATATATTGTCATATATGGAGGTGTCTACCAAGAACTTTCAAAGAGGGCTTTTATCCCACATATTCCACAACCATAACTGCACAGCAATAAAGTATCCATTAAAATATGGAAGATTTAAACCTCCCATCTCCAATAGTTTATAAGAGTACTCCAACTTTTGCCTTACTCGCTTCTTTCCCCAAAGTAATTCGTTGATGAGTCTCTCCATTAATTTGAAGAATTTATCTTCAATCCAAATAGTTGAGTTCCTAATAACATATAGGAACTCGGGTGAAATTACCATTTTAACTAAATGTGAAGGCAATTGTCTATGCTGTGAAGATACAAGATGTGCAGCACCTGAAACTACGGATACTGGAAGCCTGTGCTAGCATTTCTCCTGCAGTGTTGCTATCAGTGTGTGAAGAGTGGGAGAATAGGGTTGCATTGACAATCCAACACAATGGTCAGAAACTTGTAAATAACTCATGAAAGAATAAAGTTACGTTAAAACCAAGCTCACCATTGTTTTTCGTGTGAAATTCCCAATAAGTTTGATGTGTCACATGACCCTCTTCCTATTGAAAAAACAAAAGTTGGATTCAAAATGTCCGACTTCAAAATGGCCGCCATGGTCACCACCCATCTTGAAAAGTTTCCCCCCTCACATATACTAATGTGCCACAAACAGGAAGTTAATATCACCAACCATTCCCATTTTATTAAGGTGTATCCATATAAATGGCCCACCCTGTAGTTTTCTGACCAATTAGTGTCAAAACTTGAGACTTCACCAAATTGAGTAATTAATTTAATAATTCTTAGAAGGGTCTTATTGGTTTGATCAGAAACAACCCATATGTGGTCATAAACAGATGTAAGGGCACACGGCAGGGCACAAAAGGAAAAAGAGCGCCGTATGTTTTTTTGATGGCAGATTTTGCTGGACTGGTTTTTAGACACCATGTCTCATTTGAACCCCCCCCTGATGCACCCCTACAGTAGAAACTCCCAAAAAGTGACCACATTTTCGAAATTATGGGATAAGGTGACAGCTTTATTGGTACTATTTTGGTGTACATATGATTTTTAATTGCTCTATATTAAGTTTTTTGTGAGGCAAGGTAACAAAGAAATGGCTGTTCTGGCACAGTTTTAATTTTTTTTTTACAGTGTTCATCAGACAGTTTAGATCATGTGCTATTTTTATAGAGCAGGTTGTTATGGACGAAATGATATCAAATATGTCTACTTTGTTTGTTTGTTTCAGTTTTACATAATAAACATTTTTTTTTTTTAATTATGTTTTTGTGTCTCCATTTTCTGAACGCCATATTTTTTATATTTTTCAGCCGATTGTCTTGTGCAAGGGCATGTTTTTTGCAGGAAGAGTTGACATTTTTATTGGTACTATTTTTGGGTATATGTTTTTTAGATCATTCATTATTACACTTTATGGGGCAAGGTGACCAAAAAATTGGTTGTTTTGGCACAGTTTATTTTTATTTTTACAGTGTTCACCTGAGGGTTCTGGTGATATTTTTATAGAACAGGTCGTTACGGACGTGGCAATACCTAATATGTATACTTTTTCTTATTTTTTTAAGTTTTACACAATAATAGCATTTTTGAAACAAAAAAAAAAGATGTTTTAGTGTCTGAGAGCCGTAGCTTTTTTATTTTTCGGCCGATTGTCTTAGGTAGGGTCTCATTTTTTGTGGGATCAGGTGACGGGTTGATTGGTACAATTATTGGGGGGGAATACTCCTTTTTGATTTCTTGAGGTTGGACTTTTGTGATGTTAGATAACAAAAAACTGCTTTTTTGGCACAGTTTTTTTTTTTTTACGGTGTTCACCTGAGGGGTTAGGTCATATGATATTTTTATAGAGCTTTTTGTTATGGATGCGGTGATACCTAATATGTCTACTTTTTTTATTTATTTCACTTTAACACAATAATATAATTTTTGAAACAAAAAAATGATGTTTTAGTGTCTCCATATTCTGAGAGCTATAGTTTTTTTAATTTTTTTATTGTGTTATGTAGGGGCTTGTTTTTTGTGGGATGAGGTGACGTTTTATTGCTACCATTTTGGGGGGCATACACCTTTTTGATCGTTTGTGATGTAAGGTGAGAAAAATTGAATTTTTTGACAGTTTATCTTTAGGGTGTTTATCGGACGTGGTGGATCATGTGATATATTTATAGAGCCGGTCATTACTGACGCGGTGATATCTAATATGTGTGTTTTTTTTATTTATTTTTTTCTATTTTTTATTATAAAATCAGGGGAAAGAGGCGTTTTTTTAAACTTTATTTTTTTTTAAAAAAAACACATTTTTTAAAAACTTTTTTTAACTTTATTTCTGTTCCACTATGGGACTTCAACTTTTGGGGGTCTGATTCCCTCTGCAATGCATTACAATACATCTGTATTGTAATGCATTGCCTGTTAGTGTATTACACTGAGTAATACACTAATAGGTTGCCTAGGAGACCCAGTCTGGGGATGGATCTCCTCGGTTTCTGTAGAAGGCAGGTCCTGATGCCTTGCAAGGCATTGGGCAGCCTCTGCAAGGCATTGGGCTGCCTTCTCACCCATCGGGTCCCCGCCACAGCAGCACGGGGACCCGAAGGGCTCCCTCACCCGCCCCAAATACTTTCTATGCCGCAGTCAGCTCTGACCGAGGCATAGAAGGGGCTACTCCATCGGTATCGGCTTTTATAGCGATGCCGGCAGATACAGCAGGGGCCCAGCTATCAGGGACTGCCGGGTCCCTGCAGTGATCAGGCGCACACCGCTCCGTTGCCCGCCCGATCACCATGATGTAATAGTAGGTCAAAATGTGGCAAGTCACCTTCAGCCATGACGTACTATTACGTTAGGGGTTAATTCCTGTGGAACACCTAAATGGTTAACAAATCACTTTTGAATAGTTTGAGGGCTGTAGTTTCTAAAATGCTGTCATCTTTGGGTGGTTTCTATTATGTAAGCACCTTAAAGTCACTTCAGAAATGAACTGGTCTTTAAAAACATGGTTTTGAAAATTTCAAAGCTTGCTTCCAAAATTCTAATCCTTCTAATATCCTAAAAAAAAAATTATGAAATTTACAAAATTATGCCAACATAAAGTAGGCATATGGGGAATGGTAACTATTTTGCGAGAAATCACTAATTGTCTTAAAACCAGAGAAATTCAAATTTAGAAAATTGCAAAAATATTGAATTTTTTTATACAAATCAACTCAACAAATCAACTCAAATTCACCATTAACATGAAGTACGATGTGTCCCAAGTAGTGTTAAATGAATTGAAGCATCTGAAGTGGGATTCCATCCCAAGTTTAGGAAGAATTTGATTTGCCACGAATCCAAATTTCCTTGTGCTTCGTGGTAACAGATCTTTTTTTTTTCTAAAATGGTGGCTGCACATGTTACAAAGTGAAAGTAAGAAGCCCGGGAACACAAGATCACCCATAATGTCGTGCAGCCAGCCAATCTGCAGATAGCCATCCCCTGTGAAAGCCCTATAAAAGCCTCATCCCGCATGGTCTCTGCCATTTCACTGTGAGCTAAGCATAGGGAGAGATGTGACAACTGCTCATGCGCTACTGACAGTGCTGCTGAAAACAGTTTAAAAAAGAATATTGGATATGGACAGTGCAGGGAGATCGTTAGGAGAGTTTTTTGAGTCTGTAGGGAGAGCATAGGGAGACAGTAGGGAGACTCCAGGTTGAATGTAATCACCACATGCATCTTGTTCAACTGCTGCAGTATTCATCGTTAATCTGTTATTTTAGACATAGACTTACTGTGCGTCAGACTTAGTATAAATGGGCGGTCTAAGGTATCGCTGCGTGCATCTTGTTAAACTTCTGGAGCATTCATAGTTAATCTGTTATTTTATACATTGACTTACTGTGCCTCAGTATTAAAGGGCGGTTTAATATATCACCGCATGCATCTTGTTCAACTGCTACGACATTCTTAGTTAATCCGTTACATTACTGATACTCCTTCCAAAGGAATGGACAGTTGCAAGAATGTTGTTCTAGCCAGCACAAGTAGTAGCAGCCATAGGCCAGAGCTACCACTGTCATCCAGAGGTCGTGTTTTGACCAACAAACCAGCTGTACTGGAATGTTTGACTCCCTCTTCAACATCATCTCAAGTGACAACAGATACACAGTCAGGAATCAGTGGGTTCCTCTGACACCACACTTAGTTGGCCAGGAACTTCCTCTATTCCCTTACCTGTACTAACCCTGCATCTTGCTTTTGCTGCTCCTTCTGCTAGCTAAAAAATGTATGCCCCCTGCTCTGTTCCGCTTTTCATCGAGGATGAGCTTTTTGAGGACAGTCAGCAAATACAGGCCAGCCCGACTTGAAGGAGAGGTCCGCTGTGGACTTCTCTAGGTGTGCAACTACTGATGATGACAGTTGGGTGGGAGCACATGTTGTGAGAGGTCAGGGACATGTGCTAGAGACAGGTGAGAGTGACACAAGTGACGACCAAACATATGTAGATGATGATGATGTAGTAAGACAGCAGCAATAATTGGTATATGATGCCATGCACCTAACCCACCAAACCCCATACCAGAAACAGCCCCTGTTTGGCCACCATATTATATGGTAGCTAGTTTTCAGGCTCCTATTTCTTATAATAATCTAGCAGCCATGTTTGATCCATCCACCATGTTCAGCCCATCTGGTATTAACTGTAATACATGTTTAAAGCAAAATACCATCCGGTTCATAGTATATTTGTATAGTTTTTTCGATTTTACACTTGGAGTATGGAAAAAAAATTTTTTTAAAAGGGATTCATGCTTACTGTGATAAAAATAATTTCTGTTCTTTCAGTAGTTTTCCATTTGACAGAAAACATTTTTATATTTATTTTCAGTCCGTTTTTTGAAAGTTCTTCATTGTTTGTATTGTTTTCAGAGCATATAATACAAGGCAATTTTTGTTTTTCCATTTGAGTATTTTCCTCCCAACTATTGTTGAGTGAAGCGAGCTTCGGATGCTTCATCCGAAGTCGCTCCATTCAAAACTTCGGAATAATACTGTACAGAGATCTGTTTCCGTTAAGTATTAGAATGTATGGGCTTCGATGAGCCGAAGTCAGTTATTCACGAAGTCACGCGTGAATAACTTTGGTAGCTGATTTTTAAAGTGGAAAAACACTTAAAAATTTGGCTTCAGTTCCGAGGTACTAGTCAGAACCAATTCCGAGTTTGGTTTCAAGTTTTAACCCCATAAGGACACGGCCATATATTTCACTTTAAGAACCAGGCCATTTTTTGCAAATCTGACCAGTGTCACTTTATGTGTTAATAACTTTAAAACACTTTTACTTATAAAAAAATACCAAATTTACAAAACATTTAGAAAGATTAGCAAATTTCCAAATTTCAATTTCTCTACTTTTATAATAGATAGTAATACCTCCAAAAATAGTTATTATTTTACATTTTCCATATGTCTATTTTTATGTTTGAATAATTTTGGGAATCCCATTTTATTTTTTGGGGCCGTTACAAGGCTTAGAAGTTTAGAAGCAAATCTTGAAATTTTTCAGAAAATTTCTAAAACCCACTTTTTCAGGTCCAGTTCAGGTCTGAAGTCACTTTGTGAGGCTTACATAATAGAAACCACCCACAAATTAACCAATTTTACAAACGACACCACTCAAGGTATTCAAAACTGATTTTACAAACTTTATTAACCCTTAAGGTGTTCCACAAGAATTAATGGAAAATAGAAATTTAATTTCAAAATCTCACTTTTTGGCAGATTTTTCATTTGAATCCATTTTTTCCAGTTACAAAGCAAGGGTTAACAGCCAAACAAAACTCAATATTTATGGCCCTGATTCTATAGTTTATAGAAACACCCCATATGTGGTCGTAAACTGCTGTATAGTCACACGGCAGGGCGCAGAAGGAAAGGAATGCCATACGGATTTTGGAAGGCAGATTTTGCTGGACTGGTTTTTTGATACCATGTCACATTTGAAGCCCCCCTGATGCCCCCCTAGAGTAGAAACTCCAAAAAAGTTAGCCCATTTTGGAAACTACAGGATAGGGTGGCAGTTTTGTTGGTACTATTTTAGGGTACATATGATTTTTGGTTGCTCTATATTACACTTTGTGAGGCAAGGTAACACCGTTTTAATTTTTTGTTATTTACAACATTCATCTGACAGTTTAGATCATGTGGTATTTTTATAGAGTAGGTTGTCACGGACGCGACAATACCAAATATAAATAATTTTTTTGGTTATTTGTTTCAGTTTTACATAACAAAGCATTTAAAAAAAAATGATTCTTTAGTGTCTCCACATTCTGAAAGCCATAGTTTTATTTTTTGGGTGACTGTCTTGTGTAGGGGCTAATTTTTTTTTAGATGAGATGACGGTTTGATTGGCACTATTTTGGGGTGCGTATGACTTTTTGATCGCTTGCTATTACACTTTTTGTGATGTAAGGTGACAAAAAATGGCTTTTTTTACACTTTTTTTAATTTTTTTTATGGTGTTCATCTGAGGGGTTAGGTCATGTGATATTTTTATAGAGCAGGTTCTTACGGACACGGCGATGCCTAATATGTATACTTTTTTTATTTACTTAAGTTTCACACAATACTAGCATTTTTAAAACAAAAAAATGATGTTTTAGTTTCTCCATATTCTGAGCCATAGTTTTTTTATTTTTTAGCTGATTGGCTTAGGTAGGGGCTAATTCTTTGCGGGATGAGGTGATGGTTGAATTGGTATTTTGGGGGGCATACGCCTTTTTGATCACTTGGTGTTGCACTTTTTGTGATGAAAGGTGACAAAAATTGCTTTTTTTTTTACACCGTTTTAAGTTATTTTTTTATAGTATTTATTGGACAGGGTGGATCATGTGATATATTTATAGAGCCGGTCATTACGGACACGGCGATACCTAATATGTGTTGTTTTTATTAATTTTTTTGTTTTTTATTATAAAATAAGGGGAAATGGGCGTTTTTTTCTTTTTTTACTTTATTAACATAGAAACATAGAAACATAGAATGTGTCGGCAGATAAGAACCATTTGGCCCATCTAGTCTGCCCAATATATCTGAATCCTATGAATAGTCCCTGGCCCTATCTTATATGAAGGATAGCCTTATGCCTATCCCATGCATGCTTAAACCCCTTCACTGTATTTGCAGCTACCACTTCTGCAGGAAGGCTATTCCATGCATCCACTACTCTCTCAGTAAAGTAATACTTCCTTATATTACTTTTAAACCTTTGCCCCTCTAATTTAAAACTGTGTCCTCTTGTGGTAGTTTTTCTTCTTTTAAATATTCTCTCCCTTTATGTATTTAAAAGTTTCTATCATATCCCCTCTGTCTCTTCTTTCTTCCAAGCTATACATATTAAGGTCCTTTAACCTTTCCTGGTAAGTTTTATCCTGCAATCCATGTACTAGTTTAGTAGCTCTTCTCTGAACTCTCTCTAGAGTATCTATATCCTTCTGGAGATATGGCCTCCAGTACTGCGCACAATACTCCAAGTGAGGTCTCACCAGTGTTCTGTACAGCGGCATAAGCACTTCACTCTTTCTACTGCTTATACCTCTCCCTATACATCCAAGCATTCTGCTGGCATTTCGTGCTGCTCTATTACATTGTCTTCCCACCTTTAAGTCTTCTGAAATAATTACTCCTAAATCCCTTTCCTCAGATACTGAGGTCAGGACTGTGTCAAATATTCTATATTCTGCCCTTGGGTTTTTACGCCCCAGGTGCATTATCTTGCACTTATCCACATTAAATTTCAGTTTCCAGAGTTCTGACCATTCTTCTAGTTTTCCTAAATCCTTTTCCATTTGGCGTTTCCCTCCAGGAACATCAACCCTGTTACATATCTTTGTGTCATCAGCAAAAAGACAAACCTTACCATCGAGGCCTTTTGCAATATCACTTATGAAGATATTAAACAAAATCGGTCCCAGTACAGATCCCTGTGGAACCCCACTGGTAACATTACCTTGTTTTGAATGTTCTCCATTGACTACAACCCTCTGTTGTCTGTCACTCAGCCACTGCCTAATCCACTCAACAATATGGGAGTCCATGCTCAATGACTGCAGTTTATTGATAAGTCTTCTATGTGGGACAGTGTCAAAAGCCCTACTAAAATCTAGATATGCAATGTCTACTGCACCTCCACCATCTATTATTTTAGTCACCCAGTCAAAAAAATCTATAAGATTTGTTTGACATGATCTCCCTGAAGTAAACCTATGTTGTTTTTCATCTTGCAATCCATGGGATTTTAGATGTTCCACAATCCTATCCTTTAATAGGGTTTCCATTAATTTGCCTACTATTGATGTCAGACTCACTGGTCTATAGTTGCTCGATTCCTCCCTACTACCTTTCTTGTGAATGGGCACGACATTTGCCAATTTCCAATCTCCCGGGACGACTCCTGGTACTAATGATTGGTTAAATAAATCTGTTAACGGTTTTGCCAGCTCACCACTAAGCTCTTTTAATAATTTTGGGTGTATCTCATCAGGCCCCTGTGACTTATTTGTCTTCACCTTAGACAGCAAACTTAGAACATCTTCCTCTGTAAAGATACATGCATCAAACAATTTATTTGTCATCCTTTCTAGTGGAGGTCCTTCTCCTTTTTCTTTTATTAATTTTATTACTTTATAAATTTTATTAAAAACATTTTTTTTACATTTTTTTCTTTACTTTATTTCTGATGTTCACTTTTGGGAGTCTGATCCCCTCTGCAATGCATTACAATTTGTGTTGAGCGAACTTCTGTTTTAAGTTCGGCGTCTAAAGTTCGGCTTCCGGTTAGCGGAGAATCCCGATATGGATTCCGAATTCCGTTGTGGTCCGTGGTAGCGGAATCAATAATTGGCCATTATTGATTCCGCTACCACGGACCACAACGGAATTCGGAATCCATATCGGGATTCTTCGCTAACCGGAAGCCGAACTTTAGACGCCGAACTTAAAACAGAAGTTCGCTCAACATTAATTACAATACATTTGTATTGTAATGCATTGCCTGTTCGTGTACTACAGTGAGTAGTACACAAACAGGTTGCCTAGGAGACCCAGCCTGAGGCTGGATCTCCTCGGTTCCCGTAGAAGGCAGGTCCCGATGCCGTGCAAGGCATTGGGCAGCCTCTGTACGGCATCGGGCTGCCTTCTGAGACATAGAGTCCCCGCCACAGCAGCGCGGGGACTCGATGCGCGCTCCCTTAAACACAAACCCCTTCTATGCCGTGGTAGCGGCATAGAAGAGGTTAATCCGCCACGATCGCCGATACGAGGCGTCACAGGACCCCCTCTGCATTGACCCAAGGTGCCTGCTTAATGATTTGAGCAGGCACCTTGTTACGATCACCGCCCTTAAGTACCAGGACATCAGGGCGTACCTGTACGCCCTGTGTCCTAAAGAGGTTAAAGTGGTTTTCCACTATAAAAATCAACTACCGAAGTTATTCAGCGAAGTCACGCATGACTAAACTTACTTCGGCTCATCGGAGCCCATACATTCTAATACTCTACAGAGACAGATCTCCGTACAGTATTATTCCGAAGTTTTGAATGAAGAGACTTAGCTCGCTTCACTCAACACTACTCCCAACCTTCCTATAGCCATGACTTTTAAAATTTTCCATTCATATAGCCATATACCTGTGACTGCTTTGCTAAGCTAAAAGCTGACATGCAGGACTGTTAGCTTAGCAAAGCAGGCACAGACAGGAGCCGCTCAGCTAATCCTGGCATAGCACATGGTTACAGGATACTCATATGCTATGCCAGCATTTAGTAAACCTCGAGGGGCACAGGCAGAAGCAGCAATGTGTGCTCCTGCCCGTACTCCGTTCTCTGCAGCCCCATTCACAAAGTGTACAGTCCGTACTCCGCTGAACAGTCAGCTATGTGGAGAATAGTGAATTTAAAGCGATCAGGAAACCAGGACTTTAGGAGGGAATATCTTTCAAAATGATTTTTTAGGAGGGAATATCTTTAGTAAAAATTAAAAATCAATAAATAAAGCATATTAGAAAAATTATTTTTAGGGGATTTGGGACATTTAAAAAAAAAAAAACTTGATTAAAAGTTTAGTTACTCTTTAAATATACTCATACTGTCAAGTAAAAATTAAGTAATAAACGAGATGTGCAACGCAAAATGATAAAATAATCATAGCAAAAGAAAATAAATATACATACAGTATATAACAAAACACAATAATTTAAATGCATACTTCAAATGACAGATGTAAAGAAATGCAATATATAAATGTGGCAAACCCAAAAGTGATAAATGCATTTGAGCCACGCCCTCTTTCTTGTTAAGCCACCCCCGATTCAACAAAGCCTTGTTCCTTGTCAAGTAAGGCAAAAAAAAAACTCAGGGACTCTGGTTGCCACTTTTTGCACCAAATTGTGCCACATTTTGTGATGTTGAATGACAATTTTTTATATTTTTTTTCCACTGATCACAAAGTGAATTAAGAGTGACTTTTAAAACTATTTAAAATAATGCTGCTGTCAGCGTGAGAGGGGTGGGTAAGGGAGCAATACTGCTGCCAATGATGCTGCACTGTGGTATAGGTTAGATATTTTGTACTGTAGTGATGTATCTGATCTGCTGTGGAAGCATTTGTAATGTTTCCGGGCATATTATTCTAAGACCCTTTTCAAGGAGGACAAGATGCAGATTCCGCTGCTGATGTGCATCTAGTCAAACGTACCATTTAAAAAAAAATGTTTTGACTGTGTTTACCTGTTTTTGGCACTTATTTGTGCAAATGATTGTCTATGGGTGTTAGACCACTGTATGCCTATCAGTCCACAAGATGGCAGCATAACACTTATATAACTTTTATGCCTTTCAGTCTACATTCCTTATGCCATGTTCATCCAACTGAATCACAATCACTTGTGTATTGTATACAGTAATAAAGAAAACCGAAGACAGATTAATAATGCATTATACTGATTGTAGTTATAGTGCTGAAAGAGCGATCATAAAATGCATTGATATCCATCACAACACAGAATTCCTTAATGGCATTATATAGAAGAAGAATTTGTTTCTCTTACTTTAAAATCCATGTTTCTAGAGCAATTCCCTTTCGAGTCTCAATTTTCATATACTGTATTACGTTTCAACACTTTTCACATTTATGTGAATAAATCCCTGCTGTTGATAAATAGTAATTAAAGTATCGAGTTTGCCCTTAA
Source organism: Bufo bufo (assembly GCF_905171765.1). NCBI lineage: Eukaryota > Metazoa > Chordata > Amphibia > Anura > Bufonidae > Bufo > Bufo bufo. The sequence continues at coordinate 540,619,623 of NC_053390.1, read as the reverse complement.
TAAAAGATGACAGCAGCCATGTCATTTTCAAGCTGGCCTCTCCATCATGAAATTTCTGGTCCTATTGCTTAGTTAAGTGTGAATGAATGAGAGAGGCTGCAACATAGCTGCCTAGCAGGGAGAGACAAGGAATCTGTGCCCATATAATTTACAGGGAGACACAGGGCGGCAGTGCTATCTGTGCCTACAGGGGTGTACGCAATGGGGAGAGGAGCGGTGCATAGATTTAACATAGATATAGGAAGTGCTTTTTTTTTAGCACATTGCTGCTGTCTAACACAGCAGTGCTAGTAGTATATAAAGAGCATTCTTGTCCTTCCTAGGAGACAATGTTCAACACTTGCTGAACGGTGTAGTATGCTCCAAAATTTCCTTCTGCACCGATCAGCAGTAGGCGAGTGGATATGCTGGTGGTCGTAGTACTCATGATTCACAGTGGCAATCTTCATTCTCAAGCTCCCTAAGGCTGTGCAGTGATTGGAGGGCACACCTTTTCTCCCATTAGGACAAACCTTGATATTGGGGCTCCTGCCTGGTGGGAGTTGAGGTGCTCTTAATGGAGTTGGTTTGGATGGGTGCAAGGCAGGATTGCGGATGCAGAGAGATGTCATAGTGCAATCCCTCTACCAATAGCAGCGTATGGACAGCAACATATGATGGTAGTGGTAGTACTCCCTCTCTCTCTAAAGACACTTTTCAGTTTCTCAACAGAACCACAGGCATGCAATGAGTTTCCTTTCTAACACTTTCTAACCCCAAGCTTAGGGGTACAGAACTAAGATACAGTCAATCCGTATCAAAGTGTGGTAGGATACTTTTTAAATAGCCCCTTCCACAGCAACAAAGTCTTTCTGCCATAGACGTGCACAATACCTTGTTGTCTGAATCCAATGCATTGCCTGTATAAGGGGGTTTGGACCTTCTTGTCTCCTTCTCTTAGGAGTACTCGGAGAGTACAGTTGCTTTTTTGGCATCTGAAGTCTCAGAATTGGGGGTTCTCTAAACTTGGGCCTAGCTTTCAGCATCTAGCCCATGTAAGTCTTGTCTCTTGCTATGCTAGCCTAGACTCACTAAATAATCAGGGGTGGACACAATCCATCTCCTGGTAATCTAAACAGTCTGCCAATTTGTTAATCGTTTGGTTGTCCACATAGTGCTGTTAAGTGCATATACATGATAAATCACAACATTAAACTCAATAACATTGCATTAACTCTTTTAATAGTAATTAACCCTTTGCAGTAGTCATTTTGGGGTACTGCACCTCCCCCATGCAGTGCTTTCTCCTGAACTACTGTTACGGTACATTGACATGTTCAGGTTTAGTTTTGGAAGCCAAAACCAGGAGTGAATTCAGAAGAGAGGAGTCATATCTGTCCTTGATACTTTCTCTCCTTTTATGATCCCCTCGTGATTTTGGCTTCCAAAACTGCATCTGATCTGACCATGTGGTAGTAAACCTAAGCGCTCTAGAATCATAGAAGAATTGATCATTGGAACTCATATCTAAATAAAAAATAATAAAAATTATGAGTAATAACTCAAATCACAAATAACAAGAAACAAACAAGGCAGACTGTTCCATTCATTTGAATTTGTTTTGTTGGAAACGTATGCGCCGTCTGCAAAAATAACCCAACAGAAATCAATGCAACAGATTTTTGGGCAACACATTTGCTGCAAATGAACGTACCCTATAGCCACTTTCACATGGTGAGTATTTGGTCAGTATTTTGCATTAGTTTTTTTAAGCAAAAAAAACCAGAAGTGGTTCCAGAACATGGAAGAGGTACAAATATTTCCACTATACTTTTTCTCTATGTACAGTAGCAAACTCCTGGTTTTGGCTTAAGCTAGTTTCACACTAGCACTTGTATATCCGGCAGACTGTTCTGGCAGGAAACAGCCTGCTGGACCTCTCTGCATTCCGGCATTGCCAGAAGCTACAGCGATGCCGTCCAGCTCCATTAACTATAACGGGGACCTGTGGAGATCTAGCTGCAACCCGGTAAATCAACCAGCTGCAACCCAAGAATCAGCCAGACGAAAACTGCTGCGCAGAACAGCCTGACAGATATACAAGGGCTGGCATGTGAAAGTACCCTATGGTCAAATCTGCATCAGAGATATTCTAAAGAGCAAGATAAAATAGGATGGCATGCAGCACTATGTTGACTGACAATGTGCCATGCTCCTTAATGGAAATTTGAGGGACCCCATTGCAGTCATTGAGGTCCTTACATTATTGTCATGTTCATTATGCAATGGACCTGGGCTTCCGCTTTTTTTTCTGTTCTATACACAGCAGAACAATGGAAAAAAATACTGGAGATGTGAACAAAGCCTGATAGTGTCACAATTTTTTTTAAATTATTATTATTGACTTCTCAGCAGAGATGGGCTAAGTTCTTGAAATTCATTTTAGGTCTGATTCACACAAATTGGTCAACAATTCTGAATAAATTCTACCCAATTTGAAAGTGCCCCAATTGGTCTGAGATTCTAAAAAATTATGTTTGATACTCTGTGGTCTCCTAGGACTATATCCAAGACTCTTCAAGCTCTCCAATCACAAGACAGCCTGTTTAATAACACACTACATTGTGAGATTTTTTTAATTAAAAAACATTACAAAAAGTATCCCTGTTTGATAGTAGTTACCTGTTTTTTTTTCTTCTGAACTGTAAAATGATGGCCTCATTTTAAGCAATTTGTCAGAATTTTGGGGAAATTTAACAAATTCGATTAATTTAGAATTGATTCAATCATCTCTACTCAGTTCTCTTATAGCTAGTATACCTGCTGTAATATCTCAAGGGCACTTCCATTAACTCCTTCAAGATGAAGCCCATTTAAATTTTTGCATTTTTGTTTTTTCCACATCACATTCCAAGAGATTAACTAGCCTGATGGGAACGTTAAAAATCAAAATAATAAATCTTTATTGGTAAAGAATGTTTACAAATATAGGGAATAACCCCACTAATAAATAAACAGTCTTAAAGAGGCGTATCCGTTGTATGGCTGAATACATATACTTCAATACATATAGACTACCATACACACGTCAATGGATGGAGAGGTGTGCAGATATATGAAGTCCGCGGCCATCATAGCGCCGATGCTCCAACCTGAGTATCAATAATTAGGCAGAATATTGTTGCACAATCACCTAAACTGTGAGTCTTGTAGCAATAGGCTCCTGAGGAGGTGCCGAGTTTATGCAGGCAGGGAAACATTTCGAGCCAATTATAGAAAGCTGGACACATTACTGAGTTATGTGTAATAACTGCCTCAATCAAAGCGAGGCACGCTGTTAGACAATAACAGTCGCTTGTGAGGGCAGCATTGAGTGACCGGTTGGTCACTTAAAGTCATAGGCAGCGTGTGGGCTAATTGTGTCCTATGATAGCTGTCTGGGGGCACACTATTGACCCTGATGAGTCAGCCCTCAGTGACCTCTTATATTAGTGGAGGTGTATGTAATTGATTAGTGAGCTCAAGTAGAGTACAGGACTTCATATATCTGCACACCGCTCCATCCATTGACATGTGTGTATGGTAGTCTATATGTATTCAGCCATATGTACTCAGCCATACAACGGATACGCCTCTTTAAGGGTACTTTCATATTTGCGGCAGAGGATTCCAGCAGGAAGTTTCGTCGCTTGAACTGCCCGCTGCATCCGGCAATACGGACGCAAACTGATGGCATTTGTCAGATGGATCAGGATCCTGATCCGTATGACAAATGCATTGATATACCGGATCCGTCTCTCCGGTGTCATCCGGAAAAACGGATCCGGCATTTATTTTTTTCTGATTTTTGCGGTCTGAGCATGCGCAGACCGCAATGTTGGATCTGTTTTGCCGGAACAGTCTGGGCCAGATCCGGCATTAATGCATGTCAATTGGAAAAAATGCCGGATCCGGCAAGTGTTCCGGAATTTTGGACGGAGATAAAACCGCAGCATGCTGCGGTATTATCTCCGTCCTGAAAAGGCAAAAAAACTGAACTGAAGACATCCTGATGCATCCTGAATGGATTTCTCTCCATTCAGAATGCATTTGGATAAAACTGATCAGTTCTTTTCCAGTATTGAGGCCCTAGGACGGAACTCAATGCCGGAAAAGAATAGCGCTAGTGTGAAAGTACCCTAAGCCTGTTTATTTATTAGTGGGGTTATTCCCTATATGTTTAAACATTCTTTACCAATAAAGATTTATTATTTAGATGTTTTTAACGCCATAACTTTTTTCGTTTTAAGTTAACAAAGCCATATGAGAGCTTATTTTTTGAGGGAAAAGTTGTATTTTTTAAATGCACTATTTAATTTACCATATTGTATTGTATTGGAAAATGTAAAAAAAATTCTTTGTGGGTTTTAATATTATGGTGTTCACTTTGCGCTAAAAATAACATGACATCCTTATTCTGCTGGCCAATATAATTACGATAATACCAGATTTGTATAGTTTTGGATTTGTTTTACTATTTAAAATTTTTTTTTTATCTTTTGAAAAAATTCTATTTTTTTTGTACCACCATTTTATGACAGCCCTAACTTTTTACATTTTCTGTCCACAGAGCTGTATGAGGGCTTATTTTTTGAGGAACGAACTGTACTTTTTATTGCTAATTTTTTTTGATATGTGCGATTTTTTGATCACTGTTATAAAAAATTTTTTGTAGGGGACAAGATGCCAAAAAAACGGCGACTTGTGTGTTTTCATTTTTTTTTCCCTTTACGGTGTACACCGTGCAAAATCTTTTCATATTTTAATAGTTCAAACATTTTCAGATGTGGTAATACCCTTTATGTTTATTTTATTTTTATTAATTTTTTATATGTAAAATTGGGAAGGGGAGTGGTGATATGCATTTTTAATATTTATTTTTAACTTTTAACATAAAAACTTTTAGCCCCCTCAGAGTGCTAGAACCTGGGATCTTTTGATCCCTTCTCCCATACACTATAATAGAAAGCTATTATGGTGAATAGGGCTATTATGGTGTATAGGATTCTGATGCACCACCTGCTGAGCTTTACATAGTGCACAGCTTTTCAGGTAATTTTCCATGACAGACCTGGGAACCTTCAGCAGGCCCCAGTCTGACTCCATAGTCTGACTCCATAGATGCTGTGATTGCTATTGACCATGGCATCTGAGGGGTTAAATGACCAAGTTCAGCGGCATATGGAGCAAGATCAGCACAGCAAGACCGGCAAGACAGGCTGACACCAAGCCCCACAGCTCACAGGTAGAAATAGCAGGATAACGAGAGCACCTGATAAGCCACACCCAGTAACCGACCAGGGGAAGTTAACCCCATCAGAACCAAACAGGGAGGGGAGCCTACATGAACAGGGAAGTGAACACACAGGCTGCAGTACTGGACGTTGCCCCTGGCAACCAGTATACACAGAGTCCACAGCAGCCAGTACGCCAGAGCACAAACAACCCATGACACTACAGAAATGCACCAAAACTAAGGCCATGTTCACACACAAGGCCGCAGACAGCATGCATCACAGAACCAGCATGCATGGGGATATCCACAGCCAGTACACAGAGTGCATGCAGCCAGCCTGCATGGCACCAGAGACATGAGCCACAGAGATGCAGACACGGGAATCCACAAACACAGGCCACAGTTCACACATTACACCGCAGCCAGCATACAGTCCCAAGCAACCAGCATACACAGGTGTCAGCCTGCAGCCAGTACGCGAGAGGGCATGCAGCCAGCCTACATGGCCAAAACTGTCACAGTGAACCGCACCATGACACATTGATGGTCAACCACCATTGCCTTCGTTTGCAGTGGTATTGTGGTTGAAAAACCTAGACTACTATGGACTTGAACAGTTTCGTTTTTAGCAACTAATTAAGGTTCTGTTTGAGAGCCAATGGCGGTTGGGTTTGAGTATGGAGGACTTGTGGTAAGTGCTTCAATTTTGCCTTTGCTGTAGAGTGGCACACTGCCCCAACTGCTGGTGTGATAATCACAAACACAGTTGGTCACCCCTAGTAGTTATATGAGGGACACTAACAGCTCAGCAATATGTGCAGGACATCCTGTGTGTCACGGCCTCGGTGTTGTGAGCTGTGACACGTTTGCCGTACATGCCGGTTGCCAGGGGCAACGCATGGTTGTCTGCATGTGTGTGCTTTGCTCCCCTTCTCCTGGTTCCTCCTCTGTCTTGTGCTGGAGGGGTTAACTACCTTGCTGGGCATAGTCACTAGGTGCTTCTTATGTCTGTGGCTTAAGGTCAGGAGACAGTTGTACTCTAGCATGGGTGTGTACTGGAGTTATGCTCCTTGTCTGGTTGTTTCATCTTCCAGTGTGAGGGCCACCTAGTGGGACATCAATGTCTCCAGCGATCTCTTCCCATTCTATCCTCCATGTTCCCCTACCTTACCTGTGTGGTTGTTTGGTGTGGGTTTATGTTCAGGGTTTGGTGTCTCGTCTTGTTGTTGTTACATGTCTGGTCAGTTGGTGTTTTATGTCCGGCATGTATGCAAGTCGTACCCTGTTTGTTGTGCCTTCGGAAGGGGGCTCCATGGTTTCCCGGAGGGGTGAACCAAAAGTCTAGTCAGTGTAGGGCCCCTTTCACACGAGCGAGTTTTCCGCGTGGGTGCAACGCGTGAGGTGAACGCATTGCACCCTCATTGAATCCGAACCCATTCATTTCTATGGGGCTGTGCACATGAGCGGTGATTTTCACGCATCACTTGTGCGTTGCGTGAAAATCGCAGCATGCTCTATTTTGTGCATTTTTCGCGCAACGCAGGCCCTATAGAAGTGAATCAGGCTGCGTGAAAATCGCAAGCATGCGCAAGCAAGTGTGGATGCGGTGCGATTTTCACGCACGGTTGCTAGGAGACGATCGGGATGGGGACCCGATCATTATTATTTTCCCTTATAACATGGTTATAAGGGAAAATAGCATTCTTAATACAGAATGCATAGTACAATAGGACTGGAGGGGTTAAAAAAAATATATATATATTTAACTCACCTGAATCCACTTGTTAGCGTAGCCCGGCTTCTCTTCTGTCTTCATCTTTGCTGTGCAGTAGGAAAAGGACCTGTGGTGATGTCACTGCGCTCATCACATGGTCCGTCACATGATCCATGGTCCGTCACATGATACATAACCATGTTATAAGGGAAAATAATACAATCTACACAACACCTAACCCAAACCCGAACTTCTGTGAAGAAGTTCGGGTTTGGGTACCAAACATGCCGATTTTTCTCACGCACGTGCAAAATGCATTAAAATGTTTTGCACTAGCGTGGGAAAATCGTGCATTTTCCCACGACGCACCAGCATCTTATCCAGGCCAAAAACATGACGCCCGTGTGAAAAAGGCCTAGGGAGTTTGTGATCACAATTTATTCAATTTTAAAATGTTTCAAAGACCCAAAAGTCCTTTTAACCCCTTGAGGACACAGGGCGTACAGGTACGCCCTGATGTCCCGATACTTAAAGACACAGAGCGTACCTGTATGTCCTGTGTAGTTCCGATCACCGCCACGATCAAATCATTGAGCAGGCACCTTGGCTAAATGCGAGGGGGTGTCCCGTGGCGCCCCGTGTCGGCGATCGACGCAAACCGCAGGTCAATTCAGACCTGCGGTTTGCGGCTTTTACATGCGGCGGAGGTTGCGGGCGGCTGTGCCATCGGGTCCCCGTGGGGCTATAGGGGGGACCCGATGGCATGGAAGTCAGGGCGATGAAGAGCCTGTGAGCTACAGCCCCCTGGATTTCACAGGCCAGAAGCTGTATGAGTAATACACACAGTATTACTCATACAGCCAATGCATTCCAATACAGAAGTATTGGAATGCATTGTAAAAGGGATTAGACCCCCAAAAGTTGAAGTACCAAAGTGGGACAAAAAATAAAGTAAAGGAAAAGTTGAAAAAATTAAGTTTTCCCCCCAAAAAATTAAAAGTTTCAAGTAAAAATAAACAAAAATGTAATTTTCCCCAAATAAAGTTAAAAAAAAATTGGCAAAAAATAGGGAAACAAAAAAAGCAGACATTAGGTATCGCCATGTCCGTATCGACCGGCTCTATAAACATATCACATGACCTAACCCCTCAGATGAACACCGTAAATAATAAAAAATAAAAACTGTGCTAAATTTAAAAAAATTGTCACCTTACATCACAAAAAGTACAACAGTAAGCGATAAAAAAGGTGTATGCCTACCAAAATAGTACAAATCTAACCATCACTTCATCCCACAAAAAATGAGACCCTACCTAAGACAATCGCCCAAAAAATAAAAAAACTATGGCTCAGAATATGGAGACACTAAAACATCATTTTTTTGTTTTATAAAAGATATTATTGTGTAAAACTTAAGTAAATTAAAAAAAGTATACAAATTAGGTATCGCCGCGTCCGTATCGACCGGCTCTATAAAAATATCACATGACCTAAGCCCTCAAGTTAACACCGTAAAAAAAAAACGGTGTAAAAAAAGCAATTTTTTTGTCATCTTAAATCACAAAAAGTGTAATAGCAAGCGATCAAAAAGTCATATGCACCCAAAAATAGTGCCAATCAAACCATCATCTCATCCCGCAAAAAATTAGACCCTACCTAAGATAATCACCCAAAAACTGTAAAAACTATGGCTCTCAGACTATGGAGACAATAAAACATGATTTTTGTTGGTTTCAAAAATGATATTATTGTGTAAAACTTACATAAATAAAAAAAGTATACATATTAGGTATCGCCGCGTCTGTAATAACCTGCTATATAAAAATATAACATGACCTAACTCTTCAGATGAACACCGTAAAAAAATATATATAAACGGTGTAAAAAAAGCCATTTTTTGTCACCTTACATCACAAAAAGTGTAATAGGAAGCGATCAAAAAGTCATATGCACCCCAAAATAGTTCCATTCTAACCGTCATCTCATCTTGCAAAAAATGATACCCTACCTAAGATAATCGCCCAAAAAGTGAAAAAACTATGGCTCTCAGACTATGGAGACACTAAAACATGATTTTTTTTGATTCAAAAATGAAATCATTGTGTAAAACTTACATAAAAAAATTGTATACATATTAGGTATCGCCGCGTCCGAGACAACCTGCTCTATAAAAATACCACATGATCTAACCTGTCAGATGAATGTTGTAAATAACAAAAAAAAACTGTGCCAAAACAGCTATTTGTTACCTTGCCTCACAAAAAGTGTAATATAGAGCAACCAAAGATCATATATACCCTAAACTAGTACCAACAAAACTTCCACCCTATCCCGTAGTTTCTAAAATGGGTCACATTTTTGGAGTTTCTACTCTAGGGGTGCATCAGGGGGGCTTCAAATGGGACATGGTGTTTAAAAACCAATCCAGCAAAATCTGCCTTCCAAAAACCGTATGGCATTCCTTTCCTTCTGCGCCCTGCCGTGTGTCCGTACAGCAGTTTACGACCACATAGGGGGTGTTTTTGTAAACTACAGAATCAGGGCCATAATTATAGAGTTTTGTTTGGCTGTTAACCCTTGCTTTGTAACTGGAAAAAAATATTAAAATTGAAAATCTGCCCAAAAAGTTTAATTTTGAAATTGTATCTCTTTTTTCTATTAATTCTTGTGGAACACCTAAAGGATTAACGACGTTTATAAAATCAGTTTTGAATACCTTGAGGGGTGTAGTTTCTAGAATGGGGTCATTTTTGGGTGGTTTCTATTATGTAAGCCTCACAAATTGACTTCAGACCTGAACTGGTCCCTAAAAAGTTAGTTTTTGAAAATTTCTGAGAAATTTCAAGATTTATTTCTAAACTTCTAAGCCTTGTAACGTCCCCAAAAATAAAATGTAATTCCCAAAATGATCCAAACATGAAGTAGACATATGGGGAATGTAAAGTAATAACAATTTTTGTAGTTATTACTATGTATTATAGAAGTAGAGAAATTGAAACTTGGAAATTTGAAAATTTTTCAACATTTTGGGCAATTTTGTATTTTTTTTATAAATAAAAAGGAATTTTTTTGACTCCATTTTACCAGTGTCATGAAGTACAATATGTGACGAAAAAACTGTCACAGAATGGCCTGGATAAGTAAAAGCGTTTTAAAGTTATCACCACTTAAAGTGACACTGGTCAGATTTGCAAAAAATGGCCTGGAACTTAAGGTGAAATATGGCCGTGTCCTTAAGGGGTTAAGGACTATGGTGTGTGGTGGCAGCAATTTAATCTTGCAAAGTAGTCTTTGATTTTATTTTCCATACTTTGCGATTCTTTTTCTATAGAGGGTGTCTGCAGTGACATGTGACATCTGTTCAGCAATACCTTCTGTGTGTCAGGAACAGAGATAGGAAGAATATTATTGAAAACAATTATATTTTTTCCATAATTTATCCATATTTTTCCTATAAACGGTCCCTACAGTGAATTGTCACATCTGTGCTGCAATAGCGTCTGTGTGTCAGGCCCAGATATTGAGAAAATATTAGCGAAAACAATTATATTTTCTCTATAATTTAACCACATTTTTCCTATAAACAGTCCCAGCAATAAATTGTCACATCTGTGCTGCAATAGCGTCTGTGTGTCAGGTCCAGATATTGGGAAAAGTGTTAGCGAAAACAAATATATATTTTTTCCATAATTTATCCACATTTTTCCTATAAACGGTCCCTGCAGTGAATTATCATATCTGTGCTGCAATAGAATCCTTGTGTCAGGCCCAGATATTGGGAAAAATATTAGCGAAAACAATAAAAAAATTTCCATAATTTATCCACATTTTTCCTATAAACGGTCCCTGCAGTGAATTGTCACATCTGTCCTGCAATAGAATCCTTGTGTCAGGCCCAGATATTGGGAAAAATATTAGCGAAAACAATAAAAAAATTTCCATAATTTATCCACATTTTTCCTATAAACGGTCCCTGCAGTGAATTGTCACATCTGTCCTGCAATAGAATCCTTGTGTCAGGCCCAGATATTGGGAAAAATATTAGCGAAAACAATAATATATTTTTTCATAATTTATCCACATTTTTCCTATAAACGGTCCCTGCAGTAAATTGTCACATCTGTGCTGCAATAGCGTCTGTGTGTCAGGCCCAGATATTGGGAAAAATATTAGCAACAACAGATCTATTTTCCATAATGTATTCATAATTGTCCTATAAATGGTCCCTCCAGTAAATTGTCACATCTGTGCTGCAATAGCTTGTGTGTGTCAGACCCAGATATTGGGAAAAATATTAGCTAAAACAAATATATATTTTCCATAATTTATCCATAATTTTGCCTATAAACGGTCCCTGGAGTGAATTGTCACATCTGCGCTGCAATAGCTTCTGTGCATCAGGCCCAGATACTTGGAAAAATATTAACGAAAACAATTATATTTTTTCAATAATTTATCCACACTTTGCCTATAAACGGTGTCTGCAGTGAAATGTCAGATCTGCGCTGCAATAGCGCGTGTGTCTCAGGACAAGAGATAGTAAAAATATAAGCGAAATCTATTTTCCTTTTTCCATACTTTTACGTACTTTTTCCATATATTGTGCTTGCTGTGAGCTGTGACATCCGTGCCACATCTTGTGTGTCAAGCATGCATATAACATTTAATATGAAGAAGGCGAGCATTAAGGGACAGGGAAGTGGCCGTGATGCTGATGGTGCACGCAGAGGCCGTGGCCATGGGCACGTTGAAACTGTGCCTGCTGCCAGAGCACAAGAAAAACAATCATCCAAGATACCTAGCTTCATGTCCCAGTTTGCAGAGCAGCGCAGGAGACGACTCTTGAAGTCAGCCCAATGTGAGCAGGCGGTCGGTTAGATTGCAGCAGATAGTGCTTCCAGTCAGTTAAGCACAAACCTGTCTTCCACCAAGTCCAATCTCAGTAGCCAGGAGTCTGGTCCACACAATCCTCACCCTGATCCTCCTTCCTCCCACCATTTACAGTCTGGCCAAACAAGTGATCCCACACTCGGATATTCTGAGGACCTCTTTGCATCACTATTAATTGATTTGGCCCTCTTGCCAAGCATGCTTGAAGAGGGACCTGAGATCTTGTGCCCCGATTCCCAACCTCTTGAGCATCCAGAGTCACAAGAACATGATGCTGGGGAATCGCAATTAGTATTTAATGAGGTGGATGACGATGAGTCACAGTTGCCAATGACTCAACCGCAATTACTGTCTCAAGAGGTTGAGGAAGAGGATTACACACAGTTGTCAATCACTGAGGTTGTGGTTAGGTCAACAAATCAGGAGGATGATCAGAGTGAGGAAGTGGAAGAGGAGGTGCTGAACGGCGAGGTCACTGACCCAACCTGGGAAGGTGGCAACAAGCATAGCGAGGAGAGCAGTACAGAGGGGGAGGGATCTGCAGCACTGCAACAGGCTGGAAGAGGCAGTGGGGTGACAAAAGGTAGAAGGCGGGCACCACCAAACAGGCCCACAACTGTTCCATGGAGCACCCCCTTGCGTAAATCTCCCTTGCCAAGGGGTAGGTGTTCGGCAGTATGGTGCTTTTTTGAGGAAAGTGCAGGTGACAAAAGAATAGTAGTTTGCAACCTGTGCCACACCAAAATGAGCCGGGGCATGAACACTACCAGCATGATCAGCCATATGTCATCAAAGCACCCTAATAGGTGGGCCGAACGCCTGGGTCCACAATCTGTGTCTGTGGGTCACACCACTGCCTCCTCTTCCCTTGTGTTACGTGCTGGCCAATCCCCTGTCCAAGACGCAGGCCAGGATGCCTCCCGCCGTGCACCTGGACCTTCGCAAGCACCATCAGCGACCACATCCACTTCCCGGTCCTAGCGCAGTGTCCAAATGTCATAACCCCAGGCATTTGAACGCAAGCGCAAATACCCAGCCACCCACCCACAGGCCATAGCACTAAATGCGCAGCTTTCCAAATTACTGGCCCTGGAAATGTTGCCATTTAGGCTTGTGGACACTGAGGCCTTCCGCCGTCTGATGTCGGCGGCCGTCCCTCGTTACGCAGTTCCCAGCCGCCACTATTTTTCGAGGTGTGCCGTGCCAGCCTTACACCAACATGTAACATAGTAACATAGTACATAAGGCCGAAAAAAGACATTTGTCCATCCAGTTCGGCCTGTTATCCTGCAAGTTGATCCAGAGGAAGGCAAAAAACCCTGTGAGGTAGAAGCCAATTTTCTCCACTTTAGGGGAATAAAAAATTTCTTCCCGACTCCAATCAGAATAACTCCCTGGATCAACGACCCCTCTCTAGTAGCTATAGCCTGTAATATTATTACGCTCTAGAAACACATCCAGGCCCCTCTTGAATTCCTTTATTGTACTCACCATCACCACCTCCTCAGGCAGAGAGTTCCATAGTCTCACTGCTCTTACCGTAAAGAATCCTCTTCTATGTTTGTGTACAAACCTTCTTTCCTCCAGACGCAGAGGATGTCCCCTCGTCACAGTCACAGTCCTGGGGATAAATAGCTGATGGGATAGATCTCTGTACTGACCCCTGATATATTTATACATAGTAATTAGATCTCCCCTCAGTCGTCTTTTTTCTAAAGTGAATAACCCTAATTTTGATAATCTTTCAGGGTACTGTAGTTGCCCCATTCCAGTTATTACTTTAGTTGCCCTCCTCTGAACCCTCTCTAGCTCTGCTATGTCTGCCTTGTTTACAGGAGCCCAGAACTGTACACAGTACTCCATGTGTGGTCTGACTAGCGATTTGTAAAGTGGTAGGACTATGTTCATATCACGGGAATCTATGCCCCTTTTGATGCAACCCATTATCTTGTTGGCCTTGGCAGCAGCTGCTTGACACTGGTTTTTGCTGTTTAGTTTGCTGTTTATTAAAATTCCTAGATCCTTTTCCATGTCAGTGTTACCGAGTGTTTTACCATTTAGTATGTACGGGTGACTTGCATTTTTCCTTCCCATGTGCATAACCTTACATTTATCAGTGTTAAACCTCATCTGCCACTTATCTGCCCAAGCCTCCAATCTATCCAGATCCCTCTGTAGTAGTATACTGTCCTCTTCAGTGTAAATTACTTTACACAGTTTAGTGTCATCTGCGAAAATTGATACTTTACTATGCAAGCCTTCTACAAGATCATTAATAAATATATTGAAGAGAATAGGGCCCAATACTGACCCCTGAGGTACCCCACTAGTGACAGTGACCCAATCTGAGTGTGTACCGTTAATAACCACCCTCTGTTTTCTATCACTCAGCCAGTTACTTACCCACATACAGATGTTTTCTCCCAGTCCGAGCATTCTCATTTTATATACTAACCTTTTATGCGGTACAGTGTCAAATGCTTTGGAGAAGTCCAGATATACGACATCCATTGATTCGCCGCTGTCAAGTCTAGAACTTACCTCCTCATAGAAACTGATTAAATTAGTTTGACATGACCGATCCCTCACGAAGCCATGCTGATATGGCGTTATTTGCTTATTTCCGTTGAGATGCTCTAATATAGCATCTCTCAGAAAACCTTCAAACAGTTTACCCACAACAGATGTTAAACTTACCGGCCTATAGTTTCCAGGCTCTGTTTTTGGCCCCTTTTTGAATATTGGCACCACATATGCCACGCGCCAATCCTGTGGGACATTCCCTGTCAGTATAGAGTCTGCAAATATCAGAAATAAGGGTCTGGCTATGACATTACTTAATTCCTTTAGGATACGGGGGTGTATGCCATCCGGTCCTGGCGATTTGTCTATTTTAATCTTTTTAAGCCGCTGATGTACTTCTTCCTGGGTCAGACAGGACACTTTTAATGGGGAATTTATTTTTGCATTCTGCATGTCATCTGACAATTTATTTTCCTCAGTGAATACATTGGAGAAAAAAATATTTAACAGCTTTGCTTTCTCCTCGTCGCTCTCTGCGACTCCCCCCTCATTACTCTTTAAAGGGCCAACACCTTCAGCTTTATACTTTTTAACATTTATATAATTGAAGAACATTTTAAGGTTAGTTTTACTCTATTTGGCAATTAATCTCTCGGTCTCTAGTTTGGCCGCTTTTATTTGTTTTTTACATGTTCTATTTTTTTCCTTATAGTTTTTCAGTGCTTCCGTGCAACCCTCCTGTTTTAGTGTTTTATATGCTTTCTTTTTGTCATTTATTGCTTTCTTTACAGTTCTATTTATCCACATTGGTTTCTTTTTGTTCCTTAACCTTTTATTACCATACGGTATGTACCTCTCACAATGAGTTTTTAGGATGTTTTTAAAGATATCCCATTTTGTGTCTGTATTTGTGAGGACTTTGTCCCAGTTAGTTTGGCCTATGGTCTCTCTTAGTTGGCTAAATTTAGCTTTTTTGAAGTTTGGTATTTTTGTTCCTCCCTGTAGAAACGCTCTTTTGAATGATAATTGGAAGGTTATTACTTTATGGTCACTATTTCCCAGGTGTCCCCCGACCTGCACGTCTGTTGTTCTGTCAGGTCTATTGGTTAATACTAAGTCCAGTATGGCCGTCCCTCTAGTCGGGTCCTGAACCAGTTGGGAGAGGTAATTGTCTTTGGTTATAGCCACGAACCTGTTTCCCTTATGAGATATACAAGTTTCAGTTTCCCAGTCTATATCTGGGTAGTTGAAGTCCCCCATAATAACCACCTCATTATGATTTGCCGCCTCGTCTATCTCGTTTAGTAGTAGATTTTCTGTGGACTCTGGTATATTAGGTGGTTTATAGTAAACTCCTATTAGTAATTTATTGTTGTTTTTAGCTCCATGTATCTCTACCCATAGTGACTCCACATGTTCATGTCCCTCACTTATATCTTCTCGGACTGTGGGCTTTAGACAGGACTTTATATAAAGGCAGACCCCTCCCCCTCTCCGGTTTTGACGATCCTTTCTAAACAGACTGTAACCTTGTACATTAACTGCCCAGTCATAGCTATCATCCAGCCATGTCTCAGTTATTCCCACTATGTCATAGTCCTCCTCACACATCACTAATTCCAGTTC
This sequence comes from Bufo bufo, assembly GCF_905171765.1. Lineage (NCBI taxonomy): Eukaryota > Metazoa > Chordata > Amphibia > Anura > Bufonidae > Bufo > Bufo bufo. The sequence continues at coordinate 540,603,616 of NC_053390.1, read as the reverse complement.
ACCAGTTTTATTAGTCAGGCTTCTGGCATTAGTATACATACATTTGAGAGGTTTATGTATATTTTTTACCCTACACCTTTCCTTCTGAATTGTTCTAGTCCCTCCTTCCATTCCTTCCCCATTCTTATTACCTTGCCCCCGGTCTCTATCTGCACTATCTTCCCCTCCTATAACGTAATTCCCCTCCCCCCCAGTCCCTAGTTTAAACACTCCTCCAACCTTCTAGCCATCTTTCTCCCCAGCACAGCTGCCCCTTCCCCATTGAGGTGCAGCCCGTCCCTACGATAGAGCCTGTTGCCGATAGAAAAATCGGCCCAGTTCTCCAGGAACCCAAACCCCTCCATCCTACACCAGTTCTTGAGCCACTTGTTAATCTCCCTAATCTCCCATTGCCTTTCTTGTGTGGCTCATGGTACAGGCAGTATTTCGGAAAATACTACCTTTGAGGTCCTTGCCCTCAGCTTTTGACCTAAATCCCTGAAATCATTTTTAAGGACTCTCCACCTACCTCTAACTTTGTCATTGGTTCCGATATGGACCATGACCGCTGGATCGTCTCCAGCCCCTCCCAGTAATCTGTCAACCCGATCCGCGATGTGTCGAACTCTAGCGCCAGGAAGACAGCACACTGTTCGGCGATCACGGTCTTTGTGACAGATTTCTCTATCTGTTCCCCTAATAATGGAGTCTCCCACTACCAGCACCTGTCTGGCCTGCCCTGCTCTCCTGGTTCCCTGCTTACTGGAGCTGACATTCCCCTGACTGGCAGAGGAAGTGTCTGGCTGCAGCAGTGCCGTCCCCGGACTGACATCCCCCTCATCTGCCAAACGTGCAAACTTGTTGGGGTGTGTCAGATCAGGGCTAGCCTCCCTGGCACTCTTCCCTCTACCCCGCTTTCTAACTTTTACCCAGCTAGCTACCTCACTTTCCTCAGCCTCCTCTCTGTCACCCTCCCCCTCATCTACCCCATAGAGTGCTTGCTCGGTGAGAAGCAAACTCTTTTGCAAATTATCAATGCCTCTCAGTGTTGCAACTTGCCCATTTAGAGACTCGATCTGCGATTCCAAACGGGTAATTTGCTCACATCTAGAACAAAGATATACACCCTCGAACGGCTGTTCCAGGACTGCATACATCATGCAAGATGTGCACTGGACTGCGTTGTAAATTGTGCAACACATACTAAATGGGGATTACAACAGTAAAAAAGTAAAACAGTATAAATGATTTAGATTTAGACCCTGTCTGCTGTAGTTGAAGGACCACGTAAAATTAAGCCAACAACACACAAGGAAATTATATCCAACCTTAGTTTCCAAAATCCTTTTCTTAAACTCCTTATTTTTTAACTCCACTTAATAAGAAGCCACTTAGTAGAGCAAGCCTCAGAAAGAGCAGGCTCTGAAGAGTATAAGTGGCTCAATTTATAGCACCTGGTTGCCCCGGGCACTCGCCTTAATTAAGCAGAGAAAAAAAAAAAAAAAAAACGATTTTAAATGCAAGTACAAAAATACAAACACTTAACTTTCAATGATCTCTGCTGCAATCCACACTCAGCCACCTGCAATCACTCCCACAAAACCACACACAGCTCTAGAACTCCTTATTTTTTAACTCCACTTAATAAGAAGCCACTTAGTAGAGCAAGCCTCAGAAAGAGCATGTCCCTTAACATCACACGTGCCCTGACAAACGCAGTTACTAAAAACAAAACAATAGCTGATCTTAGGGAGACCAGCTACAGAAAACACTGTGGAGCCTCATTTAAGAGTCTCAACACAGCAATCCAAAGTGCAAAGCTCCCTCCCAACTCCACACTGATGAGGGGCAACACCCCGAAACAGCTGTCTGTGGATGGATAACTGGCTTAGGTTTTCCCCGTCAGATCCATAAAGCTTGTAAAATAGCGGGATCTTGACATAGGGGCCACTTAATATGGTGGATTTGGTGATCTCTGTAATGGGGACACCCCTTTGCTCGGTTTTCCTTCCTTTGAGGGATATCTGGCTTTCACTGTGTTGAAGACCCATAACTGGGGCTCCACGGATATTTTGCAAACGCAGTTACTGGGAAGGTCCACACTTAACCACGGACACATGGACAAGTGCTTTCGGCCAGGGACGCTACATTTCCCTGACAGCACACTGGGTGAATGTTGTGGAGGCTGGGAGCGACTCGTACCCTGGGATGGCACAGGTGCTACCGAAGCCAAGGATTGCAGGCCCCAATTCCATCAGGGTTTCAGACACCACCTTTGTTAGTGGCTCCAACCCCCACTTTTCCGCCTCCTCCTCTTCTTCCACCTCGGAAGTATCCGCGTGGAGCACCAGTCAGTCATCAGTCGCTAGCAGGAAGCAGGGTAGCACTGCAGTGGGGAAGCGGCAACAGGCCGTGCTGAAGCTGATCTGCCTAGGTGACAAACAGCACACCGCCGCAGAGCTGCGGCAGGGGATAAGAGACCAGACTGAGCTGTGGCTCTCGCCACTCAACCTAGAACCAGGCATGGTTGTGTCTGATAATGGCCGTAACTTGGTGGCGGCTTTGGAGCTGGGCAACCTTAGACACATCCCATTCTTTGCCCACATATTCAACCTTGTGGTTCAGTGGTTTAAAAACATACCCCAATTTGCCTGAGCTACTGGTGAAGGTGCGCCGCGTGTGTGCACATTTCCGCAAGTCACCGACAGCTTCAGTCAGTCTGTCAACGCTGCAGCAGCGATTGAAATTGCCAACTCACCAGCGGTTGTGCGCCGTGAGCACGCGCTGGAACTCCACATTCCATATGTTGGCCAGGCTTTGTGAGCAGCAGAGGGCAGTTGTGGAATACCAGCTGCAACATGGTCATCGCCTTTCCAGTCAGCTTCCGCTATTCACAAGCAAGGAGTGGGCATGGATGTCTGACCTCTGTGAGGTTTTACGCAACTTTGAAGAATCAACACAGATGGTGAGCGGCGATTACGCTATTATCCCACTTCTGTGTCTTCTCAAATGCACGCTGATTACAATTAAGGACGAATCTTTGCTTGTGGAAGAGGTGGAAATGGGGGAAGACATTACACAGGTTGATGATAGCCAGACCACCCTCAGTTCATCTTCTCAGCGCAAATTGGAGGCTGAAGAGGAGGAGGAGGAGCAGGTTGCCTCCGCTACAGAGGGTAGTAACCATGGAAGTTTAATTCCATCTGTTTAGCATGGGTGGGCAGTAGAGGAGGAAGAGGATGAGGAGATTGGGAGTGATCCTCCTGATGACAACAGCGAAGTCTCGCCTGTTGGTACTCTGGCACACATGGCTGACTTTATGTTAGGCTGCCGGTCCCGCGACCCGCGCTTTATACGCATTTTAAACAACACGGATTACTGGTTGTTCACCCTTCTCGACCCCCGCTACAAAGAGAACTTCTCATCTCTCATTCCTCTGGTAGAGATGATGAGCAAAATGGGACAATACCAGAAGATCCTTGTTGAAAAATTGCTCCAAAATTTTCCATCTGACAACGCTGGCGGCAGAGTCCTTACTTCCTTGGCCAACCGAGGATGGGAGACAAGGGGAACACACAACAGTTCCAACAGAGGCAGGGCAACTCTCTCGAAAGCCTGGGACAGTTTCATGACACCCCTCCAGCACCCTCACCCTGATGTGCAACCTACTGCCACAAGGAGAGAAAAATTTTGGAAGATGGTGGAGTACATAGCAGACTGTGTCAGCATCCTCAATGATCCCTCAGTGTCTTACAACTACTGAGTGTCCAAGCTGGATACGTGGCACAAACTGGTGCTCTACGCTTTGGAGGTGCTGGCCTGCCCTGCCGCCAGTGTTTTGTCTGAGCGTGTATTTAGTGCTGCTGGTGGCATTATAACAGATAAGCGTATCCACCCATCAACTGAAAATGCTGACAGGTTGACTCATAAAAATGAACATGGCCTAGATTGACCATGACTTCTCGACTCCACCAGAAGAATGCTGATGAACATAAAGGCACTTTACATGTGTTGTTTTTAATGTAGTTAATAGACTGTATTCCCATGCACCCCTTCCACCACAAACAAAGGTATATGGTTGAATCTTCCTTTTCTCCTCCTCCTCTCCTCCTCCTCCATTGCTTATTCGTCACATATAATGCCCTCACATATATGGCCTTCGAATATAATTTTTTAGAGGGTCCGCTCACCAGCAGGCCCTCACATATAATTTTTTAGAGGGTCCGCTCACCAGCAGGCCTTCACATCAAATTTTTTACAGGGTCCGCTCACCAGCAGGCCCGCAACTCATGCTGCCTTGCTTTGAAGTAGTAGCCGTAGCCGTTTATCAGGCTCCCTCTCTGAAATCGAACAATGATTCCCGGTGGTCACCATGTTAGGCGCATAAAAGAACATCGAAAGTTGATATGGAAGATATCAAAATGGATCGTGGACGTCACGGGGACGTGCGATCAGGCAGAAGTTATCTCGAGTCAACAAAGCGGCAGCAGGGCCTCTCCTGTATAACGTTTCCTCATCCAAAATACCGCAGTGACATTCCCTGTAAATTTGTATTACTTATTCCAATAACAGGGCATCTTAAGAGTCCTGTATTGTTATTTATCGTCACTACCTCCACGAGTCGGGAGTGTGTGATTTTCGCGCCACCCGCTTGCCTTCCTAGGATGTGGTAGCCGTTTCTCAGGCTCCCTGTCTGGAATCAAACACTGATTCCCCGTTAACCGGAGTTTACAATGGTTTTGAGCTGACAATTACATCGAAAGTTGATAGGCCAGACATCCGAATGGATCATCGCCATCACGGGGACGTGCCATCGGCCCCAGGTTAACTAGAGTCACTAAAGCGGCAGCAGGCCACCGCCCATAATGCTTTAGATGGTCAGATCAGCAGACCTAATGTTTTTGAGGGTCACCAGCATAATTTTTAAAGGGTGTGTATGATGCCCTCCTTTATGTGTAACTAAGGGTGTATCGGAGTGCCTCTTCCTTGTAATTTTTGGCAACACTTGCACTTTATATACAAGTAAATATTCAGGAAATAATGTTTTTTATCAAGTTTTCCTCTAAAATCAATTTTTTTTTCTTGGTGTTGTGCGTATTATTGTCATTATGAAAAAGTGGCATACTATTCGGACAACATAGTTCCCAGCAACGACCAGCGAGTCCAAGATGCATCCAGACATCCTCCCCATGCTGTTACAGAACCATTTTGGTGGTGTTACCAACAATTTCTGACATTTTCTTATGAACCAGGCACCCTCCCCTCTTCAGAGCAGGGGGTACCTGGTTTAATGCTCGGGTTCTCCCTTTGACTTCCATTATACTCGGGTGCTCGGTCGAGCAACCGAATATCATGATGTGTTCGGCCCGAGCCCCTGAGCACTACCGTGCTCGATCAACACTAATATTTAGGATAGAGTAGCATCTCAAGCCTCCTTTTAATTGTACAGTTTTCCCCAATAAATGTATACTTTCCCTCTAATATTGTAATCACTTACATATATTATCATTAAATTCACACACATAGGGGGAGATTTATCAAAACTGATGTGCAGTAAAGTAAAACTGGGTTGTCCATAGCAGACAATCAGATTTTTTATTTTCCATAGGAGCTCTGAAAAATGAAAGGTGGAATCAGATTGGTTGCTTTGGGCGACATGTCGTAATTCTAGTCAGGCCGCCTCTCAGCATGCACTGCCATTGCCGGAACTCTGCCCCGCCCCCATTATAGTCAATGGGGCCGGAGCGGTAGTCCGGGGACACGTGTGCATTAGCGGCAGGACAGATCCGACAGGCTGTTCACCCTGCCGGACTTCCTTACCACTAGTGTAAAATATGGCCAAGGAAAGAAAAAAACAATAATAAAAAAAACCTATTGGTTTATATATATATATATAAAAAAAACTCTGGTTGCGTCTTTGCGCCTATGGTCCACCTCTCCACTCGACCCTCGGTCCAGTGGAAATATACCCTTACCACTAGTGTGAAAGTACCCTAAGCCAATTTTCCTTTACATCAGTTCTGATAAATCTCCTCTACAAAGTTTAACCTCTTAAGGTCTAGTGTTGATCGCAAATATTCTAATCGCGAATATTGGCACTTCGAGAATTCTTGAATATCTAGAATATAGTGCTATATCCTCATAATCGTGAATATTCTAGATTTTTTTCATCAGTACCCATGATCCCTCACTGCTTCTTGCGTGTGGGCCAATGAGAAGGCTGCAATATCTTTGACTTTAGGAGTAGTGTTTTTATCATGAATTTTCCAATTGCCGATTTTCGCAATCAAGAAAATAATGACTGGAGATCACGAATTCTTAAATATATGACAAATATTCGCCCAAATATTCGTGAAATATTGCGAATTCGAATATTGCCCCTGCTGCTCCTCACTGTTAAGGACCCAGGACGAGAATGCTCATCCTAAATGGCCGATACTTTGTGCCCCAGGACGAGCATTCTCGTCCTGCGGTCCTTCTCTTCCCCCACATGCGGTACCGCGATCAGCAGCAGGGATCCGGCTGTTACTAACATATTTTGAAATTTGTTCAAACGAAGAGGCATTCCGTTATTATAGAAGTCTATGGGCTGCAAAATGGATCCGTCCATTTCCGTTACGCAGGGGAGTCCTCTCCTGCATAACGGAAACGGAACGGATCCGTTATGCAGCCCATAGACTTCTATTATGATGGAATTAATAATGGAATGCCTCTGAAATTTGTTCCACAAATCTGGCACATGTGAATATACCCTTATAGTGCTATTTTATCTAACTTGCAAAGAGCTGTTACAGGCATCCTAGCTTTTGTCACACCACATCATAAGCTGAAAGTTCGAATACTCTCAGACATGTTGTTTAGTGGCATTTTTGTGATTTTTCATGGCTGAAAAACTTTGTTAAAACTGTTTGATCAATATAGACTTCCTAAAAAACAAACAAAAAAAAGATGCCTGGAAAAACTTATGCAAGAAATGCCATCAAACACAGAAAATTGTAAATTCCCCCTTAGAATCTGTTGTATGCATCAGACATTCAAACTACGTAGGTACCAAAAGGAATGTTTTGTAAGACTTGGCACACTGTCCTAAAATGAAGAATGATCCTTTCGTTACAGGACTGTAGGATAGTGTGATTACATGGCGTGTACATACCTTGTATTTTAGAAAAGCAATGCAGTAAAGAGAAAACTCACCACTACATTTATGTGTTTTGTTATAATTATGTTTTATACTATTTTAATCTGTCTCATTCTATTCTATGTAATGGCATCCTATTTAAGGAGGGTCATAAACTACGGTATATGGTCACCATTACCGTTTCCACAGAATCCTGAATGGCAAATACTCATTCACAGAAGTCTGGGAAGCTGGATGACAGCTCCTGTCAAAGCAATAAAAAATAAATATTTATTAATGCTAAATTCTGGTTATATCAACATATATTGCATTAAACTCGTGTTCTGATTTTGTAATTTAAACCTATATTCTAAATGGTGAACTGTAGTTTACTGGTCAGCAAACTCTGAAGAAGAACAGCTATGTTCTCCTAACTGGTTCTAATACAGCATCACAGCAGACCCATCTGATGACTGTCTGGAGCTACAGTACTCAGCAATGCAAGTGGAGAGCAGATCTTCTAGGTGTTTAAGCAGCTTTATGCTCCACAGCTCTGAGCATCCCTCACTCCCCCTGGTCTTCCACATGCACAGTGCAGAAAATCACAATCCCTCTTTATCCCCTGAGCAATATTTGTTCTCTGGTTTTCGGTTTTCTCTCATTTTTATGTAACAGATATTAGATGTTCACATTCTAGCCTTATCCCTGCACTGAATTCTACCTTGCTCGGGATGTAGGACATCTGGAAGTTTATGTCACCTGTGGGATACAAGGTTTTATTGCTGCTATTGTTTTTTTATTTTCTCAGTGAAGATGTTTTATTTAGACAACAGGTAAAATTCCACTTCGGATTGTGTGAAGCCTTTGTGTGATTTTAATCATCATCATCTCTGGACCTAGCAGAATAGTACAATGCTATCAGAGAAGTGTGTAAGGTTCCTGGCTTATGGTTTCTATCTATGGATTTTTCTGTTTCTGACCTTCCTAAAAGGTAAGTTGTCCTGTTTAACCGTCTGTTGTGTACTGTAGTAACCCATTGTGGGAATATAGGTCTAAAGGTTTTACCTGTAGTCCTATGGAAAGTGTGATATCACAGCACATCACACTAAATGACAAACTCATCGAAGCTGTACATTATCTATCCACATGTCTATTTGTCTATCTCATATCCATCCATCTAGCTATCTATAAACTTCATAAGAGCCTGAAATGATTATTTACATGAAGACAGAACACTTCAGTTATTAAGTACTTTGTTTATGAATGGGTTTAGGAAGAGCCTATGAAGATTAATATGAATATGTAATGTCATCACGCCAAACAATAACATTATGTGCATTCTTTTAGTAACAATAATAATATTAATAGTGATACACTTTCCATATAGCACTTGCATTATCCATGTGCCTTATGTCTTCCTGTGTCTTATGTCATGCTTAATAGATGATTTGAGGTGTTTTAACCCAATTTCCACATCAGCAAAAAAAGGATTATTTTCTTCTTAGAGATTTATTCCATATTCAAAGGATATTCCATAAATGCCTGATAGATGTGGTTCCGTCCTCCAGAATGAGGGTCCTCTGACCCGCCTATCCTGCCTGCTGCCACAATCAGTGTGAATGGAGTGGGGGTCGCACATTCACTTTTATGGAAATAGCTATAAAGTGCAGAATACCCCTTTAAGTTTTTTAAGCTGATGTAACAGGGAAAGATGATAGATAGATAGATATATAGATTATTGAAAGCTAGATAGATATTACATAGATATGAGATAAAGAGATGATAATAGATGGTAACATGTAGCATATTAGAATCAAGCCCATACTATGTAGTTATGTATATGTATATTTAGTTTGTCTGTGTTTTACACGTCATTGCTTTTTATTACCTCTCGATTAAACACTTCACAATTATTTATTCATGACTGTAATATTAAAGACACATTAACACCACAAGTGTCATTTTGCTGAAAGTTTTTTGTCTGCAAAAATGACGCAATTAGTATGTGACGTGCCAAACGTGCAGTATGTGAATTTACCATGAGCGCTTGCTAGTAATGAAAAAAAAAAGCTATTGCTATGGTCTCTTGACTGACTAACACTGATTGGTATAGAAAGTGTTAATTTAGCCTAAAAGAGGGACAAATTAGACCAAAGCAGTATAAAAACTGAAGGAGCTCATCCCAAATAGTGGACAGTGCACATTAAAATGCCTCATCAGCGATATCGCTATACAAGCAAGAATTTTATATACAAATTCCAACAGCTTCTCGTAAATTTGAGATTCTTTATTTCTTCTTAGAAAAACTGGAAGATACAAAAAGAAGGCATATCGTACCAGTTTAGGACCTGTTCTTAGTCATGGCATCAGCTTACCATAACTTATTATGGTATTATTAGAATTGCATATAATTAGTTATTATGCTCAAATCATTCTACCACTCAAAAAATTGTTCCTTACAATTTCCAAATAGTAGTCTAATGCAGAGCTATGGGAAGTGCTTAATGATGCTCCTCTAAAAGAGCAGCGAGGGTGGGGGAGCAAAAGGAAGGCAGATCAGGGAGAATTGGGTGGCAGCAGAGCCACCATAGCAAGTGGACAGCAGTAGTTCCATATAAAGCAGTACCACCAAGTAGGCCGATGGCTCTGCTACACCCCTTTCCATCCCTACCAGAGAAACCAGTGGTTAATAGGGTGATGATACTTTCAGAAAAACATGCCATGGTCATGTACAGCTGTATGTGGCACATGACTGCTGCAGCAAATCACTGACCTTAAAGGTCTCATGCAATATACTGCAGAGGTAAAAGATTGGCTGAAGTGGTCATGTGCCAAGTGGTTAGTATATGTTCTTTTATTATTTATTATATTTGGAAGCATTGGAAGAGTTTTGCTATAACTTGGACAATCCCTTTATTAACTGTTGTAGTTATGGCCTCATAATTAACCCATTCTTCAGTTGTCCCAATCAATGTAGGAGAATAAGAGACCTTGCACACCTGTTACAATATAATACACTAATTGTTCAGTGCGGCATAGACATGTGCTCTTATTTTTATCTTATTGTTGTGCTATAGCTGAACTTAAAAGCTATGTATACCTTTGGTGGCATTTTTTGATGACTGGATTTGACTCATTTTGGGCTAAAAATAATTTCTTTCAGTTGGTCTTTATTGAAAATATTGAGCCATTCTGACACAAATTGTTAACTGTTTGTCTAGCTGTGTGAATTATATTTTTCACTTTCACTTTGTGCCAGTCATCTAATAAACCATATCTCTAAATTACTAAAAGGTCATAAATACTTTTAATGCCTCTAATACATTTAGTGATCCTTCAGGCGATTGTCGGGAAGGAAGGGTTCCTTCCTGGCAATCGCCTGCTCGCTAGCGGAGGAGACCACGGCTTTTACATGCAGTGATCTCCTCCACAGCATAGGGAGGAGCGATCGTTATGCCATCGCTCGTTCCCATGCTATCTAGTTGTCTGTTAGTCAGCACAATCTTCCATTGGCAAATTGTGATCTTTTAGCATGCTGAAAGATCACAATTGCCCAATGATCAAGCGTTTTCTTGTTCATCGGGTCATTGACGGCAGTATTAGACTACCAGATGATTGCTAACAAGGGTTACTACAAACGCTTGTTAGCGATCATCTGTTAGACTATCTGCCAATGTAATACAGCCCTATGCCGCATTCTTATCAGTAAGATAAGAATTGAGCTATAATCAGTGTTTATAAGGTCCGAGATTAAAGGTAAAGAGTCTGTCAGCAGAACTGCCTGATTAACAGAGTGAAGATTCAGATCCTGCTACTAGGTAAACTCGAGACTGCACAAAGTCAATGGTTCAATATTTTTAATAAAGACCAATTGAAAAAAAAGATTTTAGCTCAAAATGAGTGCAATGCAGTAATAAAAATTGCTCCAAAGGTGTACATAGCCTTTAAATATCATACTACGATACAGTTTTTTTTAGGAAAAAAATTCTTAATGTTATTAGTCTTTCTAATTAAAAATATGACATTGCATAGAATGACTGATGCCATCTTACTTTTCCTATTTCTTGCAGTCATCACAGTACCACCATATTTACATCTGAAATGGTCAAGGTTCACCAGTTACACCCCAATAAATACACAATATATACATATAAACCATAAGATATAAATAGCCGGTCACCCGTATCTTTTAATATGGTTAAGGTGCTCTGTTTTTTGGATGATTCACCTCTTCATCCTATGTAACAATGGTAATCTGATTCTAAATAAAAACAGGCACTCACCAGCTGGTATGTATATAGTGGATATCTTTATATGATAATAAAATTATATGATAATAAAATTGCGCCTAAAATATACATAAAATGCAATAAAAGTTATGCTGTAAAAATCAATATGCACTGAGATCTCTACAGGGAGTGCAGAATTATTAGGCAAGTTGTATTTTTGAGGAGTAATTTTATTATTGAACAACAACCATGTTCTCAATGAACCCAAAAAACTCATTAATATCAAAGCTGAATATTTTTGGAAGTAGTTTTTAGTTTGTTTTTAGTTTTAGCTATTTTAGGGGGATATCTGTGTGTGCAGGTGACTATTACTGTGCATAATTATTAGGCAACTTAACAAAAAACAAATATATACCCATTTCAATTATTTATTTTTTACCAGTGAAACCAATATAACATCTCAACATTCACAAATATACATTTCTGACATTCAAAAACAAAACAAAAACAAATCACTGACCAATATAGCCACCTTTCTTTGCATGGACACTCAAAAGCCTGCCATCCATGGATTCTGTCAGTGTTTTGATCTGTTCACCATCAACATTGCGTGCAGCAGCAACCACAGCCTCCCAGACACTGTTCAGAGAGGTGTACTGTTTTCCCTCCTTGTAAATCTCACATTTGATGATGGACCACAGGTTCTCAATGGGGTTCAGATCAGGTGAACAAGGAGGCCATGTCATTAGATTTTCTTCTTTTATACCCTTTCTTGCCAGCCACGCTGTGGAGTATTTGGACGCGTGTGATGGAGCATTGTCCTGCATGAAAATCATGTTTTTCTTGAAGGATGCAGACTTCTTCCTGTACCACTGCTTGAAGAAGGTGTCTTCCAGAAACTGGCAGTAGGACTGGGAGTTGAGCTTGACTCCATCCTCAACCCGAAAAGGCCCCACAAGCTCATCTTTGATGATACCAGCCCAAACCAGTACTCCACCTCCACCTTGCTGGCGTCTGAGTCGGACTGGAGCTCTCTGCCCTTTACCAATCCAGCCACGGGCCCATCCATCTGGCCCATCAAGACTCACTCTCATTTCATCAGTCCATAAAACCTCTACAAGGAATCCTGTAGAAACCTTGTAACTATTGTAACTATGTCCGTCCAATATAGCAGTGTTGTAGCGATATAGATCAAGGCAATTCCTGTGTTTCAATACCCCACAGAGTCCGCAGTCAGGGTTAGGCAAGATATATACGATAAGTATAAAGGGTGGTCGGGTTTTGTCCCTTTATACTGATCGTATATATCTTGCCTAACCCTGACTGCGGACTCTGTGGGGTATTGAAACACAGGAATTGCCTTGATCTATATCGCTACAACACTGCTATATTGGACGGACATAGTTACAATAGTTACAAGGTTTCTACAGGATTCCTTGTAGAGGACACTTTTGCACAGGATACTCATTATATAAATTTTTTTCACAGGATATTGAGTTTTTTTACAGGACATTCAGTTTGTCACCTGAATCACTTCAATTGATTTTTTACACAGGACATTGGACCTCATCACTTTATTTTAGGATATTTGTTTGCACAGTATAACACGTATTCTTTTTTTGGACAGGATATTAATTTATATATTGTATAGAGCACTATACTATACCCATCCAGATAGCTTATTATATAGTGAATGGGAATCGGCTGATTTATACCAATACTAGAGATCTCAGTGCATATTGATTTTTACAGCATAACTTTTATTGTACTTTATGTATATTTTAGGCGCAATTTTATTATCATATAATTTTATTATCATATAAAGATATCCACTATATACATACCAGCTGGTGAGTGCCTGTTTTTATTTAGAATCAGAATATATACATATACACATAATCCTTAGATAGTGATTTTCTTTGTTCAAGTATCATCATTATTTAGTATGCCTTTCTAATTGGTTTTCTTAGGACTGTCATACAGTACCTTCAACATTATCTACAACCATCTGCTCATCATACCATTGGAACAGGAACACGTAACACCCAATTAAAACCAGTTAAAATGCCTTTCCGTAATAGACATCAGCCCTCCACGTACTGACTTGTTGGTAAGCCTTTGTTTACAAACAGTAGCCAACCTGAGGAACAGAGCAGATGCTTCAGAAAACAATATGGCAGAAGTCACTTTCCCATCAACAGGACATATCATTCAGTGGGGTGTAAAAGCTACTCGTGTCATTTATCATCTGGATGGTAGAAAGATGACATGTCAGCAAGGGCGTAACTAGAAGAGGCTGGGCCCCATATCAAATTTTTTAATGCTCCCACCCAAGCAACTTTACGTCAACCCCTCCTCCCACGGTTAGTCAAGACCGCCCATGCTTGCCAAATGATCCCCCACTCATATAGTAGTTTTGCCCCCTTAGTGCCCAAACACAGTAGTTATGCCCCTTAGTGTCCCCCACAGTAGTTATGCCCCTTTAGTGCCCCCACACAATAGTTATGCCTCTTTAGTGCCCCCTTCACAGTAGTTATTCCCCCTTAGTCCCCACACACTAATTATAACCCCTTAGTGCTACTTCACATAAGAATGCCCTGTTAGTGCTTCCACACAGTAGAAAGCCCCCTTAGTGCCCCAAATCAGTAGTTATGCCCCCTTAGTGCACCACACTCTCTCGTTATGCTGCCTTAGTGCTAACACACAGTAGTTATATCCCCTTATTGCCCCCACAGAGTGGAATGCCCATTAATGCCCCCACACAGTAGTTATGCCGACTTAGTGCTGTAAGAGATCGTCTCTTTTCAGGGTGTCACACTCACAGATATCTCACCAGACAACAGATTTTCATGTCCAAACTGTGAATTTATTTTGGCACTCTTCTCATAAAGGATAGTCCAGTTATACATCACTGGGTGGGGTGAGGTTTCCGCACCGCCAACACTTAAAACACAAATAAACTCCTGCCCGTCTAGGCACTACCTAAACAAAATACGTCCCTCCCTACCTCACTCGTAGAGCACAGTTCACACATGGACAATGGACATCAAATGCGGCTTTCCTCAGCCAACATCAAAACAGTAGCCTCGAGGCTGTGGCAATTCCAGTACCTTTTGGGAGAGTGTGGCCCAGTAGTCCTCCCGACTCTGGCCGTGCAACCCTCGTTCCCTAGGCATCGCTAGGTCCCCCAGACTTCAGGCTATACAAAGCCTTGTGGCCCCTCAGTCCTCCTGACAGACCACACACAGAGCCTCTGCTTCACAAAACAGTCTCACTCTCCCTCTCCAGACTGGCACACTGGGAGGCACTTTATGCCAGACTGAGCACCTTCAGCTGGTCTCACCTGTGGTGGACTAGGGGTGTGGACCGCACTATCCACCCCTTCCTTGCCTCTCACCTCTGTGAGATCTGTCACTATCTCACAGTGCTCACAGACAGTAGTTATGACCCCTTAGTGCCCTCAAATTGTAGTGTTTCTCCCTTACTGCCCCAAACAGTAGTTAGGCCCACTGCATTAAAGGGTTGAACAGTTTTTTTTAATTTTGTACTTTGCTTTGCTTTATGTAATGTGTCAATTTCCTTTTAGAGGTTGCAGATAGGGTAAACAGCAGCCTGTTAGATATAGTTGCTTGCTAGGGCCTCTACACCTTCCCCATATGGAGTGATTAGGACTTAGTGTAAAAAGAAGTTGCAGTTGAGACAGCAGTGAGAGAGGAATCCAGCTAGAAGCAGCTCTAGGAAATACCAACCAGCAGAAGGGAAAAGAGACAGAACCCTAAACAAGCCTCTGAGGAAGCAATTGAGAATACAATTGAGTGTTTCAGCCATTGAGGAGCGGTGCGTGATAAAGACTGTGGAGATAACCTGTGTAAAGTAGTGTGACTCCATAGTGTATTTAACTGGGAAAATTGGGAGATCAAGCACCCAGGCATGCAGTAGAGGCCAAATGGCCATCTGCTACAGGACTGCACCCCTCAGCTGGGCATTGTAAGCCACATTTTGATGAGAGATTCAGTAAGTGTGAAAAAGAAATTGCACCTTTGGTTGCACAGAGAGACAGTATAGCTAGATATTTGAAGATTGGACACCTAGGCCTGTCTGCCACATTAGCAGCCTCCAGAACCATAAGAACTGTGAGAATTGTCGGATATCTGTGATATGCCAGTCTATGCATTATAAAACCTATTGTGGATATGAGAATTTGAACTTTGCCACCGTTATTGCCAGTAAAAGGACTACAGCGGTAGTCCTGCCCCTGCATGTCAGACAGCATGTTATGTGACACAGCTATCTCTCTTGACTTCACAAACTTCATTATCCAAAGATTCCTGACAGTGTTCACAGGCTGTACCTCCACCGCATGTAAACCCAGCTAAGTCTGCAGGCATGTCTGTATGTACAGTGAGCCCAAGATGAGCGAGTGAAGGATGGGAGTGGTAGTGTCTCTGGCCATGATAGTTATACAAATGGATCACAGTGGCAATCCTCATACCGGTACCACCTAGTGTTGTGCAGTGACAGGAGGGTGCACCCTTTTCTTCTCTCAAGGCACACGATAATGTAGGGGCTCCTGCATATGCTAGAGCCAGTAACCAGGCGATTTGTACTAAATAAATGTCCGTGTTTACTAAAGTGCTGATAGGCGTAGTAGTACATCCAAACTATAGAAAGAATGTACGGTCGGCAACAAACAGCTTAGCCAGCTCACGGACACACACGGTCAGCGGGTGTTTGCAGAGACATTGCGGTGTATTGTGATAGACGAGACGACAGCTTAATCCATATAAAGAAGACAATTTCTTCACGCCGCTCACCAGTCTTCAGTGTATTCTATTATTAAAATTTTTTAACCCCTTCCATTCACATGATCATAAAATAAAAAATAAATGTATTTAAAAACAACATAAACAGGGATACAGTTATCCAAAGGATGACAAATCATTTCGGTCATTAAGACCCCATTGTCCCAGAGCATTTGTTTTAATAATCCATTGAGCCTTTTGTCATAACAAATATTTATGATGGTCCATGCCACCTGCCGGGGCAAATATCTGAATGACAGGGACCTACAATCCCCATTATGATATTGTTGTACATGATTAATGAGAGATGTGCAACCCTTTCCAAGTTTTTAATAAATGCATATGCTCATATATCTGTTTATACAAGGGCCGAATAGTTATCCCAATATAATATAAACCACAAGGGCAGAAAATAGCATATACAACAAAATATGACTTTACAGGCAGGGGCATAACTACCATAGTGGCAGATCATGCGACTCCTATCGGGCCCAGGACAAGAAGGGGGCCCAGTCTTAGTTTAGATTATCTCCTCTTCTGCTGGAGGTGAAAACTTGGTCAGGACTCTACCCTCTAAGGGTCCACTCACACGTCCGTGGTGTATTGCGGATCCGAAATACACCCAGCCGGAACCCCCATAAAACTGCCTATTCTTGTCCGCAATTGCGGACAAGAATAGGACATGTTCTATTTTTTTCCAGAGCTGCGGACCGGAAGATCGGGATCGCGCTCCGGAAATGCGGATGCAGAGAGCACATAGTGTGCTCTCCGCATCTATTCCTGCCCCATTGAGAATTAATGGGTCAGCACCCATTCCAGATATGCAGAACGAATGCAGACCCATTCCACAGACGTGTGAATGGACCCAAAAGGAACAACTTTTAGCAAATGAAGCAGTGGAAAAATGGCCCTTGCTATGGGGCCCTTACTTCTCTATGTACGCCACTGCCTACAGGTAATTAATTGATTTACTATATATTGCACAGGTCCCATCTGCATCACTCTGTCCACCCGCATATATTTACACTGAAAGCACGAACCACACCTATGATTTCCTCTAGGTGCAGACCGTAGCAACCAATTCAAACTAGTCTTTTTTCAATAGTGGCCACGTACCAACTCATCACGTAAGCTCTTACTTCTTCTGAAAGCCACTATAGGAAGAGATTTTGCACTAGCACATAAATCCTTATCTGCTACAATATTATGCCAATATTTGTTTATAGTCCGCCTGATATTTTCTGACATAGAGCTAAACCTAAAAGAAAAAACGAACCTCTCCTGTTTTTCCTCTTTTTTATTTTTATTCATCAAAAGTCTGTCTCTATCCTGATGTATAGCTATAGAGAACGCCTCAGAGATAATTGTCTCATCATACCCTCTAGAGCGCAATCTATCTGATAAGTCTAATGCCTGTTGCAAAGAAAGTCATAATTACTGTTAATACAGCGTAACCTAATAAATGTTCCGTATGGCAGAGAACGCTTAATGTGACTTGATAACTCTGATAATACAATAAAGCATTAGTAGAAGTAGAAGTTTTTGTTCCAAAAGCCACTTGGCACTATCCTCCCTTCCTCTATCCTAATCCTAACAATAATAAAATCAATCTCTGTCCCACAAAAATGTGAAGTAAAGGACATATTAATATCATTTACATTAATATACTGGATAAAGGAAGAAAACTCTTTCTCTGTGCCCATCCAACTAATCAGGACATCATCAGTACGGTAAATCTCAACCAGCATTTTATATACTTAAGAAAAGGGTTGGCAGTGTTATATATGTATCTCTCTTCTCACATAGCAAGAAATATGTTAGCAAAGGTTGGTGCCACTGGCTTGGTTTCCCGATGCACTTTGCACTTAGTTTTTTCAATAAAAGAATAAACTGAAGAGTGTAGTAGTACATCCAACAGTATCAAGGCACAGCTCCACACAAATCACAGTGCAGTTCCTCCCCAATAGCAATGGATCGATTGCAGCAATCATGGTGGTTGTGGTACTCCTTTCTAAAATTTCTCTCTTTCTGAAGAAACTTAGGCATGCAGCTGAGGTTCTTATAAATGTTTCCTAAATTTCTGGGCTAAGGGGTACAGAATTAAGATACTGCTGGCCAAACATTGCAAAGTGTAAAAGAGTGCGTTAGCGATGTTCCCTGTCACATCCGCAAACCCTATTTTTGCCATAAATGTTCATAATACTTTGCTGTCTGACTCCAATGCATGGCTGTGTAGATTCTGGACCGTCTAGTTGACTTTCTCCCTCTGGAGTACTTTTGTAGTAGAGTAGCTCTAAGTCTTAGAGATGGTGGTTCTCTAAAACTTGGGCCTAGCTCTAAGCAGTTGTACAACATAGGTCCTCGCTCTTCCTCAGCTAAGTTCAGACTCTCCACTAATTGACTAACCAGAGGGGTGGACCATGTTCTATTTACTAGAAACCTAAAGGGGTTGAGTCAAGGTGTTAACTCTGACTTATCTATGAAAGTCTGGTAGGTATACAATTATAGTAAATGAAAACATCTCACTTAGCAATACAACTAGAGATGAGCGAACTTCATATTTTGAAGTTCGTGTTCAGGTTGGGGTATATGCTGAATTGCATTATAGATTACCACGGACCATAAGGCAATTCCATTACGGAATGCATAACAGAATGTATTTAGAGGCATTCTTTTATTCATTCCATCATAATAGAAGTCTATGGCCTGCATAATGGATCCGTCCGGTTTCCGTTTTATATATATATATATATATATATATATATATATACACAGTTGTGTTCAAAATAATAGCAGTCAGACATCACTAACCTGATCAATCACTGTTTTTTGTAGAAATGATATTTCTACATGGCAAATAATTTACTAGCAGGTGTAGTAGAGTAATAGAAATCCAACAGACCCAACAGTCATGACATGCATGCTGCTGATTCTGTGTAATTGAATCACTAATTGAAAGGGGCATGTTCAAAAAAATAGCAGTGTGAAGTTCAATGAGTGAGGTCATTCATTCTTTGAAAAACAGGTGGCAATTATTGCCCTTATTTAAGGAAGGAAGGCAGCAAATGTTGTAAATGCTGGTTACAGTGCATTTCTCTCTGAAATTCTGAGGAAAATGGGTCGTTCCAGACATTGTTCAGAAGAACGGCGTACCTTGATTAAAAAGTTGATTGGAGAGGGGAAAACATATAAAGAAGTGTAGAAAATGATAGGCTGCTCAGCTAAAATGATTGAAAAGGCTTTAAAATGGCAACCAAAACCTGAAAGACGTGGAAGAAAGCGAAAAACTACCATTCAAATGGGTAGAATAATAGCCATAAATGGCAAGAACTCAGCCAACAATCAGCTCCAGGAAGATCAAAGAAGGTCTAAAGTTACCTGTGAGTACTGTTACAATTAGAAGATGCCTATGTGAAGCCAAGCTATCTGCAAGAAGCCCCCGCAAAGTCCCACTGTTGAAAAAAAGACATATGCTGAAGAGGTGACAATTAGCCAAAGAGCACATTGACTGGCCTAAAGAGACATTTTGTGGACTGATGAAAGTAAGATTGTTCTTTTTGAGTCAAGTGGCCGGAGACAGTTCTTCAGACGACTAGTGATGAGCAGTATAGGCAATATTCGGATTCGCGATATTTCGCAAATTTTTGGCCGAAAATTTGCCATAAATTCGCAAATTCGAGAATTCGTTATCTCCAGTCATTGTTTCCTTGATAGTGAAAATATATTCGCGATAAATCCGCTATTAGAATATTCAACACTATTTGCGAATACAAATATATAGCACTATATTCTAAATATTTGCAAATTCTGAATTCAAGCCACAGTACACTGTGAAGACAGTGAAGCATGGTGGCGCAAACATGATATGGGGATGTTTCTCATACCTTATGCTGAAGAGAAAAATGCCCTTGAAATGGGTGTTACAAGACAATGACCCCAAACACACCAGTAAATGTGCAACATCTTGGTTCCAGACCAACAAGATTGACGTTAAGGGGGGCCAGCCCAATCCCCGGATCTTAATCCATTAGAAAACTTGTGGGGTGACATAACAAATGCAGTTTGAGGAAATAAAACAAGAAATAGAGAAGAACTGTGGAATGTAGTCCAATCATCCTGGGCTGGAATACCTGTTCACAGGTGCCAGAAGTCGGTTGACTCCATGCAACACAGATGTACATCAGCGCTTTCTCAGAAACAGTGGTTTTACAACTAAATATTAGTTAAGTGATTCAAAGGAAAGCAAAATCTTCAAACATTTTTCAGTTTATATAGTGAATGTTTGAGTTTGTAAAGAAGAATACAAACACTGCTATTTATTTATTTATTTTTTCAATTTTTTTAGAGGGACAACACAAATTTTATATATTTTTCTTCATGTTTTGATTTGGAATAGAATGTGTAGTGTTCCCAATGCATTTGTGTGTATGGAAATAAAAGCTATTCAAAGGATTTTGAGCTTTATTCACTTTATTAAACACACTGCTATTATCTTGAACACAACTGTATATATATATATATATATATATATATATATATATATATATTAGATACAGTAGATAGATAAATGAGGGTAAAATGAATACTTGAAGTTATGAACTACAGTAATATGCCAAAATATGTAATTATAACCTACCTGATTCTTTGATTGCTTTAATTTTTATGATTATTTCAGCTTTTAGAAAGAAAAACATATCTTCACTGTTGTGAAAAATCTAAATTGTGTAAATGGAACTGTAACTTCATACCTTTATATTAAAGGGGTTGTCAGCCGTTAATATTGATGATCTATCGTCAGGATAGGTCAATATCTGATCGGTGGGGGTCCAACACCCAGTACCCCCGCAGGCCAGCTGTTTGAAGAGGAGGCTGCGCTCCATGCGAGTGGCGCTTCCTGATCGTTACCCTGCACTTTGTCTTGGAAGTAAAATAATACTTGCTCCATTCAAGTGAATGAAGTGAGTACTGGTAATTACACTGCGCCATCGCTCCACAGGAGACAATGCGTAGTGTTATGATCCGGAAGCGGAGCTCGCATAGAGCACCACTTTCTGATCTCACAGCTGATCGGCAGGGGTGCCAGGTGTCGGACCCCCACACATCAGATATTGATGACCTATCCTGATGACAGGTCATCAATACTGATGGCTGGACAACCCCTTTAAATTCCTTCAAAAGCCTAAACCACTAGAATATTTTACAGCTTCCTGCACAGTTATACCATATCATAATCCAAACTCCCTGGGAAACAATACCTCTGTATTGTCTCTACATAATAATTATAGTCTATCACATTTCTCTGACAATCAAAAGATATCTTTTTAAGGGTTGGCAGAAGTCCCCTGCAGAAGGCTATGTAGTGCTTCCAATTTGTCCCTGAAGGGAAAAATGCCTCCCCCTTGGGGAAAAATTATGACACAAGCAGGGGTGGACTGGGAACTTAAAGTGGCCCTGAAAAAAATACTAAAAGTGGCCCCATTTTGTAGTTGGATCCAAATTGATGGAAGGCAGGGCCAACATTACTATATTGTGGCACATTATACCACCCCAACAGAGCCAAATACCACAGTCCATCACAAAATACTGCCAGCAGCACAAAATATATGCCCAAAAACTTCCACTGGCCGGCCATGAGGAGGGCTCAGGTGACCACCTGGGCATCGGACCACCGGGAAGTTTCCTTGTAAGGTCTATGGCCAATCAGCCCCTGCCATTGGGTATCTACTGTACATTCAGGAGAGCAGACCACTGCACATATACTGTGCTACTACTTGTTACTTCTGCGTTCAGTGAGAAGAAGAGCAAACCCAGCTATATGTATCAACCAATAAGAGCAACCTTTGGAAGAGGTGAGATAATAGAAGTGTATTGCAGACAACCACTCCTGGGTGGAATGATAGGAGTGCATTCAGATTTAGAGGCAGCCATACCTTCAAATATATACTACAGACAAAAAATTATTGAAAAGGAAAAAAACATCCTGCATGATGTGGTAAATGAATACCCAGATGTGCATGGCCACATTTAAAGAAGAGAAATTACTGGAAATAATTGCAGTCACATAACAATAGATACAAAAATTATATATAGACACAAACCTCATTCTGATGTGATAAAATATGAGATTCTTAGTCAAAATATTTTGATCAAATATTTTTATCCTTTTCAGTAGTTTTTTTTCTTTTTACACCTCTTGTCACACCATGAAATTGATGGTGCTTTCAATACACATACAAGGCTCTGTACATGTATTCCTGTCCCATGTCACTCTTTGGTCTCTAGCAAAGGAGCTGTACTATGTCACTTTCTGGAAAATGCAGTAGCCTTTATACTAAATGTCTGACCATGTTTGAACAAAATGTAACGTAATCTCCTTATGTGTCTTTGTCAGGCTACTTTCACACTAACGTTTTAGTTTTCAGGTATTGAGATCCGTCATAGGGGCTCAATACCGGAAAAAACGCTTCTGTTTTGTCCCCATTCATTGTCAATGGGGACAAAACTAAACTGAACAGAACGGAGTGCATTTTGTTCCGTTTAGTTGCGTTCCCATACTGGAGAGCAAACCACAACATGTTGCAGTTTGCTTTCCGTCCTGGAATGCGGAGCAAGACGGATCCGGCATTACCCCCAATGTAAGTCATTGGGGATTGATCAGTTTTCTCTGATACAATAGAAAACAGATCCGTCCTCCATTGACTTTCAATAGAGTTAATGACGGATCCATCTTGGCAACGTTAAAGATAACGGATGCAGATGGTTGTATTATCAGTAATGGTGGCGTTTTTGCTGAACCCTGCCAGATCCAGCAAAAACGCTAGTGTGAAAGTAGCCTTATTCGCTCTTGTTTTGTCAGACACTGTATAACAATTGCAGACCATAAAAAATAAACTAGAAAAGCAGTGCATTGTTCTTTTAGGCTGCACAAGTGTCTTCTCACCCTTACTCTCCCCCCTCTGATGCTAGTGCAAGTGAGCCAGGAAATTTAGGAGGAGGGGGTATGGTTTAGTCTGGATAATTTTTGTCTACACAGTGAGTACTAATAGTACAAAATAGATTTGGTAATACCTCGAACCATAGTACAAGCTGTAGTGCATACATAGCACCATCCATTTCACATACAGTTAAATAACTAATCCAACCAGTTATGCAGTGATAATTTCTCCCTTCAATGCATAGTGCCTTTTTATAGTGCATTGGGTGTCTATTGAAAGGTATTGGAGTTAAGCCCCTCCCCTTTCTTGAAATACATGTTTAACTATGAGTCGATGTTAGTGCACACAAACTGATAGCCTGTCTCCAGCTGAAGATGGAGAGGCAGAGCGGAATGAGGGACTTGTCTGATGGCAGGAAATCTCCTAAAACTTTTTTCTGTAGCAGTTTGAAGATTTCCAAGCAGAAAGGGGTAAAGACAAACTTTACTTAGCAGGATATGATTTTTTTCACGTTTTAATGTCCCTTTAATTCATATTCATTTTAGCTACAATAAGACATGCAAACTCTGCCTTAAAGGGTTTTGCCATCTCAGACAATGGGGGCATATCGCTAGTACCTTGGAACCGAACCAGAGTTCGGGAAATGTTTTTTTTACAGTATAAATGAATTTCTGAAGTTATTAAAGGGATTCTGTCACCAAGTTTTAGGCTATAAAGATGCGGACATGCACGGCTAGATCGCCGCTAGCATGTCCGCAATATACCTGTCCTATAGGGCTGTGTGCTTTTATTTTCTTTAAAAAAGGATTTTAGAGATATGTAAATTAGTCTTGCAAGGTGACCAAGGGGCTGTACGAACCTTCCTGGTGCCCAGCCACGCCCGCCTGTGAAGGAGCCCAGCACTGCCTATGTCCTCTCAATCTCCTCCTTTCGTCATCGATAGATTGCTGTAATCTCGCGATGCGCGAGCTCGCGCATGAGCAGTTCCTTCCCTGAGGCTGATGCCAGCACAGGGAAGGAACACTATACCGGCACTGCGCATCACAAGATTACGGCTATCTAACGGTGACGAAAAGAGGAGATTCGGAGGACATAGGCGGTGCTGGGCTCCTTCACAGGCGGGCGTGGCTGGGCACCAGGAAGGTTCGTACAGCCCCTTGGTCACCTTACAAGACTAATTTACATATCTCTAAAATCCTTTTTTAAAGAAAATAAAAGCACACAGCCCTATAGGACAGGTATATTGCGGACATGCTAGTGGCGATCTAGCCGTGCATGTCCGCAGCTCTATAGCCCAAAACTTGGTGACAGAATCCCTTTAAGCGAAGTCTTGCGAGACTTCGCAAAGTAATAACTTTGGCTCATCAGAGCCAATACATTCCAATACTGTACCCAGCGCTCGCTCCATACAGTATTAAAATGAAGTTTTATGAGAATCGACTTTGAATGTTTCATCCAAAGTCGTTTCGCTCATCCCTAGTACTCACATTTTCGAGTTCTGACTTTCCAGAGTACTTATAAGGTCGGCATGAACTACCATAAAGGAGGGGATTGAAAATATGGGCATGGGAAATTGCACATTAGCTCAACATGGCCATCTCAAGCAACATGTTCAACTCTTTCCTTCATATTTGAAGGCTTCAAATACAATTTATGGAACATACATGTAGGCCATGCATATAAATTATAGGGCTCCAAGACATACCTCAGTGCCCCAGGAAAGGATTATAAGGAGGGCACAAGGGACTCCATCAGAGGTTAAAGGAAATGCTGCTTCACATCTGATTTTATGACATTGCTTCCCCTCCTTAGAATCTTATGTGAAGACAACCCCTGTCTATATAATCTATATGCAGGGGCGTAGCTATAGGGGGTGCAGAGGTAGCAGTCTCTACCGGGCCCAGGAGCCTGAGGGGCCCAAAGACCCTTGTGGTGCATAAGAAGACACCAGTATTATAGAAAGTCCATGCTGGTCAAGTTACACCTCTGGATCAAGGGAAGTGGGTTAAATCAAGAATTTGGCATGGGGGCATGGGTGCCGTTTCAATTTTAGCCTCGGGCAGCACGAAGGCTATGCGCTTCCTGCCCTTGGCCGCAAAGCACTGAGGGAAGGGTGGCCCAAGCTGAACTCTTGCACCAGGGCCCATGAGCCATTAGCTACGCCCCTGTCTATATGCATCCCCTTTTTTGAGCCAGAATGGAGAGCCTCTCTTGTATTACATGGATTTTCCTTCATCTAAATAGATATCATGCAATACTGCATTGGTGATCTGACTTCTGGCTTGTTTTGGGATTTACCCGGTGACTGCTGTTCTTTTTTTATGGACTGTTCTGGTAATTGAGCTTGGCCTGTCTCTGGATTTACCTTTCATTTTCTGCATTTACTGTGTCTGTCTCACCTTTGTACCTCCCTGGTCATTCTGAAAGGTCTGCTATCAGAATGGTGGTATTTTATTTTATTGGTCCATGGCCCAGTGAAGTGTCAGTAATTCTATATGCTGCTTAAGTGTCCTTGCTTGGGTTTGAGTTCCTGCTCAGTTTTCTGGGAGTCCAGTGCTTTCACTCTGGCTGGGCCCATATACAGAGTCAGTACTAGGAAGATGAAGGTGGTGGTATTTCCAGGTACTGTAGTTATAATTGAGGATACCCCTATATATTTAAACTTTTTTCTGTCACTATTTAAATAGTCTCTGCTGGGTCCCATGCCCATGCTATTACTGAGAGGATTTTCTCAAACTAAAATCCTCAATAGTACTTTTCCCATGTATAATGTATTCACATGCATAATGTACTGGTATCTACAGATATATCTCTATATACCAGGACATTGAATGGCATTAAAAAAAAAAAAGATAAATCAGAAGTATGAGTTTTATAAAAAAAAAAATTGTAATTGCAAAAATGTTATTGCCACAAAATAAGTGACAATAAGCAAAAAAAAAAAAAAGTCAATTATGGGAAGAGTACAATTAAAATAACATAAGTGCCATCTCTATCAAATGATGGAAATGAATGCCACCTGGTGGACCGTTCTGACTATAATAGGATCTCATTTCCATTAGAAAACCTGGACAAGAATGAGTAGCATGCTGTTATTCTGTCCCGTATTTTTCACAGACTCCTAAAGGATCATCCAATACAGATGTGGGTGAAACCTAACATGGACTTCTGTGCATGTACTCAATCCCCCATCAGTCAGAGCTTACTTGCTCTCTGACTGTCACATGTTTTTTTTTTTTTTTTTTTCAGAAAAGGAGTGGAAAGATAATCACTCACCATCTAATCCCCTCTGCACTAAGCTAGGCCATTTTATTGACCACTACTTGATGGCTACATTGTGATCAGATAAGACACCATTTATTGAAAAGGAAAGGGATGAATGTCACAGTTAGGGTTTATTCACACATCAGTAAATCACTCACATGTGCATACAGCACATGTAGCCATTGATTTTAGTATATTTACTCAAACATACTTGGGTAAGTTGAAAAACAATGGAAGCACAAACTACATTGGTCCGTGCTGCAGGCCAAACATGCCCAATGGATGATCTATGGGTCTCTGAAAACTAGTGACAGAAAATGGATGCTATCTGTTTTCTGTTCTATCAATGGTTTTCACTGACAATTGGTAGGAGATGATTTGGAAATCCACTTTTCAAGCTAGCACTGCACGTAAAATACAGACGTAATACAGTATATGGATACAAAGTGCACTAATACTGCCTACAGCTAGACCGGCCTGCAATAATGTATGGCAGTCTTATACTGTATACTTTTATGTACATTTTATGTCCTTATTTACATATCAGTCATATTTACTTTGTAATCAAACACAAAAGAACATAAAGAAGGAAAAAGGCAATAGTTAGAAATATGAACTGTATATATTGTACTTTTTTTTTTAACTACTGTATATGTGTTGACCTCTATTATCTATTTTTGTAGGTGTTTGTCATTTAATGACACCTTATTACACTCCTATAGTATGTATTGTTATGTGGTTATATAGATCAGGAATATTTATAAAGTAGAAAGTACCCTGGAGGGAAAGTTCTTGAAAAAGTTCATTGAAAATATGGGTTCCAATTCTAATTATATTAGCTGCTTCATAGCTTTCATTTTATGGTCTCAGGAAAAGGTTTCTTCTATTGATCACTTAATATTGGCTGCTTGCCCAAGTAATGTCTAGTCCAGGTGTAGCCGACTGAAAAATCCAACTGAGATTAGAACTGCTTTTGCAAATAAATTGAAACAAATGTGATCATATTTAGTAACATCCAGTGTAACGGTGCAGAACCCCAAACAACCAGACCGTGTTTAAACAATGGTGGATTTATTAATGATGGCAGTACAGTCCAGACCAGAAATCATATGCAGGTAATCAATCCAAATAATAACTTGTGCAGGAAAACTTACAAGGGACAGCTAGACCAGGCCAAAGTTCATATGCACAGAAATAGTCCATGTAACGTAGTACCTAGGGACGAGACATTTCCAGGGTCCGATCCGAGGTCCAACACGAGACAAACTGTTCCGCATAGAAGTTTCCCACAGGCAGTCTCTAGAGATGGATTGAGGAAGTCAGAGGTCATGCACAGGTAGTCTGGAAGAATGTGAACAGCAGCATACACCCGGGTTGTCAAAACAACAGTGGGCACTGACCAGCCAGGGAGATCACCTCTTAAACACCTGCTAGCCAATCCCAGAGTGCCATGTGTCTATTCCTCATAGGCCATATGATTATCCTAATCCCTGAAACTTGTGCGGCCTTAGCTGGTCATTGATCACTTAACCCATGCCTGCCCACTAATCTACTAGAGTTTATGTACAGGTGTATTCCCCGTTAGCGGGGCGGCGTAACGAATAAGATGCGCTCACGTTCGGCCGCATAACCCTTTGCGAACCTCCTCTCAAGTGTCCACGTGGACGCTCAAGCGGCCCAGCATGGATGCACGATCGCGTCGGCACGGACGCCGGAACCGCATCCGCTCGCAAAGGAGTCGGAACTGAAGATTCCGCAAGCACATGTGTTACCTGTCCTGCTACTCCAATGGGGTCCCCCGCAGGCTGAGCCCCACGAGAATTCCTGGGGGCCCCAGTGGACTTCAAAACAGGAGAGTGTCTTACATCCAGGCAGGATTTACACATTTAGGTTTTTTTATGCAGTCAAAGCCTGGATGGAGGTTCCAAAAGAAGAGAAGACTCATGCTTTCCTCCATACATGTCATCCATTTGTGATCCATTCCTTACATTGACTTCAAAAACCTGAACGTGATATTCCAGACCTGATCTTCATGCTGATGTCAGTTCAGTTTCTTTGGAATATACTAAGAAATGTAGTAATAATATCTAAGCAGAACAATAGTTTGTTTTTCAACTAAGTTGTATGTTTTTATAAAATAAAATTGTAAAGTTTGCTGTTTTTTAAGTTATTGCTATTTTTACGTAGTATATACAATATTTTGTTATACAGGGTCAAGTGACATACAAAAATTCCATTACAAACCAAGGGAGTCTAAGCACAAGAGTCAATTCTTCATAAACCTATAACTGTCCCCTAGAGAATGATGTCTAAATGAGTTATCAATATATTTTATAGAATCAGTTAGGGCGGGTTCCCATTCATTTTTTTGAATTCCTTATAGGTTCCATTATAACAGAGTTATAACGGAATATAATAAAATTTTAGGACGGAATCCAAAACGGAAGCCTTCAAGAGGCATTAAGCCAGAAGCATATAGAGGCATATGCGGACAAATAACAGTTCCGTTATTTGAAACAGAAGAGTGCAGAAAGCAATTTGGATAGAATAATAAATGTAATGAGAAGAATGAAGTAGTGTGAATAAGGAGAAAATATTAAAAAAAGGGGTTGTAATTTTGAAAATAATACAAAAGATTCAGGATAACATTATATGCCTAAATAAAGCTAATAAATTCAGTAGTTGACTTCATAAAGGCCATCCCACTCCACCAGGCCTTAAAGCAAAACTCCTCAGAAATATTCACAGTAGTAAAATGCATAAACTAGAGTGATGTAACATACCTGGTCCATGAATTATTTCATTCTCTTTCCCTCGAATGCTGGTTTCCAAGGTGCTTTATATACTATGGGTCCACAGACAAAAG
This sequence comes from Bufo bufo, assembly GCF_905171765.1. Classification (NCBI taxonomy): domain Eukaryota; kingdom Metazoa; phylum Chordata; class Amphibia; order Anura; family Bufonidae; genus Bufo; species Bufo bufo. The sequence goes on along the minus strand of NC_053390.1, from coordinate 540,574,424 downwards.
GAAAATGGATGTATGTGTCTTAGATAAATAGAAGTGGAACAAAATCACAGAATAAAGTGGTCAAAAGGCAAAAGATGCTCAAAGCCCCTAATGCTGTAGCGCATTTTTACCCAGGGGGAGCAGATCCTGCCCATGTGATCCGTTGCTAACAGTAATCCCCAGCAAAAATGCATACAATGGAGGATGCCGGCAGCAGACCACATGTACCACAAAAAGATCCTACACAGGTCTTAAAAGCAGGAAATGCTCAAAACCCCATATGCTGTAGCGCATTACTAACCGGGGGAGCAAACCCTGCACATGTGATCCATTGCCAACAGCAATCCCCAGCAAAAAATGCATACAATGGAGGATGCTCGCAACGGACCACATGTAAGACAAATGTGCGGATGGAGCTTATAAGAAACAGAAAATCACTGAAAATGGTGCACTACAATTGACAATATATGGCTAAACCCTCACACTGATATTAAAATGAGAATTTCCCAATATATTCTTATATCAAGAACATACCTGAGCCCACGAACCCCATCAAGGTATCCTACCTATGCCGTATGGACAATTTATGATAGATGCATAAAGTCCGACACACACCCTTCAGCTCCCAGTTACCTCCACCATGAAATCACACATACAATGGGAGGAGTCCCACCTATGACTGGGTCATGTGATGCAGGCTGCCCTACCTGAATGTTACCCATAGATCAAAACTAATTTTCTGTTTCTTATAAGCCCCATCTGCACATTTGTCTTACATGTATGCATTTGTTACTGGGGATTGCTGTTGGCAACGGATCACATGTGCAGGATTTGCTCCCCCGGTTAGTAATGCGCTACAGCATATGGGGTTTTGAGCATTTTCTACTTTTAAGACCTGTGTAGGATGTTTTTGTGGTACATGTGGTCCGTTGCCGGAATCCTCCATTGTATGCATTTTTTGCTGGGGATTGGTGTTGGCAACGGATCACATGGGCAGGATTTTCTCCCCCTGGTAAAAATGCGCTACAGCGTTAGGGGCTTTGAGCATATTTTGCCTTTTGACCACTTTATTCTGTGATTTTGTTTTTATATGTATGCCTGGAGGTGAGGCAACCTCAGGTTTGAATGTGCCTTGATTTTGATCTATGGGTCACATTCAGGTGCACCTGGGCAGCCTACATCACATGACCCAGTTATAGGTGGGACTCACAGCCTCATCCCTCCTCCCATTGTATGTGTGATTTCACGCTGAAGGTAACTGGGAGCTGCTGGCTGTGTGTCGGACTTTATGCACCTATCATAAATTGTCCATACGGCATAGGTAGGTTAGCGTTAGGTCCCATGCCACATTGAGATATCTTGAAGGGGTGCACGGGCTCTGGTATGTTCTTGATATAAGAATATATTTTGGCAAAATTCTCATTTTAATATCAGTGTGGGTTTAGCCATATATTGTCAATTGCATTTACCATTGTAGTGCACCATTTTCATTTTCTATAAATAGAAGTGGCCAAAAAGCAGAGCCCCCCTTCCTCTACCAAATGCTGAAAAATAATTATATTAAGGCTTATATTTGTACATATAGTAAATGTTAACATTTGATATACTGTATGCACTTATGCATGCTTTTTATTATAAGTCTTATTTTTTTACAGGCTCCCATCAAGGGGAATACCAAAGGAAACTTTATAGAGAACTGCTAAGAAATTACAATCGTCTAGAAAGACCCGTAGTGAATGACTCACAGCCCTTACTTGTAGAGCTACAGCTTTCCCTTCTACAAATAATAGATGTGGTAAGTCAAATTCAATTTTGCAAAGTTAAAATCTGAAAAACTATGCTGTTATTATTCCTCCTGTGAGAGATACATTCACTATAGTACTTTTATGGTTTTTGCTTTGGGGATCTTATGTACACTCACAGAATAAGAAAAGTAATAAAAAACAGAAAGAAAAATGAAAGACTAAAAACCTACATTTATGACTGGATCATTTACACAGAATAAAATCTATTTCCATTACAATTACTAATTAAATTAAATTAAATTAAATTGTTTAAGAAATCGTTAAAGCAAAGTCTTAAAGCAACTTTCCAGTTTATATGAACTGGCAAATAACCAGACACTTACTATGCAGCCCTCCTTTTCATCATTTTAGCATCAAATTTGTCAGTTCCCAAGCTCCTCTTCTGTTATCCAAGATGGCCACACCGCTTCTCAGACTACCTGTTGCATACTGTGTATTTGGTAGTCCAAGACACTCCCTGCTGCCATCGGATTGGCCAACCATGCTCACATGAATAGTGCTAGCCAATCCAAGAGCAGGGCTGGACAAGTAGGACATGTCCTAAGCTACTGATGAACAATGTGCACCAGATAGTCTGAGAAGCGGTGCAGCCATCTTGAATGACAAAAGAGGAACCCAAGAATTAGCAAATGTGCAAGTAACAAAATGAAAAGAAGGTCATAATGTAAATTTTGCTCCCCAGTTAATGTGATTTTTTTTCCCCTGAAGCAGATGCTTTAAAGTAAGCTTTTAAATCCTCTAATATGGTGAATATTCAATTGCTAATTTGAAATCAGTATATATCATGTGTTTGAATTTCCTTTCATCTTTATGTAAAATTGAGTTTATTCCCAACCAGAGTCAGTGATGGTATTCGAAAAAGAAATGTAGGGATCCACCATCATAATACAGTATACAAGTTTTTCATGCAGTGAGCAGTTGATGCTCCTTGTCTTCTCATGGTTTGTTATAGGATACAGTGCAAAATGCTACCCATGAAAGTATTGGTAAGATGAGCTAACAGATTGCCCTTCTATACTGCCAGGGTTGGATACAGGTTTGTTAGCAAAAACGTCGGCTCCCATTTACTAATGTGATCACACCTAAAATTTGGCATTTTTGTGGTATGACATTTTTGACCTATTTATAAAGCAAATGCACCAAAAAGATTAATCCATCGTGCCTCACTCGATGAGGGGACATTGTTTAGTGAAAAGGAGTTTGGCTTATTAGAAAGGGCATGTCTTAAGATGCTATTCCATGTGGCAAAATTTTGACTCACAGTAAGTCAACAAATACGTAGCTTGAATTAAGTTAGACAAAAGTGTCTAACAGTGCTGAAAATATATCATACAGCATGAGGTAAGAATGACTACCTAAGTTCATGCTGTTTATATTTTAGGCAATATTAATCAATCAACAAATATGAGTACTACTATGTTCCTTTTAAAAAATATCTTTTATTACACATGATTTTAAAATGTATTGAATATTTATTATGGCGCACCATATTTGAATCCCTACCACAATCATTAAAAGATGTACATTTTAAAATCATGTGTAATAAAAGATAATATTTTTTAAAAGGAACATAGTAATACTTATATTTGTTGATTGATTAATTAAATAGAGTATTCCTGTCAGGTTATGCAATTTTTGCATTGTGGATATAATATATTGCTAATTTTAGGCAATATTGGTAAATCTTCATAATGCTTCCCACCTTTTCTGTTTGCTTTATACTGTACGCAGATAACAGTGGCCTAAAGTACTAAGATACTGTCACTGTGTCATACTAATACAAGTGCTCAGATTTCAACCCAATACAGGGTCCAAGTTAGCAATAAACATAAAGAGGAACTCTCCTAGCATGTCTGTTTTAGGCTACTTTCACACTCGCGTTTGGTGCGGATCCAGCATGGATTTGCACAGACGGATCCGGTAAGATAATACGACCGTCTGCATCCGTTCAGAACAGATCTGTTTGTATTATCTTTAACATAGCCAAGACGGATCCGTCTTGAACACCATTAAAAGCCAATGGAGGACGGATCCGTTTTCTATTGTGAAAGATTGTGTCATAGAAAACGTTTGGCTCAGTTTCGTCAGACTGACACCAAAACGTTGCAAGCAGCGTTTTCGTGTCCGCCTCCAAAGCGGAATGGAGACGGAACGGAAGCAAACTGAGGCAAACTGATGCATTCTGAACGGATCCTATTCCATTTAGAATGCATTAGGTCAAAACTGATCCGTTTTGGACCGCTTGTGAGAGCACTGAACGGATCTCACAAACGGAAAGCCAAAACGCCAGTGTGAAAGTAACTTTAGCAACTACTGGTATTTCCCATGTGATAACAATTCTGGAGCATTTATTCTTATGACGTGAATGGTGTGCCATTCCTTTATTATTTCTGCCAGAAGCTATGAATCAATTACTATTAGTTTGAAATGAAGGCCCATCTGGGTGTTACCAGATTTGGGTGTATCCCTGCACAATTTGAGTCTGGCAGCACTGATTGGATAGTATCAGACTGTTTATGGACACCCATGTGGACCTTCTTTGCGATGGGTTCAGGCAACATTAATTTAATGTGCATGGACAGCTTAAAGGGTTATCCAAGACTTAAAAAGACCTCAGAGAGTGGCCAACCCATGTTGAAGTTCATACTTACTGGTCCCCACCACTGGGTTCCAGCTCCCCAGCCATCTCTGCAGCTCTGTGATTTTCTGCCATCAACATCCTGTTGACAGGCAACACATGACTACTGCAGCCAATCACTGGCCACAACAGTGCGGGATGTCACTAGGTCATGTGCTGCACGGTAGACAGGTCACCGGTGCATGATTGGCTACAGAGGTCACTTGGCATCCGTCAACAGGATCTTGATGCCAGAGCCTCTTGGAGCTGCAGAGACAGCCAGAGAGCAATGGAGCCGGAACCCAGCAGTAGGAACCAGGTCTGTATGAATGACACCGAAGGTTGGCCACTCTCTGAGGTCTTTTTAAGTCTTGGTCTGGTCTGCTTAAAGCTTAGCAGTGGAGATGTCCCGAATTATTCGCCGGTGAACAGTTCCCGGCGAACATCGCTTGTTCGCGTTCGCTGCGGCGGGCGAACATATGCGATGTTCGGTCCGCCCCCTATACGTCATCATTGAGCAAACTTTGACCCTGTACCTCACAGTCAGCAGACACATTCCAGCCAATCAGCATACCCTCCCTCCCAGACCCTCCCACCTCCTCTAAAAAAGCAAGGACAGCATCCATCTTAGATTCATTCTGAAGCTGCAGTGTTAGTGAGAGCAGGGAGAGTGCTACTGCTGCTGAATTAATAGGGAAATCGTTAGCTAGGCCAGTGTTCTGTGTCCACTCCAGTCCTCAAAGACTCATCTGCTGTAAGGACAGCGTCCTGACAGCACCCCAAAAAGCCCTTTTTAGGGCTGGTACATCAGTCTGCTTTTATTATTATTTTTTTCTATATATATATATTGCAGTTGCCTGCCCGTGTGTGAGAGGCCACAGGCCCACAGACTGTACTGTGTGCACACCACTCATATCGGGTGGCACAGGACCTTGCAGATAAAAAAGTCATACATTTTTTTCTCTGTAATATAATTGCAGTTGCCTGCCAGTGAGTGTCAGGCCCACTGACTGTACTGTGCCCACTGCCCACCACTCATATAGGGTGGCACAGCACCTTGTTGTTAAAAAATGTATTTAATTTTTCCTCTGTAATATAATTGCAGTTGCCTGCCAGTGTGTGTCAGGCCCACAGACTGTACTGTGCCCACTGCCCACCACTTATATAGAGTGGCACAGTACCTTGCAGATAAAAAAGTCATTTAATTTTTCCTCTGTAATATAAATGCAGGTGCCTGCCAGTGAGTGGCAGGCCCACAGACTGTACTGTTCCCACTGCCCACCACTCATATAGGGTGGCACAGCACCTTGCTGTTAAAAAATTCATAAAATTTTTCCTCTGTAATATAATTGCAGTTGCCTGCCAGTGAGTGTCAGGCCCACAGACTGTACTGTGCCCACTGCCCACCACTCATATAGGGTGGCACAGCACCTTGCTGTTAAAAAATTAATATAATTTTTCCTCTGTAATATAATTGCAGTTGCCTGCCAGTAAGAGTCAGGCCCACAGACTGTACTGTGCCCACTGCCCACCACTCATATAGGGTGGCACAGTACCTTGCAGATAAAAAAAGTCATAAAATATTTCCTCTATAATATAATTGCAGTTGCCTGCCAGTGAGTGTCAGGCCCACAGACTGTACTGTTCCCACTGCCCACCACTCATAAAGGGTGTCACAGTACCTTGCACGCATTGTACCACTAATCTAAAAAAAAAAATGACAGACCGTCGTGGTCGTGGTGCTGTGATTTCCTTTGGCCCTAGAATAATGCCCAGTGTTCAGAGGCCACGTACCCTGAACTCGAAAAATTCGGAGGACATAGTTGACTGGCTTACACAGGACACTCAATCTTCTACAGCTTCCGCTCGGAACCTTGACGCACCATCCTCCTCCAGCTCAGTTTCGGGCACCTCTCAAGTTACCACTCGCCCGCCTGCCGTCACCACCAACACTAGCACCACAGCTGCTTCACTTGATCTGTCAGAGGAGTTATTTACACATCAGTTGGAAGAAATGAGTGATGCGCAACCATTATTGCCAGAGGATGTAGATAACAGGGATATGTCTCAGTCAGGCAGCATTACACACATGGATGTACGGTGTGATGATGATGATGTTGTACCCGCTGCTGCTTCCTTTGCTGAGTTGTCAGATACAAGTGAAGCGGTTGATGATGACAATGTGTCCGTGGATGTCACATGGGTGCCCGCTCGAAGAGAAGCAGAACAGGGGGAAAGTTCAGATGGGGAGACAGAGAGGAGGAGGAGACGAGTTGGAAGCAGGGGGAGGTCGTCGCAAGGAGCCAGTGGCACAGTCAGACAGCATGCATCGGCACCCAGGGTCAGCCAGACAGCACGTCAATCAACGCATGCCGTCCCTGGACTGACATCCCCCTCATCTGCCAAACGTGCAAACTTGTTGGGGTGTGTCAGATCAGGGCTAGCCTCCCTGGCACTCTTCCCTCTACCCCGCTTTCTAACTGTTACCCAGCTAGCTACCTCACTTTCCTCAGCCTCCTCTCTGTCACCCTCCCCCTCATCTACCCCAAAAAGTGCTTGCTCGGTGAGAAGCAAACTTTTGCAAATTGTCAATGCCTCTCAGTGTTGCATCTTGCTCGTTTAGAGACTCTATTTGCGATTCCAGACGGGTAATTTGCTCACATCTTGAACAAAGATATACACCCTCGAACGGCTGTTCCAGGACGGCATACATCATGCAAGATGTGCACTGGACTGCGTTGTCAATTGTGCAACACATACTAAATGGGGATTAAAACAGTAAAAAAGTAAAACAGTAAATATGATTTAGAATTAGACCCTGTCTGCTGTAGTTAAAGGACTACCTAGAATTAAGCCAACAACACACAAGGAAAATATATCCAACCTTAGTTTCCAACTCCAAATCCTTTTTTTTTAACTCCATTTAACAAGAAGCCTACTTAGTAGAGCAAGCCTCAGGAAGAGCAAGCTCAGGGAGTTTAGTGGTTTAATTTATAGCACCTGGTTGCCCAGGCCACTCCCCTTAATCAAGCAGAGAAAAAAAAATGGGTTTAAATGGCAACATGGGTTTAAATGGTTTAAATGGCAACATCCAGCAGAGAAAAAAAAAAAAGTTTTAAATGGCAGTACTAAAATGCAAAAACTTAACTTTCAAGGATCTCTGCTTCAAACCAGACTCAGCCACCTGCAATCACTCCCACAAAATCACACTCAGCACTAGAACTCCTTTTTTTTTTACTCCACCTTTAAAAAAAAAATTTATGTTCTCGACATCTCTACTTAGCAGCCATTTGCTGTGGTGAAGAGCAGTACAAGAAATATACTGCATCACAGAAATTATATTTTTTTCCATTCTATTATATTCCAGTCATTGTTACTAAGCTCTAGTATTCCTTACAAATAAGTATCTACAGTAACATTCTGAGGTGCAGCTGTAACAGCACAGTCATGACAGATGTTCAAAAGATTAGACATATTAATAACCTCAATATATTATGAATATATTATTAATGGGGTCTTCCAGGGACATAATTATAATTAAAAATTGACTCAAAGTGGGGTAAAATAATGAACAACCAGTACTCACCTTACCTATTCCCAGCCAATGCTGTTCGAACATTGTTTCAGTCCCTTGCTCCTCTCTACTCCTGTTCTTAGCCTCAACAAACCAGAAATGACCTGGACTACCTTCTCAGTTAATTCCTGGCTAAGGTAGGTCACTACTGCGGCTAGTGGTTGACTGAGCAGGCCGTCCAAGACGTTTCAGGCATGTCAATCCCAAAAAGAGAAAGTGGAGAGGAGCAGTAACCGGAGCAGCGGACAGCCAACAGTGGTTAGTGATTGGTAAAGTGAGTAGTACTGATTGTCTTTTTATCCAACTCTGTCCCCATTTTTAAAATTATGCTCCTGGAATATTCCTTTAAGGGCTCATGCACACAACCATATGCCCTCTGAGACATACAGTCTGTGAGTGGGCCATATGTCCCGGAGCGGCATACATCGTGCGCACGGGAGCGCACAGCATCATAGGTTACTATGATGCTGTGCGCATCGGGCCGCCCGCAGGGCTATTGTCCCGAACTCATAATATCATATGAGTGCAGGACAATAGTCCCGCGGGCGGCCCGATTCGCACAGTATCATAGTAACGAAAATGCAAAGCAGCCAGTAAAAAGAAAAATACTGCAAGAAAATTTATTTAAGTAATTCCAAGTCGATTACTGCAAGCTTAATAAGAATTTTTATCCGTGACAAGATTAATGTTATGAGGTCTGACACCACAGATTGAATTAAAGATATCTGGAAGTGATAGAGCCCATATTCAAATATAAAAATCAACAATATTATGTAGCTTTGGGACATTGGGACATCCATCCATTTCAGAACCTGCAATAGTCTATGTATCTCCTCTAAATATTTGTGAGGTCTCAACTGAACCCTTATGCCTTATTCACACGTCAGTGTTTTGGTCAGTGATTCCCATCAATGATTTTGAGCCAAAAACAGGTGCGGCTCTAAACACAGAACAGGTGCAGATCTTTCCCTTAAACCTTATGTCTGTGTAACTCCACGTCTGGTTTTGGCTCACAGTCACTGATGGAAATCACTGACCAAAACACTGACGTGTGAATGAGGCTTTACAGATATTGCTTTTAAAGAATGCCATAAAACCCTATTGTGGCCCTTTAAGGGAAATTATTCATATGTTAGTAAGATGGTAGCAGTGTATTGGTGCATCAAGGTCAACAATGTCTGCCACTTGAAATGTGTTTTTTATGTGAGCAGATCCATACCAACACCATCTGTTATTTAAAAGGCTTTTACATGACATTATTAACGGTTTACTTGTTTTACTCAATAGCAAAATGCATGTTAAAATGCTGTGTATTAGCGACCTACATGAACCTAACTCTTCTTATGCCGAAGCTACTGTCTGCATCTTTTTTGTGTATGCTAACATTCTGCAACAGTTATGCCTTTGCATTACAGGCTTTTCTTTCTCTTAGCATTGACAAAGTATACGATTCATTTACTCGCAAAGGGTTTGTGTATGATGCATTGAGGAGTACTGTTCAATAATACTGTAAGGCACAGTTGTTCTAGCAGGCATCCTGCTTACTATGTCTACTGAAGAACATTATTAGACATTATACAACTAGTCAAGTTTGCAGAATAATTTTGTAAAATATTTTAAATAATTATTAATAGTTGAGATGAACGAATAGTTGACGAAGTGGAATTCGATACGAATTTCAAGAAAAATTAGATTCCCAACTAATCAGAATTTCCTCACGCTTCGTGGTAACGTGGCTGCTGCACGTGTTAGGACATGTCGCAAGGAACTCTGGGAATGAGGGATCAAAAAACTCACTGAAAAAAGTGGCCTAAACGGGTGAAAATGCTTCAAACCCAGACACTGTAGCGTGTCTATAACCAGGTGAGCAATTCCTCCGCATGCGGTCCGCAGACAACGGCAATCCCCAGCAAAAAATGCGTACAATGGAGGATGCCGGGGCGGACCGCATGCACCACAAGAACATCTTACACAAAATGATACATTGTGCAGATGCAAAAATTTACATACAAAAATCACTGCAAAAAATGCAGGAGCAGGAGTATCGTACAGGCGCAGGCACTCAGCGATACTGCGCCTGCGCAGGATTTCGGGGGCCAAGAGAGGAGGAAGCATAGACGGTGCAGTGAATAAATTAAATGACGTAGTGGAGGGGGCGGCGCCGTTCGGCAAGTATGTGGGAGTACATTTATTTCCTAGGAGGCGGGCTGGGCACTTCAGGGGGGGGGGCATTACTGGGCACTAGAGCAGAGTAATAACGCCCCTCTGGGCACCTTGAGACTTCATTTGCATATCAGAAAAATCGCTTTTTCATCTGAATGAAAAGTTGAATAAAAGAAAGAGGACCCATGCAGGAATGAAGGTACTTTATTGCACATTGCTATGTTAACTCCTGACGAAGCCTTTGGGCGAAACCCGGGTGGGGCAGCGATATTTCAGATGATTTTATATGCTGATTTTTAGCGGTGCTGTTGTGAGTATAATAAAACCTTTATTCTTTGACATATTCACGGGTACTGCACTATGTTGCTGATCTTTTGAAGGTTTACCGCTGTCCTGTGAAGTTTCGGTCGGCAGTGTGGCGTGTGCCTGTGGGGAAGTTTCAGCGTGGGATACGATTTAAACTACGCTTTCCTTTAACAAGGCGTTTCCAAACTATATCTCCTTTGAAGTGCGGACCTGGACTCTGGTTTTATTGATTGCATGTGATAAGGAGGTTGGATCGACTCCTATTCCCAGGACTGCTGCTTAGTTTGCGACTTTGACACATAGAATTATTTATTTTTCCTTGCTATATTCATTTTTACATTTTTGATATTTCCTCCTCGTGTTCCAAAAGCCATAACTTTTTTATTTTTCAGTTCACATAGCTATATGAGGGCTTATTTTTTGCGGGACAAGATGCATTTTTTAATGCCACCATTTAATTTACCATGTCTTGTATTAGAAAAAAGGAAAAAAATTATTTGTGTGGCAAAATTGAAAAAAAAAAATAAATTCCACCAAGGTTTTTGGGGTTTTGACATCACAGCGTTCACTATGCACAAAAAATGACCTGATATTCTTATTCTGCGACTCATTACGAATGCGGCAATACCAAACGTAAACAGTTTTTTTTTGTTTTACTACTTTAAATTTTTTTTAAATTAAATCAAAATTTTATTTTAGTTTTTTTGCGTAACGAGCTGTAGTTTTCATTGATGCCATTTTTGTAGTATATACGTTTTGATCACCGTTATTCAATTTTTTGGGGGGGACATTTTTTTTCTGTTACTACGTTCACCGCACAAGAATTTTTTAAAATATTTGAATAGTTCAGACATTGTCATATGCGGCGATACCAAATATGTTTATTATGGGCCTTCCACATGAGATCTTTTGATCCCCTCTCCTATTCACCATAATAGAGATCTATTACGCTGAATAGGATTTTTACACACTCCATTCTGCGCTATGCTTCGTGCATAGCTCAGTATGGAAAAAGCCATGGCTGCCATGGCAACCGATTGGAGCCCCGCAATTTCACTGCGGGGGCTACGATCGGAAGGAAGATGGAGCCGCATCACTTTACAGGTGCCGTGATCAGCCTTGATCGCGGCACCTGAGGGGTTGAATGGCAGGGGCGGCGGCGGTGTGGCCGTTTTTTGTTAAGCCGCCAGAGGAGGTGAACATGGCCATTTGTAGAATCTGTGGGCAGCATCTGTGGACGGCCCTGCGTCAACATATGCAGCATCACCATAAAGTGGCCTGGGAGAACTGTGGCTCCAATGTGGTGGTCCAGCCTGCCTCTGCAACCGCTGCATCACCCAGTGGCGCAACTGCTCCGAGGGACCGGATTTTAAGAAAAGGGCCAATGATCTAAGGACTAGATTTCTCAACAGGGGGTACCCTGATAATGTACTCAGGCAGGCCTACCACAGGGCGGCCGATACGGCACGTTCGGACCTCCTGGTGCCTAAGGTAAGACTGCCTCAGGACCAGAAGATCTGATTACTAGGCACCTTTGATGGCTGTGCCGACAGGATACGAGGGATCCTCTATAAGCACTGGTCCATCTTGATGATGGACCCTGATATCAAGGAAGCCGTACACGACTACCCCCAGATAACGTTCAGAAGGGGTAGCAATCTGAAGGATCTTCCCGTGCACAGCCACTTTACACCAGTTCCTAGGCAAGGCACCTGGCTTGACCGTAGGCCCATGGGCTGTTTTAGGTGCAGTGGTTGTGTAGCCTGTGGCTTCATTCAACCAGGTAAAACCTTCTTCAGCTCCAATCTGTCAAAAACATTCCCCATTAGGGATTTTATCAATTGCAAGACGCAGGGCGTTATTTACAAGATTACCTGCGACTGCGGTTTGGAATATGTGGGGAAAACGAAACGTGAGCTGCGCAGGCGCCTTGGCGAGCATCTTGGCGACATTGCCAATAACAGGGATACAGCAGTGTCGAGGCATGTTCATGATCACCATCAGGGGAATTCAAATTGCCTTAGGGCAATGGGAATTGAGAAAGTCGTGCGTTCAACCCGTGGTGGAGACTGGGACCGTGTGTTACTCCAGAGAGAATCCCGCTGGATTTACACACTAGGTACAGTCTCACCCACGGGCCTTAATAAACAGCTCAATTATAACTGCTTCATTTAGCCCATTGGTGGCTCATTTACTGTATGTTTCCATGCTGCCATCCCTCTCTTGTGTCTCTTTTCATATTTATAATTATATTTATTATTTATGTTTATTCTCTTTCCTCCGCCCTGCCTCCCTGCCCCTTCCTTCGTTACCATCTTCCCTTCTGCCCTTCATATGTGTCCATATACTGCCAACACAGTCTTGATTCCTATATTATTTCATCTTTGTGCCATTAAATACCATGTCTATATCGAGCACAGCTACATATCTGGAGCTGTGCGGTCCGACGGTGCCTGGGAATAGCGTCCCGTTCGCTTGGCAACCGTCGCGTGATCTCGCGTGTATCAGCGAGATAGGACGCGATGACGTCATCTCGGTCATTCAGGTCCGCTTCCCTACCTTCCTCCTTCTATGCGATGTACCGCTCCGCGCATGCGTGGGCGTGCACCGCTCGCTCTGAATGAGGTAGGAGTGTCCTAGCCAAGCCTCATTCTGAGGCTGGCTCCCTCTTTAAAAGGTAGCGTTTCTCATGTGCTACCTAGGCTACATCAGCCCATGCGTCTCAGTCAGTTATTAGGAGAGGGGCTCTATATCTTGACCCCCCTTTTCCCTCATAGCTAATCCGTCCACGTTGATCCATATCTGGATCGTGGTGAAACTATGTCTCTGTGCAGAGCGCACATTTGACATCCTTGTCAGTGCACCCTGCACAGGTTCAGCCCAAGCTCCCGTGTTTCCCCTGATGAGCTTGTTACTCATCTCCTCCAGCGAAACATGCATGTAGGGATCAGGTAAGCGAGGGCTTTCTAGGGCGCACAAATTCCAGGGTGAGGTTCCTGTAGGTGACTGGTGGCGGGACATCGTTATCCAGTCACAGAGGCCATTGTAGGGCTCTAGGGTATCACTAGGGCCAGCCAGTTCTACATACCACCCTGCGTTACGCAATTGCCGTTAGCAACGGTGTGCACATCTATCAACACCGGCTGGACAATTGCTGATCCAGGAGCATTTCATCTGAGCGGTAGGACCAACCGGTTATTATTTTGGTGCCGCCGAGCATCTCATTTAGTGTATGACTTGGTTTTGTGCACTATTACCTTCTGTTTGGTAACCCGCCGCGTTGCTTCCTGTTTATATCAATATATTGTTGTTATCTATTATCATAGGACCTATTTTCTAAAATTTCTTATTAAACGTTAAGTCTTAATTCTGACCACATTCTACACATTTCCATCACCCAGTGGCACACACCCGATTTCAGGCAGTCAAGGCTCCACCACCTCAGCCGAAGGGAGATGTCTGTTCTTCCCATCATCTGCTGGTCCTGATGCTCCTGCTCCTCCTCCGACTCCTCGTCAGTCATTCTGTCAGCAATCGATCACCGAAGAAATTGCCAAGAGACAACAGTATGCGTGCACTCATCCAATGGGCAGAAGCTGAATGTGCTCCTAGCCAAGTTGCTGGTGCTGCAGTCCCTCCCTTTCCAAGTGGTGAACTCTGCCGTCATTTCTTTGCCAAAAAGGCAGTACTAGCCCTGCACACACATGTAGAACAGAAGGTGGGCCAGTCCTTGAGCCTGTCGGTGTCTGCCAAAGTGCACGGCAGCGCCGACGTGTGGAGCTGTAACTACGGTCAGGGACAATAAATGTCCTTTACGGCCCACTGGGTGAATGTGGTTCCTGAACAGCCACACCAGCAACTTGGCCAGGTGACGCCATTTCTGCCTCTACTTTCTTATGCCGTTGGTCCTACGACAATGTCCACCTCTGCCTCCTCATCCTCCACCGTGTTCTCACCCTCCACTGCAGGGACAATTCACAGTGCCCCTCCAGCATACCACATATCACGCTGTTCTGCACCTTGTTTGCCTGGGCGAACGGAGTCACCCAGGGGAGGAACTGCTCCGTGTCCTTCATCAAGAAATCAAATCCTGGCTCTATCCACGACAACTCAAAATTGGAACCATGGTGACCGACAACAGGAAGAACATGGTGTCGGCGCTCAGTCAAGGAGGGCTGAGCCATGCGCCCTGCATGGCACACGTGTTCAATCTGGTTGTCAAGCTGTTCCTGAAGTCTTCCATCCATCTGCAATGCATCCTAAAAATGGCCCGGAAACTTTGCACGCACTTCAGCCACTCGTACACCACAAAGCACACCCTCCTTGAGCTGCAGCGGCAGAACGTCATCCCCCAACATAGGCTGATATGCAACGTTTCCACCCGTTGGAATTCCACCCTCCATATTTTGGACCGACTACAGAGAAAGGCCATAAACGATTTCTTGATGATCCAAGCGGATAGGAGTACTCCCCTGTGTAACTTCAATGTCAACCAGTGGCAGCTAATGTGTGACACCTGCTGTTTGCTCGGGCCCTTTAAAGAGGCCACATTATTTGTCAGTCGCCAGGACTACAGGATGAACAACGTCATTCCACTGCTTCATGTCCTGGAACAGATGCTGGTAAATCTGGCTGGTCAGGGGACTGGAGACGTGGCGCCTAGATCTCATGGCCACATGAGCCTTGTGGGGGCTGAACTGGAGGAGGAGGAAAAGGACATTGGAGCACAAGCAATGTGTAGTGACCATCAGATGCATCAGACTAGATCATCCATGGTGCCACACCAACACTTCGACAAAAGATACCGGTTTCTCCTGGCTACCTGCCTCAGCTACTATTCTGATGCTGCCACCTGCCTGATGCCACACATCTGTTGCCAAGTGCTCCTTCTTTCACCCACCATCTTCAGCTGGTACTGGTATTGCCACCCACCTCCCCACTCTGTCAATGGGTCACTCTGTGGTCTCCTGATGCTGCTGCCCCCTCACCACTCATGTCTCCTGACGCTGCTGCTGCCACCTCCACACTGTCATTGTGCCACTGTGTGGCCTCCTGATGCTGCTGCCACCTCCACACTGTTATTTTGCCACCCTGTGACCTCATCCTGATGCTGCTGCTGCCGCCACTTCCAAACTCTGTCATTGTGCAACTCTGTGGCCTCCTGATGCTGCTGCCACCTCCACAGTGTCATTGTGCCACCCTGTGGCCTCCTCCTGACGCTGCTGCTGCAGCTAACTCCACACTGTCATTGTGCAACTCTATGGCCTCCTGATGCTGCTGCCACCTTCACACTATCATTGTACCACTCTGTGGCCTCCTCCTGATGCTTCTGCCACCTCCACACTCTGTCATTGTGCCACTCTGTGGCCTCCTGATGCTGCTACCACCTTCACACTGTCATTGTGCCACTCTGTGGCCTCCTCCTGATGCTGCTGCTGCCACCTCCACACTCTGTCATTGTGCTACTCTGTGGCTTCCTGATGCCGCTGCAACCTCCACACTGTCATTGTTCCACCCTGTGGCCTCCTCCTGATGCTGCTGCTGCCGCCACCTCCGCACTCTGTCATTGTGCTACTCTGTGGCCTCCTGATACTGCTGCCACCGCCACACTGTAATTGCGCCACTCTGTGGCCTCCTCCTGATGCTGCTGCCACCTCCAGACTCTGTCATTGGGCCACTCTGTGGTCTCCTCATGCTGCTTCCACCTCACCACTCTGTCATAGGGCTACTCTGTGGACTTCTAATGCTGTTCCCACCCTCTCCACTTCATGACTGGGCCACTATTTTGCCTTTCAGCCTGGCTGACATCATCATTTATTTGACCCTTCTTCTGATCTGTCAGAAGGAAGGAAAAATTAGACGCACAACGGATCCTGTCTATGTAACAGCTGTCTATTTTGCATCAGAATTGATTGTGATTTGGTAGCCAAAAGCAGGAGTGGGTACAAAATACAGAAGACATGCAAATATTCCATTCACGTGTCATCTCTGTTTTGGATCCACTCCTGTTTTTTTTGGGCTTTAGCAATACTGATGGATTACTGACCAAATGCTGACCGAGTGAAGGCGGATGTTCCACAGACAGGATCAGTTTTTTGGGGGTTATTGTTCTGACGGATCAAGGGAAGGGCAAAATAATCTGTGACGTCAACACAATACTGCTGACACCCACTCCACTCTATCAGGGGGGGCATTTAATAGAACAGGCTCTGTAGAAATCTATGTGGAATCAGTGAATTGTGGTAAAAGGAGTGCACTCTTTCACGCTATAGTAGGATCTTGGGCCTCTGCACGTTTCTTTATACCTGGAGCTAACATTGACCTGTAAGGCTGAGTGGTAAGTTTTGGCCCCGTAACTTCCCAAATAAGTGAAATGTGCAGTGATTCTAAGAGCGACGCCTGTCATCTACATGTCATACTGACTCACAGTATTGTTTCACTACCACAGCAGACTCCCTATGTGTGTTACTGCAAGGCACAGTGTTCTACACCACTATAAAGGCTCTCTGCAGCCAGGAATGTTTTTTGGGATCGAACCAAATTTTTTGGGAATTGAATTTTTTTTAAATTCGCTCATCTCTAATTAATAGTAATAATTAATAGTTTTTTTTTTTTTTTTACAAAAAAGGGTAGGAAGGTAAGAGTATAAAAATATTTTAATTGCCTCTTTATGGAGAACTCCTAAGTTTCAGAGCAAAGTTCACAACAATATTGTGTTTCCTCATGTTAGATATGCCAGGTTTCCATTTTCAGCGAATTATGAGAATCATTCATATGTTCTTAAGGGTACGGCAACACGGTCAGGGTTCTGCATGCAGTTTCAAAAGCCAAAACCAAAAGTGAATAAAAAATTTTAAAAAAGAGGAGAAGTTGTATATGTGCTTTATACTTTCTTTCCTTTTATGATCCATTTCTGATTTTGGCTTCTAAAACTGAATGCAGAAACATGACCGTGTGGCTGTATCTTTAAGGTTTTATGGTGTTTTCACAAAGCTTACGTTACATATTTTTTCCATGCTTTCCATTCTGCATGTTTGCTAAAATTACATGAAAAATACTTTAAAAAAATCTACAGGGCGAATTTGGAATATACTTCAAATGTGAACATATAATAACAGTGCACAAAAAAGGAGTTGTTGGAATGGAATGAAAAGTTATGTATGAATGATAATAAATGATATATTATGATATATTAATGATAATACATGTAAGTGATTACAATACTGGAGAAAAAAGGCAAGTTTATCTTACATTCAAAGGAGGGGTTAGTACCCTATAGGACCAAGTCCATTATCCTGGATGCAAAATGAGATACAGTTGGACATAGAGGCAAACTGTTTCTGTATGGTATCCTGCTACACATTTCACATTTGACTGATGTTGCGGCTGCGCCTGTAGGTCCAGCACACTTGTAAGTTGCCAAACTGGCTTCCCATCTGGTCCCAAAAATACTTGATTGGTGATAAATTTGGTCACCAGGCAGGCTAAGAAAGTGTTGTAACTTGGCGGAGGCTTTCCTGGGAAATCCTTGCTGAAATATTGGAAGCCCATTTGGAAGCCTTGCCATGAGAGGCAACATGTGCAGTCACATATTATTGAGCTGTTAATATTCCTCTTATCACTACTGGGGGTGACCGACTGTCATATCAGATGGCTTCCCAGATCATCACACCAACATTTGGGGCAGTGTGTAACTCCACAGCAAAGGCAGAATTGAAGTGCTTATAATACAGTTTATACAATACAGTACAATACAGTTTAAGTCAGTAGCAGTCAGGTTTCTCATCCATCACACCACTGCAAAGGAAGACGACAGTGGCTGGCTGTCAATGGCATCACACATAATAGGCACCAAGCAGTGGCGTGCCTAGGGTGTTTGGCACCCGGGGCAGGTCCTTTCTCTGGCACCCCCCCCCCCCCCAATACTTTATTTACTTAATTGTACCCCTCACAGTAGTATTGCCATCATTGTACAACCTTCACAGTAGATTTGTACAGATGTGTGCCCCCTCACAGTAGTTATGCCCACATTGTACTCTCTCATAGTAGTGATGCCCACATTGTGCTCTCTCACAATAGTTATGCCCGCATTGTGCCCTCCTCACAGTAGTTATGCCCTCTATGTGCCCCTTTCACAGTTGTAATTCCCTCTTTGTGCCCCCTTCACAGTAATAATCCCCATTGTGCCCCTTCACAGTAATAATCCCCATTATGCCCCCTTCATAGTAATAATCCCTATTGTGTCCCCTTCATAGTAATAATCCCCATTGTGCCCCCTTTATAGTAATAATGCCCACTGTACTCGCTTCATAGTAATAATGCCCATTGTGCCCCCTTCACAGTAATAATGCCAATTGTGCCCCCTTAATAGTAGTAATTCCCTCTGAGACCCCTTCACAGTAATAATGCCCATTGTGCCCCCTTAATAGTAGTAATGCCCACTGTGCTAGTAATGCCCTCTGTGCCCCCTTCACAGTAATAATGCCCACTGTGCCCCCTTCACAGTAATAATGCCCTTTGTGCCCCCTTCATTGTAGTAATGCCCTCTGGCTCTCTGCCCCCTCCATAGCAGAAATGCCCATTGTGCCCCTTAACATTAGTAATGCCCTCTGTGTCCCCTCCAGAGTAGTAATGCCCTCTGTGCCCCCTCCATAGTAATAAAGCCCTATGTGCCCCCTCTGTATTAAAAAAAAGCAAAAAAAAACAAAAAACAACACACTAACTACTCACCTTGTCCCGTTCCTGAAGCTAACATACCTCTCTTCATTGCAGACACAGATCGCTCTGCAGCACTGTGTGGGCGGAGCTTATGCAGATCCCCAGGCTTCAGGCTCCGCCAACCCAGGACAGCAGCACAGTCTGTGCTTTCAGGCTGAATGGTGGAGCGGGGAGAAGTCTTCCTGCTTCACCATTCAGAGTGCTGCCGGCCTGAAGGAGGGAAGGAGCGCGAAGAGCTGAGCGGTGAGCACTTCCATCTGTATTGATGGAAGTGCTCAATGCTTCTCGCACGCCCCTGAGAGCGGGCACCCAGGGCGGACCGCCCCTACGCCCCCTCCTTAGCATGCCACTGTCAATAAGACACCAAATTTCCTTCTGCTAAGTGCCTGAAAATGGTCCAGGAAGAAATAGGGTTGTGTGGGAGCTGCTCATGCTTTTTGGCAGATTAAAGGACTCTTTACTGGTGGTCTGTCTGGGCCATCCAGAGCCTGTTCGCCACATGTGCCCTCAAATAACCACTGCTCCCAACACCTGCTAACAGCTAGGTCAGAGTGGCCTACATGGCAGACAATTTTATAAAACAACCATCCTGCTTCAGTCAGTCCAATAATGCATCAAAGTCTGTCAACTGGGCAAAGTGTAATCGCTCACTAAGAGGTACACTACCCAAAAGAAGCCTGTGAGAGACTTTTTACAGGGCAGCGGGGAAAGCACTTTTATGCCCTCTTGTGGCAATACCCAGTGTTTAATCAGAACACACCTGTAATCATTTACATATCTGCCTGAGACATAAATACATGCCAAGTTTTTCAGCAATATGAAAATTTCTATCTAGGGGTGTTATTTTTTGTTAGTATATACAGCAAGCCCCTGAAGAGACAGGGCAAAGGATGGAAGCGATAGTGTCCCTGATGAAATGTTGTGTCACTGTGTGCCCCCTCAGGCCATCGATCGCTTTGGGTTGGTTCAGTGAAAAGGTGGATATAAGGAATCAGGCAGATGTAAGAGAACAACAAAAAGCTTTCTTTGCAAAGTGCAAATGGTAAGTTCCAGTAGATACAGCAATAATAAATAAAAAGTGAAAAATGGTGGCTGGATGGCACTCAATAAATATGCTAGCTGACAAAGTCTTTGCTGGCACCTGTAACAGTGGGTGTCCACTACGTAATGCAGGCTTTCAGATTTGCCTATCTTTCCCTGTGTTGATAGGTGTCTTAACTTATTATGCCTCACTGTCATGAATAATGGGGAAGGGAGGGACACCAGAATAACAACTGAAGGGGAAAGACAAAGAACTAGGCCTCAAGGCTAGGGAGAGGGGAACGGTCACCTCCTAGGAAACCCCTAAACCTGACCCTGACTCCTGTCAGTATGTATAGACCCTGAAGGTGGGAAAATACATACGCCGGAACCTAAACCATAGGAGCCCTGAAATTCCCTAAAGGTAGTGACAGGGAATGAGACAACTGGTTCCCGGAACCTAAACCCTAGGAGCCCTGAAATTCCCTAAAGGTAGTGACAGGGAATGAGACAACTGGTTCCTTCCCTCGTGAATGAACCAGCATCTCCCTGAGGCCTAGTAACAACAAGCACAAGGGAACAACCAAATAAAAGAGCGGTACAACGTATCTTATAGAAAATGGATGAGCAGGAACACAGGAAAGGTCCACACACCAACTCTTCCAAATCCAAGCAGAGAATATCAACCGCATGGTAAGAAGTGTGAGACCAAACTAAATAGGGAATGCCGTAATGACCACAAGCTTCACCTGACAAGAGGTGTGGTCATTACCAAACAACAACACTAAGAATCGAGAGACTATCAGTTAACCTCACGTGCAGCAAGTCTCTCAGATCTTCTAACCTCTGACACGGGAGGTAACATGACAGTACCCCCCCCTTCTACGGGGGACCTCCGGACACCCAGGACTGACCTTATCCGGATAAGCCCTGTGAAAGGCTTTCACAAGGAGGCTGGCATTAACGTCAGCCGCTGGGACCCACATTCTCTCCTCTGAACCATAACCCTTCTAGTGAACAAGATACTGGAGGGATCTACCGAGAATTCGGGAGTCCACTATCATGGCAATCTGAAATTCCAGATTACCGTCCACCATGACAGGAGGGGATGGCAGGGAGGACAGTTCAGCAGGTTCGACATATCTCTTCAGTAATGATTTGTGGAAAACATTATAAATATTTAAAGCCTGCGAAAGGTCAAGATAAAAGGCTACCAGGTTAATAATGGCAGAGATCTTATATGGACCAATAAACTTGGGCCCAACTTCCAAGAAGGTACTTTCAACTTAATGTTTCTTGTGGACAGCCACACAGAATCACCCACTCTCAGGTCCGGACTAGTGTTAAGCATGAATATTCGAATAGCGAATTTTAATTGGGAATATCGGCATTTCGAGAATTTGCGAATATTTAGAATATAGTGCTATATATTCGTAATGACGAATATTCATCATTTTTTTTCCATCTGAACACATGATTCCTCCCTGCTTCTTGCTTGTGGGCCAATGAGTCATTGGCCCACAAGCAACTTAAGCAGGGAGGAATCATGACTTCAGATGGAAAAAAATGACGAATATTCTAAAAAATTTATATATAGCACTATATTGAATACATACCTGTACCAATCATAAGTCTCTTGTCAGCCATTCGTTTATACTTCTTGCCCATCTTTTTCAGATTATTTTGAATTTTCCACCAAATACATGACAAAGAAGAGGAAAATCTTTCCTCTTCAGGTATACCAAAAATCTCTAATCCAGAAAATGTGCCAAACTGCGGTGAACTTCTGCCTACGGTAATTTATGGCGAACTCGGCCAAAGACAAAAAGAAGACCACTCCTCCTGATTCTCTGAGACAAAACATTTCAGATAAGTCTCCAGACTCTGGTTAGTGCGCTCAGTCTGTCTTTTCGACTGAGGGTGAAAGGCTGAAGAGAAGGACAATTGTACCCCCAAGCAAGTGCAGAACTCCTTCCAGAATATGGAAACAAACTGAGTCCCACTATCAGACACCACATCAGAGGGAATACCATGTGTTCAACAAAAACTTGTACGAGAGTTTAAGCATTAGGTAGCCCTTGTAATGCTATAAAGTGCAACATCTTACTGAAGAGATCAACAACCACCAGAATTTGGCAAATCTGTGAAAAAGTCCATGGACAAATTAGTCCAAGGTCTGGACGGGATGGACAACGGAAGTAGAGATCCTTAAGGCCGAGTATGTGTCACCTTAGCACGTGCACAAGAACTACAGGCTGACACATAGCCCTCCACACATTTACGCAACCCCGGCCACCAGAATCTACGAAAGATAAGATCGACCATGGATCTGCTCCCAGAGTGTCCTATAATAACTGTACAGTGATGTTCCTCAAACACCTTGTGTCGTAATTCAGAAGGAACAAACAACTTTCTCGGGGGACAAGAATCCAGTGCATCTCCCTGGGCCTCCAACACCTCTGCCTCAAGGTCGGGATAAAGGGCGGATATTACTACCTCTTCAAACAAGATAGGACAAGGATCTTCCGAATCACCCAATCACCCAATCACTCCCCCCCCCTTACAGGAAAGCTATGCGACAAGGCATCCGCCTTGATGTTCTTAATCCCAGGGCGATAGGTAACAATGAAATTAAATCTGGTAAAAAACAATGACCATCTGGCCTGCCTAGGGTTCAGACATTTAGCTGACTCCAGGTAAGCCAGATTTTTGTGATCGGTAATTACCGTAATAAGATGAATTGCTCCTTCCAACCAATGACACCATTTCTTAAAAAGCCGAGAGTTTCTTAGAGAAGAAAGCACATGGGCACCATTTACTAGGTGAAGGACCTTGCGACAAGACTGCTCCTACCCCTAACTCGGATGTGTCAACCTCCACAATAAATGGCTGTGACACATCCGGCTTCACCAGTATAGGAGCAGAAGCAAAACACTTTTTCACTGCTGAAAAGGATTGTAATGCCGCATCAGACCAAACTGAGACATCCGAACCTTTCCTAGTCATGTCCGTTAAAGGTTTAACTACAGTCGAGTAGTTTAAAATAAATTTACAGTAGTAGTTGGTGAATCTCAAAAATCGCATAAGCGCTTTTAGATTTTCGGGTCGATCCCAGTCCAACACCGCACGGGCCTTTTCAGGATCCATACGAAAACCTGAAGATGAGATTAGGTAACCCAGGAACTGTACTTCCAGAACTTCAAATACACACTTCTCCATCTTAGCTTACAATTTATTCTCTCTTAGTATCTGTAACACTTGTCTCACATGATCCTGATGAGTTTCCAGGTCTGGAGAATAAATTAGTATATCATCCAGATACACCACAACAAACCTGCCCTCAGATGATGAAAGATGTCATTAATGAAATGTTAAAAAACCAGAGGGGCATTGGTTAACCCAAAAGGCAAGACCATATTTTCAAAATGACCCTCAGGGGTATTAAAGGCCGTCTTCCATTCGTCCTCCTCCTTGATCCTTACCAGATTATATGCCCCCCTCTAATCCAGCTTAGAGAACACCTTGGCACCGACAATCTGATTGAAGAAATCTGGGATCAAAGGAAGGGCGTAAGGGTCAGGGACAGTGATATGATTAAGCTCACGGAAATCCAGATATGGCCTAAGAGTTCCGTCCTTTTTCTTAACAAAGAAAAACCCTGCTTCAACTGGGAATTTGGACGGTCTAATATGTTTCTTAGCCAAACTCTCAGTGATATACTCTTGCATGGCTGCTCTTTCGAGTTCAGAAAGATTATACAACCGAGATTTGGGCAACTTAGCTTCGGGAATAAGGTTGATGGGGCAATCATACTCACGATGTGGGGATAACTCCTGGTCTCTACTTTTAGAGAATACATCAGCAAAATCAGTAATAAAACAAGGTACAACAGAAAGAGATATGCTAAGTTGTCTATGCAATAATCGCTCCAATCAAGAATCTGTCTCGCTTGCCAATCAATGGTAGGATTATGTTTACTTAACCATGGTATACCTAGCACTAACGGAGCAGGCAGACCCTCCAGCACAAAACACGAGATGGATTCACCCACTTTTAAACGGATGTCCTGCACAATTTGTGATAAACATTTTTGAGTGAGTGGAGTGGAATCAATTGCAAACATCGAAATATTTTTGTCTAATGCACTTGCTGTCAAACCATGCATACGAACAAACTGACCATCAACTAGGTTAACTCCTGCCCCACTGTCAATAAACACCTCAATTCCCACAGTTTTGGAGTCTAGCGGCACCTCGGCAGACAGGAGAAATCGGGTACTACCGGTAAATGACAAAAGTAAATTCTCAGATTCCCCACGCACACCACCCAGAGTGAGATGAGGATTAAACACATTTTTATTTTTTGTTTTCACCTTGATGCTGAACATAAGGACATACGTTAACAAAATGTCCCCTTTTTCCACAGAAAAAGCAGAGTCCCTTCTGATGCCTAAAGTTCTTATACCCAGGTCCAGGGATAGCTCCCCCCAACTGCATAGGTTCGTCATTGGGCATGAACTCAAGGGTCTCTCCCCCCAAAGTATCAGAAGAGCCAGCCAACTTATATGATATTATGTCCTGAGACTGAGGAACCTTTGATCTTTCCCTCCCTATCAAGACGTACAGCAAGGGACGTAGCCGCCTCCAATGACTCGGGATATTTGTGAAACGCCAAAGCATCCTTCAGGTTCTCGGATAGCCCTTGATAGAATTGACTACGGAGAGCTGGATCATTCCACTCCGTATCCGTAGACCATCTCCTAAATTCAGAGCAATATGTCTGTAACGGTCACGTCCACACACACACAGGGGGAAGGATAGTGACCACTGCGCTCCACCCTCACCCCTGGCCCTGCCTACTTGCCTCACGAGTCCTGATGACAGGGGACAACTGGGCGACAGTCCCTAACTTAGGATACGTGCAGGGAAGACAGACAAGACAAAATACGGAACATGAACGGACCGGGTCAGAACCAAGAGAGTTACGCAGTACAAAGGGTAAAGCAAAGAATGGTCAGGAGAAGCCGGGGTCAAATACCAGGAGAGTAGAGAAGTACAAGAGGAGTCCTAAGAGAGTAGTCAGGTGGGAGCCGAGGTCACAATACCAGGACGGATGCGCAGTACAGGAGGAGCAGGCAAAGGATCGTCAGGGAACGGAATCAGGTGAGTATTCAGTAGTCTAACAAATAGCCAGGAACCTAGAAATTAACAGGCAACCTGTGGCTAGCAGGCTGCCTGTATTTATAGTGGGGAGTGAGGGTCATGTGACGTGGCCAGCGTCACATGACCGACAGACCAACCAGTTGAGCACCGAGTGATCAGCTCGGCGCTCAAGGCAGACTTAGGAGCAGGGAGCCACCCAGCAGTAAAGCCGCCCTGGGTGGTCAAACACAGATCCTCATTCCCAAAGCTAAGCAACAGTTCTGCGGGCAATGGGGGACCGAGTGCACGTTCGGAACCCCGTTACAGTACCCCCCCTTTTACGAGGGGCCACCGGATCCAAGACTTCAGGCGATGGCTTTTCAGGGTGTTCTAAATGAAATTTACGAACCAGTCTAGGAGCATGAACCTCCCTGGCAGGTACCCAAGATCTCTCTTCAGGTCCATACCCCTTTCAGTGAATCAGGTACTGTAAGGAGTTACGCACCTTCCTGACATCCACTATTTTAGACACGACGTACTCGACAGCATCATTAACAAGAACCGGCGGAGGCGAGGCTTTCGATGGTTCAAAATATTTTTTAAGTAGAGATTTATGGAACACATTATGAATGTGGAATGACTCGGGCAGCTCCAACCTAAATGATACCGAGTTAATCACCTCCGTGATCTTATATGGTCCAATAAAACGAGGAGCAAATTTTCTAGAAGCTACCTTGAGAGATAGATTCTTGGAGGACAACCATACTTTATCCCCAACCTGAAAGTTCACCCCCCTTGAACGTCTCCTATCGGCCTTGAGTTTTTGAGAACTTTGAGCCTTTTCTAGGTTCGATTGAACCCGGGTCGAAACTGTGCACAGTTCGGAGGAGAGTTTATCAGCTTCAGGGTTAGAGGAGGAGACGGACGACCCAGAATGAAAACGGGGATGAAAACCATGGTTACAAAAGAAAGGGGAGACCCCAGCAGAAAAATTGACACGGTTATTCAAAGCAAATTCAGCCAACGGAAGGAATTTGACCCATAATTGCTGGTCATCAGCAACATACAACCTCAGGAATTGTTCCACAGACTAATTAAGGCGTTCAGTCTGCCCATTACTCTCAGGATGGTAGGCGGAAGAAAAAGACAACAAAATTTTACATCTTTGACAGAAGGCCCTCCAGAATTTGGACACAAACTGCACACCCCTGTCCGAAACAATATTTTCCGGGATGCCATGTAAACGAACAATCTCTCTCACAAAAATAGATGCCAGGGTTTTAGCATTCGGAAGTTTAGACAGGGGAATGAAATGAACAATCTTGCTAAACCTATCGACCACTACCCAAACCACAGTCTTACCCTCCGCCAGCGGTAGGTCAGTTATAAAGTCCATCGAGATATGGGACCAGGGTCTACTGGGAATGGGTAGGGGTCGTAGGTTACCAGCAGGGCGAGTCCTAGGTGTCTTAGACCTGGCACAAACCTCACAGGCTGACACCTAGGACTTGACATCCCTGATCAGAGTGGGCCACCAATAAGATCTAGAAACCAGATCCTTAGTGCCCTCAACACCCGGATGTCCACAAAAGGCAGAATCGTGACACTCACCCAACAGCTGGAGACGAAATTGTACGGGAACAAACAACTTATCTGTTGGGGTGGATGCCGGTGCCAGATGTTGTTCAGACCTAATGTTAGCCGAGATATCCTGGGTAAGAGCTGCTAAGAAGATTTTTGCTGGTAGGATGGATTCAGGCGGCGTCTCAGTGGGTTGAAAAGCATGGAAGCTCCGAGATAATGCGTCTGCCTTCACATTTTTACTTCCCGGCCTGAACGTAATGGAGAAATCAAAACGGGTAAAAAACAGAGCCCATCGGGCTTGTTGGGGATTCAACCTCTTAGCAGACTCGAGAAACATTAGGTTTTTATGATCAGTGACAACAGTTACTCGATGCCTTGCCCCCTCCAAAAAATGTCTCCACTCCTCAAATGCTCATTTAATAGCCAGCAGCTCCCTATTCCCTATGTCGTAGTTTCTCTCCGTGGGAGAGAATTTCCTAGAGAAGAAGGCACACGGTCTCAGGTTAGTGAGGCTAGCAGGACCTTGTGAAAGGACTGCTCCTGCGCCGTCCTCGGACGCATCCACCTCCACAATAAAGGGTCTCTCCTGATCAGGCTGGATCAGAATGGGAGCGCTACTAAATGCCTTTTTTAATGTTTCAAATGAAGAAATGGCCTTGGTAGACCAATTCTCCAAATCCGCCCCTTTCTTAGTAAGGTCGGTCAATGGCTTAGCAATTACAGAAAAATTCATGATAAATTTACGGTAGTAATTAGCGAAACCCAAAAACCGTTGTAAAGCCTTTAAGGATGAAGGCCTTACCCATTCCTTAATTGCTAAAACCTTACCAGGATCCATCTTAAAGGCGTGAGGAGTCAAAACATGCCCTAGAAACAGTATCTCCTGTACAACAAAGACACATTTCTCTTGCTTAGCAGATAGCTGGTTCTCCCTCAACACCTCTAATACTTGTTTGACATGAGACACATGAGACTCGAAATCAGGAGAGAATATCAAAATGTCGTCAAGATAGACAATAATAAATTTACCTAAGAACTCCCTAAGAATATCGTTCATTAAGTTTTGGAACACAGCTGGGGCATTGCTGAGTCCAAAAGGCATCACCTGATATTCAAAGTGTCCTATCGGAGTATTGAACGCTGTCTTCCATTCGTCTCCCTCCTTGATTCGGATTAGATTGTATGCCCCATTCAGGTCAATCTTGGAAAACCAGGTTGCCCCCAAAACCTGGTTAAATAAATCCGGAATCAATGGGAGAGAGTATCTATTTTGGACAGTGATTTTATTTAATCTTCGGTAATCAATACAAGGCCTAAGACCACCATCCTTCTTTTTAACAAAGAAAAACCCTGCTCCCATAGGAGAGACTGAAGGTCTAATATGCCCTTTAGCAAGGCTCTCCTTAATATAATCTTCCATAGCCTTGCGTTCGGGCCCTGAAATATTATAAATTCGACCTTTAGGAAATTCGGCACCCTCAATTAGCTCTATGGCGCAATCATAAGGTCTATGGGGGGGGGGGGGTAGAACCTCTGGAGTAAGGGACGAGAACACATCAGAATATTCCTTAATAACAGAAGGTAATGTATTAGACCTTACTGAAACCCCAGCCTGGACCACGGACAAGCATGAGTCACACTTAGGTCCCCATTTCACCAACTCTCCTTTGGACCAATCAATTGTGGGGTTATGTAAACGGAGCCAAGGCAACCCTAGTACCACCTCAACCGGTAGGTTCTCTAGGACTAGAAGAGAACATCTCTCAGAGTGGCACACACCCACGGACAGAGAAATTTCAGAGGTACATGACCTCACCGTACCACCAATCAGGGGAGTAGCATCAATAGCCATGACATGGATAGGTGTAGGTAAAGCAAACATTGGAATACCCAATTTACTAGCAAACTCAAAGTCAATAAAGCTGGCCGCTGAACCGGAATCAATAAAGGCCTTACCTGGCCACTTATTAACCCCCAGAGAAATTGTTATGGGTACCAAAAGCTTACCTTTAGAAAAATCAGGGTGTACCTGATCTTTAGGTTGTCTTGCCTTAGGACACTTGTTGATCCAATGGCCAGGATCTCCACAGTAGAAGCACTCTCTGCGTCTGCGACGAAGAATACCCCGGGTCATGCCAACCTGCATGGGTTCCTCGGTGGAGACCTCAGTGTTGTCCCTGGAAAAGGCCTCTGGCTGGACCACCATCTGAGAACAGAACTGTCGTTCTTGTCGTCTCTCTCTAACTCGTCTGTCAAGTCGGACAACTAGGCTCATCATCTCCTCTAAGGTCTCAGGAATTTGGTAATTGACTAATAGATCTTTTAAATTATCAGATAGACCAGACCTAAACTGACTCTTCAGGGCTGGTTCATTCCATCCTGAGGGGACACACCACCATCTGAATTGGGTGCAATACTCCTCCGCAGGGAGATGGCCCTTAACCAGTGCCCTAAGAGCCGTCTCGGCTACCAGGGCCCTGTCTGGTTCGTCATAGAGGGTACCCAGGGCCTGAAAAAAAACCTCCACAGAAGTTAGACAACTGGCCCCAGGAGGTAACGAAAATGCCCAGTCCTGGGGATCACCCTGTAGTAGAGAAATGCTAATCCCCACGCGTTGGCTCTCGGGACCGGAGGACACGGGGCGCAAACGGAAGTAGAGTTTGCAATTCTCCTTAAAGGAGAGAAACCTCTTCCGGTCTCCAGAAAAGGGTTCTGGGAGCTTGATCTGGGGTTCAAAATGTGGACTGGAGGACAGAGGAGTGGAAGAACCTTGCCCTAACTCACAAGAACTGAGTTTCTCTCCTAGCTCCTGCACCCTCTGTGTCAAGTTAGAGACATGGTCAGTCAGGGTAGTAAGAGGATTCATGATACAGTGGTTATTGGGCCTGTTAATCTGTAACGGTCATGTCCACACAAACATACACAGGGGGAAGGATAGTGACCACTGCGCTCCACCCTCACACCTGGACCTGCCTACTTGCCTCACGAGTCCTGATGACAGGGGACAACTGGACGACAGTCCCTAACTTAGGATACGTGCAGGGAAGACAGACAAGACAAAATACGGAACATGAACGGACCGGGTCAGAACCAAGAGAGGTACGCAGTACAAAGAGTAAAGCAAAGAATGGTCAGGAGAAGCCGGGGTCAAATACCAGGAGAGTAGAGAAGTACAAGAGAGTAGTCAGGTGGGAGCCGAGGTCACAATACCAGGACGGATGCGCAGTACAGGAGGAGCAGGCAAAGGATCGTCAGGGAATGGAATCAGTAGTCCAACAAATAGCCAGGAACCTAGAAATTAACAGGCAACCTGTTGCTAGCAGGCTGCCTGTATTTATAGTGGGGAGTGAGGGTCATGTGACGTGGCCAGCGTCACATGACCGACAGACCAACCAGTTGAGCACCGAGTGATCAGCTCGGCGCTCAAGGCAGACTTAGGAGCAGGGAGCCACCCAGCAGTAAAACCGCCCTGGGAATGAGGTCAAACACAGATCCTCATTCCCAAAGCTAAGCAACAGTTCTGCGGGCAATGGTGGACCGAGTGCACCTTCGGAACCCCGTTACAATGTCTCCACAGAACTCCCTCCCTGCCGTAAGCCACGCAACTTGGTCTCGGCCAAGGAGATCCAATCTGGGTCATCATAGATAAGCCCAAGAGCTCTGGAAAATTAATCTACCGACTGGAGGAACGGTGATCCGGTTGGCAACGAAAAAGCCCAAGACTGAGCGTCTCCTATTAGCAAAGAAATGATTATACCCACTCTTTGACTCTCGTCCCCAGAAGAGCGTGGACGAAGTTTAAAGTATAACTTGCACGACTCCGTGAACCAAATAAAATTGTCTCTTCCCCCGGAAAATTTGTCCGGAAGAGCCACCTTGGGTTCAGGGCAGGCTTGGTTCCCTCTATCGGAACCAGCTGCCTGTGGTCTCTGGATCTGTGAGACGGTCGTGCAGAGGTCAGTTACCTCCAGAGACAGCCCCTGGAGCTGTCCGACCAGTGCAGAAATAGGATCCATTGCCGAACTGATACAAACAAAATGGCGTTTTTTAGGTGGTTGATAATGTCACTAATAATGGGGAAGGGAGGGACACCAGAATAACAACTGAAGGTGAAAGACAAAGAACTAGGCCTCAAGGCTAGGGAGAGGGGAACGGTCACCCCTAAACCTGGCCCTGACTCCAGTATGTATAGAACCTGCAAAAACAACACTGTGCAGAGTCCTTGTGTTAATTCACACCACATAAAGTCCACAGCACAAACGTGTCACCTGGCGGATTGTTTTGTCCAGGGCAATCCACAGCCGTGCACCGCAGGCTTTAGGGCGCCTGTTTTTTAGCGTGCGGCACTCCAGCACACTACCAACTGGTTGGAACCCAAACACCTCAGTGCTTCACAGGAACCTCGGTGACACGTACCTTCCATCAATGACGGACCCTTGCGCCTTCCTACACTTTTCAGCAAAGTTCAAGTATTGTGCCTATTGTGTGTATTCTTTTGCAATTGCCACAATGTGATTTTATATGCATATTTGTATGGATTATGAATGTTTGCACTTATTTCAGGTCCCTTTATAGTAAGCACTTTAACTTTTTGCTTAGTCATTATGGACTGCCTCTGAGGACGTCTGGTATGTTCCAAGCTTGGTTCTTAAGTGCTGTGGAATGTAACGCCCCAGAGTGGCATTACCACTTTTGTCGGACCCCCACTATCTTTAATGGTGCATCCTGTGTCATTTTAAACAGTTAATATCATATCCTGCAAAATGTATGTATTTATTCCTATTAAACTGTTCATGTTCATGTAATTGCCTGGTTTACCACAAGGTGGTGGCATTGCCGGCTGTTTGCTCCAATGATGGGGCCTCTCTCAATCTAGATTAGAATGGAGAATGAAGAACCTCTGGCTACAGTGGTGGTGGTATATAGGCCTCAGGAGGCAGCCTGGTGGTGAAGGCAGCCCTTATGGGACTTGTTGTTCAGGGGGGCAGCTTCCAGGGGAGCATATACTGGTGGGTAGGGTTGAACTGTAAAGTTTGGGTTCGTACCGAACTTTAGGATTTTTGGACCCCGGACCCGAACATTTCAGTTAAAGTTCGGGTTCGGTGTTCGGCACTTTCTTGGCGCTTTTTGAAAGGCTGCAGAGCAGCCAATCAACAAGCGTTTAACTCTGTGCCCTACTCTGTGCCCTACTAATGGCATGGCTGTGATTGGCCAGTGTAGCATGTGACCCAGCCTCTATATAAGCTGGAGTCACGTAGTGCTGCACGTCACTCTGCTGTGCTTAGTGTAGGGAGAGGATGCTGCTGGTGATTTCAGGGAGAGAATAGGAGAGAATCTTTGCTCAAAATGTGAATCTAACTCAGCGATCTACATACATTGTGTTGTGTGGGTGCAGGGAACAATTTTTTTATCCTGCCCTGAGCCCAGTGACTGAAAAAGAAAAAACTTTTATAAGTCAGTTAGGTGGGCGGCAGCGGCGGCCATTTCATGCAAGCTCAGTACACCAGCACTGCATCTGAGCTTTTGGGACATTGAAATCCAAGCTTTAAAAACAGCACAAATAATCTGTTTGTCAACATTTTTTTTTGCCATTTACAACATCTGGTGCATTTGCAGGCTTAGTCAGTGTGCAATTTAAGCTAGAAATACAGCCATTATTTTCTGGATTTTTAAAAACACACTTTTTTTTTGCCAAAAAACACTATTTTCCTGATCTGCAAGTGTTAAATTAAAGTTTAATATATACAGCTTTCATAGTCTGTTACCAAAAAAACACTTTTTTGGCAATATACAACATCTGGATTAGTCAGTGTGCAATATAAGCTAGAAATACAGCCATTATTTTCTGGGGTTTTAAAAACACACCTTTTTTTTGGCCAAAAAACACTATTTTCCAGATCTGCAAGTGTTAAATTCAAGTTTAATATATACAGCTTTCATATTCTGTTACCAGAAAAACACTTTTTTGGCAATATACAACATCTGGATTAGTCAGTGTGCAATTTAAGCTAGAAATACAGCCATTATTTTCTGGGGTTTTGAAAACAAACTTTTTTTTTGCCGAAAACCACTATTTTCCTGATCTGCAAGTGTTAAATTCAAGTTTAATATATACAGCTTTCATATTCTGTTACAAAAAAAAAACACTCTTTTGGAAATATACAACATCTGGATTAGTCAGTGTGCAATTTAAGCTAGAAATACAGGCATAATTTTCTGGGTTTTTAAAAACACACTTTTTTGCCAAAAAACACTATTTTCCTGATCTGCAAATGTTAAATTCAAGTTTAATATATACAGCTTTCATATTCTGTTACCAAAAAAACACTTTTTTGGAAATATACAACATCTGGATTAGTCAGTGTGCAATTTAAGCTAGAAATACAGGCATAATTTTCTGGGTTTTTAAAAACACACTTTTTTGCCCAAAAACACTATTTTCCTGATCTGCAAGTGTTAAATTCAAGTTTAATATATACAGCTTTCATATTCTGTTACCAAAAAAAACACTTTTTTGGCAATATACAACATCTGGATTAGTCAGTGTGAAATTTAAGCTAGAAATACAGGCATAATTTTCTGGATTTTGAAAAACACACTTTTTTGTCAGATTACACTATTCTTCTGGCCTTGCAGCATCAGTACGTGTGAAATTCCAGGGTTATATACTGCTGTCAAATTCAGTTATTAAAAAAACAAACACCCGTCTGGGCAAAATAAATGTAGTTGGCAGCCTTTGCTGCAGATGTCATTGTGAGACACCGCCTTTACATACTGTCTTTCTATTCAGTTATTTGAAATAAAGTCTTTTTGGGCACAATTCTTTGATAGCGTCCTAGTGTGGATCAGGGAGTGTGAAATACACCATTTAAATACAGGGGTTCTATTCAGGTATTTGAAATACAGCCATTTTGGGCAAACAAATTTAATTGCGGCCTAGTGTGGATCAGGGCGTGTGAGATACAACCTGTATATACAGGGGTTCTATTCAGATATTTGAAATACAGCCATTTTGGGCAAGCAAAATTAAAAGAAGGCCTAGTCTGGTTCAGGGCGTGTGAGATACACCCTTTAAATACAGGGGTTTGATTCTTTTATTAAGTAAAACCCTTTTTTGGGGCAAAAAAAGTTTATTTGGCAGCCTTTGCTGCATATGTCATTGTAAGATACAGCCTTTACACAATGTGGGTCTATTCAGGTATTTGAAATACCACCACTTGGTGCACAAATCTTTAATTGAGGCCTAGTGTGGGTCAGGCCGTGTGAGAAACACCCTGTATATACAGGGCTTATATTCTTCTATTAATAAAACACCCTTTTTGGGGCAAAATACACAATTGTTGCGCCCTTACATCATCAAGACGTTTGAAATTACAGGGTTATATACTGCTGTCATATTCAGTTATTAAACTAACACCCGTTTGGGAAAAAAAAAGTTTATTTGGCAGCCTTTACTGCATATGTCATTGTGAGATACAGCCTTTACATAGTGTGGTTCTATTCAGGTATTTGAAATACCGTCATTTGGTGCACAAATCTTTGATTGCGGCCTAGTGTGGGTCAGGCCGTGTGACATACACCCTGTATATACAGGGCTTATATTCTTCTATTAATAAAACACCCTTTTTGAGGCAAAATACACAATTGTTGCACCCTTACATCATCAAGACGTTTGAAATTACAGGGTTATATACTGCTGTCATATTCAATTATTAAACACCCGTTTGGGCAAAACAAAAAATGTTGGCAGCCTTTGCTGCATATGTCATTGTGAGATACCGGTACGGCATGTTGTCCTGGTACTTAAGGACCGGTACGTCATGTATAGTTCCGATCACCGCCGCCCGGTGGGCGGTGATCGGAACCCGGTGCCTGCTCAATGCCGGCTAAATGCGCGGGGGGGTCCCATGACCCCCCCGCTTCGGCGAACGACGCAAACCGCAGGTCAGTTCAGACCTGCGGTTTGCGGCTTTTACCTGTGGTTGCGGCGGTGATCGGAGGTGCCATCTGGTCCCCATGCGGCTGTAGGGGGGACCCTATGGCATGGAAGGCAGTGCGATGCCTAAGGAAGGCATCGCGCTGCCTTCCGGTGACGAGCCTGTGAGATCCAGCCCCCTGGATCTCACAGGCCGGAAGCTGTATGAGTAATACTAACTGTATTACTCATACAGCCAATGCATTCCAATACAGAAGTATTGGAATGCATTGTAAAGGATTAGACCCCCAAAAGTTGAAGTCCCAAAGTGGGACACAAAAATAAACAAAAACGTCATTTTCCCCAAATAAAGTTTAAAAAAATTGGTAAAAAATAGGGAGAAAAAAAAAAGTATATATTAGGTAACACCTTGTCCGTATCGACCGGCTCTATAAACATATCACATGACCTAACCCCTCAGATGAACACCGTAAAAAATAAAAAATAAAAACTGTGCTAAATAAACCATTTTTTTGTTACCTTACATCACAAAAAGTACAACAGCAAGCGATCAAAAAGGCGTTTGCCCACCAAAATAGTACCAATCTAACCGTCACCTCATCCCACAAAAAAATGACCCCCTACCTGAGAAAATCGCCCAAAAAATAAAAAAAAATATGGCTCAGAATATGGAGACACTAAAACATCATTTTTTTTGTTTTAAAAAAGCTGTTATTGTGTAAAACTTACATAAATAATTTTTTTTTATACATATTAGATATCGCCGCGTCCGTATCGACCGGCTCTATAAAAATATCACATGACCTAACCCCTCAGATGAACACCGTAAAAAATAAAAACTGTGCTAAATAAACCATTTTTTGTCACCTTACATCACAATAAGTGTAATAGCAAGCGATCAAATAGTCATATGCACCCCAAAATAGTGCCAATCAAACCTCCATCTCATCCCGCAAAAATCATACCCTACCCAGGATAATCGCCCAAAAACTGAAAAAATTATGGCTCTCAGACTATGGAAACACTAAAACATGATTTTTTTTGCTTCAAAGATGAAATCATTGTTGTAAAACCTACATAAATAAAAACAAAGTATTCATATTAGGTATCGCAGCGTCTGTAATAACTTGCTCTATAAAAATATCACATGAACTAACCCCTCAGGTGAATACCGTAAAAAAATTAAAATAAAAACCGTGTAAAAAAAGCAATTTTTTGTCACCTTACATCGCAAAAAGTGTAATAGCAAGCGATCAAAAAGTCACACGCACCCCAAAATAGTGCCAATCAAACCGTCATCTCATCCCGCAAAAATCATACCCTACCCAAGGTAATCGCCCAAAAACTGAAAAATCTATGGTTCTCAGACTATGGAGACACTAAAACATGATTTTTTTTGTTTCAAAAAAGAAATCATTGTGTAAAACCTACATAAATAAAAAAAAAGTATACATATTAGGTATCGCCGCGTTCGTGACAACCTGGTCTATAAAAATACCACATGATCTAACCTGTCAGATGAATATTGTAAATAACAAAAAATACAAACGGTGCCAAAACAGCTATTTCTTGTTACCTTGCCTCACAAAAAGTGTAATATAGAGCAACCAAAAATCATATGTACCCTAAACTAGTACCAACAAAACCTAGACCCTATCCCGTAGTTTCTAAAATGGGGTCACTTTTTTGGAGTTTCTACTCTAGGGGTGCATCAGGGGGGCTTCAAATGGGATATGGTGTAAAAAAAAAACAGTCCAGCAAAATCTGCCTTACAAAAACCGTATGGCATTCCTTTCCTTCTGCGCCCTACCATGTGCCCGTACAGCAGTTTACGACAACTTATGAGGCGTTTCTGTAAACTACAGAATCTGGGCCATAAATATTGAGTTTGTTTGGCTGTTAACCCTTGCTTTGTTACTAGAAAAAATGGATTTAAATGGAAAATTTGCCAAAAAATTTAGATTCTGAAATTTCATCTCCATTTGCTAATAACTCTTGTGGAACACCTAAAGGGTTAACAACGTTTGTAAAATCAGTTTTGAATACCTTGAGGGGTGTAGTTTCTTAGATGGGGTCACTTTTATGGAGTTTCTACTCTAGGGGTGCATCAGGGGGGCTTCAAATAGGACCTGGTGTAAAAAAAAAAAACTGTCCAGCAAAACCTGCTTCCAAAAACCGTATGGCATTCCTTTCCTTCTGCGCCCTGCCGTGTGCCCGTACAGCAGTTTACGACCACATATGGGGTGTTTCTGTAAACTACATAATCAGGGCCATAAATATTGAGTTTTGTTTGGCTGTTAACCCTTGCTTTGTAACTGGAAAAAAAATATTAAAATGGAAAATCTGCCAAAAATGTGAAATTTTGAAATTATATCTCTATTTTCCATTAATTCTTCTGGAACACCTAAAGGGTTAACGATGTTTGTAAAATCAGTTTTGAATACCTTGAGTGGTGTAGTTTCTAGAATGGGGTCATTTTTGGGTGGTTTCTATTATGTAAGCTTCACAAAGTGACTTCAGACCTGAACTGGTCCCTAAAAATTGGGTTTTTGAAAATTTCTGAAAAATTTCAAGATTTCCTTCTAAACTTCTAAGCCTTGTAACATCCCCCCCAAAAAAATAGCATTCCCAAAATGATCCAAACATGAAGTAGACATATTGGGAATGTAAAGTAATAACTATTTTTGGAGGTATTACTTTTTATTATAGAAGTAGAGAAATTGAAACTTGGAAATTTGCAATTTAAAAAAGAAAATTGGTAAATTTGGTATTTTTTTATAAATAAAAATTCATTTTTTTGACTTCATTTTACCAGTGTCATGAAGTACAATATGTGACGAAAAAACAATCTCAGAATGGCCTGGATAAGTCAAAGAGTTTTAAAGTGACACTGGTCAGATTTGTAAAAAATGGCCTGGTCCTTAAGGTGAAATAAGGCTGTGTCCTAAAGGGGTTAAATACAGGGGTTCTATTCAGATATTTATAATACAGCCATTTTGTGCAAACAAATTTAATTGAGGCCTAGTCTGGTTCAGGGCGTGTGAGATACACCCTGTACATACTGTCGTTCTATTCTACTACTAATTAAACACCCATTTAGGGCAAGATCCTAAATTTGAGAAATATGAGGAGAGCATCAAATAAGGGACGTGGCCCAGGTCGTGGAGCTCCTGGTGGAGCTCCTGTTGCAGGGAGAGGACGTGGTCGATCTGTGCCAGCTACACGCACAAGTGAAACCCCTTCCTCAGATGCGAGTAAGCGACAGATCCTGCAAGCCTAATGCAGCTCTACGAATAGTGAGGCCTGAACAAGTACAGGGGATAGTAGATTGGGTTGCTGACAGTGGCTCCAGTTCCTTCACATTGTCTCCTACCCAGTCTCCTGCTGAAAGATCACAGTTGGCACCAGCAGCCGATGTCCATCAGTCTTTCACCTCACCCCCTTGCAAATCAGCCAAGCAGTTTGAGCCCCAAGTCATGCAGCAGTCTCTTCTGCTTTTTGATGACCCTGTTAGGGTTTCCCAGGGCCATCCACCTAGCCCTGCCCCAGAAGTGGAAGAGATGCACAGATGCCCAACCACTTATCTTTCAAGATGAGTACATCG
The DNA here is from genome assembly GCF_905171765.1 of Bufo bufo. Taxonomy (NCBI): domain Eukaryota; kingdom Metazoa; phylum Chordata; class Amphibia; order Anura; family Bufonidae; genus Bufo; species Bufo bufo. Next base: position 540,535,977 of record NC_053390.1, on the reverse strand, counting down.
CAGCACGTCTCGGATGATGACGAAACACAGGTGCCAAATGCTGGGGCTTTCGAAAGTGTGCAGACCGAGAAGGAGGGCAGGGGTGAAGACTGGGTGGAAGATGATGTGCAGGACGATGAGGTCCTCGACCCCACATGGAAGCAAGGTCATGCGAGTGACCTATGTAGTTCGGAGGAAGAGGCGGTGGTCGCACAGAGCCACCAGCACAGCAGAAGAGGGAGCAGGGTGCAAAAGCGGAGCGGCCGTCCTCTAGACAGTATGCCTGCTACTGCCCACCGCAGCAAGGGACCGAGCACACCAAAGCCAGCTCCAAGGAGTTCCCTGGCGTGGCAGTTCTTCAGACAATGTACTGACGACAAGACACGAGTGGTTTGCACGCTATGCAAGCAGAGCCTGAAGCGAGGCGTAAACGTTCTCAACCTGAGCACAACCTGCATGACCAGGCATTTAAGTGCAAAGCACGAGCTGCAGTGGAGTAGACACCTCAAAAACCAAGAAAGGTCTCTGGCTCCTCCTGCTTCCTCTTCTGCTGCAGTCTCGGCCTCTTCATCCACCTCTGGAGTGACAGTGCCACCTGCCACCCTGCAAACAGAGGATCTTCCAGCAACACCACCACCTGGGTCACCAAGCATCTCCACAATGTCCCACGGAAGCGTTCAGCTCTCCATCTACCAAACGCTGGAGAGGAAGAGGAAGTACCCACCTGTAATCCCTAGCCCTGAATGCCAGCATTTCTAAATTACTGGCCTTTGAAATTCTGTCATTCCATCTGGTGGAGACGGATAGTTTTAAAGGCCTTATGGCGGTGGCTGTCCCACAGTACGTCGTGCCCAGCCACCACTACTTTTCCAGGAGAGCCATCCCTTCCCTGCACAACCAAGTAGGGGACAAAATAAGGTGTGCACTGCGCAACGCCATCTGTGGCAAGGTGCACCTCACTACTGATACGTGGACCAGTAAGCACGGTCAGGGACGTTATATCTCCATAACAGCACACTGGGTAAATGCAGTGGCGGCTGGGCCTGAGGCGGATTGCAGTTTGGCGCATGTCCTTCCACCACCAAGGATTGCAGGGCGCTTCAGTTTGCCTCCTGTTGCTTCCTCCTCCTACTCTGCTTCCTCATCCGGTCAGCGTAACACCTTCACCACCAACTTCAGCACAGCCAGGGGTAAACGACAGCAGGCAGTTTTAAAACGTATCTGTTTGGGGGACAAACCCCACACCGCGCAGGAGCTGTGGACGGGCCTTGAACAACAGACCGATGAGTGGTTTGTGCCAGTCAGCCTCAAGCCCAAACTGGTGGTGTGCGATAATGGGCGAAATCTCGTAGCAGCTCTGGAACTAGCCGGTTTGACGCACATCCCTTGCCTGGCGCATGTGCTGAATTTGGTGGTGCAGAGATTCCTTAAAAATTACCCCGATATGTCAGAGCTGCTGCATAAAGTGCGGGCCGTCTGTGCGCGCTTTCAGAGTTCTCACCCTGCTGCTGCTCGCCTGTCAGCGCTGCAGCGTAACTTCGGCCTTCCCGCTTACCGCCTCATATGCGACGTGCCCACAAGGTGGAACTCCACCTTGCACATGTTGGCCAGACTGTGCGAGCAGCAGCAGGCAATAGTGGAGTTTCAGCTGCAGCACGCACGGGTGACTCGCTCGGCGGAACAGCACCACTTCACCACCAATGACTGGGCCTCCATGCGAGACCTGTGTTCCTTGTTGCGCTGTTTCGAGTACTCCACCAACATGGCCAGTGCCGATAACGCCGTTCTCAGCGTAACTATCCCACTTCTATGCCTCCTTGAAAAAAAAAGCTGGCGATGATGGAAGAGGATGTGGCACATGAGGAGGAGGAGGAGGAAGAGGGATCATTTCGTAGGGTTTCCGGACAGCCATTCCCAAGGGGCACCGAGGGTGGGTTCCTGCACCTACAAACGCGGGGGCACAGTGGAAGCACAAGGCGAAGGCAGAGGAGGAGTAAGAGGTCGCCAACGCAGCTGGGGCACCGCCAGCACCTCAGAAGGCAGGGTTAGCATGGCCGAAATGTGGAAAAGCTTTGTCAGCACGCCACAATAACCAGCACCACCAGCTGATATGGAACGTCTTAGCAGGAGGCAGCATTTCACCAACATGGTGGAGCAGTATGTGTGCACACGCCTACACGTACTGAATGATGGGTCTGCCCCCTTCAACTTCTGGGTCTCCAAATTGGGCACATGGCCTGAGCTTGCCCTTTACGCCTTGAAGGTGCTGGCCTGCCCTGCGGCCAGTGTATTATCTGAAAATTTAAATCAAAAACCTGTGTTGGCTACCTCGTCCTCCTCCATAACCACTTCCACCTACACCGCTACGTCCACCGCCTCCTCAAACTCCTACTCCATATGGAACTCCACCTCATAAGACCTCCTGCACACGAGGAAGGGGATTCCCCCAGAAGAAGGCATTGTAGCCGAAACGCGTGTCGGGGTACGTGGCTCTCCTGAGTTGGACAGATTTCTATCCTCATGGGTATTTTACTCTTTGTGTGAGGCTACCTTTTGTTGCAACTATCACCCTTTTTTTTGGCACAATCAGCTACCTTATGTAAGCTGTGAGGGTTGATCTCTGGGATCCCTGTTTCCACTTTGTGGAATGCGGGCGTCTGGGTGATTCATCCCTGCTACTTCTTTTTTATATATGACTCTATTGCAAGTTTTGGCAACAGCCTTATTTGCCCTATGATACCTACGTGCATGCTTACACATACATATAGAGTCTGATTCTCTACCCATGAGACGGATGACACTATGTGTATGGGTATGGGACCACTTTAGTGATTGATGGTTATTCATATGTGTGACCACCAAGGTGATTGATTGTTATGTGCATATGTGTCTTCACGTGGGATTTTGTTACAGTGCACAGGCAGTTTTTTATCCATGTGGAGACATATAGGTATATATTAGTACTGTTTTGATACTTGTGACATTTATAGACACATTGGATAGGTCTTCCTTTTGCATATGTATGCTTGGAGATCTATATCTATATTGTCTTTTTTTGACCTTTATGACAAATAGATGTGATATCCTTATGTTTAAGGGTGTTCTATATGTGTCTTTAATTTAACTTTGTGGTTGCCTCCCCTATTTTTGTGTGACTACGTTATGTCCCCTCAGGTGTAGTCCACCTTTTTTATCTGATGTATTGCATTAATTAATTATTTTTATGTATCACTTAATAAAGTATATTTATATTTTGCTACTATACCCGTTTTAGTCTCAGTTTATCTTCTGTTCGTGTACGACACTGCTATACCTAGTAGACAGGTGAAAAAAAATTAAAAATTTGTCAATTACATTTTCGGGTGAAATTCAACAATTTTTGGGTGTGATGTACCACTGCTATACCTATTAAACTGGTAAAAAATAAATAAAATAAACAAAAATTGTCAGTTACATTTTCGGTTGAAATTCAACAAATTTTGGGTGTGATGTACCACTGCTATACCTAGTAGACAGGTTTAAAAAAAAAAATTGTAAGTTACATTTTCTGGTGAAATTAACCAATTTTTGGGTGTGATGTATCACTGCTATACCGAGTAGACAGGTTAAAAAATAAAATTTGTCTGTTACATTTTTTGGTGAAATTCACCAATTTTTGGGTGTAATATACCCCTCCTCTACCTAGTTGACAGCTTAATAAATTGCAATCATTTTTCTTTAACATTTTCGGGTGACAATAAATAATTTTTTTCTGTCATAGACCCCTGCTCTACCAAGACAGGTTAATACATTTCACTAATTTTTCTGTTACATTCTTGGGTTGACATTATACAATTTTAGATGGAATAAACCCCTGCTCTGCATAGGTGACAGGGAATAAAAATTAAGAAATTCTTCGCCACCTCCTTTGATTCAATGCTTAAACTTTAACAAGTTGTACCACATTTGCACTTCAATAATTTATCCCACATTTCCGCTTTACTCTTTTTGCCCACATTTGGGCTTTTGTAATTTGTACCACATTTGCGCTTTAACAGCTTTTCCCCCTTTTCACTTTACTCTTCTGGCCCACATTTGGGCTTCTGTAATTTATTCCAAAATTTTAAACTCAATAATTTTTCCCATAATTCCGCTTTACTCTTCTGGCCCACATTTGGGCTTCTGTAATTTGTCCCACTTTTTCAATATAACAGCTTTTACCACATTTCCGCTCGATCTTTTTTTATAAATTTATATCCCTTAAATTTGGTCTCTTTTTCTCACGCTCCCTCTCCGGCATGGAACCCTGATTCGCCGATAACCGTGATCAACATGGTAGGCTCAGAAGAGAACATCGAAAGTTGATAGAGAAGATATCCAAATGGATGGTGGATGTCACTGGGGCACCTCTACATAGGTGACAGGAACATAAATGTAAAAAAATCGTCAATTACATTGTCAGGTGACATTTTTCTAATTTTGCCGGATAGAAACCCCTGCTCTGCATAGTTGACAGGGAATAAAATGTAATAAATTCTTCAGTAATTAATGCGTGCAACATCCTTTCATTCAATGCTTAAACTTTAAAAAGTTGTCACACATTTATGCTTTAATAATTTGTCCCATAATTCAACTCTATAATTTTAAATTTGAAAAATTAATCCTCCCTTGGATGTAGTCTCTCTTTCTCACGCTCCCTCTCCGGCGTGGAACCCTGATTCCCCGCCAACCGCGATCACCATGGTAGGCGCAGAAAAGAACATCGAAAGTTGATAGAGCAGATATTAAATTGGATCGTGAACATCACGGGGACGTGCGACATGGTGGCGCAGTAAGTTTGCACTCACCTACATGAACTGACTGACAGGGGTCAGCCCCTGCAACTTCTGGGTCTCCAAATTGGGCACATGGCCTGAGCTTGCCCTTTACCCCTTGGAGGTGCTGGTCTGCCCTGCAGCCAGTGTATTGTCTGAACGTGTGTTTAGCACGACTGCAGGGGGTTATCACAGGTTATATTTCCCAATGTTTTGTGGTGTACCCTTTAAAAAACTAAAAATTAATTTCAAACCAAAAAGCAGTGTAGGCTACCGCCTCCACCGCCGCATCCACCTACACCGCCACATCCACCGCCTCCTCAACCTCCTACTCCATATGGACCTCGTCCTCCTAGATCAAGATTAATATTTTTTATTTTTACGTATTTTATGTTATTTAAAGTCATTTCCCTATCCACATTTGTTTGCAGTGCACTCGCCATGCTCTTAAACACATTTTTATGCCATTTGCAGCCCTCTAGCCCTTTCCATGACATTTTTACAGCCATTTTAGTGCTCAAAAGTTCGGGTCCCCATTGACTTCAATGGGGTTCGGGGTCAAGTTCGGGTCCCGAACTTGAACTTTTTTCTGAAGTTCGGCCGAACCCGTCAAACCCGAACATCCAGGTGTCCGCTCAACTCTACTGGTGGGTAAATGATGTTGATTACATTGGGCCTCACCGTCACAGTTGTTGCAGCTGTAGGGGGCTGGAAGCCCTGGCTTACCTCTATAGATGCTTGTCTGGGCAGCGGGGCATGAGCTTAAGCTAAGTCTCCTGCACTGGTGCAGGGTGCAGTGTGTGGTAGTGGAAGTTGTGGTTTCTTCCATGCTGCAGGTATGTCCTGCATGATCTGGAGCACTTTGGGATCATCGCCCCACATCATGGGGCCCCAGTAAGGGTTTCGCCCTTTTCTCACCATTTTTTCTGCAGTACATGTCACAATACACCAGACAGTGCATGGCAAGCAAACAGAATCAGAGTTCTTGGCAAACAGGAAACTGCACAATTTCTTTTTTGTGGGTGGTTCAATCTCTTTTCCACTCTTCTGCTTGGCAGAGTAGTCTTTTCCTGCTCTGAGGCTGGTCCTAAGGACATGAGGCACAAACAAAAATGGCTGATTAATCCCTATTGTGCCAAAATGCTGCAACTGTCGCAGTTTCACACTGTTCAACAGCAAATATATCTTGGATACTTCAATAACGTCACTTGTAGGGGGGTTTTACACATAAATTGAGGCCAATAAGCCCAATACTCTTTGTGATGCCAAATTATACAGTGAGCACCTAAGGAGCCAGTGCAGAGGTTGGGATTGGTAGTGGCTATGATGCAATGTTGTATCCTGGTGTACTTTCTCAGGCCATTGCTCCCTGGGGTCAGTGCATTCGAGGAGGGACACCCTATATTTACTCGGGGCACTACCTTTAGATAAGGCTAATGCCTGATGGTAGTTTGGAGTGCTTTTGATGTTAAATGTTCATGTGGGTGCAGGACAGGACTTGAAAATGATGCAGTGGCCAGTGTGTAGTATTAGAAGAGTCAGTGACTAGGCAAAATTGAACTTAACCAAATTCTTTACTGTGCACCAAATAGGAGTTGCAGTACATTCAGCAGTTATCTGTACCCGGTGCAAAATCCAACAGATGTCCAAGCATGAGTTAAGCAAGTAGTTGGAATTGATGGCTCTCAGATTACTCTTTATCTTGCTGCAGTCTTTAGTACTGGGATTTCTGGTTAACAACTGTGATTTGTCAGTGTCCACAATTTGCACAGAGGCGTACGGTTCCGATAATACGAATAGCCAAATTCATACCTGAACTGTGTAGAGTGTCTGAACTCATTATCCCTCCACTGCAGCCAAATATAAGAATGCTGTAAGCTGATCTAAAAAGACCTAAAATGACTAAAACATTTTCAACTTTGAATCCACGAATGTAACGGTCGCGTACACACCACACACAGGGGGGAGGGAATGACCACTGTGCTCCACCCTCACCCCTGGCCCTGCCTACTTGCCTCGCAAGTCCTAATGACAGGGGACAACTGGACGGCAATCCCTAGCTTGCAGGGAGGACAGACCAGACAAACAACAGAACGTGAACGGACCGAGTCATTACCAGGAGAGCAACGAAGTACAAATGGAGCAAGCAGAGAATAGTCAGGAGAAGCTGGGGTCATAAATACCAGGAGAGTCGTGAAGTATCAAAGGAGTCAGCAGAGGATCGTCAGGAGGAAGCCGGGGTCAGAATACCAGGAGAGCAGCAAAAGTACAACAAGGAGCAGGCAGAGGATCGTCAGGAATTCAGCAGAAGGTAAGTATGCCAGGTAAGACAAAATCGCAGGTGGAACCTAAATAACAGGCAACCTGTGACCAGCAGGCTGCCTGTTAAAATACTAACTAGCAGGGGTTATGAGACGTGGCCAGCGTCACATGACTCACCCTGCTGCATAGGGCTGAGCACCGAGTGCCCAGCTCGGTGCTCAGGCCTATCCTGGTTGCTGGGGAAACCGAGGACGCCGGCCGCGCTGAGGAGACGTGCGCTGCTGGGTCTGTCCCGCCCCCTATCACCTAGGAGATGAGGACGCTGCGCGCGTCGTCGTTCCTGCACAGAGGCGGGGCACCGTCGGCGCTGCAGAGAGCGAGCGCATAGCCGGCGCCCCGTGACAACGAACCTGGGGTGCATCAGGCGCTGTGTCTTAACTTGTTTCCCCATTGCAGCAGCAAAGTCTATAATGCTTTACGCTGGTTAACCTGCTGACTTTCACGCTATAACCATAAAATTCTCCTGAATCTTCCCTCTCTCTCTCTGTAGAAGCAGCAGAGGACACACAGGAAACTGCTAGTCTCCAGAAGCTTCTAGCTCAATGCTTGGGGAAAAGGAGCATCTTCAGTCTGCTCACTCCTCCAGGACCCGTCCTCACAGCTGTCTACTCCTAGAACACTAGAATCTTCTACTGAAGCCCAGGCGAAGGGCCAGTGCCCACCCTAAACTCTAGGGAGGGCTGGGCCAGAATAGTTAACTCTGGCCATGCCTGACTCATGCTGGAACATACTAAGTGTTTTACATGGCAGCATATTACATGCCATTAAATGCAGCACATTAGCTTAACAGTACATTAAAAAGAATTGCAGATACCCCTAAGTCTGAGATACTGCATATACAGTATACAGCGGACCCTCAAGTTACAAAATTAATTGGTTCCAGGACATCCATTTTTATTGAAACCATTGTATCTTGAGAGCATAACTCTATGGAAAATTGATAATTGGCTCAAAAGCCCCCAATAGTCATCTAAAGATAGGAGAAATGAAGACTTAAAGGGAACCTGTCACCGGGATTTTGGGTATAGAACTGAGGACATGGGTTGCTAGATGGCCGCCAGCACATCCGCAATATCCAGTTCCCATAGCTCTCTGTGCTTTTATTGTGTAAAAAAAACGATTTGATAGATATGCAAATTAACATAAAAGAGTCATATCTTACTTGTGTGACCAGAGAAGAGTCATATTTTCAAGTTTTGACTCATCTCAGGTTAATTTGCATATTTATCAAATCTGCTTTTTTACACAATATAAGCACACAGATCTATGGGGACTGGGTATTGCGGATGTGCTAGCGGCCATCTAGCAACCCATGTCCTCAGCTCTATACCCAAAATCCCGGTGACAGGTTCCCTTTAAGAAAAATAAGCAGAAAGCTAAGGCAGATAAAACTAGTCCTTTCATATTACAGGAATAGATGGAAGCTGTAAATTACTTTCTATGATAAAACAAAAGCTTCTTCCGGGTCCTGTATGGTACACAGTCTACAAAAAAAATAAAAATAGAGCAGCCCTCACTTGTGTCCAAAGGCTTAGCTAATCCTGGCATAAAGGGCAGTGCAGAACACATAATACCGCACCAATACAGGTATTTTACTGGAGAAATGGCCATGTCGATTGGTTGGGTCTGAGTTTGAGATATATAAATATAAATATATATATATATATATATATATATATATACACTGCTCAAAAAAATAAAGGGAACACTTAAACAACACAATGTAACTCCAAGTCAATCACACTTCTGTGAAATCAAACTGTCCACTTAGGAAGCAACACTGAGTGACAATCAATTTCACATGCTGTTGTGCAAATGGGATAGACAACAGGTGGAAATTACAGGCAATTAGCAAGACACCCCCAATAAAGGAGTGGTTCTGCAGGTGGTGACCACAGACCACTTCTCAGTTCCTATGCTTCCTGGCTGATGTTTTGGTCACTTTTGAATGCTGGCGGTGCTTTCACTCTAGTGGTAGCATGAGACGGAGTCTACAACCCACACAAGTGGCTCAGGTAGTGCAGCTTATCCAGGATGGCACATCAATGCGAGCTGTGGCAAGAAAGTTTGCTGTGTCTGTCAGCGTAGTGTCCAGAGCATGGAGGCGCTACCAGGAGACAGGCCAGTACATCAGGAGACGTGGAGGAAGCCGTAGGAGGGCAACAACCCAGCAGCAGGACCGCTACCTCCGCCTTTGTGCAAGGAGGAACAGGAGGAGCACTGCCAGAGCCCTGCAAAATGAGCTCCAGCAGACCACAAATGTGCATGTGTCTGCTCAAACGGTCAGAAACAGACTCCATGAGGGTGATATGAGGGCCCGACGTCCACAGGTGGGGGTTGTGCTTACAGCCCAACACCGTGCAGGACGTTTGGCATTTGCCAAAGAACACCAAGATTGGCAAATTCGCCACTGGCGCCCTGTGCTCTTCACAGATGAAAGCAGGTTCACACTGAGCACATGTGACAGACGTGACAGAGTCTTGAGACGCCGTGGAGAACATTCTGCTGCCTGCAACATCCTCCAGCATGACCGGTTTGGCATTGGGTCAGTAATGGTGTGGGGTGGCATTTCTTTGGAGGGCCGCACAGCCCTCCATGTGCTCGCCAGAGGTAGCCTGACTGCCATTAGGTACCGAGATGAGATCCTCAGACCCCTTGTGAGACCATATGCTGGTGCGGTTGGCCCTGGGTTCCTCCTAATGCAAGACAATGCTAGACCTCATGTGGCTGGAGTGTGTCAGCAGTTCCTGCAAGTCGAAGGCATTGATGCTATGGACTGGCCCGCCCGTTCCCCAGACCTGAATCCAATTGAGCACATCTGGGACATCATGTCTCGCTCTATCCACCAACGTCACGTTGCACCATAGACTGTCCAGGAGTTGGCAGATGCTTTAGTCCAGGTCTGGGAGGAGATCCTTAAGGAGACCGTCCGCCACCTCATCAGGAGCATGCACAGTCATTGTAGGGAGGTCATACAGGCACGTGGAGGCCACACACACTACTGAGCCTCATTTTGACTTGTTTTAAGGACATTACATCAAAGTTGGATCAGCCTGTAGTGTGTTTTTCCACTTTAATTTTGAGTGTGACTCCAAATCCAGACCTCCATGGGTTGAAAAATTTGATTTCCATTTTCTAATTTTTGTGTGATTTTGTTGTCAGCACATTCAACTATGTAAAGAACAAAGTATTTCAGAAGAATATATAATTAATTCATATCTAGGATGTGTTATTTTTGTGTTCCCTTTATTTTTTATATATATATTTCCTTTTTTATCACATACAGACTGAAAGAAATACTTTCATTATTCCATATTCCCCAAAAGATTACCTAGTCCTATTAACCAAGTCTATAGGCATTTTCTTCCTCCTGTAAAACTTCCCTCCCATGAGCATTAGAGAACACCCACTCTTAACTTGATCACCCACTCAACCTCAGGCCTTGTATAATTAAATTTAACTTAAGTGTTCTTGCATAGCAAGACCACTTAATGTTATCTCACATATATATTCTTATTCTTATTATAGCCAAATTTGCCACCCTAACTCCTCCCACAGTTTTTACACTACATAGACCAAAATTTACCAAAAAGTGCAGATTGTTCCCGATCGGATTGCTATTACTTTGTGGAGCGATCCCACCCCCGGGGCCCCCGTGGCGGGCCCCGGAAGCCCCCTTTTTTCCCATAGACTTTGACAGGGTACATTTTCAAATCGCTCCCACTCGCCAGGCTTTGACGCTAAAGTCACCAAACTTGGGTCACTTAGTCATGGGGTCAACCCGAAATTTTTTGGCACATTTCGGGGACCCCAAAATGTGGGCGGGGCCACACAGAACCAATCAAAATCTCCCCATTGACTGTAATGAGACGTTCAAATTGCTACTCCTCCCACATTTTTAGGAGTACAAATTCCAAACTATGCAGACTTGGTTGGCACCCACCCTAGTACCTTGCTTGTGCTTTGTTAACCGAACCCACCCTCCGGGCCCCTGGGACGGACCCCCAAAATCCAAGTTTTTCGCCCCCTTTTTTCCCATAGACTTTGACAGGGTACATTTTCAAATCGCTCCCACTCGCCAGGCTTTGACGCTAAAGTCACCAAACTTGGGTCACTTAGTCATGGGGTCAACCCGAAAATTTTTGGCACATTTCGGGGACCCCAAAATGTGGGCGGGGCCACACAGAACCAATCAAAATCTCCCCATTGACTGTAATGAGACGTTCAAATTCCTACTCCTCCCACATTTTTAGGAGTACAAATTCCAAACTTTGCAGACTTGGTTGGCACCCACCCTAGTACCTTGCTTGTGCTTTGTTAACCGAACCCACCCTCCGGGCCCCTGGGACGGGCCCCCAAAATCCACGTTTTTCCCATTGACTTTGACAGGGAAAATTTTCAAATCGCTCCCAGTCGCACAGATTTTAAACTAAAGTCACCAAACTTGGGTCACTTAGTCATTGGGTCAACGCGCAATTTGTTAGAACATTTCGGAGACCCTAAAATGTGGGCGGGGCCACACAGAACCAATCAAATTCTCCCGATTGACTATAATGAGACATTCAAATTGCTACTCCTCCCACAGATTTAGGAGTATAAATACCGAACTTTGCACTCTTGGTTGGCACATACCCGAGTATCTTGCTTGTGCTTTGTTAACCGATCCCCCCCTCCGGGGCGGGCCCCCGAAAACCTCTTTTTTCCCATAGAGTTTTATTGGAAAAATGCAAACGTTTGTCACTCATACAGCTTCGGAGTGAAACTCGCCAAACTTGGGTCACTTAGTCATGGGGTCAACCTGAAAATTTATGTCACATTTTGGGGACATTAAAAAGTGGGCGGGGCCACAAACAACCAATCAGATTTTCCCTATTGACTTCAATGAGAAAATTTTTAATTGCTGCCATTTCAACATTGTTAATGGCAGGGTTGTTAAACTTAATATATTCGGTTAATAGGTGACTAGAATTCAAATGTTTAAAAGTGGGCGGAGTCTACAACGGCCAATCAAATTTCAGCCATATGTTTTAATGGGAAAATTTAAAACTGCCGCCATTAGAGGGTCAATGGCAAAGTCACTAAACTTGGAACAGTTGGTCAATGGGTGACTGGGATTCAAATTTGAAAAAGTGGGCGGAGCCTAAAATAGCCAATCAAATTTCAGCCATTTAACTTAGACCACCAGGTGACCCCCCCCCGGACTACCAGGTGACTCATGGGTGCCCCCGCCCTAGCCCTTAGGTGCACCTGCCCTAGCCCTTAGGTGCACCCACCCCGACCTTTAGGTGCACTCACCCTAGTCATTAGGTGCCCCCACCCCAACCATTAGGTGCACCCACCCCGACTCTTGGGTGCACCCACCCTGACCCTTATGTCCACCCACTCCGACCCTTAGGTGCCCCCACGTGGACCCTTAGGTGCACTCACCCTAGTCATTAGGTGCGCCCACCCCAACGATTAGGTGCTCCCACCCTGACCCTTAGGTGCACCCACTACGGCCCTAAGGTGCACCCACTTCGACCCTTAGGTGCACCCAATCCGACCCTTAGGTGCACTCACCCTAGTCATTAGGTGCACCCACCCCAACGATTAGGTGCACCCTCCCGACCCTTAGGTGCAACCACCCCAACGATTAGGTGCACCCACCCTGACCCTTAGGTGCAACCACCCCGACTTTAAGGTGCAATCACCCCGACCCTTAGGTGCACCCACTCCGACCCTTAGGTGCAACCACCCCAACGATTAGGTGCAACCACCCCGACTTTTAGGTGCAACCACCCCGACCCTTAGGTGCACCCACTCCGACCCTTAGGTGCAACCACCCCAACGATTAGGTGCACCCACCCCGACTTTTAGGTGCAACCACCCCGACCCTTAGGTGTACCCACTCCGACCCTTAGGTGCAACCACCCCAACCCTTAGGTGCAACCACCCCGACCCTTAGGTGTACCCACTCCGACCCTTAGGTGCAACCACCCCAACGATTAGGTGCACCCACCGCGACCCTTAGGTGCAACCACCCTGACTTTTAGGTGCAACCACCCCGACCCTTAGGTGCACCCACTCCGACCCTTAGGTGCAACCACCCCAACCCTTAGGTGCAACCACCCCGACTTTTAGGTGCAACCACCCCGACCCTTAGGTGCACCCACTCCGACCCTTAGGTGCACCCACCCCAACGATTAGGTGCACCCACCCCGACCCTTAGGTGCAAGTCCAAACACTCCACACAGTTACTCTGCCCACTCCATAAAGTTACTCTGCCCAGTCCAACCTTTCCACAGTTACTCCAGCCAATCCAACCACACAACAGTTACTCAAGCCACTCCACCCAATTACTCCGCCCACTCCAGTTGTAAGCTACTGGTGGAGGCAAGAACACTTCACACAATTTCCCCAGAAATTGTAGCTTTTCTAGTTCTCTAAATTATTCTATTTATCCTTTAAGGAATGAATCCCATCTTGTAGAACAGTGATTCTTAAGGATTACATGCCGGAGGTTGAGGGGGTACTCGGGACTGCCCTAGCAGCCAGCCACGTTTCATAGCGGACATTTTTCTAATGGCACACGTAAGGGGGCATTAGCACTACTGAGAGGCACTATCAGAGACACTCTAATGGCACACGTAAGGGGGCTTTAGCACTACTGAGAGGCACTTTTTTATTACAATTTTGTATTATAATTTTGTCTGCTTTAAGAAAAATATTGTACTTATCAGGAATCTGGGGTGCTGTGCTTTGCGTTGATTTGGGATTGTTTGACGCACAAGTACTGGTTAAGGCTACTTTCACACTAGCGTTAATGTTTTCCATTATTGATATCCGTCATAGGGTCTCAATACCAGAAAAAAACGCTTCCATTTTGTCCCCATTCATTGTCAATGGGGAAAAAACATAACTGAACAGAACGGAATGCTCCAAAATGCATTCCATTTCGTTCTCATACCGGAGGGCAAACCGCAGAAAAATAAGGACGGATCCGTTTTCTCTGACACAATCTGACACAATAGAAAACGGATCCGTCCCCCATTGACTTTTAATGGAGTTCATGACGGATCCGTCTTGGCAATGTTAAAGATAATACAACCGGATCCGTCATAACGGATGCAAATGGTTGTATTATCAGTAACGGAAGCGTTTTTTGCTGAACCCTGCCGGATCCAGCAAAAACACTAGTGTGAAAGTAGCCTAAACTGGTGATGCAGGAGGCTCATACTAAGTTTTGTTATGGGGCCCTATGAGATCTGTGTACACCCCTGCTTCAATTCCCAGCTTTGACAAAAACAGGAATGTACGGTATATACATTTCAAGTCTATGACTTCTGTAGAGGTGAGCAATTCAATTTGTACGAATAAATTTGTTTTATCAGTGAGAGTTCTTCAGCTGTGAAGGGATGTCTCCGCTGCTGAAAAAGTTCCCTGCCGCTTGATTTGCTCATCTTTGCTCTATTTCTCTGTAAATTATTTACCAAAGCCCAGTATATCCCAGCAGAAAGAAAGTAGGAAATAATTTCCCTCCCTGTGCTGGACTAAAGATTAACACAGCTATGTAAAAAAGCCCTTAAAGGGGGCTGTTCAAATTGCAGCTATTTTTGGGGAAGCAGAATCTACCTTGTTTTATGGCAAACTTTAGATTACAAACTGCGTTTTTTACGTCTTTATGAGTCAACAGAATAAAATCCCGCTTGAATTCTTGTTAGTTCTGTAAGGGGTTACACTCTCAGGTAGGGCGGCGATGACAGATTCTCTTGCAGACCACAGGGTTAAAGTCCAAATGTTGCTTTATTTATCACACTCCGGCAATACAGGCAACCCCAGTTATTATTCACAGGGTAAGCTGAAGGTCCAGCACCACAAAACATAAACCAAAATAAACACCTGCCCGTCTGGGCTCTGGCTAATACAGTGAAGTTCCTAACTCACCTATTGAACACAGTTCACACAGAGAACTCGGCTTCTCTAGATCGCAGCGCAGCCAGCTTCCCAGACTTTCTCCAGGCCTCACTCTCCTAGACTGACAGCCTGCACTGTGCTTTATTTCCCCTTGATGATCCCAGCTGGCTTCAGCTGGAGATCCCTCAGGCTAGGGGAAAACCTGTCCAGGAATGGGGTGGACTGGGGAGGTCCCTCTACCAATCCTACCTTCTCCCAGTCCAATAAAATCCAACCCATAAACTTAACAAAACCGTCTCAGCAACCTACACATTGCTGAGACCATTTTAACCTTCTGGATTTTATTTACCTCACCCAGTTGAGGAAGCTGGGTGGGATATACACCCCTTCCAGGACTTTACCATACACTTTTCTGTTCACCTTACCACAGTTCTTAAAGAGCATCTATCAGAAGATTTGTACCTATGAAACTGTCGGGAATGAGCGTTCCTATAAATGCTTGTTCTTGATAATTGGCCTGCAAATCAGGCTAATAGGGCCTTAACTCTTTGCAGCAAGCCCTCGGCTCTCACTCGTGGAGGGAGGTTCAGTACAGAGACAATAAACAGAATGATACACAGATAAGGGACAATGCAAACAGCTACATACAGTTTGTCACTGCTCAATTATAATGCACATAGTGATGTCATTGCTCAGTTATAATGCATATAGTGATGTCATTGCTCAGTTATAATGCACACATTGATGTCAGGGATGTTATTAGGATATTAAACAACGAGACCGTCATAGCACTGCAAACAGTACTGTCATAACAGTGAATACGGCAAACAATCATGATGCCACTATCCATAGTAAAGCACATCATGATGTCACAATGTCCAGCAGTAAACAAAAAAGAGATAAAAAGAGGCGGCGGTATAGAGTTAAAGCACTACTTAATAATTAACAAAATAATACGCTTTTATTATGAATATGGTCGAGCAGACAATGTCCAGTAACGGATTAAGTAGACCATGGGTTCTGAGCTGTTTCCTAATAATGCCCCGCTCCTATCTACCGCCCTGCCACATCAGGGCTACCACTTTTTTTTACTAGCAGGTTTAAAGCAGTATTCCGGTTTTAATGATTACATTGATTTCTTTAGACAATAGGATGTAGAATAATATTCTAATATTCGTTTATTAAAATTTTTGCTTGCAGACCAATATTATATCTGTGCATGACCTGGCTTTTAGTAAACTGCAGATTAAATAGTAAACTAACAGATGAATAGTAGTGTATTGAGGAGCAGAACATATACAGTATATACAGTATAGAACTTATACAGTATATATACAGTACTAGCAGAAGGACCCGGCTTTGCACGGGTATATTTAATCGATTTCATTTTATGTTTCCATGTGTCGTAAAAAAAAATAAACAGTTTCCCCCATAACAGTGACCTCTACAGTGCCCGCCCCTTTAACTGTGACTTTCACTGTGACTGCCCCTTTAACTGTGACTTTCACTGTGACCGCCCTTTTAACTGTGACTTTCACTGTGACCGCCCCTTTAACTGTGACTTTCACAGTGGCCGCCCCTTTAACAGTGACTTTCACAGAAACCGCCCCTTTAACAGTGACTTTCACAGTGACTGCCCCTTTAACAGTGACTTTCACAGTGGCCGCCCCTTTAACAGTGACTGCCCCTTTAACAGTAACGTTCACAGTGGCCGCTCCTTTAACAGTGACTTTCACAGTGACCGCTCCTTTAACAGTGACTTTCACAATGACCGCCCCTTTAACAGTGACTTTCACAGTGACCGCCCCTTTAATAGTGACTTTCACAGTGACCGCCCCTTTAACAGTGACTTTCACAGTGACTGCCCCTTTAACAGTGACTTTCACTGTGACCGTCCATTTAACTGTGGCTTTCACTGTGACCGCCCCTTTAACAGTGACTTTCACAGTGACCGCCCCTTTAACAGTGACTTTCACAGTGACCGCCCCTTTAACAGTGACTTTCACTGTGACCGTACATTTAACTGTGGTTTTCACTGTGACCGCCCCTTTAACTGTGGCTTTCACAGTGACCGCCCCTTTAACTGTGACTTTCACAGTGACCGCCCCTTTAATTGTGACTTTCACAGTGACCGCCCCTTTAACAGTGACTTTCACTGTGACCGTACATTTAACTGTGGTTTTCACTGTGACCGCCCCTTTAACTGTGACTTTCACTGTGAGTGCCCCTTTAACTGTGACTTTCACTGTGATCGCCCCTTTAACTGTGACTTTCACTATGACCGCCCCTTTAACTGTAACTTTCACAGTGACCCCCCTTTTAACTGTGACTTTCACTGTGACCGCCCATTTAACTGTGACCGCCCCTTTAACTGTGACTTTCACAGTGACCGCCCCTTCAACTGTGACTTTCACAGTGACCGCCCCTTTAACTGTGACTTTCACTGTGACCGCCCCTTTAACTGTGACTTTCACTGTCACCGCCTCTTTAACCTTGACTTTCACTGTCACCGCCCCTTTAACCTTGACTTTCACTGTGACCGCCCCTTTAACTGTGACTTTCACAGTGACCGCCCCTTTAACTGTGACTTTCACAGTGACCGCCCCTTTAACTGTGACTTTCACAGAGACTGCCCCATTAACTGTGACTTTCACAGCGACTGCCCCTTTAACTGTGACTTTCACTGTGACCGCCCCTTTAACTGTGACTTTCACTGTGACCGCCTCTTTAACTGTGACTTTACAGTGACCACCCCTCTAACTGTGACTTTCACTGTGACCGCCCCTTTAACTGTGACTTTCACTGTGACCACCCCTTTAACTGTGACTTTCACTGTGAACGCCCCTTTAATTGTGACTTTCACTGTTACCGCCCCTTTAACTGTGACTTTCACTGTGACCGCCCCTTTAAGCAGTAAAGAAATATGGCTGGGTTGTTATAGAAACCTGGAGTAAAAGTGTGTTTATGGCAGTTGCGATTTGAAGAGAAAGAATTGCAGGCTTGTATTTGGGGGGGGGCCTAATTTTTTGGGAAAATCTCAGGAACGGTACGTCCTAGAGAGCTGAGACCGGTTCTAAAACCTTCCCGGACACCTGATGTACCTGTGTGCCAAATTTGGTGATGATCGGTTCAGTCGTTTGGTCGCGCATAAAGAACGTCTAGACAGACAGACAGACAGACAGAAACTCATTTTTATATATATAAGAGATTACTACCTGCAGCAGTATCACGTCTGTCAGTGTAGAAGCAGATTTGTGTGCGCTGTTTTTTTTACACTGAACTTTATTAACAACATGACATCACTTAGAGACACACAATGACGTAGTTACTGTAATAACCAAAATAAAAACCATAATTCCACCACTAGTCCTTTTACTTAGCACTTGAATGAGTCCTGTGTGCTGACCCAGGACATTTATGTCAGGTAACACTGCTGTTTATTAAATGTCAGAAACTGCATGATGTGTAGGGTGCCAAATGACTGATGCCATGTTTCAGTTAGGTCATTGATACATTACACAGGACTGATATATAGGCTAGCCGCTATAGTATTCTTGTGCATATAGGGGACAAAAACCTAATATAAGAAAGTTGTGTATGCTGAATTTTAATTACATGTACAGTCGTGGCCAAAAGTTTTGAGAATTACATAAATATTGGAAAAGTTGCTGCTTAAGTTTTTATAATAGCAATTTGCATATACTCCAGAATGTTATGAAGAGTGATCAGATGAATTGCATAGTCCTCCTTTGCCATGAAAATTAACTTAATCCCAAAAAAACCTTTCCACTGCATTTCATTGCTGTCATTAAAAGACCTGCTGAGATCATTTCAGTAATCGTCTTGTTAACTCAGGTGAGAATGTTGACGAGCACAAGGCTGGATATCATTATGTCAGGCTGATTGGGTTAAAATGGCAGACTTGACATGTTAAAAGGAGGGTGATACTTGAAATCATTGTTCTTCCATTGTTAACCATGGTTACCTGCAAAAAAAACGCGTGCAGCCATCATTGCGTTGCATAAAAATGGCTTCACAGGCAAGGATATTGTGGCTACTAAGATTGCACCTCAATCAACAATTTATAGGATCATCAAGAACTTCAAGGAAAGAGGTTCAATTCTTGTTAAGAAGGCTTCAGGGCGTCCAAGAAAGTCCAGCAAGCGCCAGGATCGTCTCCTAAAGAGGATTCAGCTGCGGGATCGGAGTGCCACCAGTGCAGAGCTTGCTCAGGAATGGCAGCAGGCAGGTGTGAGCGCATCTGCACGCACAGTGAGGCGAAGACTTTTGGAAGATGGCCTGGTGTCAAGAAGGGCAGCAAAGAAGCCACTTCTCTCCAAAAAAAACATCAGGGACAGATTGATCTTCTGCAGACAGTATGGTGAATGGACTGCTGAGGACTGGGGCAAAGTCATATTCTCCGATGAAGCCTCTTTCCGATTGTTTGGGGCATCTGGAAAAAGGCTTGTCCGGAGAAGAAAAGGTGAGCGCTACCATCAGTCCTGTGTCATGCCAACAGTAAAGCATCCTGAGACCATTCATGTGTGGGGTTGCTTCTCATCCAAGGGAGTGGGCTCACTCACAATTTTGCCCAAAAACACAGCCATGAATAAAGAATGGTACCAAAACACCCTCCAACAGCAACTTCTTCCAACAATCCAACAACAGTTTGGTGAAGAACAATGCATTTTCCAGCACGATGGAGCACCGTGCCATAAGGCAAAAGTGATAACTAAGTGGCTCGGGGACCAAAACGTTGACATTTTGGGTCCATGGCCTGGAAACTCCCCAGATCTTAATCCCATTGAGAACTTGTGGTGAATCCTTAAGAGGCGGGTGGACAAACAAAAACTCACTAATTCTGACAAACTCCAAGAAGTGATTATGAAAGAATGGGTTGCTATCAGTCAGGAATTGGCCCAGAAGTTGATTGAGAGCATGCCCAGTCGAATTGCAGAGGTCCTGAAAAAGAAGGGCCAACACTGCAAATACTGACTCTTTGCATAATTGTCATGTAATTGTCGATAAAAGCCTTTGAAACGTATGAAGTGCGTGTAATTATATTTCACTACATCACAGAAACAACTGAAACAAAGATCTAA
This sequence comes from Bufo bufo, assembly GCF_905171765.1. Lineage (NCBI taxonomy): Eukaryota > Metazoa > Chordata > Amphibia > Anura > Bufonidae > Bufo > Bufo bufo. Next base: position 540,515,888 of record NC_053390.1, on the reverse strand, counting down.
AAGCAGTTTAGCAGCAAACTTTGTGAAAACTAATATTTGTGTCATTCTCAAAACTTTTGGCCACGACTGTATATTAGAAGATTGTATAATTTCCGATTATATAAACAAATAAATAAAAAAAATACCTCTTTAACCCTTAGAGGACCCTGAGATTTTCCATTTCCGCCTTACCATAGTCCTTTTTTATTTTTCCGATTACATAGCTTTATGAGGGCTTATTTTTGTGTGACAAGTTGTACTTTCTAATAGCGGCATTTACGGTTGCATACCATGTAGTGGGAAGCGGAAAAAAAATTACAAATGGGGTAGAATTGGGAAAAAACGCAATATTTCACAAAGGTTTTTTAGTTTTCGTTTTTTTACACCGCACACTGTAAAATTGACCTGTTATCTTTATTCTCCAGGTCAGTACAGTTACAACGATACCACACACCATATTCTGACCCCTATAACGTTTTTGTAGTCAAGTGCATGGGGCTGTGTGAGGGCTCATTTTTTGCGGGGCGATCTGTACTTTTTAGTGATACTAATTTGAAGTGTGTGAGACTTTTTGATCACTTTTAATAAAAAAATTATTGGGGAGTTAAAGTGACAAAAATGCTGTTTTTATTCTATTTTCCATTATGCCATTTGCTGTATGCCATTAATATTATAATATTTTAATTGTATGGGCATTTTCGCATGCGGTGATGCCCATGATGTTTATTATTTTATTGGTTAACTTTTTTAAGGAAAGGGGGGTGATTTGAACTTTTATATTTTTTTAAATTTTTTTATAGTTATAAAAACTTTTTAAACTTTTTTTTAAACTTTTTTTAAGTCACCCTGGGTGACTATAACTGACAATCATTAGATTGCTCATTGTGTTCATTGATGGCTATATAGCCATCATTGAACACTTAAAGGGAACCTGTCACCGGGATTTTGTGTATAGAGCTGAGGACATGGGTTGCTAGATGGCCGCTAGCACATCCGCAATACCCAGTCCCCATAGCTCTGTGTGCTTTTATTGTGTAAAAAAAACACATGCAAATTAACATAAAATTCATATCTTACTTGTGTGACCAGAGAAGAGTCATATTTTCAAGCTCTGACTCATCTTAGGTGAATTTGCATATGTATCAAATCAGTTTTTATACACAATAAAAGCACACAGAGCTATGGGGACTGGATATTGCGGATGTGCTAGTGGCCATCTAGCAACCCATGTCCTCAGCTCTATACCCAAAATCCCGGGGTGACAGGTTCCCTTTAATTTTCAATTTAACAATACAGTGCTGCCACCTAGTGGCCTGTATTGGTATATTTATCTAATAGACTCTGAAGCCTGCTTGAGGCGTCCGTCTATTAGATCAATGTAACAGGTTCCCCGATCTCAGCTTCCGCTTCCGGACTGATCAGGTGCCGTGGTCAAATTTGACCACGGTATCTGAAAGGGAAAATGTATGCCATCAGCCTTATGGCTGATCACATACATGTGCCGCGGGTTTCTGCTATTTAAAATACGTGCGAGCGGGCACCATGTTTAGAGATCGGACTTGTATGTATAAATAAACTGTTGTGTTTCTATCCAATCTCTCACAGTATCAGAAGGTATAACAAGTTAGCAATTAGCAATTTATAAAACTTTATGTGGAATTAACAAAAGTTTTTACTACAACAGACATGTCAGGAGAGCCAACAGCTCCTTTAAACCCAGTGACTCAGAGATGACATCTTCTCTTATTGTAGATAATCTCTTTTCTTTTCTTTTCTTGTACAAACCTCCATGACAACTTATGCTCACCACTGCTTCTGCAGTCATCCTCAGCCTCCAGACACAAATTCAGACCCTAGACTACACGCCAATATTAATCCAGGCCCCAGACCAGTCCCTTACATTATTTCACCCCCCAGACCAGGTCTATACAACCTCCTTACACTCTGATTCCAATGTTCCAATTTCAGGGCATTGTGCATAATACAGAATACTATGGGGGGAGATTTATCAAACTGGTGTAAAGTAGAACTGACTTAGGTGCCCATAACAAGCTCCTTTGGAAAATGAAAGGTGGAATCTGATTGGTTGTTATGGGCAGTTAAGCTAGTTCTACTTTACATCAGTTTAATAAATCTCCATCTATGTCCTGACAAAGGATGGTGGTACCTGGTCCTGAAGAGGAGCTTGGGATCAAGGAGGGTTAGTAATACCATCTGTTATATATTGGATTAATCCATTAATTCAATAAATAATGATATATATATATATATATATATATATATATATATATACCGTATTTTTCGCCCTATAAGACGCACCGGCCCATAAGACACACCTAGGTTTTTGAGGAGGAAAATAAGAAAAAAAATATTTTGAACCAATAGGTGTGCTTTTGGTGGGTTTTGAACTAATTGTGGTCTGTGGATGGCACACTGTTATGGGGAATATGTGGATGGTGAACTGTTATGGGGGATCTGTGGGTGACGCACTGTTATGGGGGATCTGTGGGTGACGCACTGTTATGGGGGATCTGTGGGTGACACTTATGGGGGATCTGTGGGTGACACTTATGGGGGATCTGTGGGTGACACTTATGGGGGATCTGTGGGTGGCTCTTATTGGGGTCTCTGGATGGCACTGTTATGGGGATCTGTGTATGACACTGTTATGGGGGGGATCTGTGGATGACACATATATAGCATCTTATGCTATGTGTCATCCACAGATCCCCTCCATAACAGTGTCCCTGTAGTGAATGACCCTCAATACAAGGGGTGGGGGTTGCATCTGCTTTTATAATGACAGCGGGGCCCGTGCAGTGACAGTATTCTACTACACGGGCCCCGCTCACTTTATAATCGTATCTGTATTCTGTAATAGTTAATTGTGTATATAATGTAATCGCATAATCAGCGCTACTTACAACTACAAGCGCTCGGTAGGTAGCAGAGAGGAGGGAGGAGGCAGGCCGGGAGGACGGGCGCTGGCAGCGTCAGTCACTACATCATGCACCCACGCCGCCTGCTTCATTCATAAAGTGGGCGGCGCAGGCGCGTGACGTAGTGAGTGACGCGCCGCCCGCCCGTCCTCCCGGCCTGCCTCCTCCCTCCTCACTGCTACCTACCGAGCGCTTGTAGTTGTAAGTAGCGCTGATTATGCGATTACATTATATACACAATTAACTATTACAGAATGCAGATACGATTATACAGTGAGCGGGGCCCGTGTAGTAGAATACAGTCACTGCACGGGCCCCGCTATCATTATAAATGCAGATGCCGGCCCCCAGCCCCTCCTCCCTCACAGCTGATACACCCGCCGCGCGGCATCGCGGCGGGTGTATCATTGAAAATACGGCAAAATCAGCAACATTCGCCCCATAAGACGCACTGCTATTTTTCCCCCACTTTTGGGGGGAAAAAGTGCGTCTTATAGGGCGAAAAATACGGTACTGTATATATATATATATATATATATATACAGTGGGATGCAAAAGTTTGGGCAACCTTGTTAATCGTCATGATTTTCCTGTATAAATCGTTGGTTGTTACGATAAAAAATGTCAGTTAAATATATCATAGAGGAGACACACACAGTGATATTTGAGAAGTGAAATGAAGTTTATTGGATTTACAGAAAGTGTGCTATAATTGTTTAAACAAAATTAGGCAGGTGCATAAATTTGGGCACCACAAAAAAGAAATGAAATCAATGTTTAGTAGATCCTCCTTTTGCAGAAATTAAAGCCTCTAAACGCTTCCTGTAGGTTCCAATGAGAGTCTGGATTCTGGTTGAAGGTATTTTGGACCATTCCTCTTTACAAAACATCTTTAGTTCATTCAGGTTTGATGGCTTCCGAGCATGGACAGCTCTCTTTAAGTCACACCACAGATTTTCAATTATATTCAGGTCTGGGGACTGAGATGGCCATTCCAGAATGTTGTACTTGTTCCTCTACATAAATGCCTTAGTGGATTTTGAGCAGTGTTTAGGGTCGTTGTCTTGTTCAAAGATCCAGCCCCGGCGCAGCTTCAGCTTTGTCACTGATTCCTGGACATTGGTCTCAAGAATCTGCTGATACTGAGTGGAATCCATGTGTCCCTCAACTTTGACATGATTCCCAGTCCCTGCACTGGCCACACAGCCCCACAGCATGATGGAACCACCACCATATTTTTCTGTAGGTAGCAGGTGTTTTTCTTGGAATGCTGTGTTCTTTTTCCTCCATGCATAACGCCCCTTATTTTGGCCAAATAACTCAATTTTAGTTTCATCAGTCCACAGCACCATATTCCAAAATGAAGCTGGCTTGTCCAAATGTGCTTTAGCCCACCTCAAGCGGCACTTTTTGTGCTGTGGGCGGAGAAAAGGCTTCCTCTGCATCACTCTCGCATACAGCATCTCCTTGTGCAAAGTGCGCCCAATGGTTGAACGATGCACAGTGACTCCATCTGCAGCAAGATGATGTTGTAGGTCTTTGGTGCTGGTCTGTGGGTTGACTCTGACTGTTCTCACCATTCGTCACTTCTGTCTATCTGAGATTTTTCTTGGTCTGCCACTTCGAGCCTTAACTTGAACTGAGCCTGTGGTCTTCCATTTCCTCAATATGTTCCTAACTGTGGAAACAGACAGCTGAAATCTCTGAGACAGCTTTCTGTATCCTTCCCCTAAACCATGATGGTGAACAATCTTTGTCTTCAGGTCATTTGAGAGTTGTTTTGAGACCCCCATGTTGCTACTCTTCAGAGAAAATTAAAAGAGGAGGGAAACTTACAATTGACCCCCTTAAATACTCTTTCTCATAATTGGATTCACCTGTTTATGTAGGTCAGGGGTCACTGAGCTTACCAAGCCAATTTGAGTTCCAATTATTAGTTCAAAAGGTTTTGGAATCAATAAAATGACAACAGTGCCCAAATTTATGCACCTGTCTAATTTTGTTTAAACAACTATAGCACACTTTCTGTAAATCCAATAAACTTCATTTCCCTTCTCAAATATCACTGTGTGTGTCTCCTATATGATATATTTTACTGACATTTTTTATCGTAACAACCAACGATTTATACAGGAAAATCATGACAATTAACTTTTGCATCCCACTGTATATATACAGAGTACAGGGAGTGCAGAATTATTAGGCAAGTTGTATTTTTGAGGATTAATTTTATTATTGAACAACAACCATGTTCTCAATGAACCCAAAAAACTCATTAATATCAAAGCTGAATATTTTTGGAAGTAGTTTTTAGTTTGTTTTTAGTTTTAGCTATTTTAGGGGGATATCTGTGTATGCAGGTGACTATTACTGTGCATAATTATTAGGCAACTTAACAAAAAACAAATATATACCCATTTCAATTATTTATTTTTACCAGTGAAACCAATATAACATCTCAACATTCACAAATATACATTTCTGACATTCAAAAACAAAACAAAAACAAATCAGTGACCAATATAGCCACATTTCTTTGCAAGGACACTCAAAAGCCTGCCATCCATGGATTCTGTCAGTGTTTTGATCTGTTCACCATCAACATTGCGTGCAGCAGCAACCACAGCCTCCCAGACACTGTTCAGAGAGGTGTACTGTTTTCCCTCCTTGTAAATCTCACATTTGATGATGGACCACAGGTTCTCAATGGGGTTCAGATCAGGTGAACAAGGAGGCCATGTCATTAGATTTTCTTCTTTTATACCCTTTCTTGCCAGCCACGCTGTGGAGTACTTGGACGCGTGTGATGGAGCATTGTCCTGCATGAAAATCATGTTTTTCTTGAAGGATGCAGACTTCTTCCTGTACCACTGCTTGAAGAAGGTGTCTTCCAGAAACTGGCAGTAGGACTGGGAGTTGAGCTTGACTCCATCCTCAACCCGAAAAGGCCCCACAAGCTCATCTTTGATGATACCAGCCCAAACCAGTACTCCACCTCCACCTTGCTGGCGTCTGAGTCGGACTGGAGCTCTCTGCCCTTTACCAATCCAGCCACGGGCCCATCCATCTGGCCCATCAAGACTCACTCTCATTTCATCAGTCCATAAAACCTTAGAAAAATCAGTCTTGAGATATTTCTTGGCCCAGTCTTGACGTTTCAGCTTGTGTGTCTTGTTCAGTGGTGGTCGTCTTTCAGCCTTTCTTACCTTGGCCATGTCTCTGAGTATTGCACACCTTGTGCTTTTGGGCACTCCAGTGATGTTGCAGCTCTGAAATATGGCCAAACTGGTGGCAAGTGGCATCTTGGCAGCTGCACGCTTGACTTTTCTCAGTTCATGGGCAGTTATTTTGCGCCTTGGTTTTTCCACACGCTTCTTGCGACCCTGTTGACTATTTTGAATGAAACGCTTGATTGTTCGATGATCACGCTTCAGAAGCTTTGCAATTTTAAGAGTGCTGCATCCCTCTGCAAGATATCTCACTATTTTTGACTTTTCTGAGCCTGTCAAGTCCTTCTTTTGACCCATATTGCCAAAGGAAAGGAAGTTGCCTAATAATTATGCACACCTAATATAGGGTGTTGATGTCATTAGACCACACCCCTTCTCATTACAGAGATGCACATCACCTAATATGCTTAATTGGTAGTAGGCTTTCGAGCCTATACAGCTTGGAGTAAGACAACATGCATAAAGAGGATGATGTGGTCAAAATACTAATTTGCCTAATAATTCTGCACGCAGTGTATAGTATTTTCCATACAAATTATACTTTTTTTTTTTGGCCCATTTTTTGTCACTTTACATTTCAATAACTTTTAAATCCACACTAAAGTCATCACATTCCTGTTAGGGGTTAAGTGAAATCATTGACATTTCCAGTATAATTTTAGCAATCAACATCACAGTGATTTCCTCTTTCTCTTCCAGGATGAAAAGAACCAAGTTCTGATTACAAATGCGTGGCTACAAATTGTAAGTACCATACTTTCATGTCATTACTGAAGCTTTTCTTTAATGCAGTAAGTTACTTTTCAGGTTTTATTTAAGGAGATAATTATATCTTACTTTTGAATTAGAAAATTACAGCACAAATCCAAAACATATTTAATTATATCTCTATTTTCTCAGCAGCATAGTAAACCATCTGAAATCATCTACTGTATAAATGAGGTTTTATTATATTTCATCACAAATTGTTTACTGACTTGATTAAATGTTAGGCTATATAATATATGTGTCTGGTATAATTGAGCTGTTTTGAAACAGTATGGCAAAGATCATGGGTCAACTGATATGACAAGGGATCAAGGTTTGGTTTATTTAAATTGTGAGAAGTCCTAGTGTTGCCGTGGTTTTATTGACGCTAAAATAGAGGACTGCTGTCCATAGGGTCTATTCCGAATGTTCATCCAGTATTTTACAGAACAAATATTTTCAAAAACCTGTGCCTGAGACTGGAAATGAAAGGAAGGCGTATAGAGTCAACTGAAAGCTTAACCAAAATAAAACCAGGCAGCAAATATGCAACAGCATACTGCATCTAGAAATTAGCGAATCGAAGTTGACAAAGTGTAATTCGATCCAAATTTCAGGAAAATTCAATTTGTACCGAATCCCAATTTCCTTACGCTTCGTGGTAACATGCACGTGTTAGAACATGGAGCAAGAAACTCTGGGAACGAGGGATCACCCACAATGCCATGCATGCAGCAAATTAGCAGCCAGCCCTGTGATGTCACAGCCATATAAATAGCCTCAGCTATCTTGGATTCAGCCATTTTCCAGTGTACTTAGAGCGGGGAGAGATGTCAGCAGCTGCTACGGACAGTGGTAGAAAATTGGGGTGCAAGTGCTGTTTGATACAGCCATTAACAGGGTTTATTATAAGGAAATATATCTACGTCTTATTTGCCCTTGTGCGGTGCATTTTATATGTTCTAAAGCTTTTTTTGGCCTGTATTAGTGGGAATAAAAAATATATTATTTGCCGTTCACCGGTGCAGTTATATGTTCTAAAGCCTTTTGTGGTGTGTATAAGTGGAAAAAAATAAGGGCCTATTTGCCATTCAGCGGTGCAGTTATATGTTCTAAAGCCATTATTGGCATGTATTAGTGGCAAAAAAATATGTATTATTTGCCGTTCAGCGGTGCAGTTATATGTTCTAAAGCCCTTTTTGGGCTGTATTAGTGGCACAAAAAAAAGTATTTGCCATTGTGTGGTGAAGTGAAAAATTACAGCCCTTTTTGGCGTGTATTAGTGGCAAAAAAATAATATATTATTTGCCATTCAGCGGTGCAGTTATATGTTCTAAAGCCTTTTGTGGCGTGTATAAGTGAAAAAAAATAAGGGCCTATTTGCCATTCAGCGGTGCAGTTATATGTTCTAAAGCCCTTATTGGCGTTTATTAGTGGCAAAAAAATATATATTATTTGCCGTTCAGCGGTGCAGTTATATGTTCTAAAGCCCTTTTTGGGGTGTATTAGTGGCACAAAATAAAGTATTTGCCATTGTGTGGTGAATAGAGTTGAGCGAACACCTGGATGTTCGGGTTCGACGAGTTCGGCCGAACTTTCGAAAAATGTTCGGGTTCGGGATCCGAACTCGACCCGAACTTCATCCCGAACCCGAACCCCATAGAAGTCAATGGGGACCCGAACTTTTGGGCACTAAAAAGGCTGTAAAACACACCCGGAAAGGGCTAGAGGGCTGCAAAAGGCAGCAAAATGTAGTTAAATCCCCTGCAAACAAATGTAGATAGGGAAATGATGAGTTAACATAAAATAAATAAAAATTAAACAATATTAATTGGAGTGAGGTCCCATAGCACAGAATCAGGCTTCAAGTCACCCACCAATGGAGAAGGTCACTTACTATTATTTTGACCACAGCACCCAGACAAAGGAGAGAGGTCCCACAGCAGAGAACCAGGCATCATATCACCCACCACAGGAGTAGGCCACCATTTAGTTACTTTGACCCCTACACCCAGACGGAGGAGAGAGGTTACACAGCAGAGAATCAGGCATTTAGATCACCCACCACAGGAGTAGGCCACCATTGAATCAGACCCCGGCAACCATGTCAGATGGCACAAGCATAAGCTTTATATCAATCAGCACAGGAGAAGGCGACTTTGACAGACTTTGACCCCTACACCCGGACGGAGGAGAGAGGTTTCAAAGCAGAGAATCAGGCATTTAGATCACCCACCACAGGAGTAGGCCCCAATTTAATGGGACCCCGGCAACCATGTCAGATGGCACAACCATCAGCTTCATATCAATCAGCACAGGAGAAGGCGACTTCGAAAGACTTTGACCCCTACACCCAGACGGAGGAGAGAGGTTTCACAGCAGAGAATCAGGCATTTAGATCACCCACCACAGGAGTAGGCCCCCATTGAATCAGACCCTGGCAACCATGTCAGATGGCACAACCATCAGCTTTATATCAATCAGCACAGGAGAAGGCGACTTTGAAAGACTTTGACCCCTACACCCAGATGGAGGAGAGAGGTTTCACAGCAGAGAATCAGGCATCATATCAACCACCACAGGAGAAGCCACCATTTAGTTACTTTGACCCCTGCACCCAGGAAGAGGAGAGAGGCACCACAGCACATATTCTGGCATCATATCAGCCACCACAGGAGAAGCCACCATTGAGTTACTTTGACCCCCGCACCCAGGAAGAGGAGAGAGGCACCACAGCACATATTCTGGCATCATATCAGCCACCACAGGAGAAGCCACCATTGAGTTACTTTGACCCCCGCACCCAGGAAGAGGAGAGAGGCACCACAGCACATATTCTGGCATCATATCAGCCACCACAGGAGAAGCCACCATTTAGTTACTTTGACCCCTTCACCCAAACAGAGGAGAGAGGTTCCACATCAGAGAATCAGGCATCATATCAACCACCACAGGAGTAGGCCACAATTTAGTTTATTTGACCCCTGCACCCAGGAAGAGGAGAGAGGCCCCACAGCACATATTCTGGCATCATATCACACACCACAGGAGAAGGCCTCTTTCAGTGATTTAGGCCTTTGGACCCAGACAGAGGAGAGAGGTCAGAGATTAGCTTCATATCCCCCAGCACAGCAGAAGACCGCTTTATTTGACTTAGGCCTCAGCACCCAGACAGAAGACAGAGGTAGCATGGCAGAGGTTATGGCTTCATGTCACCCGTTAGTTTAACCGGCCACTTTCATCTGGTTAGGCCCCGGCGCCCAGACAGAGAAGAGTTTCATTCAACTGTGGGTTTCATAAAATTTGTATCAAATAAAGAAGTGGCCCGTAGCACAACAAGACATGTTTTAGGCAGTTAATAAGGACTACTCTGCACAAGGGAGGGACAGGTCCTGTGGGATCCATGCCTGGTTCATCTTTATGAAGGTCAGCTTGTCCACGTTGGCTGTGGACAGGCGGCTGTGCTTGTCAGTAATGACGCCCCCTGCCGTGCTGAATACGCGTTCAGATAAAACGCTGGCCGCCGGGCAGGAAAGCACCTCCAAGGCATAACATGCTAACTCTGGCCACGTGGACAATTTCGAAACCCAGTAGTTGAATGGGGCCGAACCATCCGTCAGGATGTGGAGGGGTGTGCAGACATACTGTTCAACCATGTTAGTGAAATGCTGCCTCCTGCTAACACGTTCCGTATCAGGTGTCGGTGCAGATAGCTGTGGCGTGGAGACAAAACTTTTCCACATTTCTGCCATGCTAACCCTGCCCTCAGATGAGCTGGCCGTGACACAGCCTTCACCTTCCACCTGTTCCCCTGTGACATGTGGGAATGCTCTCAAGAGCGCCTCTATCAGCGTGCGCTTGTACTCGCGCATCTTACGGTCGCGCTCCAGTTCAGGAATTAAAGTGGGCACATTGTCTTTATACCGGGGATCCAGCAGGGTGGCCACCCAGTAGTCTGCACACGTTAAAACGTGGGCAACTCTGCTGTCGTTGCGCAGGCATTGGAGCATATATTCGCTCATGTGGGCCAGGCTACCCATGGGTAAGGACAAGCTGTCCTCTGTGGGAGGCGTATCGTCATCGTCCACCGTATCCCCCCAGCCACACACCAGTGATGGGCCTGGGCTGCCACCCCGCTGTGAACTTGCGTCATCCTCGTCCCCCTCCACCTCCTCCTCCTCATCCTCCTCGTCCTCCAGTACAGTGCCTTGGCTGGCGACTTGTGAACCTGTCCTCTGCTGCTTAAACAAACCTCCCTCTGAGCCACTTCGAACAGACTGGCCCGAAAGTGTTAGAAACGAGCCCTCATCCTCCTCCTCCTCCTCCACCTGGGCCACCTCCTCTAACATCATTGCCCTAAGTGTTTTCTCAAGGAGACATAGAAGTGGTATTGTAACGCTGATAACAGTGTCATCGCCACTGGCCATGTTGGTGGAGTACTCGAAACAGCGCAGCAGGGCACACAGGTCTCGCATGGAGGCCCAATCATTGGTGGTGAAGTGGTGCTGTTCGGCAGTACGACTGACGCGAGCGTGCTGCAGCTGAAACTCCACTATGGCCTGCTGCTGCTCGCACAGTCTCTCCAGCATGTGCAAGGTGGAGTTCCACCGGGTGGGCACGTCGCATATGAGGCGGTGAGCGGGAAGGCCGAAGTTCCGCTGTAGCGCAGACAGGCGAGCAGCGGCAGGATGTGAACGGCGGAAGCGCGCACAGACGGCCCGCACTTTATGCAGCAGCTCTGACATGTTGGGGTAGTGGTGAATGAACCTCTGCACCACCAAGTTCAGCACATGCGCCAGGCAAGGGATGTGCGTCAAACCGGCTAGTCCCAGAGCTGCCACGAGATTTCGCCCATTATCGCATACCACCAGGCCTGGCTTGAGGCCCACCGGCAGAAACCACTCGTCGGTCTGTTGTTCAATACCCCGCCACAACTCCTTTGCGCTGTGGGGCCTGTCCCCCAAACATATGAGTTTCAGAATGGCCTGCTGACGTTTACCCCGGGCTGTGCTGAAGTTGGTGGTGAAGGTGTGTGGCTGACCGGATGAGCTGGTGGAAGCAGTGGAGGAGGAAGCCGAGTAGGAGGAGGAGGCTACAGGAGGCAGAGAATGATGCCCTGCGATCCTAGGGGGCGGAAGGACGTGCGCCAAGGAACTGTCCGCCGGGGGCCCAGCCGCCACTACATTCATCCAGTGTGCAGTTAGTGAGATATAGCGTCCCTGGCCGTGCTTACTGGTCCACGTATCTGTGGTTAGGTGGACCTTGCCACAAATGGCGTTGCGCAGTGCACACTTGATTTTATCGGACACTTGCATGTGCAGGGAAGGCACGGCTGTCATGGAGAAGTAGTGGCGGCTGGGAACCACATACTGCGGGACAGCCATGGCCATCAGCTGTTTGAAGCTGTCTGTGTCCACCAGCCGGAATGACAGCATTTCAAAGGCCAGCAGTTTAGAAATGCTGGCGTTCAGGCCAAGGGCTCGAGGGTGACTCGGGGGGAATTTGCGCTTCCTCTCTAAGGTTTGAGATATTGAGAGCTGAACGCTGCTGTGTGATATAGTGGAGACGCTAGTTGACGGTGGCGGTGGTGGTGGTGTCGGTGGCACATCCTCTGTTTGCTGCTCGGCAGGTGGCAACATTCCTCTCGAGGCGGAAGCCGAGGCAGCAGCGGTAGAGGGAGCAGGGGGAGCCTCAGCGAGTGCCTGGTTTTTAAGGTGTGTACCCCACTGCAGTTCATGCTTTGCATGTAGATGCCTGGTCATGCAGGTTGTGCTGAGGTTCAGAACGTTAATGCCTCGCCTCAGGCTCTGATGGCAGAGCGTGCAAGTCACTCGGGTCTTGTCGGTAGGACATTGTTTAAAGAAGTGCCATGCCAGGGAACTCTTTGAAGCTGCCTTTGTGGGGCTGGGTCCCTGTTGGCGATGTCCAGTAGCAGGCGAACTCTGGGGGCGGCGGCTCGTCTGCTTTGGCCCCCTGCTCCCTCTTTGGCTTCGCTGTTGTCTCGGTCTCACCACTACCTCTTCCTCTGAACTGTGAAAGTCATCGCCACGACCTTCAGTCCATGTGGGGTCTAAGACCTCATCGTCCTCTGCATCGTCTTCCACCCAGTCTCCCTCCCTGACCTCCTCCTGTTCAGTCTGCACACTGCAAAAAGACGCGGCAGTGGGCACCTGTGTTTCGTCATCATCAGAGAGTCGGTGACTCTGCTGTGGTGGTATTCCCATGTCCTCTTCATCTGGAGACATAAGTGGTTGTGCGTCAGTGCATGGTATGTCTTCCTCCACTGGGGAAGGGCTAGGTGGACGCCCCTGGGAAACCCTGGAAGCAGAGTCTTCAAACAGAAGAAGAGACTGCTGCATAACTTGTGGCTCAGACCGTTTCCCTGATATGCTTGGGGGTGATGTGACAGACTGATGGGCTTGGTTTTCAGGTGCCACCTGTGCGCTTTCCGCAGAAGACTGGGTGGAAGACCATGTGGTGAACGTGCTGGAAGCACTGTCGGCCACCCAATCGATTAATGCCTGTACCTGCTCAGGCCTTTCCATCCTAAGAGCGGCATTGGGCCCCACGAGATATTGCGGTACATTCTGCCGGCTAGTTGAGGGAGTTCGTTCCCTACTGTGTGCGCCTGGGGCCGAACGGCCACGTCCTCTACCAGCAACAGAGGCTCCACGGACACCACCACGACCGCGTCCTCGTCCCTTAATAGTATTTTTCTTCATTGTTGCGATTCAACTCGCACCACAATGAAATATATTATTTTTTATAAGCAAAATCCCCTCACTGGAATACTTTCAGTCTTTTGACTGTATGGATTACAGATGGAATGACTGTTATATGTGAGTACCGCTTTCTTTGACAGATTCTAGTATGGGTACATATATGTTTTCCCAACCCCAGCACATTAGTTTGCTAATTCCAGATGTATGAAACGCAGGCCTAACTGTATCTAGTATATTGAACGCCAGATAAACTAACTTGGCCTTTTTTAAATAAAAAAAATCCCCTCACTGGAATACTTTCAGTCTTTTGACTGTATGGATTACAGATGGAATGACTGTTATATGTGAGTACCGCTTTCTTTGACAGATTCTAGTATGGGTACATATATGTTTTCCCAACCCCAGCACATTAGTTTGCTAATTCCAGATGTATGAAACGCAGGCCTAACTGTATCTAGTATATTGAACGCCAGATAAACTAACTTGGCCTTTTTTAAATAAAAAAAAAATTCCCTCACTGGAATACTTTATGGCTTTTCACTGTATGGATTACAGGTGGACTGGTATTAGTAGGGGTGACACAAGCACACCCAAGTCCCTGATGTAGGATTTCTATGGCACAGACCACTATTACAAGTGATTAATGGACGTTGGGAGAGATTGTGCTGCAGCACTAGTCCCAAGATGGCCGCCGCCTATCAGCCCAGTAACATGTGCCACAAAATGGTCTGCACAACCTTTAAAAAAAATAGCCTTGGACTGTGCTGCTAAATCGCTATTGGTCTGAATCCCAGGTGTAGATGTCTGACTTGTTTGGAGCTTTGGAATGCACACTGTGGCAGCTTCTGCTGCAGCACTACAAGTCGCAAAATGGCGGCCGGCGGTCAGCCCAGGTACATGTGGATGGAAAAATCACTCTGGCCACTCTAAAAATAGCCAATCCCTATCAAAAAAGCAGCTCAGCTGCAGTTGTTCAGATGAATCACAGGTGGAGGAGAGAAATTTGCTTCCAGTTATTCAATTATCCCTGCCTATTCTCGCCCTAGCATCAGCTGCGTCTATCCCTGTTCTATTCACATCGGGAGTGAGCACGTCCCGACGTGCGCACAAGCTTATAAAGAGGCTGAGTCACATGCTGCACTTGGCCAATCACAGCCTTGCCAATAGTAGGCATGGCTGCGATGGCATCTTAGGGCAAGTAGTATGATGCATGTTGATTGGCTGCTTTGCAGCCTTTCAAAATGCGCCAAAATACATGCCGAACGACGAACCCGAACCCGAACTTTTACGAAAAAGTTCGGGTTCGGGTCCGTGTCACGAACACCCCAAAATTCGGTACGGACCCGAACTATGCTCGAACTGTTCGCTCAACACTAGTGGTGAAGTAAGAAATTACAGCCCTTTTTGGCATGTATTAGTGGCAAAAAAATATATATTATTTGCCGTTCAGTGGTGCAGTTATATGTTCTAAAGCCCTTTTTGGGGTGTATTAGTGGCACCAAAAAAAGTATTTGCCGTTGTGTGGTGAATAGGGATGAGCGAACCCGAACTGTATAGTTCAGGTTCGTACCGAATTTTGGGGTGTCCGTGACACAGACCCGAACCCGAACATTTTAGTAAAAGTCCGGGTTCGGTGTTCGTCGTTTTCTTGGCGCTTTTTGAAAGGCTGCAAAGCAGCCAATCAACAAGTCTCATACTACTTGCCCCACGAGGCCATCACAGCCATGCCTACTATTGGCATGGCTGTGATTGGCCAGTACAGCATGTGACCCAGCCTCTATTTAAGCTGGAGTCACGTAGCGCCGCACGTCACTCTGCTGTGCTTAGTGTAGGGAGAGGTTGCAGCTGCGACGTTAGGGCGAGATTAGGCAGTGATTAACTCCTCCAAAACACTTAAGTCAGTGATCGATCTACAGCTGTGGATCATTGAACTGCTGCTATTCAATTGCTCACTGTTTTTAGGCTGCCCAGAGCGTTTTTCAGTCACTTTTTTCTGGGGTGATCGGCGGCCATTTTGTGGCTTGTGGTGCGCCAGCACAAGCTGCCACCAAGTCCATTTAACCATCAATAGTGTGGTTATTTTTTGGCTATATCCTACATCAGGGGCAAGCTGCCACCAAGTCCATTTAACCATCAATAGTGTGGTTATTTTTTGGCTATATCCTGCATCAGGGGCAAGCTGCCACCAAGTCCATTTAACCATCAATAGTGTGGTTATTTTTTTGCTATATCCTACATCAGGGGCAAGCTGTCACCAAGTCCATTTAACCATCAATAGTGTGGTTATTTTTTGGCTATATCCTACATCAGGGGCAAGCTGCCACCAAGTCCATTTAACCATCAATAGTGTGGTTATTTTTTGTCTATATCCTACATCAGGGGCAAGCTGTCACGAGGGTGTCAAGAGCCACGCCTGACTCCGTTATACCCGGGGTCAGGAAGTCGCAGCGGGTGGCTGCGCGCTCTATGTAGAAACATAGTGCTGTTTCTTTATGGTAGCTTTCTGGGTTTGCCTTGCAACCCTTTTTGGCTCACTCAGGGATCCGTAGCTCCTTCTCCTCAGCTGTTTCTTGTCCAGCACTCCCAACCTCCTTATATTCCCCTCTCACACTTCTCTGGTTGCCAGATATAGAGCTTCCTGCCTGGACTTCTATACTGACCCACTGGAGCTGTGTAACTGTGTTCCCTGGTTGTTGTTCCAGAGTGTTACCCTCCGGATCCCTGTGGGCCTTGGTGGTCTGCTGTTGTCGCCCACCTGGGATTATATGTTTTGTCTGTATTGTCTGTCCTCTCCTTGGTGTTTTCCTTTAGTGTCAGTGGTGCGGACTAGTGATCCCACCGCCCCATTCACTACACAGGGCTCATCTTAGGGAAAGCCAGGGTTTAGGCACGTGATCGGCGTAAGGGTGAGGAACCCGTCTAGGGACGTCAGGGCAGTCAGGTGCCAGCCGCAAGGTGAGTCAGGGGTCACCACCTTTCCCTCTCCCTTGGACAGGGCCTTCCCATTTCCCTCCCTTTGCGTGACGCCGGTCATTACATTATATCCGGCCCTTATTTTGTGTAGGTAAAAAAAAAAAAAAAATGTTTTCTTTCTACCTACTTAGAATCCAGTATGGATCCAATTGCTGCTTTGTCAAAGCAACTTCAAGGCCTGTCTTTGGAGGTGGCAGGATTGAAGGCGTCGGTCCTCCAGCAACAGCAGCAATTACAACAGACCGCAAGCCCAGCGGTTGCTACAGGTAACCAGGTTGTTGCGGAACCCAAGGTTGTTCTTCCTGACAGATTTTCTGGGGGAAGGGACAAATTTGTGACGTTCCGTGAGGCCTGTAAATTATATTTTAAGCTGCGCCCTTACTCCTCTGGTAATGAAGAACAGCGGGTGGGGGTTGTTATTTCACTGCTGCAGGGGGACCCGCAATCCTGGGCGTTCTCTTTACCCGCTGATTCCCAGGCTCTCCAGTCAGTGGATGAATTTTTTGGGGCCTTGGGTCTCATATATGACGACCCTGACCGAGTCGCACTGGCTGAATCAAAATTACGGAGACTCCTACAGGGAGAGCGGCCAGTAGAGGAGTATTGCTCAGAGTTCCGTAGGTGGGCTACGGATACCCAGTGGAACGACCCGGCTCTCAGGAGTCAGTTCTGCTCTGGGTTATCCGAAAGGATTAAGGATGCACTTGCGCTGTATGAGACTCCCTTTTCCCTTGATGCGGTTAGGGACAGATTGAAAAAACCGGAGCAATTGGTAACCCCTCCCAAGCAGCAGTTAGTCTGTACGGACTTAGACGAGCCTATGCAGCTAGGAGGAACTACTCGTCAGGTCCGTCCTCCTGAGGCTCGCCGTAGGCGTGGGGTTTGTTTTTTCTGTGGGGAGAGGGGTCATTTTATTAATGTCTGTCCTTCCTTCCTCAAAAACAAAAAAAACGTCGGAAAACTACTAACCCCAGGCTGTGTGGAGGATGTCAGCCGGGGGGTATACCTTTCCTCGATACGAACATCGCAATTTGTGTTGCCAGCGGTTGTTGTTTTTGGCGTTAAGATGGAGACTATTTCTTTTTTTCTAGACAGTGGAGCAGGAGTAAATTTGATAGATGCCCATTTTGCCCACACTATGGGTTTGTCTCTCTGTACGCTACAGAGACCAATTCCCATATTTGCTATTGATTCTGCTCCTCTGTCTCAGAGAAACCTCACTCACATTGTCCATAACTTACACCTTCGGGTAGGGGACCACCATAACGAGTTGCTTTCATGTTATGTTCTGGAGGGGCTTCCCACTCCGGTGGTGTTGGGTCTTCCCTGGTTGGTAGCGCACAATCCAGTGGTGGATTGGCAGGCCAGGGAGATATTGGAGTGGAGTGAGCATTGCAGAGAAAATTGCTTAAATAGCAATTGCTTAGTTGCCTCCATAACTACCCTACCTACATTTGTTTCGGACTTTGAGGACGTTTTTTCTGAAAAGGGTTGTCAGAAGTTACCACCCTTATGATTGCCCGGTTAACCTGATTCCCGGTGCAAAATTACCCAAGACCAGGTTATATAATCTTTCGGGCCCGGAGAGACAAGCCATGAAAGATTATATCTCAGAGAGCTTGGCTAAGGGACACATCAGACCCTCTTCTTCACCTGTGGCTGCAGGGTTTTTCTTCGTTAAAAAGACTGATGGGGCCTGCGTCCTTGCCTAGATTTTCGCGAATTAAACCGGATAACCATCCGAGACCCATATCTCTTCCTCTCATTCCTGACCTGTTTAATCAGATTGCGGGTGCTAGGTGGTTCTCCAAACTTGATCTTAGGGGGGCCTACAATCTGATTTGTATCAAGGAAGGGGATGAGTGGAAGACAGCTTTTAACACCCCTGAGGGGCATTATGAAAATCTAGTCATGCCTTTCGGTCTGACCAATGCTCCTGCTGTCTTCTAACATTTCGTTAATGACATTTTTAGTCATCTTATCGGCAGGTTTGTGGTGATATACCTAGATGATATTTTAATTTATTCGTCTGATCTTAAAACACATGAGGTGCATGTCAGACAGGTACTGCAGGTCCTACGGACGAATAAATTATATGCTAAAATTGAAAAGTGTGTCTTCGCCGTTCAGGAAATACAGTTCCTAGGTTATTTATTATCTGCTTCAGGTTTCCGTATGGATCCTAGGAAGGTCCAGGCAATTTTAGATTGGGATCTTCCTGAGAACCTCAAAGCACTGCAACGGTTCTTGGGCTTCGCTAATTTCTATAGAAAATTCATAAAAAATTATTCAGTGATTGTAAAACCCCTTACTGACATGACTAGGAAGGGGACTGATTTTTCTAAATGGTCTGACGCCGCTAAAATTGCTTTTTCCTCTCTAAAAGAGAGGTTTACCTCGGCACCTGTACTAATCCAACCTGATGTCTCCCAGCCTTTTATTGTTGAAGTCGATGCGTCAGAGGTGGGAGTGGGGGCTGTGCTGTCTCAGGGTCCGTCTCCTGGCAAATGGTGTCCTTGTGCTTTCTTTTCTAAAAAACTATCTGCAGCAGAAAAGAACTATGATATTGGCAATAGGGAACTATTAGCTATTAAACTAGCGTTTGAAGAATGGCGTCACTTTTTAGAGGGCGCAATCCACCCCGTCACTGTGATTACGGACCACAAGAACCTTCTGTACCTCGAATCAGCTAAGCGTCTCACCCCTAGACAAGCTAGGTGGTCGCTATTTTTTACCAGGTTTAACTTTGTTATTACCTATCGTCCTGGGGCAAAAAATACCAAGGCAGATGCACTATCTCGTTGTTTCCCTGGAGGGGGTAATGTGAGTGATCCGGTACCCATTCTACAAAGAGGAGTGGTTGTCTCTGCGGTACACTCTGTTCTGGAGGGGAAGGTGTTAGAGGCCCAGGGGGACGCCCCGGTCTCTTGCCCCTCAGAGAAATTGTTTGTACCGTTGAACCTGCGTCTCGAATTATTAAAGGAACATCATAATTCGGCACTTGCTGGGCACCCGGGTAGTAAAGCAACCTTGGAGCTATTGTCTCGTCGTTTTTGGTGGCCAAGGTTGCGTCAGGATGTAATGGATTTTGTGTCTTCCTGTTCTACTTGTGCGCGAGCGAAAGTCTCTCATACACGTCCTGCAGGGTCTTTATTGCCACTTGTCATTCCCAATAGACCATGGACACATCTGTCAATGGATTTTATCACTGACTTACCTTTGTCTGCGGGTAAAACAGTTATCTTGGTAGTAGTGGACAGGTTTAGCAAAATGGTACACTTCATTGCGTTACCCGCACTACCTAATGCTAAGACTCTTGCTCAGGTATTCATCAGTGAAATCGTGAAGCTTCACGGGGTCCCTTCCGATGTTGTTTCGGATCGGGGAACCCAGTAAATATAAATGCATGGCTGATAAGAGACGGTCGCCAGGTCCGGACCTAGGAGTGAATGACTATGTGTGGTTGTCTACTAGGAATATTAAATTAAAGGTTCCCTCTTGGAAACTGGGTCCTAGGTTCATTGGCCCTTACAAAATAGTAGCCATCATTAACCCCGTGGCTTTTCGCCTGGAGCTACCTCAGACTTTTAAAATCCATAACGTCTTCCATAAGTCGTTACTCAAGAAATATGTTCCACCTCTAGAGCCGTCACCGCTGCCACCCCCTCCTGTTTCAAAAATTGTTGATTCTCGTCGGGTCCGCCGCTCTCTTCAATATCTGGTGCATTGGAGGGGTTACGGTCCCAAGGAAAGAATGTGGGTTCCAGCGTCTGAGGTAAACGCCGACAGGTTAGTTCGGGCTTTTCATGCCTCTCATCCTGAGAGACCTAGTCCTGAGTGTCCGGAGGCCCCTCGTAGAGAGGGGGGTACTGTCACGAGGGTGTCAAAAGCCACGCCTGACTCCGTTATACCCGGGGTCAGGAAGTCGCAGCGGGTGGCTGCGCGCTCTATGTAGAAACATAGTGCTGTTTCTTTATGGTAGCTTTCTGGGTTTGCCTTGCAACCCTTTTTGGCTCACTCAGGGATCCGTAGCTCCTTCTCCTCAGCTGTTTCTTGTCCAGCACTCCCAACCTCCTTATATTCCCCTCTCACACTTCTCTGGTTGCCAGATATAGAGCTTCCTGCCTGGACTTCTATACTGACCCACTGGAGCTGTGTAACTGTGTTCCCTGGTTGTTGTTCCAGAGTGTTACCCTCCGGATCCCTGTGGGCCTTAGTGGTCTGCTGTTGTCACCCACCTGGGATTATATGTTTTGTCTGTATTGTCTGTCCTCTCCTTGGTGTTTTCCTTTAGTGTCAGTGGTGCGGACTAGTGATCCCACCGCCCCGTTCACTACACAGGGCTCATCTTAGGGAAAGCCAGAGTTTAGGCACGTGATCGGCGTACGGGTAAGTAACCCGTCTAGGGACGTCAGGGCAGTCAGGTGCCACCTGCAAGGTGAGTCAGGGGTCACCACCTTTCCCTCTCCCTTGGACAGGGCCTTCCCATTTCCTTCCCTTTGCGTGACGCCGGTCATTACACAAGCTGCCACCAAGTCCATTTAACCATCAATAGTGTGGTTATTTTTTTGCTATATCCTACATCGGGGGCAAGCTGCCACCAAGTCTATTTAACCATCAATAGTGTGGTTATTTTTGGGCTATATCCTACATCAGGGGCAAGCTGCCACCAAGTCCATTTAACCATCAATAGTGTGGTTATTTTTTTGCTATATCCTACATCAGGGGCTTGGCTGTGCTTGCTATTTTATTGAGGGGTGAAATACAATTGCCAAAATAGCAGTACCCTAAATCTGGTGTTTCAGCTGTGGCCAGCCAATTGTAATACTGTCTGCTGTCTGGCAAAGGATATATTTTTGTTCTGGGTTGAAATACAATTCCTAACTTAGCAATTTCCTAAATTAGTGGTTTCTGCTGTATCAGGGCTACTTTAAATCTATTCATTAAAAGGGTATATTAGATTCAAGGTGCTGATAGGGTCATTCTCAATAACTTCACACACACGCTACTGTGCATTTCCAAGTCTAATTCTGTCTGTAAACGTATACCTGTCACCCAGCGCCTAAATATTAGGCCTCAAATTTATATTCAGCTAAATCTGTGGTTATTGCTGTAGCTGGTCAAGTTATTTTGTGTCCGTCAAAGCACAGTTTTTGTTCTGGGTTGAAATACAATTCCCAACTTAGCAATTTCCTAAATTAGTGGTTTCTGCTGTATCAGGCCTACTTTAAATCTATCCCTAAAAGGGTATATTAGATTCAAGGTGCTGATAGGTTCATTCTCAATAACTTCACACACACGCTACTGTGCATTTACAAGTCTAATTCTGTCTGTAAACGTATACCTGTCACCCAGCGCCTAAATAATAGGCCTCAAATTTATATTCAGCTAAATCTGTGGTTATTGCTGTAGCTGGTCAAGTTATTTTGTGTCCGTCAAAGCACAGTTTTTGTTCTGGGTTGAAATACAATTCCCAACTTAGCAATTTCCTAAATTAGTGGTTTCTGCTGTATCAGGCCTACTTTAAATCTATCCCTAAAAGGGTATATTAGATTCAAGGTGCTGATAGGGTCATTCTCAATAACTTCACACACACGCTACTGTGCATTTCCAAGTCTAATTCTGTCTGTAAACGTATACCTGTCACCCAACGCCTAAATAATAGGCCTCAAATTTATATTCAGCTAAATCTGTGGTTATTGCTGTAGCTGGTCAAGTTATTTTGTGTCCGTCAAAGCACAGTTTTTGTTCTGGGTTGAAATACAATTCCCAACTTAGCAATTTCCTAAATTAGTGGTTTCTGCTGTATCAGGCCTACTTTAAATCTATCCATAAAAAGGTATATTAGATTCAAGGTGCTGATAGGGTCATTCTCAATAACTTCACACACACGCTACCGTGCATATCCAAGTCTAATTCTGTCCGTAAACGTATACCTGTCACCCAGCGCCTAAATAATAGGCCTCAAATTTATATTCAGCTAAATCTGTGGTTATTGCTGTAGCTGGTCAAGTTATTTTGTGTCCGTCAAAGCACAGTTTTTGTTCTGGGTTGAAATACAATACCCAACCTAGCAATTTCCTAAATTAGTGGTTTCTGCTGTATCAGGCCTACTTTAAATCTATCCATAAAAGGGTATATTAGATTCAAGGTGCTGATAGGGTCATTCTCAATAACTTCACACACACGCTACCGTGCATATCCAAGTCTAATTCTGTCCGTAAACGTATACCTGTCACCCAGCGTCTAAATAATAGGCCTCAAATTTATATTCCGCTAAATCTGTCATTACTGCTGTGCCTGTATTAGTGTAATACGGTACCTAAATAGGTAGCCAGATAGTGTTAGGTGTCTGTAAAAAAAGGCCTGAATTTGAATTCAATACATTGGGCCAAATAATATTTTTCTTATTGTGGTGAACGGTAACAATGAGGAAAACATCTAGTAAGGGACGCGGACGCGGACATGGTCGTGGTGGTGTTAGTGGACCCTCTGGTTCTGGGAGAGGACGTGGCCGTTCTGCCACAGCCACACGTCCTAGTGTACCAACTACCCTAGGTCCCAGTAGCCGCCAGAATTTACAGGGATATTTGGTGGGGCCCAATGCCGTTCTATGGATGGTAAGGCCTGAGCAGGTACAGGCATTAGTCAATTGGGTGGCCGACAGTGGATCCAGCACGTTCACATTATCTCCCACCCAGTCTTCTGCAGAAAGCGCACAGATGGCGCATGAAAACCAAGCCCATCAGTCTGTCACATCACCCCCATGCATATCAGGGAAACTGTCTGTCTGAGCCTCAAGTTATGCAGCAGTCTCTTATGCTGTTTGAAGACTCTGCTGGCAGGGTTTCCCAAGGGCATCCACCTAGCCCTTCCCCAGCGGTGGAAGACATAGAATTCACTAACGCACAACCACTTATGTTTCCTGATGATGAGGACATGGGAATTCCACCTCAGCACGTCTCTGATGATGACGAAACACAGGTGCCAACTGCTGCGTCTTTCTGCAGTGTGCAGACTGAACAGGAGGTCAGGGATGAAGACGATGCAGGGGACGATGAGGTCCTAGACCCCACATGGAATGAAGGTCGTGCCACTGACTTTCACAGTTCGGAGGAAGAGGCAGTGGTGAGACCGAGCCAACAGCGTAGCAAAAGAGGGAGCAGTGGGCAAAAGCAGAACACCCACCGCCAAGAGACTCTGCCTGCTACTGACCGCCGCCATCTGGGACCAAGCACCCCAAAGGCAGCTTCAAGGAGTTCCCTGGCATGGCACTTCTTCAAACAATGTGCTGACGACAAGACCCGAGTGGTTTGCACGCTGTGCCATCAGAGCCTGAAGCGAGGCATTAACGTTCTGAACCTTAGCACAACCTGCATGACCAGGCACCTGCATGCAAAGCATGAACTGCAGTGGAGTAAACACTTTAAAAACAAGGAAGTCACTCAGGCTCCCCCTGCTACCTCTTCTGCTGCTGCCGCCTCGGCCTCTTCTGCTGCTGCCACCTCGGCCTCTTCCTCCGCCTCTGGAGGAACGTTGGCACCTGCCGCCCAGCAAACATGGGATGTACCAGCAACACCACCACCTGCGTCACCAAGCATCTCAACCATGTCACACGGCAGCGTTCAGCTCTCCATCTCACAAACATTTGGGAGAAAGCGTAAATTCCCACCTAGCCACCCTCAATCCCTGGCCCTGAATGCCAGCATTTCTAAACTACTGGCCTATGAAATGCTGTCATTTAGGCTGGTGGACACAGACAGCTTCAAACAGCTCATGTCGCTTGCTGTCCCACAGTATGTTGTTCCCAGCCGGCACTACTTCTCCAAGAGAGCCGTGCCTTCCCTGCACAACCAAGTATCCGATAAAATCAAGTGTGCACTGCGCAACGCCATCTGTGGCAAGGTCCACCTAACCACAGATACGTGGACCAGTAAGCACGGCCAAGGACGCTATATCCCCCTAACTGCACACTGGGTAAATGTAGTGGCGGCTGGGCCCCAGGCGGAGAGCTGTTTGGCGCACGTCCTTCCGCCGCCAAGGATCGCAGGGCAACATTCTTTGCCTCCTGTCTCCTCCTCCTCCTACTCAGATTCCTCCTCCTCTTCTTCCACCTGCTCATCCAGTCAGCCACACACCTTCACCACCAACTTCAGCACAGCCCGGGGTAAACGTCAGCAGGCCATTCTGAAACTCATATGTTTGGGGGACAGGCCCCACACCGCACAGGAGTTGTGGTGGGGTATAGAACAACAGACCGATGAGTGGTTGCTGCCGGTGAGCCTCAAGCCCGGCCTGGTGGTGTGCGATAATGGGCGAAATATCTCGTTGCAGCTCTGGGACTAGCCGGTTTGACGCACATCCCTTGCCTGGCGCATGTGCTGAAATTGGTGGTGCAGAAGTTCATTCACAACTACCCCGAAATGTCAGAGCTGCTGCATAAAGTGAGGGCCGTCTGTTTGCGCTTCCGGCGTTCACATCCTGCCGCTGCTCGCCTGTCTGCGCTACAGCGTAACTTCGGCCTTCCCGCTCACCGCCTCGTATGCGACGTGCCCACCAGGTGGAACTCCACCTTGCACATGCTGGACAGACTGTGCGAGCAGCAGCAAGCCATAGTGGAGTTTCAGCTGCAGCACGCACGGGTCAGTCGCACTGCGGAACAGCCCCACTTCACCACCAATGACTGGGCCTCCATGCGAGACCTGTGTGCCCTGTTGCGCTGTTTCGAGTACTCCACCAACATGGCCAGTGGCGATGACGCCGTTATCAATGTTACAATACCACTTCTATGTCTCCTTGAGAAAACACTTAGGGCGATGATGGAAGAGGAGGTGGCCCAGGAGGAGGAGGAGGAGAAGGAAGAGGGGTCATTTTTAGCACTTTCGGGCCAGTCTCTTCGAAGTGACTCAGAGGGAGGTTTTTTGCAACAGCAGAGGCCAGGTACAAATGTGGCCAGACAGGGCCCACTACTGGAGGACGAGGAGGACGAGGATGAGGAGGAGGTGGAGGAGGATGAGGATGAAGCATGTTCACAGCGGGGTGGCACCCAACGCAGCTCGGGCCCATCACTGGTACGTGGCTGGAGGGAAACGCAGGACGATGACGATACGTCTCCCACAGAGGACAGCTTGTCCTTACCTCTGGGCAGCCTGGCACACATGAGCGACTACATGCTGCAGTGCCTGCGCAACGACAGCAGAGTTGCCCACATTTTAACGTGTGCGGACTACTGGGTTGCCACCCTGCTGGATCCCTGGTACAAAGACAATGTGCCCACCTTACTTCCTGCACTGGAGCGTGATAGGAAGATGCGCGAGTACAAGTGCACGTTGGTAGACGCGCTACTGAGAGCATTCCCAAATGTCACAGGGGAACAAGTGGAAGCCCAAGGCAGAGGAGGAGCAAGAGGTCGCCAACGCAGCTGTGTCACGGCCAGCTCCTCTGAGGGCAGGGTTAGCATGGCAGAGATGTGGAAAAGTTTTGTCACCACGCCACAGCTAACTGCACCACCACCTGATACGGAACGTGTTAGCAGGAGGCAACATTTCACTAACATAGTGGAACAGTACGTGTGCACACCCCTCCACGTACTGACTGATGGTTCGGCCCCATTCAACTTCTGGGTCTCCAAATTGTCCACGTGGCCAGAGCTAGCCTTTTATGCCTTGGAGGTGCTGGCCTGCCCGGCGGCCAGCGTTTTGTCTGAACGTGTATTCAGCACGGCAGGGGGCGTCATTACAGACAAACGCAGCCGCCTGTCTACAGCCAATGTGGACAAGCTGACGTTCATAAAAATGAACCAGGCATGGATCCCACAGGACCTGTCCATCCCTTGTGCAGATTAGACATTAACTACCTCCTCTTAACCATATATTATTGTACTCCAGGGCACTTCCTCATTCAAATCTATTTTTATTTTCATTTTACCTGCTATGACATGAAGACTGATTCTCTGCTGAATCGCTGACATGAAGCCTGAATCTCTGTTATGGGACCTCTCTCCTCTGTCTGGGTGCCGGGGCCTAAATTATATGACAATGGACTGTTCTAATGTTGGGTGACGTGAAGCATGATTCTCTGCTATGATATGAAGACTGATTCTCTGCTGACATGAAGCCTGAATCTCTGTTATGGGACCTCTCTCCTCTGCCTGGGTGCCGGGGCCTAAATATCTGACAATGGACTGTTCCAGTGTTGGGTGACGTGAAGCCTGATTCTCTGCTATGACATGAAGACTGATTCTCTGCTGACATGAAGCCAGATTCTATGTTATGGGACCGCTCTCCTCTGCCTGGGTGCCGGGGCCTAAATATCTGACAATGGACTGTTCCAGTGGTGGGTGATGTGAAGCATGGTTCTCTGCTATGACATGAAGACTGATTCTCTGCTGACATGAAGCCAGATTCTCTGCTATGGGACCTCTCTCCTCTGCCTGGATGCCTGGGCCTAAATATCCGACAATGGACTGTTCCAGTGGTGGGTGACGTGAAGCCTGATTCTCTGCTATGACATGAAGCCTGATTCTCTGCTATGACATGAAGACTGATTCTCTGCTGACATGAAGCCAGATTCTATGTTATGGGACCTCTCTCCTCTGCCTGGGTGCCGGGGCCTAAATATCTGACAATGGACTGTTACAGTGGTGGGTGACGTGAAGCCTGATTCTCTGCTATGACATGAAGACTGATTCTCTGCTGACATGAAGCCAGATTCTCTGCTATGGGACCTCTCTCCTCTGCCTGGGTGCCTGGGCCTAAATATCTGACAATGGACTGTTCCAGTGTTGGGTGACGTGAAGCCTGATTCTCTGCTATGACATGAAGACTGATTCACTGCTGACATGAAGCCTGAATCTCTGTTATGGGACCTCTCTCCTCTGTCTGGGTGCCGGGGCCTAAATTATATGACAATAGACTGTTCCAATGTTGGGTGACGTGAAGCCTGATTCTCTGCTATGACATGAAGACTGATTCTCTGCTGACATGAAGCCTGAATCTCTGTTATGGGAACTCTTTTTTATGAGAAAAATACAAAACTTTACGGATGAGAAAACAAACAGAACAGCTTCTCAGCTGGCCCAGCCTCACTCATACTCACATTCATACCAATACCCTATAAAAACTATATACAAACTATATACAAATGCTAAAAAAGAAATGAAACTTACTTAGCCGGTTCAGCTGTAAAACCCAAAAAGAAAAACTTGACTACTCGTCAATAAAACGAAAACGCAAATAAGACTAATAAAACAATAATAATAATAATAATAATACAAAACAAACAAAATTATATATATATATTTTTTTTCTTCCCCATCACCAATTATTATTATTTTTTTTTAATATAACACATAAAGCAAAACAAACCTTTTTACCTCCCTAATCTAGCCCTAACCCCCACTACCTACTCCATCACCCTTCACCCATCACCCAAGGCTGACCTCCGCCTCACGTCTCTTTCGTGTCCGCATAGTCCGAGGCCAGCCCTACCTCCACCACCCACATCTAGCCCCTCGCCCCATGTCCTCCCATGTCCGCATAGTCCAGGGCTAGATGCAGGCCTCCCCACTTCAAAACACACATAAAACACATAAAAGCACAAATAAAAGACCCCTTCCCTCACCCACCCAACCTAACTAGCCCCAACTCATCCTATCCTAATAAACAACATAAACAACATAACTATTTAACACACACTGCAAAATATTCTAATATACAGAACTACCCGAAGGCCCAAGCTCGGTCTCTGTAAGCCTTTCTTCAAAGCTCAACATCCCACAAAACAAAAATCTACGGTGAAAGCGTCAGCCCACCACCAGGAAACGTATGACTAGGCTAGGGTGCGCTAAAAGCAAAGCCTCTCCAGAGGAGAGAGGCCCTACTGGTACCCAGTCTCTCATACTCCAAAGAACGCACCTTCACCAGGTCACCCAGCATGTTCCTACATACCTCGTCCACTGGGAGGACTTTCTGCTGCGTTGAAACTAAGCACCGTGCATTCCACGTGTAGAACCTAACCACTATACTAACTAAAAAACATGTGCACAGGTCCCTTCTACCAATGTCTCTGAGCACTCCATAGGCCCACTCCGCGTAGGAGAGGCTGGCTAGCCTAGGCCAGCCAATGGAAGCTCCCACCCGTTGGTATACCTCTGTATTAAAGGGACACTGAAGCAGGAAGTGATCCATACTTTCCAGTATGGAGCCACACTCCTCCCGGGGGCAACCCCTTTCATCAGAGTTCCTGTACTTCAAGTTGTCCCTCACATACAGCCTCCCGTGAAAGCAGCGCCAAGCCAAGTCCCAAAACTTCAAGGGGATCCTTGCAGAATTTAGCAACTGTAACCCCTTGTCTAGATCCCGGCTTGGGCAATCCCTGAGGGCCAGGGGCTTCTGGAAGTGGGACAACAAGACCCTCTCGTCAAGGGACCTCCTTGACAGAGTCCTGATCTCCCTCACCTCCAAACCCCACCGGCGGATCACCTTCAGAATCGGGGTGACGTAAGTCGGAAGATATCCGCGAGGCGTATGTAAGTCCTTCACTTGCCCTCCTGTCTCCCATTCCTGGAAGAAAGGCCGAAACCACCCCAGGCAGGAGACTACCCACGGAGAAGCCCTCTCCATCCAGAGGTTTGCCAGATTTGCTTTAACAAAGGTGTTTACAAGAAACACCACGGGGTTGACCATAGATAACCCCCCTAGTCTCCTCGTGCGGTAAGTCACTTCTCTCTTGATCAGGTTCAGTCTATTCCCCCATAAGAGCTGGAAGAACAGACTATAAACCCGAGTCCAGAGAGGCTCTGGCAAGATACACACGCTACCCAAATAGATAAGCAAAGGGAGTAAGTAGGCCTTGATCAGGTTTACCCTTTCCCTGAGGGTCAAAGACCAACCCTTCCACTGGTCGACCTTCTGAGCGGCGATCCTAAGCCTGTCATCCCAATTTTGAGTGGGATAGTCCCCATGGCCTAGGACTTTGGCTGACGACTTGGGCCCTGGGAGGGTGTCCGGGAGATCAAAAACTGGATCACCCCCTCCCAGCCAGAGACTCTCACACTTATCCCGATTGATCATGGACCCGGATGCCTCCGAGTAGCGATCCACTTCAGACATCACGTACTCCGCCTCCCCTCTTGAGGATACGAAAATGGTGACATCGTCAGCGTACGCTACTACCCTCAGAGTGGCTTCCGGCGCCGCCCGATCCATCCCGACTCCCGCCAACGGTCCACGATCGATCCGCTTAAGAAAGGGATCAATCGCGAACACGTATAAAAGCGGGCTCAAAGGACAACCCTGGCGGACGCCAGACCCAACCTCAAAGGAGCAGCCAGACCAACCGTTCACAAGCGGGAAACTCTCTGCCCCTGCATACAAGATCTTTAACCAATCGACAAACCCCTCCCCCAGAGGTACTCATGGTTCACCCGATCAAACGCCTTTGCTTGATCTAAGGACAGCATGTACCCCCTCCAGTAGCCTGCTCTACTCTGTTCCACTGCCTCTCGGACACCGAGTATAGCACTAAAAGTGCTGCGGCCTGGAACCGAGCAATGCTGAGCCACCGAAAGGAGCTGGGGTGCAAATTTCACCAGCCTATTAAAAAGTATCTTGGCCAGAATCTTTCTGTCCGTATTAAGAAGTGCTATGGGACGCCAGTTCTCAATACGGCTCGGATCCTTACCCTTTGATAGAAGGATCAGAGCTGACCTCCTCATTGACCGAGGCAGAGTGCCCGAGGATAAACACTCATTGAATACCTCAGTCAAGAGGGGACATAAAGAGTCCTTAAAGGCCTTATAAAACTCGGATGTTAAGCCATCCGGACCTGGCAACTTTTTCAGAGCTAACCCTTCCACCGCCAGGATAACTTCCTCCTTCCTGATCTCTTCTACCAAACCGTCAAAAGAGAGGTGAGCTCCTGACTCAGGGGTGACTCCAGCCAGGAAAGCCGACATCCTGTCCCGATCCAGATCCCTCCTCCCCAAGAGGCACGAGTAAAAGGATCTAACGACTTCCAGGATCCCTGATCTGGACCTGTTCAGAGACCCCGTACTATCGACCAGTCCTGTTATTAACTTACTCTTCACTGACATCTTACAATTTCTGTAGGGGTCAGGCGAGCGGTACCTCCCGAAGTCCCTCTCAAAAACTAAAGATGTGTGCCTATCATACTGGCACCTCTTGAGCAAAGATTTCACCCTGGAGATATCCTTGCGGCTACCACCAGTCGAGACCAGATGCTCGAGTTTCCTCCTCAGACCCTGATACAGGCGGTAGCTGTCCAGGGACCTGAGGCTCGAGAGCCGGCGGAAGAACTTTGCAGCCCGATCTTTGAATATCTCCCACCACTCTGACTTAGTATCACAGAGATCCAGTAAAGGTACCTGACTCTGAAGGAAGTCCTCAAAGGATTGTCTCACCTCTGCTTCCTTCAAGACACCCGAATTCAGCTTCCAATAACCTCTTCCCATTTGGGGGGATTCTGAAATATTCAGAGAAAACATAATCAAACAGTGATCGGAGAATTCCACCTCCACAACCCTTAAGGGCGAAAAGGTAGCCTCCTCCTTCAAATAAAACCTATCTATTCTAGACCTGATCTGACTACCTCTATAGAAAGTGAAACCCCCGTGGCCTGGGGTATGCCTAATGTGGACATCCTCCAGAGGTTTTTAGCTGGTATTCCCTGGACCTCTCCGTACCTTCCCAGCCAGGTCATGATGTCAATACAAGAGAGCGACTCGTTACGGGTCAGCACGGTCAGCACGGTCACTCTCTTGACCTCACTCTGGCGGGTTATCGCTTTTGCAACGAAACCACGCCAGTCCGGCATGTTCTTCACCAGTTCATATCCGGACCAGAAGAGCTCAAGCCCCTCCGGCCGGACAAAGCTGATGTCAAACTCCTTGGAGCCAAAAGGATGGATCAAGGCAAAGATGTCGGTTGCCTTGAAACCCATGCCAAGCAGGAGCTCCACTACCCTCTTTCTAGTAGGGCAAGCTTCATCGCTACTCCACTTGAGACAGACCACATTCCGTCTGGCTCCAGGGCCGGTTGTGGGTGAAGACCAGGTGGTCTCGCCCCCGTTCTGTTCTCGGAAGGCCCGAACGCCATGTCTGTTGAACCAGAATGACAGGTCCACCTTCTTCCCCTCTACGGTAATGGAGCTCTCCCCCTTTTTGAGGGCCTCCAGCAGTCGCCGCTGCAAGTCACCATCACCAGACCCTGAGAGCGAGGAAGCCAAAGAGGCCAGCGCAGCCACACTGGCATAACTTCTGCCAGGCGCCACGGATGCAGGAGGGGCAGCAGAACAGGCTCCCCCCCCCCTACCTGTCACAACTGTCACACCGGACCCCTCCGAGGGGGCCACACGGGGGGACTCCGCCACTTTTACAGCGGACGACCGACCCCCCTCCCCCCCCACAGGGTCCGGGACAGCAGCCCCAACACTAATCATCTCAATACTTTTAGCACTTTGACCCAGGGGACCCACCTCTGCGGTGGTCATCACTATTTCATTATCCCCCCCCACACATACAGCTGGACCAGTGGGGACAATGGGGACAGTAGGAACCGCAGGTGTGATTTGCAACACAGCCTCAGCCTCCACAGCTTTTGCGGCTGTATCCTCGGCCTCATTGGCTGGCAGGTGTATTTGTGCCTCTGTTACAAACCTCCTCACACCCCCTGTATCAGGGGAGGATAGAGGGGATGCGGCAGAGTCCACCGCCCTAAAAACTTTATATACCTTGGCCAGTTTTTCTTCAGCCTTTTTGGCTGGTTTCATTACATTCCCTTTTCCTTTATTTTCCTGTCTGTTATGTCTTGCTGCAGGACTTTCCCCTCCTGCCGCTTGCAGCCGACTTGTGGCACCGCTGCTCCCAGCCACACACACTCCTGCCATCGGGATCCCGCTAGGGGACCCGGTATCAACTGCAACAGGGGGGGCGATAGCATCCCCCCCATACCGCCGCACTTCCACTGCACACTCATCCAGCGCCACCGTGGACGCGGCGACAGGCGGGGACACCAGACGCTCGGCCACGCCCCCCTCCTTCTCTGCCGAAACCTTCCTGTCTAGCTCTTCCCTCTCTTCGCCGCCCTCGCTACCGCAAGCGGGGACGGCCTCCGACGCCATCTTAGCTTTTTCCCTCTCCCCACTCCCGCACTCCGGTACCACTACAGAGACCAAGCTAGGGGGGGTTAAAAGGGCCAACAAGTGCTAAGCATCTCTGGGAACTCCTTCAAGACTGTTGGAAGACCATTTCAGGGGACTACCTCTTGAAACTCATTAAGAGAATGCCAAGAGTGTGCAAAGCAGTAATCAAAGCAAAAGGTGGCTACTTTGAAGAACCTAGAACAGTGATGGCTAACCTTGGCACTCCAGCTGTGGTGAAACTACGACTCCCAGCATGCTCCATTTATTTCTATAGAGTTCTGAGAGCAGCCAAGCAAGGGGGGTATCTTGGGAGTTGTAGTTTTATCACAGCTGGAGTGCCAAGGTTAGCCATCACTGACCTAGAATATGACATATTTTCAGTTGTTTCCCACTTGTTTGTTATGTATATAATTCCACATGTGTTAATTCATAGTTTTGATGCCTTCAATGTGAATCTACAATTTTCATAGTCATGAAAATAAAGAAAACTCTTGAATGAGAAGGTGTGTCCAAACTTTTGGTCTGTACTGTACATAACAAACAAGTGTGAAACAACTGAAAATATGTCATATTCTAGGGTCTTCAAAGTAGCCACCTTTTGCTTTGATTACTGCTTTGCACACTCTTGGCATTCTCTTGATGAGCTTCAAGAGGTAGTCCCCTGAAATGGTTTTCACTTCACAGGTGTGCCCTGTCAGGTTTAATAAGTGGGATTTCTTGCCTTATAAATGGGGTTGGGACCATCAGTTGCATTGAGGAAAAGTCAGGTGGATACACAGCTGATAGTCCTACTGAATAGACTGTTAGAATTTGTATTATGGCAAGAAAAAAGCAGCTAAGTAAAGAAAAACGAGTGGCCATCATTACTTTAAGAAATGAAGGTCAGTCAGTCAGCCGAAAAATTGGGAAAACTTTGAAAGTAAGGGCTATTTGACCATGAAGGAGAGTGATGGGGTGCTGCGCCAGATGACCTGGCCTCCACAGTCACCGGACCTGAACCCAATCGAGATGGTTTGGGGTGAGCTGGACCGCAGAGTGAAGGCAAAAGGGCCAACAAGTGCTAAGCATCTCTGGGAACTCCTTCAAGACTCTTGGAAGACCATTTCAGGGGACTACCTCTTGAAGCTCATCAAGAGAATGCCAAGAGTGTGCAAAGCAGTAATCAAAGCAAAAGGTGGCTACTTTGAAGAACCTAGAATATGACATATTTTCAGTTGTTTCACACTTGTTTGTTATGTATATAATTCCACATGTGTTAATTACATGATTTTCCTATTTTATGACGTATAGTCATGATTTTATTAAAGACACGGAGGCGAGTATTGCTATCTCTTTCTTTACTAAATCTTATAGCAGCAAAGAAAAAACATCAATCAAACAGGTAACCATGGCAACCAACTCCTCCCCACTGTGCCAGTATAATAGTCTCTGACTCTGCTAAATCCTCCTCTTTCTTTGATAACGACCGATGTCCAGAACTCTTAGAACCAAACTCTCCAAACACGGAAACCGAAATTCAAGGACCAGCTGAACGACTCTTCAACGGAAGACAAAAACCGGAAACTCCAATACCATTCGTATCCAGAAGACAGTGTATTCAGCCTAAGAAATAAATAAAGAAGACAAAGGTAGAAAACGTCCAAAATTCTCATCAAGAGAGGCATCAGTGCACGAAAATGAACATATAGCATAAGTGGATGAGAAAAAATCACAGCACAAAACAATAAATAATGCATAACAGAGCAACTCTCAGGGAGGGCATATAAATGGGAGGGGCAATACTCGCCTCCGTGTCTTTAATAAAATCATGACTTTACGTCATAAAATAGGAAAATCATGTAATTTTATTACACGACACGGAGGCTCCTATTGCGAGTTCAAAGCTGACCTATAACTGAGGAAAAAACGTGAATAGAAGGCCTGAAATAGAACTCACGGAATGTAGATACACGGGACCAATCCGCCATCCTCATAATATCCTCTAAACGCGCTCCAGACACCACCATAGATGTTGCAGAAGCTCCCCTAGTGGAATGAGCCGTGAAAATCGCAGTATCCACACCTGCTAAAGACATAACCCATTTCACCCAACGGGCCAAGGTGACCGTGGAGACCGGACGGAAAGGACGCCTATAGGATAGAAAAAGTTCCGGAGAAGAAGAGGATCGATGCGCAGCCATACGAGCCTCATACTCCTGGAGACACAACACCGGACAAAGAGCCGGGGAATTCGGGAAACTGGGGTAAGATACCGACCTAATACTGGTTTTGGTGCGACGTGAGATGTTGAACGTGACTCCCTCCGGAGTAAATGAACGAGCGTCATGATCCAAAGCGCGAACGTCTGATACCCTTTTGCAAGATATCAAGCAGAATAACGACACCAGCTTGGCTGCAAGATGACGAAGAGAAAGGTCCGTATTAGACGGCCATGAAGAGAACAGTGTAAGCACCAAAGAGACGTCCCAAGTAGAAGTGAACCGAGGTCTAGGAGGTCGGGATAGGCGGGAACCCTTGAGAAGTCTGCAAACAAGAGGGTGTTGACCTGCAGGGCACCCGTTAAACCCTAGATGAAAAGCGGAAATGGCCGAGCGGTATAAATTGATGGTACGGTAAGCCTTACCGTCCTGAAAAAGAGAAGCGAGAAACTGAAGAACTTCGGTCACAGGACATGATAAGGGATCCTGGTGCCTAGCCAGGCACCAATCAGTCCAAGACCTCCAGGCTGATCGATAAGCTCGTCTGGTTCCTGGTGCCCACGCTTCATCCAAAAGAAGTCGAGCTGTTTCCGAAATTCCAGCGATGTCCCAGGGTTCCCCGAAATTCTGCATGCCAGGAGATGAAGAGAGCCGTCGAGGGTGAGGGGATGATCCAAACCCCCTGGATTCAACAAGAGGCCTGGAAAAACCGGAAGAAGTAGAGGGCATTGAACCAGGCATTCCATCAGCTGAGGAAACCAAGATTGCGCGGGCCAGAACGGGACTATGAGCACCAGGTCCGCTTGCTGGCGGCGGATTTGAGACAATACTCGAGACACCATCACAAACGGGGGAAAAGCGTACGCAAGGTGACCGGTCCAATCCTGGAGGAACGCATCTACTGCTTCCGCGTCCGGATCTGGACGCCAGCTGTAAAAGCGTGGAAGTTGGGCGTTCAAACGGGACGCAAAGAGGTCTAAAGAGAACGGACCCCAACGGGAAGATATGGATGAGAACACCGTGCAATCTAACTTCCAGTCTCCCGAGTCTGAGAGGAAACGCGAGCTCCAGTCCGCGTGAGTATTGTGGAGTCCCGGCAAATACTCCGCCGCAACTGTGATTTCTCTGTCCAGGCAGAATGTCCAAAAATCCCGAGCCAACCTGGATAGAGTCGCAGAATGCGTGCCTCCCATGGCATTGACATACCGAACTGCGGAAATGTTGTCCATCCGCAGTCTGATGCAAATTTTGGACAAACCGCTCGCAAAACTGCGGACGGCAAAGGAACCCGCCAGAAGCTCTAAGGCGTTGATGTGGAACCTGGATTCTTCTGGAGACCAAGGTCCTCCTGTCATCACACCCTCGCAGTATGCACCCCAGCCTAGAAGGCTGGCATCCGAGTCCACCGTGAAGTCCGGATGGGGACCAATTATGGCCCTCCCATTCCAGGTATCCAAGTTGTGGATCCACCACATCAGTTCTTCTCTGGTGTCCTCGTCCAATGTAACCACATCCTCGTAAGATGCACCTGCATGGAGGTGAGCGATCTTGAGACGCTGCATGCCGCGGTAGTGTAAGGGAGCCGGAAACACAGCTTGAATGGACGAGGAGAGGAGACCTATGACTCTGGCCAGATGACGTAAGGGAACCTGATGGAGAGACAGAGTATGGAGAAGTTCCTTGCGGATGGAACGAACCTTGGCAGACGGAAGGCTGAGAAACATAGTGGAAGAATCGATGGTGAATCCCAAAAATTCTATGGACTGGGCCGGGGTAAGAGACGACTTCTCCAAATTCAGGAGGAATCCCAGCCGGGATAGTAGGTCCATAGACCACTGAAGATGGGTTAGAAGAACAGAAGGATTCTGAGCTAATATCAGGATATCGTCCAGATAAATAATCAGACGAATTCCTTGACTGCGAAGAAAAGAAATTACCGGACGAAGAAGCTTGGTGAAACACCAAGGGGCGGAAGAGAGACCGAAGGGCAGACAGGTGAACCTCCAAATTTCCGAGTCCCAGAGAAAACGAAGAAGATCCCTGGATGGTTCGGCTACCGGAACCGTCAGGTAGGCGTCCTTCAAGTCCAATTTGACCATCCAATCTCCCAGAAGGAGTAAATCCCTGAGGAGGTGGATACCCTCCATCTTGAAGTGTCGATATTTTACAAAAGCGTTTAATGACCTGAGATTGATCACAGGTCTCATCTGGCCTCCTTTTTTGGCCACCAAGAAAACGCTGCTGATAACCCCTTCTTTGGAAGGGAGGGCCCGCTCTATGGCGCCCTTCTGACACAGGGCTGACAGTTCCTGATGTAACAGCAGTTGAGATGAAGCTGGGAGAACCGTAGGATACGGGGACGGAATCTGGATATGGGGGTGAACCAACTCTATGTGAAACCCCTGAACAGTAGATAGTACCCAAGGATCCGCCGTGATGGATTTCCAAACATGGGAAAAAAGACGGAGCCTGCCCCCTACACAAGGAGTCAAAGAAAACGGTGACATCGGACTTACCGAAAGGACGTCTGGAAGAAGAACCTCTGACTCCACGTGAACGCCAAGACGAACCTCGGGAGGGGAAGAAGGCAGGCGGTTGACGGAATTCCTGGTTGGATGGGCGGTAAGAAAAGGAGCCTCTACCGGACCCGCGGGTCTGGTATGAAGAACGGCCGGACAGGCGGCCCCTAGAGCTGCCGGCCCTGTTAGAGACCCGTCCTTGGAACACTCTCTTCATGGATGTTTGAGCCTTATCAAGGGCCGTAAAGGTTCCTACAAAGCGGGAGAGGTCCTTAATAAAGGTATCCCCAAAGAGTAAGCCCTGAGCTTCCTTTCCTGTTTCAGTAAGGGCTAAATTGGATAGCTTAGGCTCTATTTTAAATAGGATAGCCTTACGACGCTCAATTGATAGCGAAGTATTAACGTTGCCCGTGAGGCACACGGCACGTTGTATCCATCCCCGGAGTTCTTCCGGGTCTACCAGGGTGTTCTGGGTTCTGGCTGATTCAGCCAATTCAAAAATTTTTGTCAATGGGCCCAAAAGGTCCAACAACTTGTCCTGACAGGACTTCAGGGCTGACTCAAGCCCCTTCCTGGGGTTCCAGCCTGACTTAGCTAAGAATTGACACATTTTTGGGTCAACCACGGGTGTCTCGCAGACTTTGTTAGGTACAATAGGTCTGGGACATTCGGCCTTTAGTTTATTTCGCGCCTCTTTAGACAGAGGTTGGCGTATACGGGCCTCCAAGTATTTGGCAATATGAGAAGACGGTAGCCATTCCGCCGACCTCGGATGGTGGAGAGCATCCGGGTCAAAAAGGGGTTCCCCAGTAGGATCCAAGATAGTAGAGGCATCCAAAGGAACCTCAATGGGAGCTGTCGATCCTGAGGACGGGCCTGGCAGGTCCAAATCCAAAGGATCCTCCTCCTCAATATCCACTAAGTCCAAAGACTGATACTGAGCCTCCTCATCAGAATCTGGTTCAGAACCCGATTCTTTATCCTGTTGCGCTCTGGCGCATTTCCACTGCCTCGCCTTTTCTGCCTGGCGGGCGTAGGCTCTCTTGCGCGATCGATGCGCGCCATCAAGGGTGGCAATGTTTCCACCAGTCATAGTGTTTCTGGAGGCAGGTAGTGGTTTATTAAGTGGTGAGGGCCCTAAAGGCGCCGAGGAGGAAGGGCCGGCCATAAGGGCCTCAGTAATAGAACTGGAAATGGCCGTAGACATAGACCCCATGGCGGCCTGTATAGCAGCAGTCACAGAGCGCTGTAAGGCTAAGGACTGTGCCTCAGGAGTAATAACATCTGCATCCTGTGAGTGAGGAACAGAATCCATGCCCTCATGGACAGGGCTAGAACCATGAAATGGTGCCCTGGACATGATAGGAAATGAGTAGCGGTGGCTAATTAGTAACTAAATCAACCAGTGCCAACTAACAAGTGCCAATAAGGTAGGCTAATAGTATTATTATTATGGCCGAGGGCTCAGAAAAGGCCTCTTATAACGAACAGTAACGAAAAACCTGGGACGGAGCTGAATGAAGCCAACTCCCGGCGTCACTGACGGAGATGAAGGCGGAAGTCTCGCGCTATCCCGCGAGAACACAGCGGAGAGCGCGAAACCAGCCGTAGAAGGAGAGGAGATGGCGGCCGAGATATCGCGAGATCTCGGCCGCGACAAGAAGCGCACGGAGAATCGGCACTCAGGAGATAACAACGCCGCAAGTGGGATAATCAGAAGGAGAACCGAGCGGAGGTGCAAGGTAGACAAACGGAGGGGGTAACAGTGATAAACAAGGGGGAAAAAACCTGAAAGGCAAAATAATAACCAAGGGAAGGAAATCAATAGGGGAAAAGATATTAACGCCCAGAGGGCACAATCCTAAAGCAAACTAAAGGAAATACCTCATACAATACAGATAAAATTCATATCTATATATCCCCTAAAACATAAATACATATAGCATCCACCCACAGATACATAGGAGAGTACTTATCTGTGAGGGAGCAGCAAAGAAAGAGGAGGATTTAGCAGAGTCAGAGACTATTATACTGGCACAGTGGGGAGGAGTTGGTTGCCATGGTTACCTGTTTGATTGATGTTTTTTCTTTGCTGCTATAAGATTTAGTAAAGAAAGAGATAGCAATAGGAGCCTCCGTGTCGTGTAATAAAATTCATAGTTTTGATGCCTTCATAGTCATGAAAATAAAGAAAACTCTTTGAATGAGAAGGTGTGTCCAAACTTTTGGTCTGTACTGTATATACACTCACCTAAAGAATTATTAGGAACACCATACTAATACGGTGTTGGACCCCCTTTTGCCTTCAGAACTGCCTTAATTCTACGTGGCATTGATTCAACAAGGTGCTGATAGCATTCTTTAGAAATGTTGGCCCATATTGATAGGATAGCATCTTGCAGTTGATGGAGATTTGAGAGATGCACATCCAGGGCACGAAGCTCCCGTTCCACCACATCCCAAAGATGCTCTATTGGGTTAAGATCTGGTGACTGTGGGGGCCATTTTAGTACAGTGAACTCATTGTCATGTTCAAGAAACCAATTTGAAATGATTCGAGCTTTGTGACATGGTGCATTATCCTGCTGGAAGTAGCCATCAGAGGATGGATACATGTTCTCATTCTGTTTACGCCAAATTCGGACTCTACCATTTGAATGTCTCAACAGAAATCGAGACTCATCAGACCAGGCAACATTTTTCCAGTCTTCAACAGTCCAATTTTGGTGAGCTTGTGCAAATTGTAGCCTCTTTTTCCTATTTGTAGTGGAGATGAGTGGTACCCGGTGGGGTCTTCTGCTGTTGTAGCCCATCTGCCTCAAGGTTGTGCGTGTTGTGGCTTCACAAATGCTTTGCTGCATACCTCGGTTGTAACGAGTGGTTATTTCAGTCAACGTTGCTCTTCTATCAGCTTGAATCAGTCGGCCCATTCTCCTCTGACCTCTAGCATCCACAATGCATTTTTGCCCACAGGACTGCCGCATACTGGATGTTTTTCCCTTTTCACACCATTCTTTGTAAACCCTAGAAATTGTTGTGCGTGAAAATCACAGTAACTGAGCAGATTGTGAAATACTCAGACCGGCCCGTCTGGCACCAACAACCATGCCACACTCAAAATTGCTTAAATCACCTTTCTTTCCCATTCTGACATTCAGTTTGGAGTTCAGGAAATTGTCTTGACCAGGACCACCCCCCTAAATCCATTGAAGCAACTGCCATGTGATTGGTTGACTAGATAATTGCATTAATGAGAAATAGAACAGGTGTTCCTAATAATTCTTTAGGTGAGTGTATATATATATATATATATATATATATATATATATATAAAATTCTAATATTTAGAGAGGGCTCACCTACTGCTCAAGAGTGGTATGGGTGCACCTGCAAGGAGGATTCACCCAATCCTCTGAAATAATTTAAGGGTAAAATTCAAGGTAGTAGGGCACACCACCACTTGATGCCACAC
Source organism: Bufo bufo (assembly GCF_905171765.1). Lineage (NCBI taxonomy): Eukaryota > Metazoa > Chordata > Amphibia > Anura > Bufonidae > Bufo > Bufo bufo. The sequence continues at coordinate 540,474,948 of NC_053390.1, read as the reverse complement.
GGAGAATTGATATAAAATATTTATTAAGTCAATATAGATGTATAGTGAAACATATAATGTTAAAATTTACTAAAACATAAATATATAGAATTCCTAAAACACAATCAATAATATAATATCATCTGGGTTATAAACGAAATTCTATATGCAACAGTCTCTCCTAAGGGTTAATTGAAATAGTATCCCAGGAGGGGATAATATATATGGAAGACTCAGTCCGATGGTCGGATGTAGTATATGGAAATAGTCAGTTATATATATTTGTGGTTTAATTGCCACTTCTCCTGAATCGCAGTAATACCGCACACAAGTCGCTGCCTAGTTGTAGAAATGAACCGGAATAGTTTTTACTCACTGTTTTTGGGTGATGCCGGTTTTTGTTGTATCACTCGTGGCGTCCCACGTGTGATAAAGATCTTTAATAGGTTGCGGTATGATGCGGTGTTTGATTTACTGCAGGAAGGTCTTTTGTAGATTGCGGTATGCTGTAATTGCGGGAATAATGGAAAACTTTCAGGATCCTCTGTGATTACATGTAGCTGTGCTGTCTTGGAGATCGCCTGGAAACAAATACCTTCTGCGCTGTTTGCTTGTAATACGCACGGTTGGTTTTCACCAGGAAAATAGATCTCAATGGAAAAAGACAGGTATCCAGCTTTTCTTTGTAACGAAACACAGATTCACCGATTTCTTTCTTGAAGCACTTATTCTCCTCCGGTTGTGGACTCTTGTCTCATGGGATTAATTACCATACGACTCCTTCTTCAGTGGCTGAGAATATATATATTCTGGCTGTTGGAAATAAAGAAGATTCACTTTGTATTACCAATCTTTTGAACTGCTGGATTATTCTTTTTTTATTCTTATTTGAAAATAAGCATACCACACAAATGTTGTTTTATTGCCAGTTAAAGAAGCACACCCACAATTTTTATTCTCTGCCCTGTTAGAAAGGTATATGATGTAAACAGTGCTGAAGGAAATCTTATCAGTGACTGTATTTGTTAGTTATAACCTCTCTTCTGATCCTGAGCTGTGTCATGTGACTAAGGCTACTTTCACACTCGCGTTTGGTGCGGATCCGTCATGGAACTGCACAAACGCATCCGTCCAGATAATACAACCGCATGCATCCGTTCAGAACGGATCCGTTTGTATTATCTTTAACATAGCCAAAATGGATCCGTCTTGAACACCATTGAAAATTAATGGGGGACAGATCCGTTTTCTATTGTGCCATATTGTGTCAGTGAAAACGGATCTGTCCCCATTGACTTACATTTTGTGTCAGGACGGATCCGTTTGGCTCAGTTTCGTCAGACGGACACCAAAACGCTGCAAGCAGCGTTTTGGTGTCCGCCTCCAAAGCGGAATGGCGGCGGAATGGAGCCAAACTGAGCCAAACTGATGTATTCTGAGCTGATCCTTATCCATTCAAAATGCATTAATTGCAAATCTGATCCGTTTTGGACCGCTTGTGAGAGCCCTAAACTGATCTCACAAACGGAAACAAAAACGCCAGTGTGAAAGTAGCCTAACACTCTGATCTCCAACTGACACAGGACAGGAAGTCAGTTAATTCTCTATTAATTCCTATGAGCCTGACATTGAGGCTCCCATAGGAATACATAGAGAAACTGTCTTCCTGTCCACACATAAGATGATGTGTTATTTGGGTAGTCAGAGAGCTGGTCAAATGATACAGCTGAGAATCAGAAGGGAGGTTATAACTCACAAATACAGTCACTAGTAAGAAGGTTACATTCACTACAGTTTACATCACATACCTTTATAACAGGTCAGAGAATAACATTTTTTGTGAGAGTGCTTTTTTAATGGTAGATGTGTATACATACAGTTGCTTACTTCTAGCTATACATTTGATGGTTCCACCAAACAATGTATGTGGTATAAACATAGCCAAAGTTGTACTGTAATTTATTGCTAGAAATAAGATCAGTATGAACAAATATGACAATAACCTATAACTAAAATGCAAATGACTGGGCTGTACATAGAAATTACTAGTTCTGTATTGCTTATTCAACAGTACTGGAATGACTTCTATTTGACATGGGACCAAGCAGAGTATCCTGGAGTGCAAACTCTTCGTTTTCCTTCTGATCAAATCTGGGTTCCTGATATTCTGTTATACAACAGGTAAATTATCTTTTGGCATGGTAGTTTTCTCCTATAATGAAGCATATCTGTGTTTAAGGCATTTTCTCATGAACAAAACCCCTGTCTATATGCTACATTAGGGTAAATGGCTGTCATGAAGAAGATTCCCCTCTATGAGCCAGAACAACCACATGCTCTATAACAGCCATATGAATGGTCACCATGTATTAAGACATTTAGAATGCAGGGGGCATTGCAGCAAGTTAGAGCTTGTGCAATGCAGTCAAAGAATCAAACAATCTTTGGGAGGAAGTTTTGTTTGTTCTTTAAGGTAAAATTCACAATTTAAAGGGGTTCTGCAGTTTGTTTAAACTGATGATCTATCCTCTGGATAGATCATCAGCATCTGACCGGTGAGTGTCCGACACCCGGGACCCCTGCCGATCAGCTGTTTGAGAAGGCAGCAGCGGCCTTATTACTGTTTACCGCTGACCCAGTGACGTCACGACTAGTATCAACTGGTCTGGGCGCAGCTAAGCTCTGTTCACTTGAATGGAGCTTAGCCCCACCCAGGCCAGTTGATACTAGTCGTGACGTCACTGGGCCAGCAGTAAACAGTGAGAAAGCCGCGGCGCTGCTGGAGCGCTGCTGCCTTCTCAAAAAGCTGATCAGCAGGGGTCTCGGGTGTCGGACCCCCGCCGGTCAGATGCTGATGATCTATCCAGAAGATAGATCATCAGTTTAAACAAACTGCAGAACCCCTTTAAATGTCTGCATTCCTGTATATGCAACAGTTTTTTCTTATTTTTGGAATTACATTTAATATGATACTGGTATGTCCTGGTAGATGTCATTTGTTATTGACAAACATATAAGATCTGCATGAATGTGGTAATAAGCACATCAAATATGGTAAGTTAACAATTATCATTCTAGCCTCTGTGAAGTAAATTTAGTGACTGAAGTACATTTTAACCCCTTAGTGACATAACTAATTTTAGCCTTAACATAGTTCTCCTCTGTGTTCCAGCCAGGGATCAAGTCCTGGGGAAAAAAAGTGTGGGAACTCACCCAAGATCCACTGTTCAGGCATAATTCGTCTCTTTCATATTATAAGCTCCCCTTATATATAATTTACTTACAGTTCTGAAGACTCAGGGGTGCTGGCAGGCTTGGCCTCAGGGGTGCTGGCAGGCTTGGCATCAGGGGTGCTGGCTGGCTTGGCCGGGCAGAAGGAGTGTGGGAGACTGTGAGGCCTTTTTTTTCCAAGCTGTTCTGCAAAAAAAAGTTTTTTTTATTACACCTCAGGTCAGACCACTAATCAGACCCCCAATGTTAATCAGACCTCAGCTAACAGCCCCAATAAGATCCCCAATGTTAATAAGACCCCAATAAGACCTCAGATCACACCTCAGCTCAGACCCCAATATGAATGACCCCCAATCAGACCTCAGATAAGAGCCCCATGCCTCATAGCAGCATCCAGTATCCTCATAGCAGCCCCAGTAGCCTCATAGCAGTCCCCAGTAGCCTCATAGCAGCCCCCAGTATCCTCATAGCAGCCCCAGTAGCCTCATAGCAGCCCTCAGTAGCCTTATAGCAGCCCCCAGTAGCCTAATCATCAGCCCCCAGTAGCCTCATCATCAGCCCCCAGTAGCCTCATCATCAGCCCCCAGTAGCCTCATCATCAGCCCCCCAGTAGCCTCTCCATCAGCCCCCAGTAGCCTCTCCATCATCCCCCAGTAGCCTCTCCATCATCCCCCAGTAGCCTCTCCATCAGCCCCCAGTAGCCTCTCCATCATCCCCCAGTAGCCTCTCCATCAGCCCCCAGTAGCCTCTCCATCAGCCCCCAGTAGCCTCTCCATCAGCCCCCAGTAGCCTCTCCATCAGCCCCCAGTAGCCTCTCCATCAGCCCCCAGTGCCTCTCCATCAGCCCCCAGTCAGTGCCTCTCCATCAGCCTCATAAAATATAAAATAAAAAAACCACTTACCCTCTCCTGCTCCTGGACACCGCCGCTCCTCTCCTCCTATGCGATCTGCATCCTGCTGTCGGCTGTGCTGTGAAGGCTGCGCACAGCGTGAGATCACAGAGCGCCTCAGCCCAAATGCCTGTGCGCAGCACTGCACAGCCGACAGCCAAGGACCAGGAAGCGGTGAGTACAAAGCCTTCACCGCTTCCTGATCCTTTTGCCCAGCGTTAAAGACGGCCCTGAAAGGGAACGGCGTTCCTGCTATGAAAAAAGTGCAGGAACGCCGTTCCTGCAGGACTCGAGCCCTGGTTCCAGCAGTCATAAAAAAAAAAAAAATCTTCAGTGTAGCTGTATGAGACCTTACATTTTATAGGACAATTTGTAGTTTTTTTCAGGAACCATTTTGGGGTATAGCGTATAAAATAACTGTTATTATTTTATTTTTAGGATGAGATTTTATTTTTATTTATTTTATTAATTTTATTTATTAAGATTTTATTTTTATTTAATTTTACAATAAGATAAAAAATAGCAATTTTAACATTATTTTGTGGGATTTATTTTTACAGCGTTCAATGTGTGGTTTAAATAACATAACTTTATTCTGTGGGTCACAATTATGATGATGCCAACTTTATATCTTTTTTTTTATTTATTTTTCATTTTTCTGTAAATGAAGAGCCAGCCAAACTTTTTTTGTAAAAACCTCAAGTTTCTACAGTTTGCTGCAATAACTGCATTAACATAGCAGTTTCATTCCATGCATTGTATTATGTAAATCTGCCATACAGTTTTAGTGAACGTGTTATATTCTAATGACTACAATAATATAGCAGTTTCATTTCATGTATTGTGTCAACATACAGTGCGGTTTTAGTGAACGCGCTGTACTATAATAACGACATTAATGTAGCAGTTTTATTCCAAGCTTGTATGCCTCAATATATCGTGCAGTTTTAGTGAATGCATTGTGCTGCAAAAACTGCATTATTATAACTTTCATTCCATGCATTGTACTACCATTGTAAATTGTCAATACCAGAGTGCAGTGTTTTTAGAAAAGGAAGGACATTTAATTGTGCCTTTGTCTTTAAATTACAAAAAAGAAACACTTATCATTTTGCTAGTAGAATTTAATAATCTCTGTACCAAACCTGTAACTTTTCATTTATAGGCCATAATATGTCTAATGAATAGAAGGGTTGATGCCTCATCATCCGAGAGTTAGAATGTGGATTCAAACAGCAGCATTATCTGTCCATTAGGTAGTAATAATAGTAATGTTAGCAGCAGGCCACAGTTCTCCTTCACTTCCAACAGGCTCCAAAGCATTATTGAAGACAAAAACGATGACATTGTGGACTGTGTGGCTCCTTACAGTCACAGCAGGATGGTGTAGTTGTCACCATTGCGTACACCATATCTTGGTGCCAGAGGTTACAGCATTTCTCCTGCTTCTCCTCCATGTATCATCTCTGTCTTCACTGTCCGCTACTTGTGGGGCACTTTTTTCCCCCCTAAGATGAGGCAACAAAACCCCATGTGCTATGGAAGATACTTGTGTGAGAAGCATCAGCTTCAGCGTTTGGACTGCCATGAGGAGGTGGTTCAGGTGGAGGCGTTGGACCCCATGCATAGCTGTGTTGTTGGTGGAAGTAGTAGTGGCACTTGTAGCCACAGTGGTGGTGGTTGGGGCAGTGGAACCACAGTGGCACTTGGGGCAAATGCACTGCAGGAAATCTGGAGGGGGGCCAAGAAGCCCACAATGACATATCACAATCTGAAAAAAGTGGCAGGGAGGATGAAGACTATGATTATTGTGTGTTGGACAGGACCTGGGAGCTGGATCAGGGTGATGCGGAGGAGGTGAAATCAGAGGAAGGTGGTGACTATGGCAGCAATATAGAGAGAAAGCAACGTATGGTCCAAACATCCCAAAAACTGACCGGGTTAGATATGCTTCCATTGTGCTCACCTATAGAACTGGTGATGATGCTGATACTGTGGGAACAGGTGCAAAATGTGCCAGACCTAGGCCAAGCACAGCTGCCCCAAGCTCTGTGCAGGTATCTACAGTATGGTGTATTTTCTCCACAAGGCCAGCACATAAAACCACTGCCATGTGCAAGATCTACAGGATGAAAATAAGCCATGGGTGTTTAAACACAAACACAGGTACTAGGACTCTATTGCAGCACATGAAGCAGAGTTACCAGATCCTGTGCAAAAAATAGAACTGGCCAGTATTCCGAATCGGTACAAGTATGTCCTCCTTCTTCCAGTCTTCTTTGTGCAAAGTAGGCCACTTTCCCAAGCAGTGCAGTGTCCTTGTCATCAGCAGCTTTTTCTCCTGCTCAAACTCCTCCTCCTTCTTGCCCTCCATTTCATCGTGAGACATGCAGAAAGGAATGTGTGGCCATGAGAAATCTATTCGCAACCAGCAATTGGCTTGTGTACAAGCTGAACACTCTCCTAGCCAAGTTTTTGGTGGTGTAGTTCCAGCCATACCACTTAGTTGTGGTAATTGTGGTACAGTTCCGAACCTTCCCAAAAATTAAATACAGCAGGTATTGCTAGCTCTGTACAGCTGACAGACTTAAAAACTCTTATTTTGCTAAATAGAAGTTCAGGGGAAGATCATTAGAAGTGTAGGGAAAGGATAGGGAGGAATTATTCCACACTATAAAAGCAGAACAGGGTCCAATAGGGGAATCTACAGCCTGGGAAATAGGAACAATCCTATTACACCTTGCTGCACTGACTGGGGATTCAAATTGCCATTATACTGCTGCTTTCAGGTTTGCAATAGATGATACCTTTGTAATTACAGCAAACCTTTCTTGTTATTGGGGTGCAAGTTTGTGTGATACAGCCATTAACAGGGTGTATTACTAGGAAATATTTCTATGTCTTATTAGCCCTTGTGCGGTGCAGTTATATGTTCTAAAGCATTTTTTGGGGTGTATTAGTGGGGAAAAAAGGGCTTATTAGCCGTTATGTGGTGAAGTGATAAAAGTACAGCCTTTTTTGGCATATATTAGTGGGGGGAAAAAAAGTATTACCATATTTTTCACACTACAAGGCTCACCGGCGCATAAGACGCACCAAGGTTTTAAAGGAGGACAATTAGAAAAAAATATTTTCCATTACACCTTAGGTCAGAACAGCAGTCAGACCCCCAATGTTAATCAGACCTCAGCTGACAGCCCCAATCAGACCCCCAATGTTAATAAGACCCTCAATCAGACCTCATATCAGCTCCCACAGCCTCATATATCAGCCCCCCAGCCTCATATATCAGCCTCCCAGCCTCATATATCAGCCCCCAGCCATCAGCGCAAATAAAATAAATAAACCACTTACCTCTCCTGGATGCCGCCGCTCCTCACCACCAATGCTCTCTCTCTTCTTCCTGTTCCTCAGCTGTTGGGTGTGAAGGCTGCGCATAGACGCAGGGGCATTTCCCCCCCAAAAAAATATGGTATTTGCTGTTCAGCTGTGCAGTTATATGTTCTAAAGCCTTTTTGTGGTGTATTAGTGCAAAAAAAGGGCTTATTAGCATTTGTGTGGTGAAGTGAGAGAATTACAGCCTTTTTTGGCGTTTACTAGTGGAAAAAAGTGCTATTTGCCGTTCAGCGGTGCAATTATATGTTCTAAAGCCTTTTTGGATTGTATTAGTTAAAAAAAGGGCGCTTATTAGCCGTTGTGTGGTGAAGTGAGAAAATTACAGCCTTTTTGGGGTGTATTAATTTCCTATTTATTTATTTGATCTAACAGTATGTCAGACAGAGAAGTGACAGGCCCTGCACAGGGGTGGGGCAGAGGCCTAAATGTTTTTGGCGCAGGCACAGGTTGCAGCAGATTAAGGGGGCGTGGCAGCAGAGGTCACTTAGAGAGGCCTGAGCTCCCGGTATCATCTAGCGGTCGTGTCTTGAGCAGCAACCCAGCAGTTCTTGAATGGTTGACTCGGTGATCCACTTCGTCCCAAGTGACATTAGACACCCCCACCCAGAGGTCGTGAGTTCGTCAGACACAACCCTTAGTTTGCATGGCCCGGGAGCAGACCCTGTGCCCTCACCTGCCCTCAACTTGCCTCTGTCCTTTTCTGTTCCCTCAGCCAGAGAAGGATTATATGCTGTGGGTTCAGCTCCACTATACAGCAAGGACGAGCTACTAGAGGACAGTCAGCAGCTACTGCCCAGCCAAGATCTAGAGGAGACATCCGCTTCCTCCGGTAGGCGGGCAAGTAGTGATGAGGAGAGTGGCGTGGGAGCTGGTGTTGCGAGCGGTCAAGCTCCTGGCTCAGAGACCGTTGAAGAGGACATTAGTGCCGTGCAGACAGTACTCGATCATGATGTAGCCAATCACAATTGGGAGCCTGGTGACGAAGGGGCTTCATCATCATTGGGAGAAGAGAGTGGCAGCTTGCGTGTGAGGCAGCGGCGGAGCCTGTAAGTCGGTAGTGTGGCTGGGAGTCAGCAGGGTGGCAGCAGTGGGAGGTCGGGAGCCAATCGTGCCCAGGGTAGACCACACGCTTTGTAGGAGCCTACCTGCCTGGAAAGTAGTTTTTGCAGGGGTTCATGGAGGCAGCGGTGGTAGCAGTCAGTCAGTTCATAGTGTTGGGGGTAAAATCACCTATTCGGTTGGTGTGGCAGTTTTTTGTTAAGCTGCCGGAGGAGGTGAACATGGCCATTTGCCGAATCTGTGGGCAAAAGGTGAAGTGTGGCCAGGGTGCCAATATTGGCACCACGGCCCTGCATCAACATATGCAGCGTCACATTAAAGTAGTCTGGGAGAACCGTGGCTCCAATGTGGTGGTCCAGCCTGCCGCAGCAACCACTGCATCACCTAGTGGCACACACCCGATTTCAGGCAGTCAAGGCTCCACCACCTCAGCCGAAGGGAGCTGTCTGTCCATCCCATCATCTACTGGTCCTGATGCTCCTACTCCTCGCCCTCCTACTCCTCGTCAGTCATTCAGTCAGCAATCGATCACTGAAGCGATTGCCAAGAGACAACAGTATGTGTGAACTCATCCAACGGCGTAGAAATTGAATGTGCTCCTGGCCAAATTCCTGGTGCTGCAGTCCCTCCCTTTCCAAGTGGTAGACTCTGCACCTTTCAGAGAACTGATGGCTTGTGCCAAGCCGAGGTGGAGAGTCCCAAGCCGTCATTTCTTTGTCAAAAAGGCAGTACCAGCCCTGCACAAATATCAAAAACAAAAGGTGAACCAGTCCTTTAGCCTGTCGGTGTATGCCAAAGTGCACGGCAGAACCGACATGTGGAGCTATAACTACGGTCAAGGACAATATATGTCCTTTACAGCCCACTGGGTAAATGTGGTTCCTGCCCAGCCAAACCAGCAACTTGGCCAGGTGACGCCGCTTTCGCCTCCACGTTCTCACGCCGTTGGTCCTGCGACAATGTCCGCCTCTGTCTCCGCATCAACCACCGTGTCCTCAGCCTCCACTGCAGGGACAATTCACAGTGCTCCTCCAGCATACCACATGTGCAGGGCACGGCGGTGTCACGCTGTTCTACACCTCGTTTGCCTGGGCGAACGGAGTCACACAGGAGAGGAACTGCTCCGTGCCCTTCATCAAGAAATCGAATCCTGGCTTTCTCCGTGACAACTCAAAATTGGAACCATGGTGACCGACAAAGGGAAGAACATCAAGGAGGGCCTAGCTATGCGCCCTGCATGGTGCATGTGTTCAATCTGATTTATTAAGCGGTTCCTGAAGTCTTCCACTCATCTGCAAGACATCCTAAAAATGGCCAGGAAACTTTGCATGCACTTCAGCCACTCGTACACCGCCAAGCACACCCTCCTTGAGCTGCAGCAGCAGAATGGCATCCTCCAACATAGGCTGATATGTGACGTTTCTACCTCTTGGAATTCCACCCTCCATATGTTGGACCGACTATACGAACAGAGAGAGGCCATAAACTATTTCTAGATGATCCAAGCAGACAGGAGTACTCCCTGTGTAACTTCAATGTCAGCCAGTGCCAGCTCATGCGTGACACCTGCCGTTTGCTTAGGTCCTTTGAGGATGAACAACGTCATTCCACTGCTTCATATCCTTAAACAGATGCTGGTAAATGTGGCTGGTCAGGGGACTGGAGACGTGGCGCCTACATCTTACGACCACATGAGCCCTGTGGGGGCTGAACTGGAGGAGGAGGAGGACCTTGGAGCACAAGCAATGTGTAGCGAAATGGGTGGTTTTTCTACACGGGTGACAGGAGCGGAAGAGCAGGAGCAGCCAGAGGAGCAAAAGAGAGATGAGGAAGATGAGGCAGATGATCCAGGCACACCGTGGCAGTATGCAGTGGAGATGGAGGTAGGGAGTCCCTCCGAGTCACTTGCGCAAATGGCTCCCTTCATGCTCACTTGCTTGGGTAGTGACAGCCGAATTGTCACCATTCGGCAGAGGGATGACTTCTGGCTCTCCACCTTGTTGGACCCTCGCTACCAGTCCAAAATGGGGGCCTTTTTTACACCCGCTGAGAGAGGACAAACTGAACTACTATAGAGACATCCTATATAGTCAGTTGGCCACTGCCTACCTGCGCCATCGTCCATACTCTTGCAGGTATGACCGGGGGGCCCCTCCATGCCTGCTGGAGCAATATCGGCTCCATCAGCAGCAGCTTGAATCTAGAGTCGATGATGAGCAGATTTCTTCACCCGCCTAGTGAAGAAACTACTAACCAGCAGCAGCAGCTAGACCTGGAGCAGAACCTGAACCAGCAACTGTTGGCATACTTGGACAGCACCCTGCCACCCCACATTGAAGATTTGCTGGACTACTGGGCAGCCAAACTGGATTTGTGGCCGCAACTAGCTGAGTTTGCCCTGGAAAAGCTGTCCTGCCCGGCCAGTAGTGTGGCCTTAGAGCGGATGTTTAGTGTGGCGCGGGCCATAGGTACCCCAAGGAGAACTTGCCTGTCCACCCAAAATGTGGAGAGACTGACCTTTGTCAAGATGAATCAGGCATAGATCAGCCAGGATTTCCACCCACCAATGCCTGATGCATCAGATTAGATCATCCATTCTGCCTCACCCAAACCTTGACAAAAGAGACTGTTTTTTTTCTGGCTACCTGCCTCAGCAAATATTCTGATGCTGCCACCCACCTGATGCCACACATCTGATGCCAAGTGCTCCTTTTTACACCCACCATTGTCAGCAGATACTGTTAGTGCCACCCACCACCCCACTCTGTCACCGGGTCACTCTGTGGTCTCCTGTTGCTGCTGCCAGCTTACCATTCAGGTCTCCTCATGCTGCTGCTACCACCTCCACACTATGTCACCTTGCCACTCTTTGGTCTCCTCATGGTGGCTGCTGCTAACTCAACAGTATGTCACTGAGCCACTCTGTGGCTTCCTCATGCTGCTGCCACCTCAACACTATGTAAATGGTCCACTCTGTGGTCTCCTCATGCTGCTGTTACCTCAATACTATGTCTTTGGGCCAATCTGTGGACTTCTCAAGCTGTTCTCCCACCCTCCCCACTCCATGACTGGGCCACTATTTGCCTTTTCAGCCTGGTTGACATCATCATTTATTTGACCCTTCTTTTGATCTGTCAGAAGGAAGGAAAAATGAGACGCACAACGGATCCTGTCTGTGTAGCAGCTGTAAGGCCTCTATGGTCCCATTAGAATTGGCTTATGATTTGATAGCCAAAAGCAGGAGTGGGTACAAAACACAGAAATAATCAATTAGTGTACTCCCGTATGTTTTCATTCCTAGGCTGACTCAGAGTTCACTTTGACCCAGAGTTCACAATCTTCATATACAATTCAGCCATATATCACTTCGAGCATACTTTGATAGATGAAGAGAGTATTACTCACACTTCTGAAGAACCATTGGTACTTTCATAACTTTATTCTTCAAAATTAAAAATGTTGCATGGCTCGCTGGCCCATATATTCAGAGAACGCCAAGCTGCAGCACATTCAAGCGCGACGTTTTGGGGGTCACGCCCTCTTACTCATACGTGAAGATCAGGTGTAACCAACAACCTTAAATATTCAATGATATAGGCGTGATCTGTTTAAAGTTTCTATTCTAAAAACAATCAATTAGTTACACAGTAACCATATCACAAAAATACTTTAAATTACAAATGTCATTCAACCCCTTTGGTTTTAATGTTTAAATTTTTGTAATCCACCTAGTTTCACGCTGCAATAATTTACGTTTATTATCTTCAGGAGTCATCCCGGGTTTAATGTACTTTAGTATCACCCATTTTATTTCATTCCATTTATGTTTTCTTTACTGACAGTATTGCATAAATGTGGTCTCTTAGTACTTATTTTTTCTTTTTCTTTTTTGCTGTCTGTAAATTCCATATATCTCTTTATGTTTGACTTATGCTCATTGAGTCTTGTTCGTATCTTTCTCTTTCTCTGTCCTATATACCACATGCTACAGGGGCATCTCAAGCCATAAATGACGTTCTTTAGTCATACATGTAGCATAGTGGAACATAGGAATTTCATATCCCTTTCTGGGATGAATAATCGTGTGTCCCTTTAAAATTTGATTACAATGCATGCAGGAAAATGTGCCCTTTTTCTGTGTGGCAAGGAAGAATTGTCGATCTTTCTTTTGTATTTTTAAGTCTCCCTTAGGCTACATGCACACGACCGTATGTGTTTTGCGGTCCACAAATTGTGGATCTGCCCAAAAAAAGGATGACGTTCCGTATGGCATTAGTTTTTTTTTTTTTGTGGATCCATTGTAATAATGCCTATCCTTGTCCGCAAACTAGAAAAAAATAGGACATGCACTATTTTTTTTGCGGGGCAACAGAAAGGACATACTGATGCAGACAGCACACGGTGTGCTGTCCGCGTTTTTTGCAGACCCGTTGAAATGAATGGGTCTGCATCCTATCCGCAAAAAAAACTGAACGGACACGGAAACAAACAACGTTTGTGTGCATGTAGCCTTAAGAAATTTGTTACCTATTGTTCGTCTTTTTCGATTTGCGAAATTAGGTTTTAACCCTTTAAGGACCCATGATGTAGCTGTACGTCATGGGTCCGATCCCTAAACATGGCACCCGCTCACGCGTGCAGCAGGCGCCTTAGCCGCAGGGTTTCTGCTATTTTTAAATGGCAGAGACCCACGGCATATGTATGCGATCAGCCATAAGGCTGATCGCATACATCTTACCTTTCAGATGCCATGGTCAAATGTGACCACGGCATCTGCGCAGACCGGAACCGGAAGTCGCGTGCTTCCATTCCAGTAACAGCGTTCCCCGGCTGAGATCGGGGTACCTGTTACCTCGATATAATGGACCGAGTGCAAATAAAGTCTTCAATAATGGCTATTTTGCCAGCACTGAATACTGTGGGCAATCGAATGATTGCCAGTTATGACTTAAAAAAGTTAAAAAAAAGGTTTTTAGAAATATAAAAAATATATAAAAAAAACTAAAAGTTAAAATCACCCCCCTTTCCTTAAAATAAAAATAAAAATACATAACCAATAAAAAAATAATAATTGTGGGCATAAATGCCCATACTATTAAAATATAACAATATTAATGGCATATGGAAAATGGCGTAGCAGGGAAAAAAATTAAAACAGCCAATTTGCCATGTTTTGTCACTTCAACTACCCAATAATTTTTTAATAACATGTGATCAAAAGGTCGCACACACTTAATATTGGTATCACTGAAAAGAACAGATCGTCCCGCAAAAAATGAGCCCTCACACAGCCCCATACACATAGCTACAAAAAAGTTATAGGGGTCAAAAAATGGTTATGCAAAAAAAAATCTAAAATTCCTCAAATCCTTAAATTTTTTTCAGTATTCAAACGCAAGAAAAATTATACAAGTGTGGTATCGTTGGAACCGTACTGACCTGGAGAATGAAGATAACAGGTCAATTGTACCGCATAGTGTACAGTGTAGATTTTTTTTTATATAAAAACCTTTATCAGAATAGCATTTTTTCCCAATTCTACCCCACTTGGAATTTTTTTCCCCGCTCCCTACTACATGGTATGCAACCGTAATTGGTGCCATTGGAAAGTACAACTAGTCCCGCAAAAAATAAGCCCTCATAAGGCTATGTGAAGGGAAAAATAAAAAAGTTAGGACTATGGGAATGCGGCGAGTGAAAAACGAAAATGCAAAAATGGAAAATCCCAGGGCCATTAAGGTATTAATTTAAAAAGTCTCCCATATTTCTTATCATGTTGTAATATATCCCAATATTTATTAAGTTTTTTTAATCAATGTAGCATGACGGTCGTAAGTAGCTATATATACTGGGCGATCTTTTGCGTTTTTATTAGTTTTCCCGACAAATAAAGTGTCTCTTGGAATTTGATCAACTTCTTTTTTTATATTATCAATCATGTTTTTTGGATATCCTCGATTATTGAATTTATTTGTCAATACTTTTTTTGTCTTATGTAGTCATAGTTTGTTTTAGTTATACGTTTAGCTCATATTAACCAGGGACAGACTGACAACTCATGGGGCCCCCGGGCAATGGGAGATTATGGGGCCCCTCCCAGCCTCAAGCCACACCCATACACAGCCCCACCCACATATCGCGCTGCCCACATCACCTACACTTGTTACAGAATTTTTCTTCACTATGTTCAAATTAAATGTTTACTAATTAAAAATAAAATTAGAAATACTTACATTAACTAAAGTGCAACAATTGTACATTTCCAAAATTAAGGTTTTAATAAATTAACAAAATATAACAGGTGTAACAAATGTCTTCTTAGCTGAACATTTCAATAAGATAAGAAAATATAGAATATGAAGACTTACATCACAGAAAATACCGCTAATCTTTTCCTATTACCTAAATGTGAGCATCAATTTCAACACATTACAGTGCATATAAAAAAAAAGTGCATCTTAAAAAAAGTGCATGTTAAAAAAAGAAAAATGTGCATCATAAAAAAACTGATAACATTTGAATGGTTGACAGCATATTTTAGAACAAATCCTGCACAGAATATTAGGAAACAAATGTAAAATACACACATATACGAGCTAAATTTAAGATTTTTTTTTTTTTTAAACTCACTCAGTAAAAGTAAACTCTGATCTACATGTTACAAAAGCAGTAAAGAGCTAAGTTCAGGTGATGTCTTGGCAAATCTGTCAATGATTTTATCTTTGTCACTCTTTATGTTTAGTGCAACTTGCTTTTCTACTGCAATGAGCATCAATGGCTCCAGGTTTTGCTGTGAAAGAGAGTCTTGACTTTTAATATTTTTAACTTGGAAAAGCATCTCAGTGTAATTAAATATTGGTATGCCAAGAAGAGATTCTCAAAGGCCGCAACCACAATCGGTACTGATACAGTAGTTTGAAAGCACAAGACATCAAGTTCTTGCAGGAGTCCTTCTTTACAGCAGCATGTTGCTTTTCCAAATCTGAAACCAATTCTTCACTCTCCTCATCACTGCCATCCAACAAGCCTTTACGGATATTTTTGTAGCTGGAGGCAATTGAGATTAGTTCTTCACGTAGAGCAACTGGGTCTATTACTGGTACTGCATTTTGTCTGAAGAGGCCAGTATTTCCTCAAACCGATTGGGATCAAAGCAAGAAATTTGCTTGTAAAGTAATCCATGAGTGGAAAATCTTGACTTCACAGTCTGTGTAACAGTGTCAACGATAACATTGCAGCAAGAAATCTCAAAATGTTTCATATTATCAGAACCTTCTGTGGATCTTAGGTCTGAAAATCTCCTATTCAAACAAATGTTTTCAGTTGCCAACTTCTCATTTATTAAATCGATAAAATGAGTTGCCGACTGCATTACTCCAGAAAAATCTCTACATATTTCATTCAAACGGTTTATAGCCTCATCCAACATTCTCCATGCCTGGATTAAATCAAGGCCTGTTGATTGCAAATAATCTGATACAGGGGTAGTAATGTCAAAAATACGAACAAAGGTAAAAGCTACCCGGATGTTTTCAAATTTGCAGAGGTTTTCAGCTAATTTCAGAGCTTCGTGGCGCACAGAGGTTCGAAAATCAGGGGATTCGCTTACTTATTTTAATATAATTAAGAGATCGGAGCATAACTCTTTGGAATGATTGTCAATGCTCCCAAATAACTTTCGAAGTGCTCTAGCTCTGCTTGACCACCTTGTTCTGCCAATATGTTCCAGCTTTTTAAGCTTAGAACTGCCAGTCTTATTTTTTTCCCCAGAGTTTCATTCTTTTGTATGATTCATTGAAAAGTGTTGATAGGGTGCTAAGGAGCCCAAAGAGACTGACTGCTGGAACACACACAGTACTTGCATCACCAATAACTAAGTTAAGCACATGTGCGTACAGTGGGGGATCCAGAGCCTGGTCTCGGGAGGGGCACTTCCAGATTATTTTCTGTCCGCTGCCACAAAACAATGGTGCTTATAGAACAGACTACACAGTGTAGAGGTATACTGTATATTGTGTGGCACAGTGTATGCTATATGTGTATAATAAACATATTTCACATGAAAACTTACAATTACTTGGCTTGGCGCTTGGGGATCTCGGGCACCACTTCAACACTTTGGCCGGGGGCTCGGTGGAGCTGATGTTGTGTTTTATCCTAATGAGAAAGATTTTATAATAAGGATTTGGATAAGGGGCAGTGGGATAGCAGAGCAGGGAGAGGCTGGTGCTGCTACTAGGGAGCACATACCATGGGGGAGTAATAAAGCCCTCCATAAAGCCCACCATTCTCCTTATAATGTGACAGTGCAAAAAAAATACCCCTATATAGTGCCCCTAGTAAATGCCCCCATAGTGCTCCTCTCCTCCCTTCCTCCTAGTGTCCCCTATAATGTACCAGTATGAAATGCCACATATATAGTGCCCCAGTAGATGCCCTCAGTGTTCCCCATAATTTGCAAGTATAAAATATCCCTTCTTAGTGCCCCCCATAGATGACCCCATAGTACCCACCATAATGTGTTCCAGTATAAAATGCTACTGTACAGAGCCCCCCCATATAAAATACCCCTTCTTTGTGGCCTCAGTAGATGCCCCTATAGTGCCCACCAATAATGTGCAGGTAACAAGAGCCCCCCCAATGTGCCAGCAACAAGACCCCCCCAATGTGCCAGAAACAAGAGCCCCCCCCAATGTGCCAGTAAAACTATTGTACATATAAAAAAAAAAAACACTTATACTTACCTCCATGTCAGCGATGCGATGCAGGCCTCTTCCGGCCTGTGTGCCGCGCTGTACGGCTCAGGTGGCGTGATGACATCTGCGCCGGCAGCCTATCAGAGGAAAGGGAAGGGACATGCCTCTCCCTCCCCTGCCCCGCCGCACTAGCACAGAGGACGGCGATACAGATGACTGTAAATGAGCGCTTCCACAATGGAAGCGCTCATCTCCCTGTGCCCTGCGGCCGCCGCCCCCCACTTCTGAGCAGCTCGGGGGGGCAATTGCCCCGTTGCCCCCCCCTTGGATCCACCAGTGTGTGCGTAACACCATGTGTGAATGTGTGTAGGATGAACCTCCTTTATTAAAGCCTGAATAAGTTCCACTCATATTGGATGCCCCGTCAAAAGAATCACCTATGCACTTTTCAAGATTAAGTCCTAAAGCAGATAGTGATTCACTAAGTATGGTATGTAGGTTTTTACTGCTGGAATCTTCAACTGTAACAAGATGTAGTAATCTTTCTTTAACTTTATGACCAGCAACATACCGAACAACAATGGCACACTGATCATGAGTTGACACATCTTGTGTGGAGTCCATTTGAATTGAAAACATTCCAGAATTCTCCACTTCTTTTACTATTTCCTTTATCATGTCACCAATAATCACAAATAACTTTGTTATAGTTGATTTACTTAAGAAAGTGACAAACTTTCCTCTTCCCCTTTTTGCTGGATCACGGCTTTTTGCTTTCTCCATAACATTTGTTAAGTGCTTCTTTAAGACTGGGCTGTAGTCAGCAAGAAGTTTGACAATCTCCAGAAAATTGCCTCGATTATCAAGATGGTCCTCATCGAACACACCTGCCACAGAATCTAAATGACTGCTTCTGAATGGCAATGCTTGAACACCAATGAGAAAAAACAATATCAAGTATCTGGCTTACAACAGCACGCCGTTGGAGTACCTGCTAATTTCTTAGACACATCTGACTACCTAACAATTTGTGCTTAATGGATTTGCCTCTCATTTTGCCAAAATAAGCATCACTTGAAAGTTTATGGCATTGAGAGTTTTGATTTTCCGATAATCTTGTTGTGATGTGTCTCCAGTCGCTGCAACCCTGTATTAACTGAGTCTGCTTATACTTTTCCTGGCCATAATATAAGCAGATGGAACAATGTATGCATATTTTTTTTCTAATGAAGTGACCCATTTTATGTAAATGCTGGGCCCTTGTAAGCCTTTTCGGTAATAGACAACATTACCATTAAATGGTATATTTTCTGTGGGCTGGTTAGGGTGGAAGTCCCAAAACATTTCCATGGTAATTGCTGCTTTATGCAAGTCTTGTGAAAAGAGAAAGTAATCTTCTTTTAATGGTGATTTTTCCACTCCAGATGGCATTTTGGCAGGAGGAGGTTCCAGTGTATCTTCAGTCAGTAGATAAATTTCAACATTTGACTCTGTTTTAAGATCTACATCTTCTTCTGTCACAGATTCCATTGGTTCATCACTGATCTCAACAGTAGCATCTTCATGAGGAACATCATCTCTTTTTTTTTTAACAAAGAATGAATCAATTTTGCTAGTAGATGCCTCATTTAGTTTTCTTTGACTACTTATCTTTCTTTTCATAGCACCACTTTTGTTTATAAGATCCAGACATTGCCAATATTTTCATACCTGATGATAAAAATAAGGAATAATTATCCCTGACGTGGACAGTTGCAAAAAATATTAGCATGTTGGAAGGTCAGGTGTTTTTCACTGGTCTCTGAAGGACAGAAAGCTGCTAGATTTGCAGACAAGAGTAAGTGGGGAGGTGAAAGAGAGTAAAGCTGGCCATACACCTATAGACTATCTGCAGACTTTCTATGGTCAGATGGACAAAGTGCAACAGGTTTCTCCATCTACGCTAAACTGTGCGGATGGAGAAATCTTCCACTGGGCCAAGCTTCAGTATCTTGCTAGACGGCCCCACTGGCTCTCAAAATACCTGAACAATCTTATTGGATGCAGGCATTGTTCATGTATTTTGACAGCCAGCGGGGCCAGCTAGCAGTATACTGAAGCTTGGCCCAGTGGGAGATTTCTCCATCCGCAGAGTTTAGTGTAGATGGAGGAATCTGTTGCACTTTTTCCATCTGACCATAGAAAATCTGCAGATAATCTATAGGTGTATGGCCAGCTTTTGTAATCTGTGAGTGAATGTGCCTGTCTGTTCAATGCACTGGACGCAGCAGTCTGTAATGCACTGGACGCAGGAGTCTGTAATGCACTGGATGCAGGACTTTGTAACGCAATGGACTCAGGACTTTGTAACGCAATGGACTCAGGACTTTGTAACGCACTGGACGCAGGACTTTGTAATGCACTGCGCGTCAACCTCCTGACGAAGCCCTTCTCGGCGAAACGCGCGTCGAGGTGCAGCTCCGGTCACAGACTCTGGGTTCCAGCATACCATGGGTAATTTATGTTTTGTTTCATGCTTGGTTAGTTTGTTATTTTAGTGTTACTGCTTACACATAGCAGTCTTGCTTGCCTTTACTCACTATACCTTTGGCTATCTGTATGTTCCAGGTGGCCATTTATGTTACCCAGGATGGGCAAGCCTGCTATGTGTGACCATATTCACTCTTTACTCGCATGCAGCATACATATGTTTATACGTCACTTTGGGTGAACTTACAGCTTTCCCAAATTTATGCGGCTCTATACCCAGGGTTGTGACCCTTTTCCCTGTTAGTCGGGTATATGTGAGGGTGGTTGTTCATGGTCCCACCTACATAGGGCGTCCCAACCCCCTTTACCTTGTGCCTTGTGTCATATTCAATGTTATTTGATTGTGTTTTAATAAATTACATATATTTTATATGTGTGTTCTCTTATTCTTATGGGGTTATTGGTCTGTTTCGTTGGTTGGTTCCATGTAAGGTTTAATTCCTTCTTTTTCAACATTTTTAATTTTTTTGGAAGTTCAACTTCACATTGTTGTTTAATATTTGATAACATTAGTCCTGCGCTTTCTGCCTGGCTCAAAATATCATTGCCATCAGTCTCTGATAAGTGGTACAACTCGGCTTTGTTCTCTGTTATTTTCGCTATGTCTCCAAAAGACACATTGAACTCCATATTGTTGGGAGTGAGTGAATAATCACTATAATCAATTAGTGTACTCCCGTACGTTTTCAATCCTAGGCTGACTCAGAGTCTCACTTTGATTTAGCATTCACAATCTTCATATACCATTCAGCCATATATCACTTAGAGCATACTTTGATAGTTGAAGAGAGTATTACTCACACTTCTGAAGAACTATCGGTACTTTCATAACTTTATTATACATTAAAAATGTTGCATGGCTCGCTGGCCCATATATTCAGAGAACACCAAGTTGTAGCACATTCAAGCGCAATGTTTTGGGGGTCACGCCCTCTTACTCATGCGTGAAGATCAGGTGTTACCAACAACCTTAAATATTCAATGATATGGGCATGATATATTTCAAGTTTCTATTCTATAAACAATCAGTTACACAGTAACCATATTACAGAAATACTTTAAAATTACAAATGTCATTCAACCCCTTTGGTTTTAATGTTTCCATTTTTGTAATCCACCTAGTTTCACGCTGCAATAATTTACGTTTATTATCTTCAGGAGTCATCCCGGGATTAATGTACTCTAGTATCACCCATTTTATTTCATTCCATTTATGTTTTCTTTACTGACAGTATTACATCAATGTGGTCTCATGGTACTTATTTTTTCTTTTTCTTCTTTTTTTATGTCTGTAAATTCCATTTTTCTCTTTATGTTTGACTTATGCTCATTGAGTCTTGTTCGTATCTCTCACTTTGTCTGTCGTATATACCACATGCTACAGGGCACCTCAAGCCATAAATGATGTTCTTAGTCATACATGTAGCATAGTGGTACATAGGAATTTCATATGCCTTTCTGGGATGATTTTCGTGTGTCCCTTTAAAATTTGATTACAATGCATGCAGGATAGGCATGAAAATGTGCCCTTTTTCTGTGTGGCAAGGAAGGATTGTCAATCTTTCTTTTGTATTTTTTATGTCTCCCTTAATCAATTTCTTATCTATTGTTCATCCTTTACAAAACAAAACACAGAGACATGCAAATATTCCATTCACGTGTCATCTCTGTTTTAGATCCACTCCTGTTTATTTTGGCATTAGCAATACTGATGGATTACTGACCAAATGCTGACCGAGTGAAGGTGGATGCTCAACAGACAGGATCCATTTTTTGGGGGGTTATTGTTCTGACGGATCAGAGGAAGGGCAAAATAATCAGGGACGTCAACACAAACTTACTGCTGACACCCTCTCCACTCTGTCGGAGGGCTCTACTTGTATAAGCGTTTAATAGAACAGGTTCTGTAGACATCTATGTGGAATCAGCTGCCGACGGTGGAAAAGGAGTGCGCTCTTTCATGCTACAGTAGGATCTTGGGCCTCTGCACGGTTCTTTATACCTGGCGCTAACAAGGACCTGTAAGGCTGAGTTCACAATTGAGTTATTTGGTCAGTTTTGGCCCCATAACTGCCCAAATAAGTGAAGTGTGCAGTGATTCTAAGAGTGACACCTGTCATGTGCATGTCATACTGACTCACAGTATTATTTCACTACCACAGCAGACTCCCTATGCGTGCTAGGAAATAGCTGTTTTTTACCGCAATTCGCTGCAAATAAATTCGGATTGAATCTAATCTTTTCGAAAAATTTGGCGGACCGGCCTAATCGAATTTTTGAGAAATTCGCTCATATCTACTCATCATCAACAAAGGTTAATTCTTCTCTATGTCATCAGTCTTTATTTTTTCTAGATGTCCAGAAAAATTGTCTCATCATTATGGAAATATGACACAGTTCAGCTTTTTCATCAAAATTTTATTCTGCTGTATGATATGTCCTTTTTTTACATTTTATTTTTTTATTGTTTTGTTTTCTAAATGACTGTGACCTTTCCTGTGCACATACCCCATGGACTTCTGGGCAGGCAGATTGTAACAGTGGTCAGGACTAGCACAGTTTGATCTCGCTGTAATTTTTGTAATGTCTTTTCCAGCATCCAGGGTAATCTCAGAGAGGGTTTTCAGCACAGCAGGTGGCATTTTCACACCCAAGCGGACAATGTTATCCTTCGCCGGTGTACAAAATATCCCTTTTGTCAAAATTAATGAGGCATGAGAATTTTCCACACCTCCTGCTGAGGCCAATAAATTGGTCTGCCATGGGTGATCGTGGCTATTTCTAGCTGGTCCCATCATGCCACTGACTGTCTGCCTGCCATCATGTTCCCTACTGTATGGCTGCTGTTGTTGCTGCCACTGCAGTGGCTGGTACTCTTTCTACTGCCACTATCATTAGCCTTACCCAGCCTCCACTATTATTGCTATTATTACCCCTACACAGCTGCACACACATCTACTGCCTTGTTCTTTCCATGATGTGCTGCTATTGTTGTTGCCACATGCCACTATTATCCCTACATACCTTACCCTTTCCAAATCCACATTGTATAGCTGCTGCTCCCCAAAAATAAGGGAGAATGTTTTAAAGCTTGTTCAGAACAAGCCACTGCTTATTGGCATCTGCACCTATTAAGACATCATTTTTGGATGCTTCTTCCCAACAAGCCACATCATGTGTGTTTAAGCAGCATCTACCCCCAATAAGGGACACTTTTTGGAATGTTTCTAAAATTTAAAAGCAGAAAGGCGACAGTGTAGTGTGTTTTAAAACAAGATGTTGTTAATACTGTCAACCGTTTACCCATAGAGATATGTCACTGTCAAAAAAAATTAAACATATTTTAAAAGAGGGTAGGAGATAAAGAGTGAACAGAAAAACCTCAGAGTGTCATATACCAATTTTCAGACCAGTTGGAGCACTTTTGATTCGGGTAGAATCAGGGGCGTTGCTATAGGGTCTCAAAAGATCCGGGGCCTGAGCCCCAATAAATATGGCCCAGTTCTCTAAGTCTCCACCCCGCCTCCCCCCACACACCGCATTTTGCTGTAATTGCTATACAGCAGCACATACCTGTTACATCTAGAGCCTTCCAGGTGACATCTCCTCCGATGTAGATCTTCTCTGTCATCATCTTCTCCATTTGGTCCGGACAAATTCTTTCAGTCGTGCCTCGTCTCTGCAGAGTGTGACACACAGACATCTTAGCTTCCTCATTTTTCTATCATCATCCCCATCCTGGAGCCCCCACAGTGTCATCCTGCAGCTCACTGCTCCCCAATACCCCCAAATACTATCCTGAAGAAATATGAGTGCCCCCCATAGTAATAGTGCTCCTCCAAGTCCCACCAATAGTAATTCCTTTACAGAATGCCCCCATTAGTAATGCTGCCCTCCAGTATGCATAATAACCTAACAGAGCCCCCAGTAGAAATAAGCCCCCCTATTGTTTCCCAGTGATAATAAAGCTCCCTACAGACCCCTCAGTAGTAATAAGGCCCCCATAGTGCTCTTAGTAAAAATAAGGAGGATCTATAAGTCCCTTCTATAGAGCCCCCAGTAGTAATAAGAACACCTATAATGTCCCCTGGATTTGCAGTACCTCCTGTAGTTATATTCCTCCCTCCACCATATAGTCCCATGTAAATAGCATCACACCATCTCTCCTGCCCTCTCCAAAATACAGTCTTATGTAAAGAACATCACTACCCTTCCTTCAGCCCCTCCAACATACAGTCCCATGTAAATAACACAATTTCCCTCCCTCCGCTATAGAGTCCCATGTAAATAACATCACACCATCTCCCCAGCCCCCTCCAATTTACAGTCCCATGTAAATAACATCCCTCTCTATCTACAGCCCCCTCCAAAATACATCCCCATGTAAATAACATCACCTCCTCCCCAGCCGACTTCAACATACAGTTCCAAGTAATTAATATCACCTCCTCCCCAGCCGCCTCCAACATGCAATCCCATGTAAACATCACCCCCTCAACATTTAGTCCCATGTAAATAACATCATTCCCCCCCACCAGCCCCCATCAATACACAGTCCCATGTAAATAACATCACTCCCCCCCCAGCTACCTCCATCATACAATCCCATGTAAATAACATCCCTCCCTCCCACATCCACCATCAACATACAGTCCCATGTAAATAACATCATTTCCTCCTATAGCCACCATCAACATACAGTCCCATGTAAATAACATGACCCCCTCCAACACACAGTTCCATGTAAATAACATCCCTCCCTTCAGCCCTAACATACAGTCTCAGTTAAATAACCAGAACTCCCAGCATTGCTCTGCCTCTCCCTTCACTAACCTCTCCTCCTGTAGCAGACATTACCACAGCTTCTTCCCCCAAGACTTCTCCTCTTCACTTCCGTCCTCCCCTGCACTGGTCACATGATGGTGACATCATGGCAGGTCCTTCTCAACTACTGCCTGTTTTACTGGTCATATGACCTGTGATGTCACCACAGGTCCTTCAGATCTTCCACTGCATTATATTCAATTGTATTGCAGTCCTGAGCACGGCAATACAGTTGTATCTAGCTGGCAGGGAGGAAATTCGGGGCCTGGGACAAAACATCAGGGGCCCAGGCCCCGAATGTTTTGACCTAGCAACGCCCTTGGGTAGAATTCAGATATTGACTCAAATATTTTTAAAGATTCAAACAATCAGACACAAAATTAATTTCAAGAAATGTCCTCAACTCTGCTATGAATCTCTAGCTATATCCTCTAACCTCTGTCACAAGTAATTGACTATTCTGGGATTTAGCACCATGAGGATCTAACAGGAAAACCCTATACCCCTGTGAGGAGTGAAGGATGAAAAACAGAATGGCTCCTTAGGCTTCACGCCTTGGCCAAGTGTATACGATACCAACTGACTGGTGTGAGTTCTAGCAACATCTATTGTGTTGTTTGACGGGGTGGTACATGACACAGAAATTCAAAGAACACGAAAGAGATAATCCCTGAGAAATGCACCATTGATTCAAACCCTACACTAGGTATAACACAGTCTAATAGTCTTGTCTGGAGTGTTTCTCTAGTAAGGGTTATTTTAAGATATTTGTATCCTTTAATACTTGAGCTAATGCATGGATCTGTTAATGGCTGTTATCTAATACACTGTATATAGGTTCTTGAATTCTTACATTTCTGCTTTCAATCTCTAGACAGCTGGTCAGTATTTTTTAATAATCAGAACAGTCGCTTGAATCTTCATGTAAATGATATTGCTAATTGCTGAGATATTCATCCATGCTTGATAGATGCATTAAATCAATGTGATAAACTTTAGCTGTGCTTATCATTCGAGTTTGCCATGGTTGGCAACATGACTGCGATGGCTTTCGCATCACATTAGATAATTTTTTCAGCCTATTATTCACAGCACAAGGTTTGTGACAATTGTAATTTGGATTCATATGAGATTTGGCACCATCACAAATTATTAGATTCATTGCAGTATTCATGCTCGAAATGAAGGTCACTATGGCATTATAGATTTGATTTTAATTATTTGAATATGGAGCTTTTTGTAAACTTGCATATGCACCAACCACTAGTAACCATCTGTGTAATCTCACAGATATGTCACTTATGTACAATACAACCCTAATTTGACTACTGTTATTTTACAATACTAAGGACTTATGTGATGGAACGTGTCATAGATACAGCAGTAAGAAAATAACTTTGTGCATCTTAATATAACTTCTCTATTTATATACTTTGTGTAACGGATCTCCTGGCACCCCGACCGGGTACCTCCGTCGATGGATGCTCTTAGTGCTTCCCGAGGACTCTAAGCACTCCACTTGACACCGTAAGAACTGCAGACCCCACGAACCGCCAAAGCTTGGTTGAGGTCTCACCGTCTCCTACCCACCCTGGACCTACGACAAGGCTCCAGGCTCCAGTGGGTGAACCTCTCCTAAATCCAGAGAGCAGGAACAGCTCTTACAAGAGCTAGGAGTTATAACCAGGGGAGTATACAGCGTATAGCAATCCCCATACACATGAGACGAGGCTCTATGTTGAATGTAAAACAGGAACTCTTTATTGAACACACAAGCATTGACTTACATACACATTTTCCAACAAGGGTACCACCCCCGTGGACCTGGTTGGGAACTGAGGACATGACATAGCAGCCAATCCTTTACAGTTTAAACACAAAAACGAACCCTATTCAACAAACACAATGGCATTGTCTGTGACGCAATTAACAAAGACAACATGCAAACAGACATCTTCACCCCCTCCATAATAAATGAATAGGGACAGTGGAGACACATGTGATGGGATTATCTCCTGAGTGTATCATATGGTGATCTACTCATCTATGAGTCGGCTGCTATTATAATCAACTATCTTAATCCCATCATTAACACAATAAGTGGGAGTCTCAGTGCAGAGTTAACACTTTTTGTGTTGCTGAATCCACATCATGCCTTTTTAATGGGCAATAGGAAATATGTGGCATATAAATTACACACATAAATCAGGGTTCATAGTTCCTTGTAACCCCAAAAGGTCTTAGTGGGTCTCCATAGTTCTCGGTCCATAGTCTGTAGGAAGGAGGCTGCCCCTCAGGCTTCTCCAGCAGCCCCAGTGATGGTTCAGTCCGTCACACTTTGTTAAAATGTTGCTTATTGTGTTTTATCCTACAGTGGTTTAGCTCTGTGCGTAGCTGTTGTCTGAGCTCCCACAATGGACTGCTCTCTGGTAACGAGTGTTCAGTAGAATTCTGAATTTACCAACTAATAAAACATCTTGTAATGAAAAAGTGGCATAAGATAGGTAAAGTAAACTATAATGTGAGTTAAATAGGATCTCCACTTTAGGCTCCATTCACACGTCCGCCGAATGGGTCCGCATCCGTTCCGCAAATTGCGGAATAGGTGCAGACCCATTCATTCTCTATGGGAAAGGAATGGATGCGATCAGCACACAGTGTGCTGGCCGCATACGCATTTCCGGAGCATGCCCCCGATCTTCCGGTCCGCGGCTCCGAAAAAAAAAAGAGCATGTCCTACGGACGTGTGAAGAGTCCTTTGACAATAAGCCGATCACAAAATACCCCCCTGATGGGCCCCTAATGGTCAGCTGTAGTCTGTGAGGGAATCTGGGAGTAAGTACTCAATTGTTCTACAGCGCCACTACAGGTTAAGTTAAAAAGGTTTTCTGAGATTTTTTATCTGATGACCTATCCTCTGGATAGGGCATCAGCATCTGATTGGTGGGAGTCCAGCACCTGGTACCACTACAAATCAGCTGTTTGAGAGGACAGCAGTGCTCGCAGTAGTGCTGTGGCCTTCTCTCAGCTCACCAAGCACGGTGCCGTACATTGCTTGGTATTGCTTGCTCAGCCCCATTCACTTCAATGAAGTACAAAGAGGACGGACAGCACAGACTGTGGTAATGTGGAGCTGTGGTAATGGAGATTGCATACAAGTGCTGCTGCTCATTAGCCACATCTCACCCTCCTCTCATGTCTACTCGTCATCTCCATTCCCACAGAGATTCACCTGTATTCAGGATCATGATTCCTGACAAGCAGAGAGGAGGATGAGGCAGCACTATGGCTCATTGTGGTGAAGTAACCTGTCCTCCTGTGTGATTAGGACAGGTTTTGTGTGTACTGATAGGACGGCAGCCATTTTATTTCTCCTAATGATTGCTCCCTAGACAAAAAAGTATTTTCATTTTTTTAATTCCTGGAGAACCCCTTTAATGCATCTTGGCATTCACAGAGACTGAACAACGCAGACCAACCAGCACAGGTAATAATTAATTGTATGAATGCATTGATCTTATTCAATTATTCTGCAGGAATAAATAAATATCTTCCATGCTTACGTGTTAATCTGGGCAAAACAAAATTAAAAAAATCTGAAGTGATTGGCATGGAGGTGTTAATTTGATACCCCCAAAGAAAATTAGTGAGAGCCAGGAAACAAAGAACAAAAACAAAGAGGGTCAAAGAAAAAGCTCATTCATATTTTGAAAGCTTCTCTGTTCACTGGCAGACTGGAAGTGATGACATCCTGTCCGTGGTCATGTTGACCTGTGTAGTCAATCATAGGCCTCATGTTATAATGGAAATCCATAACGGAATCCAGAACTCAGATGTGAACCCTCCCTTATTTGCATAATTTCTGCATTGAATGGCAGTATTGTGTGGGAAATACATGGCAGTGTAATGCACAGTAGGTGATATATGGTAGTATTGTTTAGATATTATATAGCAGTATTATTTAGGCACTGAAAGATAGTATTGACAGCATTGAGATTATGATGCAATTGTCTAAAATAAGAGTACCTTATTCTTCTTGCTGCCCATGACTCCAAGTCCTTTCAAAACAAATTGCCATATGAATTGATTAGGGAAAATTTGAATTAGTGGTAAGGATTTAGGACTGTAGGAATTAGGAGCGGGTTGCATGAGTCATAATATAAAAATCTTTTTCTGCCTCATGTTAAGTAGATTTCCATTACATTTTAGTACAGAACTGCCTCATACATTCATGGTTTGTATATTTTATTACTGAAATATTTAAAGCACTTCTGTCTGAATATTAGCAGAATGATTTAATATTCTTTATAAATGCCACAAACATAAAACAATTTATAGTCGAGATAGTTATGGGCTGAAATACAGATGACAAACTTACAATATACTTTCTTTAGAAACAGCCCAGAAGGCAATGTAACTGCAAAGGTTATTTTATAAATCCTTAATTTAGTTAAAGTGCAGTACAGTTCTCATTTGGATAAATGTACACATTTCTAAATATTTTTATAAACTTGTGCATATGTACTTTACCTGCTGCAAAAAAAACATACATATCACTTTGCCCAAATAGGAATGGCAAATAAAAGTCATGTTTAGTGTCAGAGAGTCTGTCAAGCGTCATCATTCTTGGCATAAGGCAGCAATAGCTAAGCTGTCCATACATGACATATCATTACTGATGATCTCATCTGAATGGGAACATGCTGACTGTTCCGAGCTCTACCAATGTTCGGGATTTCGATATGCCGATCCTTTATATCCCTGAAGCAGCATATTTTCCTCATCGAGGTGAACATGCTTATTTTGATCAGTTTATGGGTTAGTTATGCAAGACAAAAGAAATGGAGAGTCAACAGCTTTGCAATACTGTATGTACACCCAACTTAAATAAGTGAGAGAGAAGGGAGCTTGAGGAAAAGTTATGATGTAAAGTACAATTTATTTATAGTGGAGCAACAAAAAACTATAGTATGGAGCCCCATAAAATATTTGGAATAGAGCCCTACTCCAAAATGTGCAATTATTCTATACTTAGGAAAGGAAGATAGGATTCTTTACTGTAAGAGAAGTGAGTAAGACTATGGAACTCTTTGCCAGAAGAGATGGTGATGGTGAACTCATTAAAAAAAATCAAGAGGGGCTTGGAAATATTTCTGGAAGGTAATCATTAGACATGAGCAAACATTTAAAAAAAATTCGATTTGGCCGGTTCGCCAAATTTTCCGAAAAGATTAGATCCGAATTTATTCGCTACGAATCGCGTTAAAAACAGCTATTTCCTGGCTGCAGAAAGCCTGTATAGTGGTGTAGAACACTGTGCCTTGCAGTAACACGCATAGGGAGTCTGCTGTGGTAGTGAAACAATACTGTGAGTCAGTATGACATGCAGATGACAGGCGTCGCTCTTAAAATTACTGCACACTTCACTTTTTTGGGCAGTTACAGGGCCAAAACAGACCAAATAACTCTAGTGTGAACTCAACCTTACAGGTCTCTTTTTTTTTTTTTTTTATGAAATTCAGATCAAATTCCACTTTAACTTCAATTCGCTCAACACTACTTATATGGACAGGGGTGTGTCTTTCCAAATCATGTCCTGTCAACTGAAATTTACCACAAGTGGGTCCCAATCAAGGTGTAGAAACACCTCAAAGATAGTCAAGAGAAATGGGCGGCCCCCAGAGTTAAATTTCAAGTGTCATACCAAAGGGTCTGGATACTTAGTTGTGTTCAAAATAATAGCAGTCAGACCTCACTAACCTGATCAATCACTGTTTTTGGCAAATAATTTACTAGCAGGTGTAGTAGAGTAATAGAAATCCAACAGACCCAACAGTCATGACATGCATGCTGCTGATTCTGTGTAATTGAATCACTAATTGAAAGGGGCATGTTCAAAATAATAGCAGTGTGGAGTTCAATTAGTGAGGTCATTCATTCTTTGAAAAACAGGTGGCAATTATTGCCCTTATTTAAGGAAGGAAGGCAGCAAATGTTGTACATGCTGGTTACAGTGCATTTCTCTCTGTAATTTTGAGGAAAATGTGTCATTCCAGACATTGTTCAGAAGAACAGTGTACCTTGATTAAAAAGTTGATTGGAGAGGGGAAACATATAAAGAAGTGCAGAAAATGATAGGCTGCTCAGATAAAATGATTGCGAATGCTTTAAAATGGCAACCAAAACCTTAAAGACGTGGAAGAAAGCAAAAAACTACCATTCGAATGGATAGAAGAATAGCCAAAATGGCAAGGACTCGGCCAACAATCAGCTCTAGGAAGATCAAAGAAGGTCTAAAGTTACCTGTCAGTACTGTTACAAGTAGAAGATGCCTATGTGAAGCCAAGCTATCTGCAAGAAGCCCCCGCAAAGTCCCACTGTTGAAAAAAAGACAGAAATAAAGGGAAATGGCGCAACATTTTGTGGACTGATGAAAGTAAGATTGTTCTTTTTGGGTCTAGTGGCCGGAGACAGCTTGCCAGACGAACCCCAAACACTGAATTCAAGCCACAGTACACTGTGAAGACAGTGAAGCATGGTGGCACAAGCATCATGATATGGGGATGTTGCTCATACTACGGTGTTGGGCCTATTTATCGCATACCAGGGATCAGTTTGAATACATCAGAATACTTGAAGAGCTCATGCTGCCTTATGCTGAAGAGGAAATTACCTTAAAAAAGGGTGTTCCAACAAGACAACGACCCCAAACACACCAGTAAACGTGCAACATCTTGGTTCCAGACCAACAAGATTGACGTTATGGAGTGGTCAGCCCAATCCCCGGATCTTAATTTAATCCAATAGAAAACTTGTGGGGTGACATCAAAAATGCAGTTTCTGAGGCAAAACAAAAAAATAGAGAAGAACTGTGGAATGTAGTCCAATCATCCTGGGCTGGAATACCTGTTCACAGGTGACAGAAGTCGGTTGACTCCATGCAACACAGATGTACAGCAGTTCTCAGAAACAGTGGTTATACAACTAAATATTAGTTAAGTGATTCAAAGGAAAGCAAAATCTTCAAACAGTTTTCAGTTTATATAGTGAATGTTTGAGTTTGTAAAGAAACAAACACTGCTATTTTGTTGAAGTCTAATATTCACTTTTCTTCAATTTTATTTACAGGAACAACACAAATTTGATATACAGGGTGGGCCATTTATATGGATACACCTTAATAAAATGGGAATGGTTGGTGATATTAACTTCCTGTTTGTGGCACATTAGTATATGTGAGGGGGGAAACTATTCAAGATGGGTGGTGACCATGGTGGCCATTTTGAAGTAGGCCATTTTGAATCTAACTTTTGTTTTTTCAATAGGAAGAGGGTCATTTGATACATCAAACATATTGGGAATTTCACAAGAAAAACAATGGTGTGCTTGGTTTTAACGTAACTTTATTCTTTCATGAGTTATTTACAAGTTTCTGACCACTTACAAAATGTGTTCAATGTGCTGCCCATTGTGATGGATTGTCAATGCAACCCTTTTCTCCCACTCTTCACACACTGATAGCAACACCGCAGGAGAAATGCTAGCACAGGCTTCCAGTATCCGTAGTTTCAGGTGCTGCACATCTCGTATCATCTGAAGGCAATCGTCTATGCTGTGAAGATACGAGATGTGCAGCACCTGAAACTACGGATACTGGAAGCCTGTGCTAGCATTTCTCCTGCGGTGTTGCTATCAGTGTGTGAAGAGTGGGAGAAGAGGGTTGCATTGACAATCCAACACAATGGGCAGCACATTGAACACATTTTATAAGTGGTCAGAAACTTGTAAATAACTCATGAAAGAATAAAGTTATGTTAAAACCAAGCACACCATTGTTTTTCTTGTGAAATTCCCAATAAGTTTGATGTGTCACATGACCCTCTTCCTATTGAAAAAACAAAAGTTGGATTCAAAATGGCCGACTTCAAAATGGCCGCCATGGTCACCACCCATCTTGAAAAGTTTCCCCCCTCACATATACTAATGTGCCACAAACAGGAAGTTAATATCACCAACCATTCCCATCTTATTAAGGTGTATCCATATAAATGGCCCACCCTGTATTTTTCTTCATGTCTTGATCTGGAATAGAATGTGTAGTGTTCCCAATGCATTTGTGTGTATGGAAATAGAAGTTATTAGAAGGATTTTGAGCTTTATTCACTTTTTTAAACACACTGCTATTATCTTGAACACAACTGTGTGTCCATGTGAAATTTTAGTTTTTGCTTTTTAATAAATTTGCAAAAATGTCTAATATTTTTTTACTTTCTCATTATGGGGTATTGAATGCAGGTCGAAGGGGGAGGGGCTTGATTTTTTTCTTTATTTTAGCAAAAGGCCGCAACATAACAAAATGTGAAAATAGTGAACTTTTATCATTTAGATAGACAGCATGTCATGTAAGGGCAAGCAGGGTTGTGTAGACGACTGGGCAATATGGTGAGGCCTTCCATAATTTTTTTTTTAAAAGGTAAAACTAGCTCGTAAAACAAAAGGCTAACTTTAAAACCCTTTCTATAAAGGTTAATCTCTGTAGAAATGTATTTCCTGTCTATAATTTTGTATTACATTGGTTCATGTACTGAACTCCATGCCATGTAATACAGAACAACATATGGATTTCTACACAGACCAGCCTTTATAGAAACCAATACATGATATACCTTTTTCTGTAGAGGTTTGTCTATTTAAAAATGTATTTTTGTTCACCATTCTACATTACAGCTTCACACACAGTTTGTATAGAGGCTCGGGTGGATGCATTTACACAGACTCTACAGAGATTAATTAATGTGCTAAGCTGTATATAATTTAAAATCATGGACAACAAATACATGTCTGTAAAGAAAGAAGCCCCTATAGAAACTGACAACTGCTAATTATTTGATCATATACCATACACATTACACAAAAGGTCAATAAAACCTACAATAATGCCACAATACAATTAGCCTATAGTGGTCAGATACCAATTTTACACAGGTGCTCTGCAAAGTAGAGAAGTAAATACAGCATTATTCAGATGCAATCATGGACCAATCACAACTTTATTACATACAGTAAATTACAATTGGCATTATCTCTGATTGGGGCCATTCACTTTCCCTTTCTTCTCAGTCTGATCCATACCACCATTACCACTTCTTCTGACTGCAGTGAGAAAGTAGGGAGGAGGAAAATGCTACATCTACTGGGGTGAGATAGACAGAATGATGCAGCCCAAGGGGAAGAGTGGGTGGGGAATGCTGCAGTCAGTGGGGAATATGTGGGGGAATGCTGCTGCCAATTTAGGAGAGGAGGACAGAATTCTGCTGCCAATGACAGAGTGGAGTAATGCTGCTACCAGTGGGGAAGAAGTTGAGGAATGCTGAAACCATTGGGGGTGAGAAGGATGGAATGCTACTGCTTTTGGTGTAGAAATGGAGTGTATTGCTGCACCATATATTGCTTCCTATATTGGAGCTACATAAATAATGATGATTTATTATTATTATGTCACAGCTAAAGGTTGATAAAGCGACTAACATCTCTGATAGCCTGTTTAAGCTGAGCTGATAGTGAGACTGGGCTAGTTTTGGTGGAGACGCTAGGTCTCATATCCCAGGTGCCCGTCTTATATTTCTGCCCTTTAGCCAAGCATACCCAGAAAACATACAGCAAATGGCTATTTTAATGGTAAACGTCCTACAAAAGGTCATTCAAAAATATTTTCAATATAGAATATAAATTATTCAAAAGATCAAAGGAAAAATTACAAGGCGTAAAATTAGAAATTTCCATCAGGGTTTCAGTCATGAAGGACGCTTAAGAATTTTTCAGAAAATACGTTGATATTGCAACATGGCTGGCAAAGTTATGAAAACTAAATCATTAATAAATACTGTATATTGGTTTTATAAGAAATTAAACATTTAAAGTTTCATCAATTTATGTTATATAGACCCTATGCATTTTTCATACAATTTTCTACATCTAACAAAAGTATTTAGATGACTTCAAGCTTTGGAAATAAATTATAGGACGTATTACTTCAAGTCATATTACTTCAAGTCAAGCCAATAAAATAAATATATTATACAGTCATGTGAAAAAATTAGGACACCCTTTGAAAGCATGTGGTTTTTTGTAACATTTTTAATAAAAGGTTATTTCATCTCCGTTTCAACAATACAGAGAGATTAAAGTAATCCAACTAAACAAAGAAAACTGAAGAAAAGTCTTTTCAAGATCTTCTGTAAATGTCATTCTACAAAAATGCCTATTCTAACTGAGGAAAAAGATAGGACACCCTTGCCCCTAATAGCGAGTGTTACCTCCTTTGGCTGA
This sequence comes from Bufo bufo, assembly GCF_905171765.1. Lineage (NCBI taxonomy): Eukaryota > Metazoa > Chordata > Amphibia > Anura > Bufonidae > Bufo > Bufo bufo. Next base: position 540,440,015 of record NC_053390.1, on the reverse strand, counting down.
AATAACTGCAGTGAGACGGTTCTTGTAGCCATCTACCAGTCTTCGACATCGGTCTGAGGAAATTTTACCCCACTCCTCAATGCAGAACTTTTTCAGCTGTGAGATGTTTGAGGGGTTTCTTGCACGTACAGCCCTTTTCAAGTCACCCCACAGCATCTCAATGGGATTCAAATCTGGACTTTGACTTGGCCATTCCAGGACTCTCCATTTCTTCTTTTTCAGCCAATCTTTGGTTGATTTACTAGTATGTTTTGGGTCATTGTCATGTTGCATGGTCCAGTTCTGCTTCAGCTTTAATTTTCTAACTGATGGTCTCACATGTTCTTCAAGCACCTTCTGATACACAGTAGAATTCATCGTGGATTCTATGATGGTGAGCTGACCAGGTCCTGCTGCAGCAAAGCAGCCCCAAACCATGACACTTCCACCTCCATGCTTCACAGTTGGTATGAGGTTCTTTTCTTGGAATGCTGTGTTTGGTTTACGCCAAACATGTCCTCTGCTGTTGTGTCCAAATAATTCAATTTTGGACTCATCTGTCCAAAGAACATTATTCCAGAAGTCCTGGTCTTTGTCAACTTTATCTCTGGCAAATGTCAGTCTGGCCTCGATGTTTCTCTTGGAAAGCAAAGGTTTCCTCCTTGCACACCTCCCATGCAAGTTAAACTTGTACAGTCTCTTTCTGATTGTAGAGGCATGTACTTCTACATCAACAGTAGCCAGAGCCTTCTGTAGTTCTCGAGATGACACTTTAGGGTTTTTGGAGACCTCTTTTAGCATCTTGCGGTCTGCTCTTGGGGTGAACTTGCTGGGGCGACCAGTCCTGGGCATGTTGGCAGTTGTTTTGAAAGCCCTCCACTTGTAGACTATCTTCCGGACAGTGGAATGGCTGATTTCAAAATCTTTTGAGATCTTTTTAAATCCCTTCCCAGACTCATAGGCTGCTACAATCTTTTTTCTGAAGTCCTCTGACAGCTCTTTTGCTCTCACCATGGTGCTCACTCTCACTTCAACAGTCAGGAGCACACCAAACTAAATGTCTGAGGTTTAAATAGGGCAAGCCTCATTCAACATGCAGAGTAACGATCTACTAATTATGTGCACCTGGTGTGATATACCTGTGTGAGATCTGAGCCAATTTAAGAGGGAATACATGTGAGGGTGTCCTATCTTTTTCCTCAGTTAGAATAGGCATTTTTGTAGAATGACATTTACAGAAGATCTTGAAAAGACTTTTCTTCAGTTTTCTTTGTTTAGTTGGATTACTTTAATCTCTCTGTATTGTTGAAACGGAGATGAAATAACCTTTTATTAAAAATGTTACAAAAAACCACATGCTTTCAAAGGGTGTCCTAATTTTTTCACATGACTGTAATTATATATTTTATGATAAGTTGACTTAAAGCATACCTGAGTTTTCAAAAAAAGCACAGGGCATCTTCCTTCTGTGAAATCTGCCAGACCTGTACTGCTGTGACTTCCTTTCCCTTACTTCCCACTAAGCAGTGTAGAAGCAGTTCTTTTATCAGGCTCAGGATCTCAGCTAGCTCTGACACTCCCCCACTTCCTCTCTGACGCATGTTACTAGGGACGGATCTTGCCTAACAACAGGCAGTGGACTGTAAATCAGGTGGAAGTGAGACCCCTAGTGGCCATGACTTTACAGCTTTTTAGGTGGATGCAGGCTGATTTTTTAATTAAGTGATTTAGAAATTTGCTAGTTACAGTACAGACCAAAAGTTTGGACACACCTTCTCATTCAAAGAGTTTTCTTTATTTTCATGACTATGAAGGCATCAAAACTATGAATTAACACACGTGGAATTATATACATAACAAACAAGTGTGAAACAACTGAAAATATGTCATATTCTAGGTTCTTCAAAGTAGCCACCTTTTGCTTTGATTACTGCTTTGCACACTCTTGGCATTCTCTTGATGAGCTTCAAGAGGTAGTCCCCTGAAATGGTCTTCCAACAGTCTTGAAGGAGTTCCCAGAGATGCTTAGCACTTGTTGGCCCTTTTGCCTTCACTCTGCGGTCCAGCTCACCCCAAACCATCTCGATTGGGTTCAGGTCCGGTGACTGTGGAGGCCAGGTCATCTGGCGCAGCACCCCATCACTCTCCTTCATGGTCAAATAGCCCTTACTTTCAAAGTTTTCCCAATTTTTCGGCTGACTGACTGACCTTCATTTCTTAAAGTAATGATGGCCACTCGTTTTTCTTTACTTAGCTGCTTTTTTCTTGCCATAATACAAATTCTAGCAGTCTATTCAGTAGGACTATCAGCTGTGTATCCACCTGACTTCTCCTCAACGCAACTGATGGTCCCAACCCCATTTATAAGGCAAGAAATCCCACTTATTAAACCTGACAGGGCACACCTGTGAAGTGAAAACCATTTCAGGGGACTACCTCTTGAAGCTCATCAAGAGAATGCCAAGAGTGTGCAAAGCAGTAATCAAAGCAAAAGGTGGCTACTTTGAAGGACCTAGAATATGACATATTTTCAGTTGTTTCACACTTGTTTGTTATGTATATAATTCCACATGTGTTAATTCATAGTTTTGATGCCTTCAGTGTGAATCTGCAATTTTCATAGTCATGAAAATAAAGAAAACTCTTTGAATAAGAAGGTGTGTCCAAACTTTTGGTCTGTACTGTATAACATTCTCCATTGAAAGAAATTGTGTGAAAGAACAGTGACTCTTTAATTACACATAAAATAATGCCATCCAGTCATCTACTGTATAACAAAATGAGGCAACAGAGGGCTGTTAAATGGAGGCTTCCATCACCCTGCCTCCACTATGATCCAAACTTATGTGATGTGATGGCATTCTTCTTTAGGAGTATTACAGTGTTTTGATGTTTACAGATTACCTAGCTTTTATTTGGCAGTGTATGGAAGTATTATGTGTGCAATTTAATCCCTTCCTGACACATGACGTACAGTCAGGTCCATAAATATTGGGACATCAACACAATTCTAAAATTTTTGGCTCTATACACCACCACAATGGATTTGAAATTAAACGAACGAGATGTGCTTTAACTGCAGACTGTCAGCTTTAATTTGAGGGTATTTACATCCAAATCAGGTGAACGGTGTAGGAATTACAACAGTTTGCATATGTGCCTCCCACTTGTTAAGGGACCAAAAGTAATGGGACAGAATAATAATCATAAATCAAACTTTCACTTTTTAATACTTGGTTGCAAATCCTTTGCAGTCAATTACGGCCTGAAGTCTGGAATGCATAGACATCACCAGACTCTGGGTTTCATCCCTGGTGATGCTCTGCCAGGCCTCTACTGCAACTGTCTTCAGTTCCTGCTTGTTCTTGGGGCATTTTCCCTTCAGTTTTGTCTTCAGCAAGTGAAATGCATGCTCAATCGGATTCAGGTCAGTTGATTGACTTGGCCATTGCATAACATTCCACTTCTTTCCCTTAAAAAACTCTTTGGCTGCTTTTGCAGTATGCTTTGGGTCATTGTCCATCTGCATTGTGAAGCACCGTCCAATAAGTTCTGAAGCATTTGGCTGAATATGAGTAGATAATATTGCCCGAAACACTTCAGAATTCATCCTGCTGCTTTTGTCCGCAGTCACATCATCAATAAATACAAGAGAACCAGTTCCATTGGCAGCCATACATGCCCACGCCATGACACTAACACCACCATGCTTCACTGATGAGGTGGTATGCTTAGGATCATGAGCAGTTCCTTTTCTTCTCCATACTCTTCTCTTCCCATCACTTTGGTACAAGTTGATCTTGTTCTCATCTGTCCATAGGATGTTGTTCCAGAACTGTGAAGGCTTTTTTAGATGTCGTTTGGCAAACTCTAATCTGGCCTTCCTGTTTTTGAGGCTCACCAATGGTTTACATCTTGTGGTGAACCCTCTGTATTTACTCTGGTGAAGTCTTCTCTTGATTGTTGACTTTGACACACATACACCTACCTCCTGGAGAGTGTTCTTGATCTGGCCAACTGCTGTGAAGGGTGTTTTCTTCACCAGGGAAAGAATTCTTCGGTCATCCACCACAGTTGTTTTCTGTGGTCTTCCGGGTCTTTTGGTGTTGCTGAGCTCACCGGTGCGTTCATTCTTTTTAAGAATGTTCCAAACAGTTGTTTTGGCCATGCCTAATGTTTTTGCTATCTCTCTGATGGGTTTGTTGTGTTTTTTCAGCCTAATGATAGCTTGCTTCACTGATAGTGACATCTCTTTGGATCTCATCTTGAGAGTTGACAGCAACAGATTCCAAATGCAAATAGCACACTTGAAAGGGACTCTGGACCTTTTATCTGCTCATTGCAATTGGGATAATGAGGGAATAACACACACCTGACCATGGAACAGCTGAGAAGCCAATTGTCCCATTACTTTTGGTTTCTTAACAAGTGGGAGGCACAAATGCAAACTGTTGTAATTCCTACACAGTTTACCTGATTTGGATGTAAATACCCTCAAATTAAAGCTGACAGTCTGCAGTTAAAGCACATCTTGTTCGTTTCATTTCAAATCGAATGTGGTGGTGTATAGAGACAAAAATGTTACAATTGTGTCCATGTTCCAATATTTATGGACCTGACTGTACATCATGGCGACAGGTGACTTGCCGCAATTTGACGTACTATTACGTCATGGTGATTGAGCATCACTATTACATCACTGCAGGGGCCCAGCAGTCACTGGTAGCTGGGCTCCTGCTGTATCCGCTGGTATAGCTGTAGAAGCTGATGCTGGCGGATTAACTCCTTCTATGCCACAGTCAGCACTGACCGCGGCTTAGAAAGGGTTTGCGGTCAGTGAATAAGTCCATTGGGTCCCCACTCTGCGGTGATGGGGATCCAATGGGTGAGAAGGCAGCCCGATGCCTTGAAGAGGCTGCCCAATGCCTTGCATGGCATCGGGACCTGCCTTCTCTGGAACCCGAGGAGATCCAGTCCAAGGCTGGGTCTCCTAGGCAACCTATTAGTGTATTACTCTGTGTAATCCACTAACAGGAAATGCCTTACAAAACAGATGTATTGTAATGCATTGCAGAGGGCATCAGACCCCCAAAAGTTAAAGTCCCAGAGTGGGACAGAAATAAAGTTAAAATAAAGTTAAAAATAATAATAAAAAAGAAAGTTTCAAGTAAAAAACGAAAAAAAAAACAATGTCCTTTCCCGTGATTTTATAATAAGAAATGGGAAAAAAAAGAAAAAACACACAAATTAGGTTTCGCCGCATCCGTAATGACCAGCCTTATAAATATATCTATAATATACCCCATCAGATAAACACTGTAAAAATTAATAAAAACTGTGCCAAAAAAAGCAATTTTTGTAACCTTATATCACAAAAAGTGCAACACCAAGCGATCAAAAAGGCATATGCCTGTCAAAATGGTATTAATCAAAGCGTCACCTCATCCTGCAAAAAAATGAGCCCCTACCTAAGACAATCACTCAAAAAATAAAAATAAATATAGCTCTCAGAATATGGAGACACTAAAAGATCTTTTTTTTTGCTTCAAAAATGCTATTATTGTGTTAAAGTGAAATAAATAAAAAAGTAGACATATTAGGTATCGCCACATCCATAACGATCTGCTGTATAAAAATATCACATGGCCTAACCCCTCAGGTGAATGCTGTAAAAATAAATTAATAAAAACTGTGCCAAAACATAATTTTTTTTTGTCATCTTGCCCCATAAAGTGTAATATTAAATGATCAAAACATCATATGTACGCAGAAATGGTACCAATAAAAATGCCAACTCTTCCTGCAAAAATCGAGCCCCTGCACAAGACGATAGGCAGAAAAATAAAAAAAATATGGCGTTCAGAAAATGGAGACATTAAAACATTATTTTTTTTCAAAAATGCTTTATTATGTAAAACTGAAACAAACAAACTTTGATATGATCGTGTCCGTAACAACCTGCACTATAAAAATAGCACATGATCTACCCTGTCAGGTAGAACTGTGCCAGAACAGCCATTTTTTGTTACCTTGTCTCACAAAAAACGTAATATAGAGCAATCAAAGATCATATGTACCCCAAAATACCAATAAAACTGTCACCTTGTCCCATAGTTTCCAAAATGGGGTCACTTTTATTAGAGTATTACTTTAGGGGTGCATCTCGGGGGCTTGAAATGAGACATGGTGTCTAAAAACCAGTCCAGCAAAATCTGCCTTTCAAAAATCATGCAGCGATCTTTTTTTTCGGCTCCCTGCCGTGCGCCCTTACAGCAGTTTACCACCACATGTGGGATTTTTCTGTAAACCGCAAAATCAGGGTAATAGATATTGAGTTTTGTTTGGCTGTTAACCCTTGACGTGTTACAGGAATAGTTGATCAAAATGAAAAATCTGCTAAAAAAGTGAAAATTAGAAATTTCATCTCAATTTTACTTTAATTCTTGCTGAACACATAAAGGGTTGCCAAAGTTTGTAAAATCAGTTTTGAATAACTTGAGGAGCGTGGTTTCTAAAATGGGGTCATTTATGGCTCGTTTCTACTATGTAAGCCCCACAAAGTAACTTCAGAACTGAACTGGTCCTTAACTCCTTAAGGACACAGCCATATTTCACCTTAAGGACCAGGCCATTTTTTTGCAAATCTGACCAGTGTCACTTTAAGTGGTGATAACTTTAAAATGCTTTGACTTATCCAGGCCATTCTGAGATTGTTTTTTCGTCACATATTGTACTTCATGACACTGGTAAAATGGAGTAAAAAAAAAAAATCTTTTTTATTTATAACAAAATACCAAATTTGCCCAAAATTTGGAAAAACTAGCAAATTTCCAAGTTTCAATTTCTTTACTTCTATAATACATAGTAATACCTACAAAAATAGTTATTACTTTACATTCCCCATATGTCTACTTCATGTTAGGATCATTTTGGGAATGACATTTTATTTTTGGAGGACGTTACAAGGCTTTAAAGTTTTGAAGTAAATCTTGAAATTTCTCAGAAATTTTCAAAAACCAACTTTTTAAGGACCAGTTCAGGTCTGAAGTCACTTTGTGAGGCTTACATAATAGAAACCACCCAAAAATGACACCATTCTATAAACTACACCCCTCAAGGTATTCAAAACAGATTTTTAAAACGTTGTTAACCTTTTAAGTGTTCCACAAGAATTAATGGAAAATAGAGATACAATTTCAAAATTTCACTTTTTTGGCAGATTTTCCATTTTAATATTTTTTTTTCCATTTACAAAGCAAGGGTTAACAACCAAACAAAACTCAATATTTATGGCCCTGATTCTGTAGTTTACAGAAACACCCCATATGTGGTCGTAAACTGCTGTACGAGCACACTGCAGGGCACAGAAGGAAAGGAATGCCATATGGTTTTTGGAAGGCAGATTTTGCTGGTGTCACAGTCGTTACCTCTGGCTGTGACCTTCTGTCTATGCTCTCACTGCAGCTCCGTTCCTGTGTGTTATTTGTGGTTCTTTATGGGTTAACTCCCCTGTGTGCCTATTAGGAGTTAATCCTCTCTGTCTGCTCCATGGGTGTGGCCTCTCTGCTACACCCATGGAACCTGTATATAAGGCGGAGGTTTCCTCAGTTCTGGGTCAGCTCTCCTGTTGTGTGTTGTCTTGTCCTGCTCCTTGTTTGTACTCACTCTCCCATGCTGCTGACCCATGGGATCCGTGTCTGTCTGTGCTCTGTGGGTTTCTTACTTGTTCATTGATGTCCTTTTTCCTGTGTTTCTGTTATCTGTTCTGCCAGTTATGTTTGTTACCTTGTGTGCATTCATGTCTCTGTTCAGCAAGCCCTTGCTGCACCTTTCTTTGCAGCAGAGTGCCATGGGTAAGGCCATGCAGTTTACTACTGGTGGAGCAAGTCCTTCTCTGCTTATAGTCACTCCTGTTTCCTTGCTATGTACTCCTGCTTGTGTTATTAGTTGCCCTGTTTGTATTTGCCTGTCTGTTATGTTTGCCTATGTGCCGTCGGTACCTTCTGGTACCTGTTGTCCATTCGTTCTTGCTGTCACTGTCTAGCTCACGCTCTGGAGTGGACCCTGGCAACTTCCTGCTGCAAAGCCTAACCCTACCATCTGGGGCCCTAGTGAATACCAGGAGTTGCTTAGTCACGCCCCTCTGGAGTATTACTAGACAGTGGCGCAGTGGGGGTTTTCTCCCACTGTGCTGACGGTACATAGAGCTCATGTTTTGTCTGTGCTGCCTTCCCTGGTTTTTGTTTGTGCAATAAACTCTGTTGTGTCTGTACTGTATTGCTGTATGTTTTTGTTTGACGACGCAGAGGTCTCTCCTGGGACCTCCAACTCGTGACAGCTGGACTGGTTTTTTGACACCATGTCCCATTTGAAGCACCCCTAGAGTAGAAACTCCAAAAAAGTGACCCAATTTTAGAAACTACGGGATAGGGTGGATGTTTTGTTTGTACTAGTTTAGGGTACATATGATTTTTGGTTGCTCTATATTACACTTTATGTGAGGCAAGGTAACAAGAAATAGCTGTTTTGGCACCGCATTTTTTTTTTTGTTATTTAGAACATTCATCTGACAGGTTAGATCATGTGGTATTTTTATAGAGCAGGTTGTCACGGACGTGGCAATACCTAATATGTATACAATTTTTTTTATTTATGTAAGTTTTACACAATGATTTCATTTTTGAAACAAAAAAAATCATGTTTTAGTGTCTCCATAGTCTGAGAGCCATAGATTTTTCAGTTTTTAGGCGATTATCTTAGGTAGGGTCTCATTTTTTGCGGGGTAACATGCCGGTTTGATTGGCACTATTTTGGGGTGCATATGACTTTTTGATCGCTTGCTATTACACTTTTTGTGATGTAAGATGACAAAAAATGGCTTTTTTTTACAGTTTTTTTTATTTTTACGGTGTTCATCTGAGGGGTTAGTTCATGTGATATGTTTATAGAGCCGGTCGATACGGATGCGGCGATACCTAATATGTAAACTTTTTTTTTTTTCCAATTTTTTTAACTTTATTTGGGGAAAATGACGTTTTTGTTTATTTTTACTTGAAACTTGTGTATACTGTGTGTATTACTCATACAGCTTCCGGCCTGTGAGATCCAGGGGGCTGGATCTCACAGGCTCGTCACCGGAAGGCAGCGTCGATGCTTAAGGAAGGCATCGCGCTGCCTTCCATGCCATCGGGTCCCCCCTACAGCCCCACGGGGACCCGATGGCACCGCCGCCAGCCGCCGCCGCAACATTGAAAAGCCGCAAACTGCAGGTCTGAATTAAAGGAGGGCCTCATTTACATTGTGGTACAATTGTTCAGGTAAAGCCTATGCACTAAGTGAACGGGCTGCCAAAAATTACAAGGAACCAGCACTCCAATACACCCTTTATTACACATAAAGGAGGGCATTATACACACCCTTTAAAAATTATGATTGATGGCCTGCTGGTGACCCTCAAAAACATTAGGAGCAAGGGCCTGCTAGTGACCCTCTAAAACATTACGGGCGAGGGCCTGCTGCTGATCTGACCATCTAAAACATTAGGGGTGAGGGTCTGCTGCTGATCTGACCCCCTAAAACATTAGGGGCGTGGGCCTGCTGCTGAGCTGACCTTCTAAAACATAAGGAGCAAGGGCAGCCTAATAAGCATGTTGATATGATGGAGGAGGAGGAGAAAAGGAAGATTGAACTATATACCCTTTTTTGAGGTGGAAGGGGTGCATGGGAATACAGTGTATTCAATACACCATAAAAGCCACATTTAAAGTGCCTTTATGTTCAGCCGCTTTCCTCTGGTGGAGTAGAGAAGTCAGGGGCAATCCAGGCCTTGTTCATTTTGATAAGAGTTAACCTGTCAGAATTTTCATTTGACAGGCGGATGTGCTTATCAGTTATTATGCCCCCAGCAGCACTAAATACCCGCTCTGACAAAACGCTGGCAGCAGGGCAGGCCAGCACCAGTTCGTGCCACGTGTCCATCTTGGACACTCAATAGTTGTAAGGCACAGAGGGATCACTGAGGATGCTGACATGGTCTGCTATGCACTCCTTCACCATCTTCCAAAACTTTTAGTTCCTTGTGACACTAGGCCGCACATCAGGGTGGGGGTGCTGGCGGGGTGTCATGAAACTGTCCCAGGCCTTGGAGAGTGATGCCATGCCTTTGTTGGAACTGCTGTGTGTTCCCCTCGTCTCCCCTCCTTGGATGCCCAAGGAACTACGTACTTTGCCGCCAGCGTTGTCAGTTGGAAATTTTTGGAGCAATTTATCCACAAGGACTTTCTGGTATTGCACCATTTTGCTAGTCCTCTCCACCACAGGAATGACAGATGAGAAGTTCTCTTTGTAGCGGGGGTCAAGAGGGTGAACAACCAGTAATTGGTGTTAGCCAAAATGCGTATAACGCGAGGGTCACGGGAAAGGCAGCATAACATAAAGTCAGCCATGTGTGCCAGAGTCCCAACAGACAAGATTTCGCTGTCCTCATCAGGAGGATGACTCTCAATCTGCTCATCCTCTTCCTCCTCTTCGGCCCATCCACGCTGAACAGATGGAATAAACCTGTTATGGGTACTACCCTCTGTAGCGGAGGCAACCGTCTCCTGCTCCTCCTCCTCCTCATGCTCCAATTCGCGCTGAGAAGACGAACTGAGGGTGGTCAGGCTACCACCCTGTGTACTGTCTTCCCCCATTTCCACCTCTTCCACATGCAAAGTGTCCGCCTTCATTGTGAGCAGCGAGAGTTTCAGTAGACACAGAAGTGGGATGGTCACGCTGATAATAGCGGCATCGCCGCTCACCATCTGTGTTGATTCCTCAAAGTTGCGTGAAACCTCACAGAGGTCAGACATCCATGCCCACTCGTCGCTTGTGAAGAGCGGAAGCTGACTGGAAAGGCGACGACCATGTTGCACCTGGTATTCCACTACTGCCGTCTGCTGCTCACAAAGCCTGGCCAACATGTCGGTGAGCTGGCAATTGCAAGTGCTGCTGCAGTGTTGCCAGGCGGTGGCAGCTGTAGATGACTTTCGGAAATGGGCACACATGCGGCACACCTTCACCAGTAGCTCATGCAAATTGGGCTAGGTTTTGAGAAATCGTTGAACCACTAAGTTGAACACATGGGCTAGGCATGGTACGTGTGTGAGCTTGCCGAGCTCCAAAGCCGCCACCAAGTTACGGCCATTATCAGACACAACCATGCCTGGTTCTAGGTTGAGTGGCGAGAGCCACAGCTCAGTCTGGTCTATTATCCCCTACCACAGCTCTGCGGCGGTGTGCTGTTTGTCCCCTAAGCATATCAGCTTCAGCACGTTACCGCTTCCCCACTGCAGTGCTACACTGCTTCCAGCTACCAACTGATGACTGACTGGTGCTGCACGCGGATAATTCGGAGGTGGAAGTGGAGGAGGCAGAGGAGGAGAAGTGGGTGTTGGAGCCACTAGCGTAGGTGCTGGCGGAAACCCTGATCGACGTAGGGCCATCAATCCTTGGCGTCGGTAGCACCTGTGCCATCCCTGGGTATGACTCGCTCCCGGTCTCCACAACGTTCAACCAGTGTGCCGTCAGGGAAATGTAGCGTCCCTGGCCGAATGCACTTGTCTATGTGTCCATGGTTAAGTGGACCTTCCCAGTAACTGCGTTGTTCAGGGCATGTGTGATGTTATGGGACACATGTTGGTGTAAGGCGGGCACAGCACAATGTGAAAAATAGTGGTGGCTGGGGACTGCGTAATGAGGGACGGACACTGACATCAGGATGCGGAAGGCCTCAGTGTCCACAAACCTAAATGGCAACATTTCCAGAGCCAGTAATTTGGAAAGTTGCGTATTTAGTGATATGGCCTGTGGGTGGGTGGCTGGGTGGCTGGGTATTTGCACTTCCGTTCAAAGGCCTGGGGTATGAACATCTGTACGCTGCGCTGGGACACAGAAGTGGATGTGCTAGATGCTGCTGCTTGAGAAGATCCAGGTGCAGGGCGGGAGGCATCTTGGACAGGTGGTCCTGCGTCTTGGACAGGGGATTGGCCAGCATGTAACACAGGGGAAGAGGAGGCAGTTGTGTGACCCGCAGACACTGATTGTGGACCCAGGCGTTCGGCCCACCTATTAGGGTGCTTTGATGCAATGTGGCGGATCATGCTGGTGGTGGTGAGGTGGCTAGTGTTCACGCCCCTGCTCATTTTGGTACGGCACAGGTTGCAAATAACAATTCTTTTATCGTCCACACTTTCCTCAAAGCGCCAGACTGCGGAGCACCTACCCCTTGGCAAGGGAGATTGCCGCAAGGGGGTGCTCCGGTTGAACAGTTGCGGGCGTGTTTGGTGTGGCTCTGCTTGCCACCTTCCCAGGTTGGGTCAGTGATTTCATCATCCACCACCTCCTTTTCCACTTCCTCACTCTGGTCATCCTCCTGACTTGTTGACCTAACAAGAACCTCACTTATTGACAACTGTGTCTCATCCTCATCATGAACCTCTTGAGACACTAATTGCTGTTGACTTATTGGCAACTGTGTCTCATGATCATCATCCACCTCGTAAAACACTAATTGCCGCTCCCCACTGAAAGGATTTGGACCTTTCTCGACCTCTACGACCACCTTGGTTTGATGTTACTGACGTCAGGAGAGATGTTTCTCAGTTGGCAATAATAGACACACAAGTATCACTGAGAAACACTCTAACTTTATTGTGCCATAGCGTGGCCTTATATAGGCAGTAGAAAAGTTTGCATAACAACAGCGTTTAAACAAATCATAAAGGAAAACATTGGTGCTCACACACATACTACCAGAACATCCTTTTATGGTATGTGTAACGGACCGTTTCAGCAGACAAGGGGTTAAAATCCGTTCAGGCGATATGCCCCTTTTCTGAGAGACAGGCCCAGCTACTGCAGAACACCAATGTCCCAAACTGGATACAAAATAGCACTCCAAACTGGAACCTCACGAATAGCTGCTAGCAGACGAACAGGGATCAGCTTACACTTCTGGCAATCGGTCTTCTAACAGCATACAGTGAATCCCCCCAATAACGAGACAAGGCTCCGTGTTGAGGGTCAAGCAGTGGTCTGACTGTACTTCACGTACAGCCTCTTTTATTCATAAACCACAAACATAGTACTGCCCACAGGGGTTTGAAATACAACCAATCAGTAATTTACAACACATACAAAGTAACTACAGCAACCAATCATTCACGCCCCCAGAGGACCAGAATGAAGACTGTGACATAGGACAAATACAACATATCCCCACAATGCATCATGGTCTCCTCCTCTCTGTCCCGGAGACAACCTGAGGAGCAATCCAATTATCTCTGAGGACAAAGGGAGATCGCCAATACACATGTGAGGACAACAGAACAGACATCACCATTTAAACACACAATGGGACAATGGCACAATAGAAACACACCCAGCATTTTCCTCCCAAGCTGACAAGTTACACTTATTATAAATTGTTACAACTTTGTGAGTTTACATTGGCCATACATATAACTTACATCAATTTAAACAGTATAACTTGGGGACAAACCTATCCAAAATTCACTTGAATCGGTTCAGGGGTTTAAAAGTTAGTATATGGCCCATAATCCTGGGGCAAGAGGCCAGCAGCCAGTCCTCTCCAAAACCCAGTGGCGAGGTCGGTTTCGCCACACAGTATGTATACGTGCAATGAGTAGAAATAATAGGTTTTAATCAGTCACATATAAGAATGTACGCAGTTGTGCCGAATGACCCTGAATAAAACAAGAACGTTTGTTCTAGTTCTAGGATATTCCCAGAATCTGTCCTGAGACAGATAAGTGAACCTAACTCACAGCGGGGGGATGTGAAACAGTGTGTGGGTGAGATGTTATAACAATTCTGTACATGTAAGAGAAGACAAGATGGAGTCACATTTCTCTTCAATCCCCTCTTAGAACCAAATTTCTTAGATAATATGGTTCTTACCCTTGCCCTTTTCCCTGTATACCGCGAGATATTTTCTATATCCTTCATGTGAGTTGTCTTCAGGATTAGGCAGCAGAGTCTCATAAAATGACATATTTGATACTCCTTTCATTATCAGTTTCCGTACACATGGTATGATACATGTTGGAACTAATGCTATTACTATAATAATTATCAGGATAATGATTCCCAAATGTACAAGTGCCTGTTTCCAGGTAGTGAGCCAGCCAAAATACTGATCGCAAGGGTATCGATACCTGAGTTTCTTTTGAGCTCGATTGATAAATAGAGTTGAGCGAACACCTGGATGTTCGGCCGAACTACCCGGAAATGTTCGTATTCGGGATCCGAACCCGACCCGAACTTCGCCCCGAACCCGAACCCCATTGAAGTCAATGGGGACCCGAACTTTTCGGCACTAAAAAGCCTGTAAAACAGCCCAGGAAAGGGCTAGAGGGCTGCAAAAGGCAGCAAAATGTAGTTAAATTCCCTGCAAACAAATGTGGATAGGGAAATGAATAAAAATAAAAATAAAATAAATAAAAATTAACCAATATCAATTGGAGAGAGGTCCCATAGCAGAGAATCAAGCTTCATGTCAGCAGAGAATCAGTCTTCATGTCATAGCAGAGAATCAGGCTTCACGTCAGCCAAAACTGGAACAGTCCATTGTCATATATTTAGGCCCCGGCACCCAGACAGAGGAGAGAGGTCCCATAACAGAGAATCAGGCTTCATGTCAGCAGAGAATCAGTCTTCATGTCATAGCAGAGAATCAGGCTTCACGTCAGCCAAAACTGGAACAGTCCATTGTCATATATTTAGGCCCCGGCACCCAGACAGAGGAGAGAGGTCCCATAGCAGAGATTAAGGCTTCATGTCATAGCAGAGAATCATGCTTCACGTCACCCAACACTGGAACAGGCCACTGTCAGATATTTTTAGGCCCCGGCACCCAGACAAAGGAGAGGTTCATTCAACTTTGGGTTGCCCTGCAATACAATGGTAAAATGAAAATAAAAATAGGATTGAATGAGGAAGTGCCCTGGAGTACAATAATATATGGTAAAGGGGAGGTAGTTAATGTCTAATCTGCACAAGGGATGGACAGGTCCTGTGGGATCCATGCCTGGTTCATTTTTATGAACGTCAGCTTGTCCACATTGGCTGTAGACAGGCGGCTGCGTTTGTCTGTAATGACGCCCCCTGCCGTGCTGAATACACGTTCAGACAAAACGCTGGCCACCGGGCAGGCCAGCACCTCCAAGGCATAAAAGGCTAGCTCTGGCCACGTGGACAATTTGGAGACCCAGAAGTTGAATGGGGCCGAACCATCAGTCAGTACGTGGAGGGGTGTGCACACGTACTGTTCCACCATGTTAGTGAAATGTTGCCTCCTGCTAACACGTTCCGTATCAGGTGGTGGTGCAGTTAGCTGTGGCGTGTTGACAAAACTTTTCCACATCTCTGCCATGCTAACCCTGCCCTCAGAGGAGCTGGCCGTGACACAGCTGCGTTGGCGACCTCTTGCTCCTCCTCTGCCTTCGCCTTGGGCTTCCACTTGTTCCCCTGTGACATTTGGGAATGCTCTCAGTAGCGCGTCTACCAACGTGCGCTTGTACTCGCGCATCTTCCTATCACGCTCCAGTGCAGGAAGTAAGGTGGGCACATTGTCTTTGTACCAGGGATCCAGCAGGGTGGCAACCCAGTAGTCCGCACACGTTAAAATGTGGGCAACTCTGCTGTCGTTGCGCAGGCACTGCAGCATGTAGTCGCTCATGTGTGCCAGGCTGCCCAGAGGTAAGGACAAGCTGTCCTCTGTGGGAGGCGTATCGTCATCGTCCTGCGTTTCCCCCCAGCCACGCACCAGTGATGGGCCCGAGCTGCGTTGGGTGCCACCCCGCTGTGAACATGCTTCATCCTCATCCTCCTCCTCATCCTCGTCCTCCTCGTCCTCCAGTAGTGGGCCCTGTCTGGCCACATTTGTACCTGGCCTCTGCTGTTGCAAAAAACCTCCCTCTGAGTCACTTCGAAGAGACTGGCCTGAAAGTGCTAAAAATGACCCCTCTTCCTCCTCCTCCTCCTCCTGGGCCACCTCCTCTTCCATCATCGCCCTAAGTGTTTTCTCAAGGAGACATAGAAGTGGTATTGTAACGCTGATAACGGCATCATCGCCACTGGCCATGTTGGTGGAGTACTCGAAACAGCGCAACAGGGCACACAGGTCTCGCATGTAGGCCCAGTCATTGGTGGTGAAGTGGTGCTGTTCCGCAGTGCGACTGACCCGTGCGTGCTGCAGCTGCACAGTCCACTATGGCCTGCTGCTGCTCGCACAGTCTGTCCAGCATGTGCAAGGTGGAGTTCCACCTGGTGGGCACGTCGCATATGAGGCGGTGAGCGGGAAGGCCGAAGTTACGCTGTAGCGCAGACAGGCGAGCAGCGGCAGGATGAGAACGCTGGAAGCGCGCACAGATGGCCCGCACTTTATGCAGCAGCTCTGACATGTCGGGGTAGTTATGAATGAACTTCTGCACCACCAAATTCAGCACATGCGCCAGGCAAGGGATGTGCGTCAAACCGGCTAGTCCCAGAGCTGCAACGAGATTTCGCCCATTATCGCACACCACCAGGCCGGGCTTGAGGCTCACCGGCAGCAGCCACTCGTCGGTCTGTTGTTCTATACCCCGCCACAACTCCTGTGCGGTGTGGGGCCTGTCCCCCAAACATATGAGTTTCAGAATGGCCTGCTGACGTTTACCCCGGGCTGTGCTGAAGTTGGTGGTGAAGGTGTGTGGCTGACTGGATGAGCAGGTGGGAGAAGAGGAGGAGGAAGCCGAGTAGGAGGAGGAGGCAACAGGAGGCAAAGAATGTTGCCCTGCGATCCTTGGCGGCGGAAGGACGTGCGCCAAACAGCTCTTCGCCTGGGGCCCAGCCGCCACTACATTTACCCAGTGTGCAGTTAGGGAGATATAGCGTCCCTGGCCGTGCTTACTGGCCCACGTATCTGTGGTTAGGTGGACCTTGGCACAGATGGCGTTCCGCAGTGCACACTTGATTTTATCGGATACTTGGTTGTGCAGGGAAGGCACGGCTGTCTTGGAGAAGTAGTGGCGGCTGGGAACAACATACTGTGGGACAGCAAGCGACATGAGCTATTTGAAGCTGTCTGTGTCCACCAGCCTGAATGACAGCATTTCATAGGCCAGTAGTTTAGAAATGCTGGCATTCAGGGCCAGGGATCGAGGGTGGCTAGGTGGGAATTTACGCTTTCTCTCAAATGTTTGTGAGATGGAGAGCTGAACGCTGCCGTGTGACATGGTTGAGATGCTTGGTGACGGAAGTGGTGGTGGTGTTGGTGGTACATCCTCTGTTTGCTGGGCGGCAGGTGCCAATGTTCCTCCAGAGGTGGAGGAAGAGGCCGAGGCGGCAGCAGCAGAAGAGGTAGCAGGGGGAGCCTGAGTGAGTTCCTTGTTTTTAAGGTGTTTACTCCACTGCAGTTCATGCTTTGCATGCAGGTGCCTGGTCATGCAGGTTGTGCTAAGGTTCAGAACGTTAATGCCTTGCTTCAGGCTCTGATGGCACAGATTGCAAACCACTCGGGTCTTGTCGTCAGCACATTGTTTGAAGAACTGCCACGCCAGGGAACTCCTTGAAGCTGTCTTTGGGGTGCTGGGTCCCAGATGGCGGTGGCCAATAGCAGACGGACTCTCTTGGCGGCGGGTGTTCTGCTTTTGCCCACTGCTCCCACTTTTGCTACGCTGTTGGCTTGGTCTCACCACTGCCTCTTCCTCCGAATTCTGAAAGTCAGTGGCACGACCTTCATTCTATGTGGGGTCTAGGACCTCATCGTCCCCTGCATTGTCTTCCACCCAGTCTTCCTCCCTGACCTCCTGTTCAGTCTGCAGTTGGCACCTGTGTTTCGTCATCATCAGAGACGTGCTGAGGTGGTATTCCCATGTCCTCATCATTAGGAAACATAAGTGGTTGTGCGTTAGTGCATTCTATCTCTTCCACCCCTGGGGAAGGGCTAGGTGGATGCCCTTGGGAAACCCTGCCAGCAGAGTCTTCAAACAGCATAAGAGACTGCTGCATAACTTGAGGCTCAGACAGTTTCCCTGATATGCATGGGGATGATGTGACAGACTGATGGGCTTGGTTTTCATGCGCCATCTGTGCACTTTCTGCAGAAGACTGGGTGGGAGATAATGTGAACGTGCTGGATCCACTGTCGGCCACCCAATTGACTAATGCCTGTACCTGCTCAGGCCTTACCATCCTTCGAACGGCATTGGGCCCCACCAAATATCGCTGTAAATTCTGCTGGCTACTGGGACCTGAGGTAGTTGGTTCACTAGGACGTGTGGCTGTGGCAGAATGGCCACGTCCTCTCCCAGCACCAGAGGGTCCACTAACACCACCACAACCATGTCCGCGTCCCTTACTAGATGTTTTCCTCATTGTTACCGTTCACCACAATAAGAAAAAAATTATTTGGCCCAATGTATTGAATTCAAATTCAGGCCTTTTTTTACAGGCACCTAACACTATCTGGCTATCTATTTAGGTACCGTATTACACTAATACAGGCACAACAGTAACGACAGATTGAATATAAATTGTAGGCCTAGTATTTAGGCGCTTGATGACAGGTATCCCTTTTACGGACAGAATTAAACTTGGAAATGCACGGTAGCGTGTGAAGTTATTGAGGTGAAGTTATTGAGGATGACCCTATCCGCACCTTCAATCTAATATACCCTTTTATGGATAGATTTAAAGTTGGCCTGATACAGCAGAAACCACTGATTTAGGGAATTGCTAAGTTGGGAATTGTATTCAACCCAGAACAAAAACTGTGCTTTGGCGGACACTAAATAAATTGACCAGCCTCAGCAATAAACACAGATTTAGCTGAATATAAATTTTAGGCCTATTATTTAGGCGCTGGGTGACAGGTATACGTTTACGGACAGAATTATTTAAACTTGGAAATGCACGGTAGCGTGTGAAGTTATTGAGGATGACACTATCCGCACCTTAAATCTAATATACCCTTTTATGGATCAATTTAAACTTGGCCTGATACAGTAGCAGAAAAAAAATACTTAGGGGATTGCTAAGTTGGGAATTGTATTCAACCCAGAACAAAAACTGTGCTTCGGCAGACAGCAGACAGTATTACAATTGGCTAGCCACAGCTGAAACACCAGATTTAGGGTACTGCTATTTTGGCCAATTGTATTTTACCCCTCAATAAAATAGCAAGCACAGCCAAGCCCCTGATGTAGGATATAGCAAAAAAATAACCACACTATTGATGGTTAAATGGACTTGGTGGCAGCTTGTGCTGGCGCACCACAAGACACAAAATGGCCGCCAATCACCCAAGAAAAAAGTGACATAAAAACGCTCTGGGCAGCCTAAAAACAGTGAGCAATTAAATAGCAGCAGTTCAATGATCCACAGCTGTAGATCGATCACTGAATTAAGTGTTTTTGCAGAGTTAATCACTGTCTAATCTCGCCCTAACAGCAGCTGCAACCTCTCCCTACACTGATCATAGCAGAGTGACGTGCGGCGCTACGTGACTCCAGCTTAAATAGAGGCTGGGTCACATGCTGCACTGGCCAATCACAGCCATGCCAATAGTAGGCATGGCTGTGATGGCCTCTTGGGGCAAGTAGTATGACGCTTGTTGATTGGCTGCTTTGCAGCCTTTCAAAAAGCGCCAAGAAAGCGCCGAACACCGAACCCGAACCCGGACTTTTACGAAAATGTTCGGGTTCGGGTCCGTGTCATGGACCCCCCAAAATTCAGTACGAACCCGAACTATACAGTTCGGGTTCACTCATCCCTATTGATAAATCCTCGAGTTTCTTTATTGCCAGTGTGACCTTACCATTAGGGCTGGTGTTGTTGGGTATGAACGTGCAGCATGATGAGGGGTCCGTCAATACCTTACAAACACCACCTCTTTCTGCAAGTATCATATCGAGTACCATGCGGTTTTGAAATGTCATAATGGAATCTGCCTGTAACTGTTCTGCTACACCTTGTAACGCATCCCTGGTGTAGTTACAAACCTTTGTTGATTATAGTAAATATAGTTGATCCAGTCTACATTTCTGTTGATTGTTATGTGGGGAATTATGGATTCAAATCCTGCTGCCACCTGACCTCTGGCCTTGAATTCATCAGGGACCCCTCTTGGGACGCCTATTGCTTCTATATACACATGAGGATCAAAACTACCCATGGGGAGTGATCTTTTGGTCCTTGTCACTCTTCCTACACTAGGGGTCTCTTGTTCACTAAATATGTGTATATTCATTATGGCTTTAGCAAGAGCACATTCACCTTTCCAGGAACCCTCTAGTCTAGATCTTATCTTTCCATCCCCACAGATCCAATATACATCCCCAATCGAGTATACTTTATTCTGTGTGAGGGAGGTATCTGTTTCACTGTAAGTCGCACAGTATCCTTCAGTGAAATTACCCAGGGATCTTCCTTGATCTCCCCCTCTGTGGCAGGTATAGTTACCAGGATAGATATGTATACCTGCACCAGGGCGGGGAGTTTTTATGAGGAGTGGATATTTTTGCTTCCATTCTTCACATACAGACTGGTTACTAGATGAATTTGAGAATAATTGCAAAAAAAAACATTCCTCAACATTAGAGGGCAATATTAAGGGCACAGTACCTAGGTGAGGCTTAGCGGTCCCACATATATAACAATTACTTTTATTTACTGAAGCTGCACTGTACTTCATCCATTCTAACCATAGGTTGGCATCAGAGACCCCAGTTTCTGCTGCCAGGGTATCCTCATAGGTAGGGTCAGAAATAGCCAGTATGTTTCCTAGGGGCTGTATATGGGTTTTTAGAGGGTATGTTTGTTTCTGAGGGTATGTCCATTCTGAGGATTGACACATATCTCTTATTTCAAAGTGTTTGGTGACCATTGAAATCTCTGCCCCCCCTATGTCGTGAAAGTACCATCCCAGCACGTAATCTCCTTCATCACCTTTGTTGGGGTTTTCTATGTTTATAATTATTTTCATCTCAGACACCATCTTAGGGCATGCCCACCCTGTAGGATATCGGCTAACATCTATGTGACAGTCCCCTCCATTGATAATTGTCATTCTACTAATCAAGGATTTACCATTCTTATCCTTTCGATTAAGGGCATTCTGTGGTTTATACCCCCAGTCTTCTCCTGTATTCCATCCTACTGACCCCCAGTATGCTCATCTATTACCCCAATAAGGGTCAGTGATACAGATATAAGCCTGTCCATTCTTATAGTGGTTGCCGTATCTTGTGGAAGGACTGCACTTCATTATGCTGCATAAACAGAAGGAGTAAGTTGCAACTTGAGTACTGGAGGAATTGTACCAGAAGGTAGTGATTCCACCTTTCTGAGTTATAGCAACTTCAGCTTTGTTATCCTCCGGCAGAGTCATTAGGATAGTCAGTAATCCCACAGTCCAAGTGGACCGTCTGTGCCATCTTCCAGAATTGAGGTAGTGCATCCTGGTGGAGGTCAGAGCTGTCTGCTCCCGTTAGTACCTCACTTTGTCCTTTTTTCGAGGTCAGGACTGTCTGTCCCCGTTATTACCTCCTTTTGGGGTGCCTCCTTTACCAGTTTCACTCTGGTGGCGTGGATCCAAGTAGGTGCTTCTTCCATGAGTACTGCTGTGCGGGAAGCGGCTTCCACTGTAGTCGGTGGTCCGTAGGTGAAGTCTCCTGCGAATTTTCCTTTTTTTAATTTCTTTATCAGCACGATATCTCCCACTTGGAATGGGTGAGTTGGTTCCTGTGGAAGACAAGGAGACTTACAAGCAACTTTTTCCTCAATTTCACTTAGGGTTTTAATCAATCTGGTTACATATTCTTCTCTAATGAGGTCGAGGTCCCCTTCCTATACTACCAGAGGGTTCTTTGCCCATGGTGTAGGAAAAGGTCTCCCCATAAGTATCTCAAATGGTGATATCCCTAGCTTTTTATTAGGCGTCATCCTGATCTCAGCTAAGACTATTGGCAGTATATCTTTCCATTTCTCAAATGTGCCCCCTGTTGCCTTTCTCAATTTATCTTTTAGGATTCTGTTCCTGCGTTCCACAATGCCGGAGCTTTGTGGGTGGTATGGGATATGAAATTTCCATTAAACCTTAAGGAGTCTTGTCAGCTCCTTGTTTACCTTTGAGGTGAAAGCTGGCCCTTGGTCATATTCAATTACCAATGGACAGGCCCACCTTGGAATGATGTCATGTGTCAGCATCCTTGCTACTGTTTTGGCATCTTCTGATCTTGTAGGGTAGACCTCTGGCCATCTTGAGAACATGTCAACTATGACCAAGGCATATTCTTGTCTACTGACCAGCTCGTTTGTCTCACAGGGTGATTTTAATTAGTGTTAGTATATAGCTTGGCCCACTCCCCCTCACTCACTGAAACCATATGGCACCAGGAGAGAGATAGTGTGTGGACTCTCATTGCAGTCCTTGGTGACCATGTGGCGCCGGGGGTGGGGTGGAGTGGGCCCAGCGTGCATGCTGGTTCATGTCTTCCCTGGATCCAATGGAGGCCATTTTGGCACCGAAAATGACAGAAATCCAGGTGAGCCCAGCATGTGAGTGGAACCTACACCTTCTGAATTGTATGTTAGCCGCCATGGCACATGACAGGTATATGGTGTTAGGAACCCGTCTAACTAGGGATTGCCTTGGCGTTCGGCGGACGGGCTCAGATAATTTTGTACAAAATGATTTGCCAAATATCTCTAACTGGCTGCTATAGCATTTGCAATATTGCGGTGCTATGGGATGTGCTGACTGACCCCCTTTTTTTTATATTCTTGTCTACCTTTCTGTCTAGGTATGTGTGTGAAGTCTACCTGCAGATGTGTAAAAGAAGTGGTGGGGTAATCAAGGTGTTGATGTGGGACTTTGACATTGGTGTTTGGGTTGTTCCTCAAACATGTGATACACCTTCCCACATAATCTGACACTAACTGTTTAATGCCTGTAATATAGGAATTCTGTGCTAGCAGCATGTGTGTTGTTTGAATGCTGTTGTGTCCTACTCCATGAAAATGTGCAATGAACAGAGGGGAGCTGTGCTGTGGTATGCATGGTTTCCCCTCTTTGCAGATTAATCCTGTCCTAGGATTCTTCTGCAAGATTGGATAACACCAATCGGCCATTTCATCGTCAGTAGCTGAGGACTGGAGATCCACAAGCATCTGAGTTAACTCAAGTGAAGGAGGTACTAATTTCACCATTTGCAATGTGGCCGGGGCCATCAGTGCAGCCTTCTTGGCCTCCGCGTCTGCCAGGGCATTGCCTTGGGACACATGATCTTTACCACCAGTATGCGCCCTGCAGTGGACAATTGCAATCTGTGAGGGCAATCTTATGGCTTCTAAAAGTTGTATGACAAGTTGTGAATGTGAGATGTGCTTACCATCAGCTGCAATGAATCCTCTCCTTTGCCAAATGACCCCATGGTCCCAGACCACTCCATGTGCGTACCTGCTGTCAGTGCAAATGGTGACTGGCTTGCCTTCATGTAGTATGCATGCTCTCGTGAGTGCAATTAATTCTGCTGCTTGTGCAGATTGGTATGTGATGGGTCTGGCTTCCAGGACAACATCGGGTAGCATAACAATAGCATATCCTGCATGATAAGTGTTGTCATTTGGTCTGCTGCAGGATCCATCAACAAAAACATCAGGAGCCCCTTCTACTGGTACAGATTGTAAATCAGAGCGGGGTGATGTCTCATGTTGTATGGCGTGTATACAATCATGTGACTCTGTCAAGTGATCCCCAGGTCCTTTAAGTCCTAATAGGGCATTCAAGATAGGTGCTGGAACTGAGGTGTGTGTTGTGTATTTGATTTGGAGGGAGAGATTGCTGAGGAGTAGAATCTCATATCCAGATAGTCTTTGTGCGGACATGTGCTGTGTGTGTATGCCTTTGAGAAGTGGCGTTGCAAGCCTAACCATCATAGCAAAGGCTGCAAGAGATCTCAGACAGGCCGGCATTCCTTGGATGGATGCCGGAACCACCTTCGAGAAAAAGGCACAAGGATGTAACTCGCCTCTGTGATATTGTGTCAGCACACCCGCCATGGTTTTACAATTTTGTCGAGCATATACGTGGATTGTGAGTTTGTAGTCAGGGAGGCCCAAACCTGGACTTGTCATTAAAGAACATTTCAAATAATCAAATGCATTAAACATTTCTTCAGACCACCTGATGAGATCTGGCATGTCTGCCAGAGTGGCTTGTCTCATTACATTGTCATAATAGGAGCAATCAGGAATCCACTATCTGCAGTAGTTTATCATACCAAGGAAAGATAACATTTCTTTCTTGGTGTGCAGGGTGACCAGGCCCGCAACAGACTGGACTCTTTCTGTGCTGATTCTCTTTTCTCCCTTTGTGAGAACAAAGCCCAAGTATTCAACTTGCTTTTTACACCATTGCATTTTCTTGCGTGACACCTTATGTCCACATTCAGACAACCATTTCAACAAAGATAAACCATCTGTTACATTGGCCTCCTCTGACAGACTGCACAATAACAAATCATCCACGTATTGCAAGAGTACAGAACCCGGGGGGGGGGGGGGGGGTGGTGCCATGGTTTTAAACTGGCTTGGAGGACAATGCTGTACACTACAGGTGAATCAGCATATCCCTGGGGCATCCGACCCTCAAAGGAAAAAGCAAAAAGGAGTCTGGACTGCTTGTCAACCGGGATAGAGAAGTAAGCATTTTTCAGGTCTATCACGCTGAAACAGACAGCATCTGCTGGGATGGCTGAGAGCAGTTGTGTCACATCAGGTACAATGGGCGCAATAGGGATGATGAGACTATTAATTGCCCTTAAGTCTTGTACAAATCTTACCGTACCATCGGCCTTCGTCACCGGATTGATGGGTCTAGTGTATGGTGAGACAGTGTCCTCTAGGACTCCGGTCTGTAGGAATTCCTGTATCATGTACTCACTTTATTGATTTTGCACTGTTTCCACACTGCTGATTTGAATCATGTGACCCCCGACGTCATCAACCCTTCTCTGGTGCTGACGTCTCGTTTACAAGCTTCTCCCTGCTTGAGGGAGTGGCCCAGCTCTGTAAACGAGATGTCAGAGCCTTTGGTGCCCGCCCCCTCTCTCCTGTATCTGGCTGCCGTGATCTCATTAGCATATCAATAGAGCAGCAGGGCTGATAGTACTGTGCAAAACAGAAGCTCCTGTGTTGCACTGAAAGAGTGTACAGGAGAGCTCTGATAAGGAAAGGGTTACCCAGGTGCTGCCAGTCGCTGTATTGCTGTGATCCAGGAGCAGGAATGAAGGATAAGCAGCTCAGCCAATAAAAGGGAGAAGGCAAGTCAGGACAGCCAATCAGATGAAAGACCCGCCCTCCCTGCTGTTTACACTGGAGAGTAAAGACATGTGCTTCTGCCTGGGCTCTTAGATATCCCAGGAAGAGGAAGGTGGGGGACACTGTATTGTGTGTATGGAGGGGTGGGGGAGACTGCATTGTGTGTATAGAGGGGTGGGGGACACTGCATTGTGTGTATTGTGTGTATGGAGGGGTGGGGGACACTTCATTGTGTGTATGGGGTGGGGGAGGGGGACACTGCATTGTGTGTATGGAGGGGTGGGGGACACTGCATTGTGTGTATTGTGTGTATGGACGGGTGGGGGACACTTCATTGTGTGTATGGGGTGGGGGAGGGGGACACTGCATTGTGTGTATGGAGGGGTGGGGGACACTGCATTGTGTGTATGGAGGGGTGGGGGACACAGCATTGTGTGTATTGGGTGTATGGGGTGGGGGAGGGGGACACTGCATTGTGTGTATGGAGGGGTGGGGGACACTGCATTGTGTGTATTGTGTGTATGGAGGGGTGGGGGACACTGCATTGTGTGTATTGTGTGTATGGAGGGGTGGGGGACACTGCATTGTGTATATTGTGTGTATGGAGGGGTGGGGGACAGTGCATTGTGTATATTGTGTGTATGAAGGGGTGGGGGACACTGCATTGTGTATATTGTGTGTATGGAGGGGTGGGGGACACTGCATTGTGTGTATTGTGTGTATGGAGGGGTGGGGGACACTGCATTGTGTGTATGGGGTGGGGGTCACTGCATTGTGTGTATTGTGTGTATGGGGTGGGGGAGGGGGACACTGAATTGTGTGTATGGAGGGGTGGTGGACACTGCATTGTGTGTATGGAGGGGTGGGGGACACTGCATTGTGTGTATGGAGGGGTGGGGGACACTGCATTGTGTATATTGTGTGTATGGAGGGGTGGGGGACACTGCATTGTGTGTATGGAGGGGTGGGGGACACTGCATTGTGTATATTATGTATATTGTGTGTATGGAGGGGTGGGGGACACTGCATTGTGTATGGGGGGGAGGGGGGACAGTGACTACATAGTATATAGTCAACATAGATATGGCTGTAATATAGCTTAGATAGATATAGGTGTCATATATGACACCTATATCTATCTAAGTTATATTAGATACATACAGCTTAGATACACAGAGCTGCCTCAGAGCTTACATACAAAGAGCTTCCTCAGAGCTTAGATACACAGAGCTGCCTCAGAGCTTAGATACACAGAGCTGCCTCAGAGCTTAGATACACAGAGCTGCCATAGAGCTTAGATACACAGAGCTGCCATAGAGCTTAGATACACAGAGCTGCCATAGAGCTTAGATACACAGAACTGCCATATAGCTTAGATACATAGAGCTACCATATAGATTAGATACATAGAGCTTAGATACACAGAGCTGCCATAGAGCTTAGATACACAGAGCTGCCATAGAGCTTAGATACACAGAGCTGCCATAGAGCTTAGATACACAGAGCTGCCATAGAGCTTAGATACACAGAGCTGCCATAGAGCTTAGATACACAGAGCTGCCATAGAGCTTAGATACACAGAGCTGCCATAGAGCTTAGATACATAGAGCTGCCATATAGATTAGATACATAGAGCTTAGATACACAGAGCTGCCATAGAGCTTAGATACACAAAGCTGCCATATAGCTTAGATACATAGAGCTGCCATATAGATTAGATACATAGAGCTTAGATACACATAGCTGCCATAGAGCTTAGATACACAGAGCTTCCATAGAGCTTAGATACACAGAGCTGCCATAGAGCTTAGATACACAGAGCTGCCATAGAGCTTAGATACACAGAGCTGCCATAGAGCTTAGATACATAGAGCCTGTGTTTCTGCAATGTGACAGAATGATCTGTGACTGGTTTATGCAAAGTTAGGATGTCCAGAGCAGGGTGAGGGGAAGGTCAGATTGTTCACGCCCACAAATATTCATGAGGCAGAGATCAGGCTTTGTTGTTATACGCCCCCTCAGCATGTACTTCAGCATGTAAACAAAGCAATGACAGAACCATGAAAAGGTGTACATATGGGTTTTAACTTGATGAAATCTAGCTTAACCAAATTATATGTATATCCAGATGGGTTTTAAGATTTTTTTATTTTTTTATTAACTCGGATAACCCCTTTAACCGTTCAATTTTCTCTTTTGATAGTGGGTATTGTTTTTGGTACACCGTGGTTGCATCTGCTCTGAGTGTGGCCCTATATGGAGTACAATCAATGAATCCTGTGTCATAGTCTCCGGATGACCACAGGTTAGGGTCAATGTCCTCCAATTCTTGTGACTCAAATGTGGTGAGTGTAGGAAAAAATGATGATGATGATGATGAGGGTTTGGCAATAGGTATGAGATCTGATCGCACATCCAGTCCTCCTTGAGATGCAAAAAACTTGAGTTTCAACTTGCAGAACAAATCTCTACCTAAGAGGTTTACTGGACACTCAGGGATGATGCTGAAAGTGTTGTGATGTAATCTCCGTCTATGGTTTCAAGTGTCAGTGGGTCAGTTTTGTATGTTTTTGTAAGAACCCCATTGATTCCCAAGATCGGACTTTCTTAAAGGACCTTTGTAAAAATCCCTACACAGGACACTGGACGTGGCTCCGCTATCTACCATGAAACCTACCGTTCTCCCCGCTACTGTTAAGAGGATGACAGGGGAGTCTTTCCAATGTTTTGTGACCTGTGTGAAAGTGGGGGTACCGTCCTCTGGGCAGCATCAGTGTTGACCCTGTTGGTTCCAGTCAATGGGAAACCTTGAGTTCTGGCTATCCCTTACCTGGGGCTGAGTGCCAGGGTTTGAGTAGCGCTGTTGTCTGGGCAACGGGCATTGCCTCGCCCAGTGTCCCTCTTTACCACATTTAAAACATACAGTGGCAGATGGTGGCTGCTGCTGCTCAGGGGTTTGATTTGGGCTGTAAGGTTTCTGCTGAGACTGGGGTGGACCTCTGTTACCTTGACCTTGATAGCCTCTGTTCCTGTTCCCCCATCCCCTCTTGTTTCTGTTGCCGGCATACCCATGAGTAGTTATAGATTTCCTTACCTCGAAACAGCCTGCTGCCTCTTTCTCATATAAATGCTTTTCAAAATCCGCAACGTCATCAGAAGTCCAGGAGGATACGTTTTGTTTCACGGTAAGCATCCAACTGGGCAATAGGTGGTTTACAAAGGTTGAGATAACCAAACTATATCTTGGTTAGTCACTGTGAGACCTGCTTCGTGTTTCCAGCAGTCTATGAACTGTTTCCAGAAGTCAGTAACTGACTCATTGTTCTTTTGTTTGCATGCTACAGCTATGGGGAGGGTGGACCTCTGTTTGAAAACCTCTTTCATGTGTTCCGTGAGTTCTTCCCACATCTTATTCCTGCCCTGTTCTGTGTTCAGGCTGTAGGTAGTAGCATCGGGGGTTATCTGAATGAGGCTAATGCTGGGTATTTTAACCCAATCCCACCCTGAGTGCATCCCTATTATACCATCCACTATCAGCTTTATATCCTCCTGTGTGTAATTTCTTCCCTTACATGCCCTTTTCAGATAGGTGATAGTACCTAATGGTGCTGTAGAGGGTTTGGGACAATGTTTGATAATCCTATTGATGTCCTCTATTTCTATGGGTTTCTTCATTAACTGATCTTCTATTGTCATAAAGGGGAATGAATCCTCATGTCCCTTCTCCTGTTCTTTACTCCTAGTGTGTTGGGCGACGGGACTGGTTAACCTATCTTCCTCCCTTTTGTGTCTTTTCAGTGAAACGTGTGTTTTTTTGTACAACCTGTGGGGGGGTAGGTGGAGATGTTGCGTTGATGAGACACTAGGGGGTGATTTGTTAAACATATAAATTTTATCCCGAACACTGGGTGATTCTATTGGTGTGGACGCTTGTCCTCCTGTTGCTTCAGTGGAAGAATCAGGTTGTTGAAAGACAGACGCTGATATCTGTTCCACCAAGGACACAGGCAGGCGGGGTGCTGTGGGCACTGGTTGCAGGACAGTATGACCCGCAGCCAATATTTCCTCCTCTGAGAAAGAAGGGTAGAGCTTCTGAATGCTCGATTTCTTATCAGTCACGGTGTGGTTTTTGGTTACACTCTGGGTTTTATATGGTGGTGGTTTTTCTAGGATTTTGTTCTCTCTTCCCTTTCTGAGGTCCGCCTCAAGATCGTGTTTATATGAGTCATTGGGTACCTTTTTAGGTGATT
Source organism: Bufo bufo (assembly GCF_905171765.1). Classification (NCBI taxonomy): domain Eukaryota; kingdom Metazoa; phylum Chordata; class Amphibia; order Anura; family Bufonidae; genus Bufo; species Bufo bufo. Next base: position 540,410,424 of record NC_053390.1, on the reverse strand, counting down.
TGGCCTTTTTTGTGGGCCTATCATACCAATGACATGCTATTTCTAACCATTGTTCTCCTCCTTTTTGCATATATGTTGTGTCCCACTGTTGGTCTGGGTCAAATTGTGGCCAGGCGACTTTGTCTCCCAAACACAGTCCTTTGACCATATCCATGTGATAGGGACTATTGTCACCGTCACCTGGAAATTGACTACATGTGTCAATAAACTCTGTCCATCTTGCCAAGTTATCTACCCACGGATTGATAAGGTAGTAATTTGTGGGACTAACCCTTGCAACATATTCTTTACATGTTTCTCCTACATTTGGAGGAGGAAACTCCACTTTTGAACCTTGCCCACCCATAATAATATATGACAATACACAGCAATAGTAACAAGGAGGTATGTCTGTACACTTACCACCCAGACAAGACCTCCACAAAACAAGACAGATAATCAATAATTGATCTTATCACTTTATAGTAATAGTAATCTTATCTATATGGATCAAACCAAGGTAGGTCAGTCTCCCTGAGACTGTTCTCTTACATGTACCCCTGGTACTAAAAAATCTCTGTTGACAGTTAGATAAAGTAAATAGATCTCCCGGAGATCCTATGGTGTGTCCCTGACACAAAACAACTTACGGAATAGATCTCCCTGAGATCCTATGGTGTGTCCCTGACACAAAACAAATCTCCCTGAGATTTTTTTCCGTGAGTGACACTCCAAGTGCCGGCCTTATTCATGAAAGTACTCCAAGTACTTATATTTTTAAGGCTTAACGATGCATCCCGGATACATAATAAAAACTCACGGGTAGAGATGTGGCCAGTACCCTCGGACCGGGCAGTGGACAGAAGGGATATCTCTCTTACCGGACACGAGGATGGCCTTCTCTATCCCGGACAGAGCCCCCAAACTGAAAGGATTTGGACCTTTCTGGACCTCTACGACCACCTTGGTTTGATGTTACTGACGTCAGGAGAGATGTTTCTCAGTTGGCAATAATAGACACACACAAGTATCACTGAGAAACACTCTAACTTTATTGTGCCATAGCGTGGCCTTATATAGGCAGTAGAAAAGTTTGCATCACAACAGCGTTTAAACCAATCATAAAGAAAAACATTGGTGCTCACACACATACTACCGGAACATCCTTTTATGGTATGTATACATGCAATGAGTAGAAATAATAGGTTTTTATTCAGTCACATATAAGAATGTATGCAGTTGCGCCGAATGACCCTGAATAAAACAAGAACGTTTGTTCTATTTCTAGGATATTCCCAGAATCTGTCCTGAGACAGATAAGTGAACCTAACTCACAGCGGGAGGATGTGAAACAGTGCGTGGGTGAGATGTTATAACAATTCTGTACATGTAAGAGAAGACAAGATGGAGTCACATTTCTCTTCACCCACTCTCATCTTTTTCTGACTGTGGGTGCTTAAGAGTTTGGGAATCAGTGCACAAGATCTCATCATGTCCCTCTTCAAGCGGGCTTGACGAGAGGGCCAAATGAAGGAATGGCGATGAAAAGAGCTCCTCGGAATATCCGAGTGTGGGATCACTTGTTTGCCAAGACTCTCCATGGAGGGAGGAAGGAGGATCAGGGTGAGTATTCTGTTGACCAGACTCTTGGCTACTGAGACTTGACTTTGTGGAAGACAGGGTGGTGCTTAACCGACTGGAAGCATTATCTGCTGCAATCCAACCGACCACCTGGTCGCACTGGTGTGACTTCGAGAGTGGTGTCCTGCGCTGCCCTGCAAACTGGGACATGAAGCTAGGTATTGTGGATGAGTGTGTTTCTTGTGCTCTGGCAGCAGGCACAGTTTCACCGCTCCCAGGGCCATGGCCCCTGCGTGCACCATCAGCAGCATGGCCACTTCCCCGTCGCTTACTGCTCGCCTTGAGCATATTAAATGGTATATATGCTTGCAAGTATGTCAATATGTACAGTAACGCAGGTTTTGTAAGTGTATGCTCAAATAAATTACACTGAATGTCACAGATATTTAGAATGCACAAAGATTACACAGGAGATGTAGCGCAGGTAATGTCGCTGTCACCAGCAACGAAAAAATGTAACTGAATGTCACAGATATTTAGGATGCGCAAACGTTACACATGAGATGTAGCGCAAGTAATGTCACTGTCACCAGCGGCCAAACAATTGCGCTGAATGTCACAGATATTTAGGATGCGCAAATGTAACACAACAGAGGTAGCAGAAGTTGTGTCACTGTCAGTAGCGGCCAAAAAATTGCACGCAATTTAGCGCAGGTTGCGCTAATAATATATATTGCAGCCAGATAAAACAATAGTCCTTAAAAAGACTTTTGGGTCTCTAACACCTTTCAAGACTAAACCCTGCCTAAAAAAAACAAAACAAAAAAATCCTGTCCCTACACTATCTGTCCCTTCTGCTCCAGCTCTCCCTGACTAAGACTGAGCCAAACCACGTGTCATCGGGTGCTATATAGCTCCTGACAGGGGCGTAGCTATAGGGGGTACAGAGGTAGCAGTCGCTACCGGGCCCAGGAGCCTGAGGGGGCCCAAAGACCCTTGTGGTGCATAAGAAGACACCAGTATTATAGAAAGTGCATGCTGGTCAAGTTACACCTCTGGCTCAAGGGCGTGCTGTTTCAATTTTTGCCTCGGGCAGCACGAAGGCCTTGTGCTTCCTGCCCCTGGCCACAAAGTACTGAGGGAAGGGGGGGCCAAAGCTGAACTCTTGCACCAGGGCCCATAAGCCATTAGCTACGCCCCTGGCTCCTGATGACGCTTTACGGCCAGCTAATCCCTGTAATGCCAGTAACCAACACTGCTACAGCATTAGAGTGAGTGTCAGTACTTCCCCGCATGTTTATTGGCTGCGTAGCAGCCAAAAACCTTGCGGGGAGGAGACTCGAGCATCGTGCTCAAGCACACGCGGTGTTCGGCTGCTCAAGTCAAAATGGTGTTCGGCCGAACATGCTCGCCCAATACTAGTCACCACATGATAATTGTATGTTGTGGTCAAAGATTTTGTTAGATTATTAAAGAGATGCTATAGTATCATGCTAAACAATGTTTGGATAATGGCATTAAGCTTTGATCCAGGTGATGCTCTATTAAGAACTAACATTTCTCATGTCAAATCAAAGTCACTGAAATTTGATGCCCCAGAATGTCTACACAATCATGATAATGAAGTACGCTTGTAAACAAAAGGCCTATTAAACACAGCGATCTATAGGTCACTTAGCAATAACTATATCTCAGCTTAGTAGGGTATGTCTTCACCTCTACAAATGTGATTTTGTGTTGTGAAAATCAAGATATATTATATAGTTAAGGTATGGAGGCAGTATTCTTTCTTCACACTTAAAATTTTAAATACACAGTTGCAGCAAACTTTGAATTGACACAACAAAACAAAATTCATTGAAAGTCACATTAACCACTTCAGCCCCCCTAGCTTAAACACCCTTAATGACCAGGCCACTTTTTACACTTCTGCACTACACTACTTTCACAGTTTATTGCTCGGTCATGCAACTTACCACCCAAATGAATTTTACTTCCTTTTCTTCTCACTAATAGAGCTTTCATTTGGTGGTATTTCATTGCTGCTGACATTTTTACTTTTTTTGTTATTAATCGAAATTTACCGATTTTTTTGCAAAAAAAAGAAATTTTTCACTTTCAGTTGTAAATTTTTTTTTAAAAAATGACATCCATATATAAATTTTTCTCTAAATTTATTTTTCTACATGTCTTTGATAAAAAAAAATATTTGGGTAAAAAAAAAATGGTTTGGGTAAAAGTTATAGCGTTTACCATCTATGGTACAAAAATGTGAATTTCTGCTTTTTGAAGCAGCTCTGACTTTCTGAGCACCTGTCATGTTTCCTGAGGTTCTACAATGCCCAGACAGTAAAAACACCCCACAAATGACCCCATTTCGGAAAGTAGACACCCTATGGTATTCGCTGATGGGCATAGTGAGTTCATAGAACTTTTTATTTTTTGTCACAAGTTAGCGGAAAATGATGATTTTTTAATTTATTTTTTTCCTTACAAAGTCTCATATTCCACTAACTTGTGACAAAAAATAAAAACTTCCATGAACTCACTATGCCCATCATGAAATACCTTTGGGTGTCTTCTTTCCAAAATGGGGTCACTTGTGGGGTAGTTATACTGCCCTGGCATTTTAGGGGCCCAAATGCGTGCGAAGTAGTTTGAAATCAAAATCTGTAAAAAATGGGCGGTGAAATCCGAAAGGTGCTCTTTGGAATGTGGGCCCCTTTGCCCACCTAGGCTGCAAAAAAGTATCTTGGTCAAATGCCAACTTTGTATAAAAAAATGGGAAAAGTTGTCTTTTGGCAAGATATTTCTCTCACCCAGCATGGGTATATGTAAAATGACACCCCAAAACATATTCCCCAACTTCTCCTGAGTACGGCGATACCAGGTGTGTGACATTTTTTTGCAGCCTAGGTGGGCAAAGGGGCCCACATTCCAAAGAGCACCTTTCGGATTTCACCGGCCATTTTTTACAGATTTTAATTTCAAAGTACTTCGCACGCATTTGGGCCCCTAAAATGCCAGGGCAGTATAACTACCCCACAAGTGACCCCATTTTGGAAAGAAGACACCCTAAGGTGATCAGGGGTTCATAAGGGGTTAATAAGTGACGGGGGGGGGGGTAGTGTAGTGTGGTGCTTGGTGCTACTTATTACAGAGCTGCCTGTGTCCTCTGGTGGTCGATCCAAGCAAAAGGGACCACAAGAGGACTAGGTAGCAGGTATATTAGACGCTGTTATCAAAACAGCGTCTAATATACCTGTTAGGGGTTAAAAAATCGCATCTACAGCCTGCCAGCGAACGATCGCCGCTGGCAGGCTGCAGATCCACTCGCTTACCTTCCGATCCTGTGAACGCGCGCGCCTGTGTGTTCACAGGAAATCTCGCGTCTCGCGAGATGACGCACGGATGCGTCTAGGAGGAATGAATCGACCGCCTCCAGGACGCAGCCGTGCGTTAGGCGGTCCGGAGGCGGTTAAAGGGTTCTCTGGAAAACAAAAAAAATTAAAGTATTGAAAAAAACATGTTAATATACATATACTCCTAAATACCTTTATTTATAATGGCTCATTTTGGCTAGGAGGAAATAAGTGGAAAAATTAAAATGGGCGCTGTCAGATTCCTGGACGTGGAATCCATCCTAATAACACTGGAGGATGGCCTGGCTCAGAATGCAGAACACAGTACAGGAAATATATAGAAGCTAGGGGAGGTTATTCCCCTGTCCTATCTAACTATGGTTGTACAGTAGATATATACAAATATTGGATGTTTGTTTTTGTCACCAAAATTTTTTTGCAAAACATTTTCTAATTCAATTTTATCCTATATGTGTTTTAGTGCAGATGAAAGATTTGATGCAACTTTTCATACCAATGTCTTGGTGAATTCCTCAGGAGCCTGTCAATACATTCCTCCAGGTAAAACCCATTGTGTATTAGCTTGTATTAAACACAGCTAAAAACCTCCAGAGTCTCCACTCTCATGCTCTGATATGTCCAGAATATCTTAACACTGTGATGTATCATGTTCAGCCTAGGGCATGTTTAGTAAAATAAGAATACCAGTAAGAATTTATTTAGCAATCTAGTGCTTCTTTCTACAGTCTGTTCTGTGTTATTTACTTAAAGGGGTTGGCCACTTTCTGGTTACTGTTGACCTATGTGTTTGTAAGATTATTATATGTCTCTTACTAATATAGCATTTGTTGATATTCTGTACCATTTTCTATATTTTATAAGGTATGCTTCCTTCTTTACAATGTCTTGTGTGCTGTCCACACAGAGGTCCTGTCCAGAAAATGGCTGCTGATGGAGGGTCATGTGACCAGGCAGATCACCTGTCACGGATGTAGTAGGGGAGAACACCAAAAGACAACAAGAAGGAAGGGAAAAGACACTAGGCCTCACTGCTAGGGAAGGAAAAGTGTCACCACCTAAAAAATCCTGCTCCTGGCCCTAACTCCTATCCGTATGGGCACCTCTCGATGGTAGAGATACCCATACACAGGAACCTAGAAAACCCTGGTGACCCTTGAATGCCCTAAAGATAATGACAGGGCAGAGACAACCTGTTCCTTCCCTGGTAAAGGAACTAGCGTCTCACTGAGGCCTAGTAAACAACCAGGGGGAGGGGATACAAAATACAACAAGCGGAACACTTAACTTTTGAGGATGATGGATGAACAGGACTCCAACAAGAACCACACTCCAGCTCTTCCAAAACCAAATGAAGCTATCCCAAGCAAGGAGTGATGGGTAATGTCAGACTAAATAGGGAGAGGTAAAGGTCACATGATCCACACCTGAACAGGAGGTGTGGACATACCAGCAACACACAGACAAAGTGAAACCCAAAGAGGCTGTCAGATCACTAATGTGTAGATAATCTTTCAGACCTTCTGAGACCTGTCACAGATGTGACATCACCTCCATGTGATGCACCTGCACTAAACTCCCAACAGAACAAATACAAATGCAGTCTATTTGAATGGAGGAGACATCACATGGGGGTGATTTGCCTGGTCACATGACCCCCTACCAGCAGACATTTTATGGACAGGACCTACTGTATGTGTGGACAACACAAAATACTTTGTAAACAAGGGAGAATACCGTATTAAATATAGAGAACGGTGCAGAATTTCAACAACAGCTATATTAGTAAGTCTCATCTAGTCATCTCACAAACACATTGGTCATCACTATCCAAAAGGTTAAAGCTTTAAAGGGGTTGGCCAAGTTATTTTTATTTATGACCTATCCTCAGGATAGGTCATCAATATCAGATCGGCAGGGGTCCAACACCCGTGATAGTGGAGAAGAATAGGACATTTTCTATCTCTTTTGTGGTCCATGAATTGGAACTACGGATGCAGAAAACACAGCATCTTTTGCAGCCCCATTGAAATGAATGGGTCCGCACGCGTTCCGCAAAATTACAGGACAGATGCGGACCCAGAACTAAAAACATGTGAATGGACCCCTATACTAGAAGAATTAAGTAGATAAAAAATGCACCCAGAAGTTTTGATTCAATCTCATTACAGTGCATGTTGCATATATGAATAGATTAAATGTGTGTACATTTTTCAGGTATTTTGAAGAGCACATGTTACATTGACGTTCGATGGTTTCCTTTTGACGTTCAAAAGTGCAAGCTAAAATTTGGATCTTGGACCCATAATGGCTGGCTACTTGATCTACAAATGTTAGACGCAGATATTTCCAATTATATTTCTAATGGAGAATGGGATTTAGTAGGTAAGACTTTCAATATAATCAGAAGCAATATATTTCATTTATGAAAGCAAATATATGTATTGTACTACATATTAAATAGTTTGTATGCTATATGTGGTTTACTGACCAAGTAGCTTTAATAATGTATAATCTAATAAACTGGGATGTGTACAATGATATATCTATCACATTAATCATAAATGTGATTATTATGTCAAAACAAGCCATATATTTTCCAGTTAGTGTATGGGACTTTTTATCACTGTGGTTAAAGGCTGCATGGGGAGCTATAGAAGGTGATCTCATTATTGTTAAATTGAAGCACCACCTACACTTTTCAAATCTAAAATAAGAAATTAAGCAACTTTAGTAATAGTCCTGATTAAAAATATTCCGCCCTCTCTTTCTTACTGTAAAGACACAGAGACAATGGAGGAGAGAAGTTTGCTTTAGGCCTCATGCACACGACCGTTCTGTTTTTTGCGGTCCGCAAACCCGCAAAAAACAGAAGCCGCCCATGTGCCTTCCGCAATTTGCGGAACGGGCGGCCCATTCGCAGAAATGCTTATTCTTGTCCGTAAAACTGACATGAATAGGACATGCTATATTTTTTTTGCAGGGCTACGGAACGGTGTAACGGATGCGGACAGCACACCGAGTGCTGTCTGCATGTTTTGCGACCGCATTGAAGTGAATCGGTCCGCATTTTTGCGGCTCGGATGCGGACCTGAAAAACGGTCGTGTGCATGAGGCCTTACAGGGGATGCCCAGTACCCCACACGCATATATTTAGTAAAAGTAAACACCTGAGCCTTGAGCACCCTCATTCAATTTTCATCTAGGCATAACATTTTGTAGGAAAATGCATAAAAATTAGAGCTAAAAGTCTCACCCAAGTGGAGCTTTAAATATTAAAAATAAAAGTACAAGATGTGCAGAGTTCAAAGAAGCTACTAAATCAATATCACCAGAACTGAAGAGACCAAAAATGTACATGTTTCAGATTCGACAAGTCAAATCACAGAGTCCACAAGCATCCTGATTAGACACAGAGGGTCATTAACTGTGCAACTGGTCATCTCAGACCTTTTGTATAAAAAATATATCCCCCTCTCTAAAGAGATAAGGGTACGCTAATATATCCGATGTGTACTCCTGAAGCCTATTCTGGCAGAGCTGGGCACTGCTGGACATCACTGCATTCCTATTGACTATAATAGGATGCGACAAGGATCCAGCAAGCAGCGTAATTTGTATGGCAGAAATCCGCCATTTAGATGTATAAGATGTAATAAAGATTTATAAGAATACCACAACACTCATAAATGATGCTTAAATATGTCTGTTTTATTAAAGGCACTCCATAAAAGACAAAATTATAGGTCGACACTATTGTTTCAGTCTAACTATAGACCTTGTTCATGGCCATGTGGTATATAGAGGAGTAAACACTGCATCAGAACTGACTAGAGTGAAGTGTCCTGTATGATGCAATGGGCTTTGCATTTAAAGGGGTATTCCCACCTCAGACATTGGGGGCATATCGCTAGGATATGCCCCCAATGTCTGATAAGTGCAGGCCCCACCTCTTAAAATGGAGCCAGCAAAGTCCCGGAGGGTGCACATTGCATGCGCGGCCACACTCTATGCTCGGCTAAATTTTGGAAGTCCCATTGAAATGAATAGGAAGCGCACGGCGCAAGCACAGCCAATGCTCTGTTGACTTCTATGGGGATGACAGAAATAGAGCCAGTGCTTCTCTTCTTTCCGTGCTCTCATAGGAATGAATGGAGTGTGGCTGCGCATGCACAGTGCGTCCTCCGGGACTTTGCAGGCTCTGTTCTGAGCATAAGTGCGGTCAGTGGCGTAGCGTGGGTTGCCAACACCTGGGGCAAGCCAAATTTTGCGCCCCCCCCCCCCCCAACATGTGGCCATGCCCATTTTTACAGATAATGTAGTAGATATCACCTGCAGTCCTATGTAACACCACAGATAACACGGTGATAACTCAGATAATGTAGTAGATGGGTGTGAGTCCCCAGATTTTAGAACACGCACAGTGTGACCTAAAGTCTGGAGCCAGGCTGCTACAGTGTGGGCCAAATTCTATATCCATCCTCCCATCACTACAGAACATACAGGGTGATACAGCGCCCCATACCTCTTGCATCCAGTGACGTCTCTATGATGTAGATGTTCCTTGCCTTCCTCATCTTCTCCTTTCGGACCTTCAGGCTAGACCACCATTTTTCAGCTATTTCTCATTTCTGCAGTTTGACAAAAAAATAATCTTAGTTTACTACTTTTCCATCATCCTCCCATCTTCTGGACAAATCATCCTACCACCCCAAATACTGTGCGGCTGTGCTCCCCAATATTATACTGCAGAAACAGATAAACCCCCTGATAATAGTAGTACCATGCAGATAGTGCCCTTTAATAATTATTGGCACACAGTGCCCTAAAATAACTGTGCCCAGCAAATAGTGCCCCTGACACTAATAGTGTAAACATAACATCCCCCAAAAATAATTGTGGTAAGCTGATACTGTGCCAAGGTGCCCTCACAGTAATAGTGCGCCCAAAAGTCCCACCAATAGGAATAATTCTCTGCTAGAGCACACATGGTAGTAATAGTGCTCCTACAGTGCCCCCAACATGTCCCCACTGTTCCCCAAAAGTAATAATGCTCCCATAGTGCCCATACTAGTAATCATGTTCCCCCTAGACCCCCAGTAGTAATAAAGCCCACCATAATGCCCCACGGTAGTAATAATTCTCCTTATAATGTGGCAATACAAAAATACCCCCTTTTAATGCCCCCAGTTGCTCTGATGTCCCCATAGTGCCCCCATAATGTGCCAGTATAAAATACCCCTATATAATGCCCCCATAGTGCTCCTCTCCCCCCTCCTCCTAGTGCCCCCCATAATGTACCAGTATAAAATGCCCCATATATAGTGCCCCAGTAGATGCCCTCAGTTTCCCCATAATTTGCAAGTATAAAATACCCCTTCTTAGTGCCCCTGTAGATGACCGAATAGTACTCCTCTCTCCCTTTCTCCATAGTACCCCCCATAATGTATAAAATGCCCCTATAGAGAGCCCCCCATATAAAATACTCCTTCGTTGTGGCCTCAGTAGATGCCCCCAATAATGTGCCAGTAAGAAGTACCCCAATAGTGCCACCCAATAATGTGCCAGCAAAAAATGCCCCCAATAATGTGCTAGTAAGAAATGCCCCCATAGATGCCCCCACAGTGGCCCCCAATAATGTGCCAGTAAGATGTGCCCCCATAGATGCCTCCCAATCATGTGCCAGTGAGAAGTGCCTCCCATAGATGGCCCCCCAATCATGTGCCAGTAAGAAGTGCCCCCCAATCATGTGCCAGTGAGACGTGCCCCCCATAGATGGCCCCCCAATCATGTGCCAGTAACAAGTGCCCCCCAATCGTGTGCCAGTAACAAGAACAAGTGCCCCCATAGATGGCCCCCCAATCATGTGCCAGTAGCCAGTATTGTACTATATAAAAAAATAAACACTTATACTTACCTCCATGTCAGCGATGCGATGCAGGCCTCTTCCGGCCTGTGTCCCGCACTGTACGGCTCAGGCGGTGTGATGACGTCATTGCGCCGCCTGCACCGTCCTCTGATAGGCTGCAGGCACTATGCCTGCAGCCTATCAGAGGAACAGGGAAGGGAGACGCTTCTCCCTCCCCTGCCCCGCAGCAACACAGCCATCTGTATCGCTGTCCTGAGGACGGCGATACAGATGACTATGAAGATGCTTCCACAATCGAAACGCTCATCTCCATGTGCCCTGCCGCCGCCCCCCACTTATGAGCAGTGCCGCGCCACCTAGGGCGATCGGCTCATTTTGCCTAATTGGCGGTGCGGCCCTGCTGGCGCCCCCTAAAGTTTTGCGCCTGGGGCAACGCCCCCCCCACACACACACACTACGCCACTGGGTGCGGTTCCCAGATGTGGGACCCGCACCTATCAGACATTGGTGTCATATCCTAGTGATATGCCCTCAATGTCTCAGATGGGAATAACCCTTTAATAAAACATATTTAAGCATCATTTTTTAGTGTCGTGGTATTCTTATACATCTATATGGGAGGATTCCTTTACCACTGAGCACCACATTATATCCTGGGGTGCTGACCAAATACTTTTAATTATAGTGAATGAAGTCTGGCGGTGCCCGGCCGTGTCCAGCTATGGCTGTGATCTATCTTCCTGATTTCACTTTCAGCTTACCCACTCTTACACCTCAGTAAACTTTCTATGCTGCTCCCAGATTTCAAACTAGTGCACCAAACTATTGCCCCAAGAATAATGCCCCAAGACTACTGAGCTTAGTATAATTTGGAAACTAATGGGGTCATTTATTAAGACCAGTGTTTTAGACGCTGGTCTTAATGCCCCTTGCGCTGGCTCTGGCCTCTACATAACTTATGCACGTCCACCACCAGCCTAAATCTACGCTAGCTCCCTTGCTGTAGTACATTTAGATAATTTTCTACGCCTAAACCAGGCGTAGAAAATGATAAATGAGCCGGTCCACCTGCTCCCCTTCCCCACCAGCGCCACACCACCTTTTTTAGATCTGGCATGAGTGGGGAAAAGACGCAGATTCAGCCACAAATGCCCTTTGCGACTGAATCTGCAACATATATACACCAAAAATTGGAGCAAAACTAATAATAAATGACCCCCTAAGATTTTTAGCTTCAAAATCATACCATGTTCTAGCCCTTATATTCTAGTCTTGACAAGTATTTAAAATCATGATGCATTACACATGCCTCGGAAGTGAAAGGGCTAATGCATTAAAAAAATAACATGCGGTTGAATATACACTGCTCAAAAAAATAAAGGGAACACTTAAACAACACAATGTAACTCCAAGTCAATCACACTTCTGTGAAATCAAACTGTCCACTTAGGAAGCAACACTGAGTGACAATCAATTTCACATGCTGTTGTGCAAATGGGATAGACAACAGGTGGAAATTATAGGCAATTAGCAAGACACCCCCAATAAAGGAGTGGTTCTGCAGGTGGTAACCACAGACCACTTCTCAGTTCCTATGCTTCCTGGCTGATATTTTGGTCACTTTTGAATGCTGGCGGTGCTTTCACTCTAGTGGTAGCATGAGACGGAGTCTACAACTCACACAAATGGCTCAGGTAGTGCAGCTTATCCAGGATGGCACATCAATGCGAGCTGTGGCAAGAAGGTTTGCTGTGTCTGTCAGAGTAGTGTCCAGAGCATGGAGGCGCTACCAGGAGACAGGCCAATACATCAGGAGACGTGGAGGAGGCCGTAGGAGGGCAACAACCCAGCAGCAGGACCGCTACCTCCGCCTTTGTGCAAGGAGGAACAGGAGGAGCACTGCCAGAGCCCTGCAAAATGACCTCCAGCAGGCCACAAATGTGCATCTGTCTGCTCAAACGGTCAGAAACAGACTCCATGAGGGTGATATGAGGGCCCGACGTCCACAGGTGGGGGTTGTGCTTACAGCCCAACACCGTGCAGGACGTTTGGCATTTGCCAGAGAACACCAAGATTGGCAAATTCGCCACTGGCGCCCTGTGCTCTTCACAGATGAAAGCAGGTTCACACTGAGCGCATGTGACAGACGTGACAGAGTCTAGAGACGCCGTGGAGAACGTTCTGCTGCCTGCAACATCCTCCAGCATGACCGGTTTGGCATTGGGTCAGTAATGGTGTGGGGTGGCATTTCTTTGGAGGGCAGCACAGCCCTCCATGTGTTCGCCAGAGGTAGCCTGACTGCCATTAGGTACCGAGATGAGATCCTCAGACCCCTTGTGAGACCATATGCTGGTGTGGTTGGCCCTGGGTTCCTCCTAATGCAAGACAATGCTAGACCTCATGTGGCTTGAGTGTGTCAGCAGTTCCTGCAAGACGAAGGCATTGATGCTATGGACTGGCCCGCCCGTTCCCCAGACCTGAATCCAATTGAGCACATCTGGGACATCATGTCTCGCTCTATCCACCAACGTCACATTGCACCACAGACTGTCCAGGAGTTGGCAGATGCTTTAGTCCAGGTCTGGGAGGAGATCCCTCAGGAGACTGTCCGCCACCTCATCAGGAGCATGCACAGGCGTTGTAGGGAGGTCATACAGGCATGTGGAGGCCACACAAACTACTGAGCCTCATTTTGACTTGTTTTAAGGACATTACATCAAAGTTGGATCAGCCTGTAGTCTGTTTTTCCACTTTAATTTTGAGTGTGACTCCAAATCCAGACCTCCATGGGGTGAAAAATTTGATTTCCATTTTTTTTTTTTGTGTGATTTTGTTGTCAGCACATTCAACTATGTAAGTATTTCAGAAGAATATTTTATTAACTCAGATCTAGGATGTGTTATTTTTGTGTTCCCTTTATTTTTTTGAGCAGTGTATATCCATGAGAAACTGGATTCTGTTTTAGAACTTTATGTGTCAATAGTCCTTTAAAATTATTGGTGGGTCATTAAAGGGATATGAAATTAATTTTAAACTTTTTTTAATTATTTATCTGTAGGACGTGCTTACTTTTCTGTATCTCATTCTAATCATGAGAGAATGAAAGCAATTCTCATGTATCTGTGCAGCTCAGAGATGACCACAGAAGCATTCTGTAACATTTCCTGCAGGCAGAGCGTTTACTGACGGCACAGTAATCAATCTGACTGGAGAAGCATGTTTTTATATTAACAATGACGGAAACCCCTTTAGACATACCTGTCATAATGACTGTGAGAGGATACTCAAGGTATAGAACAATCCTATAAATAACTGTTATGTCACAGGCACGTGTTCATCACAATGCCTGATGCCTGGGCAATGGATAATGTAAAACATGGTAGCAATATATAGAGTATTATAAAATGACACAATATGATGTATAACTATAGTCTCCTTTAGGCTAGGTCTACACGACGACATTTGTCGCGCAACATTTTGTTGCACCAATGTCGCGCAACAATTTTTATAATGGCAGTCTATGGTGTCGCACTGCAACATGCAACATGCTGCGACTGCGACGCAACAGTCGCAGAAAATCCAACGAGATGGATTTTTCTGCGACTGTTGCGTCGCAGTCGCAGCATGTTGCATGTTGCAGTGCGACACCATAGACTGCCATTATAAAAATTGTTGCGCGACATTAGTGCAACAAAATGTTGCGCGACAAATGTTGCGCCTTATTTGTCGCGCGACTTATTGTCGCGCGACAAATATCGTCCTGTGGATACCTAGCCTAAAGGAGTTGATCATAAACAACATTAATAACCTATCCACAGGATATCCACGGGATCGGTGATAAATGTATGATAGCTAGGGGTTGGACTGTTGCGATCCACACCAATCACAAGAACAGAGTCCCCAAGTCTCTTGAGTGCATGGAGCTGTAGCATGCATGAACACCATTACATTCACTGTCTATGTGACTGCAGAGTACAGCGCTCGTCTCTCTCTCGCGCAGTCGCATAGAAGTGAGTGCAGTCACTCATGCTCACCACCACTTTATTCGCACAGGAAAACTTGGGGATCAGTAAGGGTCACAACAGTCTTGTTTATAGGTGATAAATGTTGCTCGTGGGCCAGCGCTTTTAACCCCTAACAATCATATCAAAATGGAAAAATCCCTTTTAAAAGGGATAAATTGTACGGCTTCCATCACACATCATTTTTGGATTTCCTGTAGAAATTGCCATGAGAAAAAAGCCATACCTAGAGCATACTACAAAATGGCAAAAAGCGCAAAAATGCATTGGGAAACAAAAGCCATGCAAAAATCCCCAGTTGGTCGCGAATTTCATGATTCACAATAGACTTTAAACCCTCCAAGCAAAAGTCAGTTTGGACCAAATGCCAGAGCCTCATTTTTCAAACCGGACATGTGTCACTTTATCTGGTAATAACTCTGGAACGCTTTTACTGATCTAAGTAATTCTAAGGCCCCTTTCACACAAGCGAGTTTTCCATGCGGGTGCAATGTGTGATGCGAACGCATTGCGCCCGCATTGAATCCGGACCCATTCATTTCAATGGGTCTCTGTACATAAGTGTTGTTTTTCACGCATCACTTGTGCATTGCGTGAAAATCGCAGCATGTCCTATATTCTGTGTTTTTTTCGCAGCCCTGGCACTATAAAAGTAATTGGGGCTGCGTGAAAAATGCATTGCATCCGCAAGCAAGTGCGGATGCGATGCATTTTTCACTGATTGTTGCTAAGAGATATTTTTTGTAAACCTTCAGTTTTTTATCATGTATGTGAAAAACGCATCAATGCGCATTTCACCTGTGCGAAAAAAAATGTAACCACTGAACGCAATTGCAGACAAAACTGACTGAACTTGCTTACGAAATTGTACGAGTTTTCCTGAACGCATCGGGACCTAATCCTTATCATTCGTGTGCAAGAGGCCTAAGGCTGCATTCACACATCAGTTATTTCATTCAGTTATTTCGATTAGTTATTGTGAGCCAAAACCAGATGTGGGTCAAAGGCCGCTTTAAGACGAGCGCATTGAAATCCGTCAGTATTCTGGCTCAGGATCCTGATGATTTGAGATGAGCGAATTTTTTCAAAAATTTGATTCGCCGGTTTGCCGAATTGTTTTGGAAAAATTCACTTCGATCAGAATTAATTTGCGGTGAATTACGTTAAAAATGGCTATTTCCAGGTTGCAGAGAGCCTTTCTAGTGGTGTAGAACACTGTGCCTTGCAGTAACACGCATAAGGAATCTGCTGTGGTAGTGAAATAATACTGTGAGTCAGTATGACATGCAGATGACAGGCATCGCTCTTAGAATCACTGCACACTTCCCTTATTTGGGCAGTCACGAGGCCAAAATGACCAAAAAACTGAAGTATTAACTCAGCCTTACAGGTCGATGCTAGCGTCAAGAAGAAGCACAGTCCTTTTACACCCTCGTCAGCTGATTCCACATAGATGTCTACAGAACCTGTTCTATTAAATGCTTATACAAGTAGAGCCCTCCGACAGAGTAGAGAGGGTGTCAGCAGTAAGTTTGTGTTGACGTCACTGATTAATTTGCCTTTCCTATGATCCGTCAGAACAATAACCCACAAAAAACGGATCCTGTCTGTGGAGCATCCGCCTTTACTCGGTCAGCATTTGCTCAATAATCCATCAGTATTGCTAATGCCCAAAAAAAACAGGAGTGGATATAAAACAGAGATGACACGTGAGCGGAATATTTGCATGTCTTCTGTGTTTTATACCCACTACTGCTTTTGGCTACCAAATCATAAGCCAATTCTGATGGGACCATACAGGCCTTATAGATGTTGCACAGACAGGATCTGTTGTGCATCTCATTTTTCCTTCCTTCTGACAGATCAGAAGAAAGGTCAAATAAATGATTATCAAAGTAGAAAATTCGTGGCACACCAGAATCAATTAATGCTTATTTAATCAGTAGACTTATTACATCATTTCATATCACTTCATATATATAGTACATCTGGATTAAATTTAGGTTAAAGTTGTACAGTTTAGTCCCAAACTGTACAACTTTAACCTAATTTTAATCCGGATGTACTATATATATGAAGTGATATGAAATGATGTAATATGTCTACTGATTAAATAAGCATTAATTGATTCTGGTGTGCCACGAATTTTCTAATTTGATACTAGACGACGAATCATCCTCCGTGAGCACCCAACCTTATAAAAGGGTGTGCAGATCTCATCATCCACTACTTTAAATAAATTATTATGTCAGCCAGGCCGAAAGGCAAAATAATGGCCCAGTCATGAAGTGGGGAGGGTGGTAACAGCATAAGAAGTCCACAGAGTGGACCTATGACATATTGATGAGGTGGAAGCAGCATGAGAAGACCACAGAGTGGCCCAATGACAGAGTGTGGAGGTGGCGGCAACAGCAGGAGCATCAGGAGGATACCACAGAGTGGCATGGTGACATAGTGTGGAGATGGCAGCAGCAGCAGGATACCACAGAGTGGCAAGGTGACATAGTGTGGAGATGGCAGTAGCAGCAACATCAGGAGACCACAGATTGGCAAGGTGACATAGTGTGGAGATGGCAGCAGCAGCATCAGGAGACCACAGAGTGGCAAGGTGACATAGTGTGGAGATGGCAGCAGCATCAGGATACCACAGAGTGGCAAGGTGACATAGTGTGGATATGGCAGTAGCAGCAGCAGCAGCATCAGGAGACCACAGAGTGGCAAGGTGACGTGGTGTGAAGATGGCAGCAACAGGATACCACAGAGTGGCAAGGTGACATAGTGTGGAGATGGCAGTAGCAGCATAATCAGGAGACCACAGAGTGGCAAGGTGACATAGTGTGGAGATGGCAGCAGGAGGATACCACAGAGTGGCAAGGTTACATAGTGTTGAGATTACAGCAGCAGCAGGGGGATACCACAGAGTGACAAGGTGACATAGTGTGGAGAAGGCAGTAGAAGCAGCATCAGGAGACCACAGAGTGGCAAGGTGACATAGTGTGGAGATGGCAGCAGCAGGAGGATGCCACAGAGTGGCAAGGTGACATAGTGTGGAGATGGCAGCAGCAGCATCAGGAGACCACAGAGTGGCAAGGTGACATAGTGTGGAGATGGCTGTAGCAGCAGCATCAGGAGACCACAGAGTGGCAAGGTGACATAGTGTGGAGATGGCAGCAGCAGGAGGATACCACAGAGTGGAAAGGTGACATAGTGTGGAGATGGCAATAGCAGCAGCTTCAGGAGACCACAGAGTGGCAAGGTGACATAGTTTAGAGATGGCAGCAGCAGCTGCATCAGGAGACCACAAAGTGACCTGGTAACAGAGTGGGGCGGTGGGTTGCAATACCAGTACCTGCTGATGAAGGTGGGTGAAAGAAGGAGCACTTGGCATCAGATGTGTGGCATCAGGCTGATTGCAGCATCAGAGTAGTAGCTGAGGCAGGTAGTCAGTAGTGTTGAGCGCGAATATTCGAATTGCGAATTTTTTTCTCGAATATCGCAATTTCGAGATTTCGCGAATATTTAGAATATCGTTCTATATATTCGCGAAATAGAATATTCGTTTTTTTTCTTTTTTTTTTTATTATATTTTTTTCTTTCCCACTTCCCTAAAATTGTTCTTACCTGTCCTTTGGATTCCTGGCTTCCTGGCTGCTCCAGTCAGTGGCGTTTTCAACTTACTGCTATATTCCATATTAGCTAAATTACAATCTAATCTATATGTGTATTTTACGAAATTTCGCAATAGTCGCAATTGCGATGCGAGTAATATAACACGAAATATTCGCATGAAGATTTCAACTTAGCACTGCTATACTCCATATTCTAGCCTAATATGGAATATAGCTGTGCTAAGTTAGCACTGCTATATTCCATATTAGGCTAGAATATGGAGTATAGCAGTGCTAAGTTGAAATCTTCATGCGAATATTTCGTGTTATATTAGTCGCATCGCAATTTCGACTTTTTCAAATGTTCTTAATATTGCTCTAACTTCGTCTTTTAGAAATTTCGTAATATTGCTCTAACTTCGTCTCTTAGAATATTACGAATATTCTAAAAGACGAAGTTAGAGCAATATTAAGAAATTTCGTAAAATACACATATAGATTGTAATTTAGCTAATATAGTGCTATAATCCCTTTTTTTTCCTGTAATTTTTTTTTGCCTCTTCTGAACCTAAGTTTTGTAAAATATGTACACTATTAAAAATTATTACTATAGCAGTATATTAGCTTAAATACAATCTATGTGTATTTTACGAAATTTCGTAATATTGCTCTAACTTCGTCTTTTAGAATATTACGAATATTCTAAAAGACGAAGTTAGAGCAATATTAAGAACATTTGCAAAAGTCGAAATTGCGATGCGAGTAATATAACACGAAATAGTCGCATGAAGATTTCAACTTAGCACTGCTATATTCCATATTCTAGCCTAATATGGAATATAGCTGTGCTAAGTTAGCACTGCTATATTCCATATTAGGCTAGAATATGGAATATAGCTGTGCTAAGTTGAAATCTTCATGCGACTATTTCGTGTTATATTACTCGCATCGCAATTTCGACTTTTGCAAATGTTCTTAATATTGCTCTAATTTCGTCTTTTAGAATATTCGTAATATTCTAAGAGACGAAGTTAGAGCAATATTACGAAATTTCGTAAAATACACATATTAGCCTAGCCATAGTCATTAGCATAGGAACGTTGCCTTATACTATCAAGATAAATTTTCGCAATATGCGAAAAAAAAATTTCGCGATAATTGGAATAATTGCGAATATTCGATTTCGACGAATATAACACGAATATTCTTGCGAATATTCGCGAAATATCGCGAAATCGAATATGGCACCTCCCGCTCATCACTAGTAGTCAGAAGAAACTGGTCTCTTTTATCAAAGTGTTGGTGTGGCACCATGGATGATCTAGTCTGATGCATCAGGAATTGGTGGTTGGAAATCCTGGCTGATCCACGCCTGATTCATCTTGACAAAGGTCAGTCTCTCCACATTTTGGGTGGACAGGTGAGTTCTCCTTGGGGTAACTATGGCCCGCACCGCACTAAGCACCCGCTCTGATGCCACACTACCGGCCGGGCAGGACAGCTTTTCCAGGGCAAACTCTGCTAGTTGCGGCCACAAATCCAGTTTGGCTGCCCAGTGGTCCAGCGGATCTTCAATGTGGGTTGGCAGGGTGCTGTCCAAGTATGCCACCACCTGCTTCAGGTCCTGCTCCAGGTCTACCTGCTGCTGGTGAGTAGTTTCTTCACTATGCAGGTGAAGAAAGCTACTCATCAGCGACTGTAGACTCAGGCTGCTGCTGATGGAGCTGGTACTGCTCCTGCCACCACACCCCTCCCCAGCAGCCATGGCAGTGGAACATGAGCACAGAGGGCCCCCCGGTCAGACGTCAGACCTGCGAGAGGATGGACGATGGCGCAGATAGGCAGCGGCCAACTGACTACATAGGATGTCTCTGTAGTAGTTCAGTTTGTCCTCCCTCTCAGTGGGTGTAAAATAGGCCCCCATTCTGGACCAGTAGAAAGGGTCCAACAAGGTGGAGAGCCAGAAGTCATCCCTCTGCCGAATGGTGACAATTCGACTGTCACTACGCAAGCAAGTGAGCATGCATCGGGCCATTTGTGCAAGTGACTCGAACTGCCTCCATCTCTACTGCATACTGCCACGGTGTGTCTGGGTCCTCTGTCTCGTCTTCCTCATGGCCCTGGAGCTCCTCTGGATGCTCCTGCTCCTCCTATCTTGTCACCTGAGTAGAAAAAAACACACATTTGGCTACACATTGCCTGTGATCTAATGTCCTCCTTCCCCTCCACCACCTCTTCTAGTTCAGCCCCCACAGAGCTCATGTGGTCGTGAGATCTAGGTGCCACGTCTCTAGTTCCCTGACCAGCCATTGTTACCAGCATCTGTTCCAGGACATGAAGCAGTGGAATGACCTCGTTCAGCCCGTAGTCCTGGCGACTGACAAATAACGTGGCATCCTCAAAGGGCCTGAGCAAACGACAGGTGTCACGCATGAGCTGCCACTGGCTAACATCGACGTTACACAGGAGAGTACTCCTATCCACCTGTATCATTAAAAAATCGTTGATGGCCTTTCTCTGTTCGTATAGTCGGTCCAACATATGGAGGGTGGAATTCTAACGGGTGGAAAAGTTGCATATCTGCCTATGTTGGGGGATGCCGTTCTGCCGCTGCAGCACAAGGAGGGTGTGCTTTGCGGTGTACCAGTGGCTAAAGTGCATGCAAAGTTTCCTGGCCATTTTTAGGATGTCTTGCAGGAACCAGATTGAACATGTGTGCCATGCAAGGCACATGGCTCAGCCTTCCTTGATGCAGCGCTGACACTATGTTCTTCCTGTTTTTGGTCACCATGGTTCTGATTTTTAGTTGTCGCCGAGAAAGCCAGGATTCGATTTCTTGATAATTCACACGGAGCAGTTTCTCCCCTGTGTGACTCCGTTCGCCAAGGCAAACCAGGTGCAGAACAGTGTGACACTGCCGTGCTCTGCACATGTGTTATGCTGGATGGACACTATAACTTGTCCCAGCAGTGGAGGCTGAGGACATGGTGGAGGATGAGGAGGCAGAGGCGGACATTGTCGCAGGACCAACGACGTGACAACGTGGAGGCGAAAGGGGCGTGACCTGGCCAAGTTGCTGGTGTGGCTGTGCAGGAACCACATTCACCCAGTGAGCCGTAAAGGACATGTACTGTCCCTGACCGTAGTTACAGCTCCACACGTCGGCGTGCCGTGCACTTTGGCAGATACCAACAGGCTCAAGGACTGGCCCACCTTCTGTTCTACATATTTGTGTAGGGCTGGTACTGCCTTTTTCACAAAGAAATGACGGCTTGGGACTCTCCACCTCAGCTCGGCACAAGCCATCAGTTCTCTGAAAGGTGCAGAGTCCACCACTTGGAAAGGGAGTGAGTGCAGCACCAGCAACTTGGACAGCAGCACATTCAACTTCTGCGCCGTTGGATGCGTGCATGCATACTGCTGTCTCTTGGCAATCGCTTTGGTGATCGATTACTTACGGATTAACTGACGAGGAGTAGGAGCAGGAGCATCCGCACCAGCAGAAGATGGGAATGACAGACAGCTCCCTTCGGCTGTGGTGGTGGAGCCTTGACTGGCTGAAACCGGGTGCGTGCCACTGGGTGATGTAGCGGTAGCTGCCGCAGGCTGGACCACCACATCGGAGCCACGGTTCTCCCAGGACATTTTATGATGATGCTGCATATGTTTACGCAGGGCCGTCATGCCAACATTGGCCCCCTGGCCAAGCTTCACCTTCTGCCCACAGATTCTACATATGGCTATGTTAACCTCCAGCGGCTTAACAAAAAACTGCCACACCGCCGAGTAGGTGATTTTACCCCCAACAGTCCGCACTGACTGACTGCTACTACCGCTGCCTCCGTGAACCCCTGCACCACTACTTCCCGGGCAGGTAGGCTGCTGCAAAGTGTGTGGTCTACCCCGTGCCGTTTTGCTCCTGAACTCCCACTGCTGCCACCCTACTGACTCCCGGCCACGCTAGCGACTTGCTGGCTCAGCGGCTGCCTGACAGGCAAGCTGCCACCCTCTTCTCCTGATGAAGATGAAGCCCCTTCTTCACCCGGCTCCCAAATGCGATCGGCTTCATCATCATCAAGTAGTGTCTGCACGTCACTGATGTCCTCCTCAACGGTCTCTGGGTCAGGAGCCTGACAGCTCGCAACACAACTACTTGCCCGCCTACCGGAGGAAGCGGCGGATGTCTCCTCCAGATCTTGGCTGGGCAGTAGCTGCTGACTGTCCTCTAGTAGCTCTACCTCGCTGAAAAGTGGAGCTGAGCCCACAGCGTATAGTACTTCTCGCGGTGATGGAACAGAAAAGGACAGAGGCAGTTTGAGGACAGGTGAGGGCACAGGGCCTGCTCCTGGGCCATGCCAACTAATGGTTGTGTCTGACGAACCCTGATGTCACTTGGGATGACGTGGATGACCGAGATAACCAATCAAGAACTGCTGGGTTGCTGGGCAAGACACGACCGCTAGATGACACCAGGATCTCAGGCCTCTCGCTGCGACTCCTGATCCCACGCCCCCTTACTCTGCTGCGACCTCTGCTTGCGCCAGAAACATTTAGGCTTCTGTCACTCCTCTGTGCATGGCCTGGCACTTCTCTGCCAGACATACTAGCTGAACTAAACAAATTAAATGAAAATTAAAACACCCCTAAAAGCGACAAATATAGTTTACTTTTTGTGCTGAAATAGGCCACTAAACGCTTTCACCATAATTAACTGCAGAAGTGAATTGCGCATATATTTTTCTTGTAGTACTGAAATACGCCCCTATACGCTTTGACTAGAAATAACTGCAACAGTGCAGTGCATATATATTTTTAGTTTTTTACTGTAATACGCCCCTATATGCTTTTAACAGAAATAACTGCAGAAGTGAACTGAGAATAGATTTTTCTTGTTGGACTGAAATAGGCCACTATACGCTTTGACCAGAAAAAACTTAAAGAGTGAAGTGCGTATATATTTTTCTTGTAGTACTGATATAAGATACTAAAGATACTAAGATATAAGCCACTAAAGGCTTTTCTACATAGCACTTGCAGCCCAATAACAAAAAGCTGGAATGACAGAGCTGTCTAATGGCTATTTGGATCCCCCAAATAATCTTTCCCTGCACTTGTAAATCGTTTTCCTATCAATGTCCCTAGCGCCTTCTGACGTCTCTCCTTGCACTAAGATGCTGTGGAATGATTATTTCCTATCCTTTCCCTGCACTTATAAATCTTTTTTTCTGTCTTTTTTTCCCACAATCAGGTTTTTCCAATTGCTGTCCCTAGTGCCTTCACACGTCTGTCCCTGCACTCTGAACGCTGGAAAATGTCTGGCTCTAAGATGGCCACCGTATTTATAGGGCTGTGACATCACAGGGCTGGCTGGCTACTGATTGACTGCATGCAGGCATGTCAATCTGGGTGATCCCACCTTCCCAGAGTTCCTTGCCCCATGTCCTCAGTCCTCACACGTGTAGCCGCCATTTTAGGAAAAATGCGTTTCGTTACCACAAAGCACGAGGAAATTCGCATTCTGATCGAATTCCACTTCATCTGATTCGATTCGCTCATCTCTACTGATGATATACTATCAGTATTGTCATCAGGATTGCTTCAGGATTTAATCAGGATTGACATGCATATTTCTTTCTTCCTTCATTATTTATCCACTTCACAGACTGTAATGTGCGTATTTGGTAACAAATCCGCACAAAACTGAGACATGCTGCGGATTTCAAATACTGATGGAAATTAATTGCCTATGTGAATAGCTCCATTCATATACATTAGCAGCGGATGCCGTTACATAAAATCCGGACTATATATGCATTGCAAATACGCTTGTCTGAAAGCGGCAAAAAATACAGAACAGATGCAGATCTTTTCATTATACCTTATTTCTGAGTAGGCTTCACTACTGGTTTTGGCTCACAATAACTGATCGAAATAAATGACCAAACAACTGAAGTGTGAATGCAGCCTTAGGCCCCTTTCACACGGGCGAGAATTCCGTGCGGGTGCAATGCGTGAGGTGAACGCATTGCACCCGCACTGAATCCGGACCCATTCACTTCAATGGGGCAGTTCAGATGAGCGGTCATTTTCACGCATCACTTGTGCGTTGCATGAAAATCGCAGCATGTTCTATATTTGAGTTTTTCACGCAACGCAGGCCCCATAGAAATGAATGGTTCTGCATGAAAATCGCAAGTATTCGCAAGCAAGTGCGGATGCGGTGCGATTTTCACACATGTTTGCTAGGAGATTATGTAAGTAAATTGATAAAAGTCAATTTACTGTATTTTCCCTTATAACATGGTTAGAAGGGAAAATAATAGGATTCTTAATACAGAATGCTTACTAAAATGTGGCTTCAGGGGTTAAAAAAAAAATTAACTCACCTCATCTTGTTGTTCGCGCAGCCGGCATCTTCTTCTTTCAGGACCTGCCAAAGGACCTTTGATGACGCAATCACGCTCACCACCATCTTCTATCTTCATTCAGCAGTACCTGCGCTGACGTCAACGCGCTCACCACGTGGTGAGCGCGATTGCGTCATCAAAGGTCCTTTGGCAGGTCCTGAAAGAAGATGATGCCGGCTGCGCGAACAACAGGATGAGGTGAGTTAATTTTTTTTAACCCCTAAAGCCACATTTTAGTAAGCATTCTGTATTAAGAATGCTATTATTTTCCCTTATAACCATATTAACAGGGAAAATAATAAAATATACATAACACCTAACCCAAACCCGAAGTCCGGGTTAGGGTCTGGGTACCATAGTCAGTTTTTTATCACACGCGTGCAAAACGCATTGCACCCGCGCGATAAAAACTGAACATCGGAACGCAATCACAGTCAAAACTGACTGCAATTGCGTAACTACTCGCATTTTCCCTGATCGCAGACGCAACGCATCCGGACGTAATCCGCACACGCTCGTCTGCAAGGGGCCTAAGAATGTTTTCTTGTGACACATTGTCCTTCTTGTTAGTGGTGAATTTGAGTTGATATGTTTTACCTTTATGTCTAAAAAAAATCAAAAATTTGCAGAAAATTTGTAAAAATTTGCAATTTTCTAAATTTGAATTTCTCTGATTTTAGGACAAATAGTGATTTCTCGTAAAATAGTTATTAATTAACATTCCCCATAAGTCTACTCTATGCTGGCATCATTTTGTAAATTTCATTTTTATTTTTTTAGGATTTTAGAAGGTTTGGAATTCACGAAGCAAATTTTCAAATTTTCAAAACCGTGTTTTTAAGGACCAATTGAGTTCTGAAGTGACTTTAATGGGCTTACTTAATAGAAATCACCCAAAATGATAGCATTTTAGAAACTACACCCCTCAAACTATTCAAATCTTATTTTAGATACTTTGTTAACCCTTTAGGTGTTCCAAAGGAATTAAAGCAAACTGGAGGGGAAATTATTATTATTATTTTTTTTGTGTGCAGATTTCCCATTTAAATCCATTTTTCCTGTAGCGCAGCAAGGGTTAACAGCAACACAAACATCAATATTTATTACCCTGATTCTGCAGTTTACATAAACACCCCATATGTGGTTGTAAATTTCTTCATGGGCACACTGCAGGACTCAGAAGGAAACGAGCGCCATATTGTTAATGGAGGGTAGATTTATCTGGAATAGTTTTCAGGTGCCATGTCACATTTGAAGAGACCCTGAGAGACCTAGGAAGGAAACCTCAAAAGGTTACCCCATTTTGAAAACTACACCCCTCAAGGAATTTCATAGAATTTAGAAACGCTTGGCTGTGAAAATGAAGAATTACATTTTAGTTCCAATAAAATGTTGCTTTAGTCCCAAATTTTTCATTTTCACAAGGCTCAACAGGAGATAATGCTCCCCAGAATTTGTTATGCATTTTTTCATGAATACAGTATGTGTTATTAGGGGCCATAACTTTTTTTTATTTTTTTGTTGAGCTGTGTGAGCTATGTGAGGATATGTTTGTTGCAGGACAAGCTGTAGTTTTTTTTTTTTTTGTACCATTTTGGAGTACAAATGACTTTTTGATCTTTTTTTATACCATTTTTTAGTAGGTAAGGTTGCCAAAAAATTACAATTCTCTTAGTATTTTTAAATTTGTTATGGGGTTCTTCCTGCGGTATATATGATATGATATGATAATTTTATTCTGTGGGGTGATATGGTTTTGGTGGTACCAAATTTATATATTTTTTTTGTGCTTTACTACTGTTTCAGCATAAAATCACTTTTGTATTAAAAATAAATTCTATTTTGCATTTCCAAATACTAACATCCATAACATTTTTATTTTTGCGTGAGGGCTTGTTTTTTTTTTGCGGGGTGGATTGTAGTTTTTATTGGTATCATTTTGGGGCACATATGTCTTTTTGCTCACCTTTTAAACCATATTTTGGGAGGTCAGTTGGGCAAAGAAATTGCAATTCTGTTAGGCCCCTTTCACACGGGTGAGTTTTCCGCGCGGGTGCAATGCGTGAGTTGAACGCATTGCACCCGCACTGAATCCAGACCCATTCATTTCTATGGGGCTGTGCACATGAGCGGTGATTTTCACGCATCACTTGTGTGTTGCGTTAAAATCGCAGCATGCTCCTCTTTGTGCGTTTTCCACGCAACGCAGGCCCCATAGAAGTGAATAGGGCTGCGTGAAAATAGCAAGCATCCGCAAGCAAGTGCGGATGCGGTGCGATTCTCACGCACGGTTGCTAGGAGACAATCGGGATGGGGACCCGATCATTATTATTTTCCCTTATAACATGGTTATAAGGGAAAATAATAGCATTCTGAATACAGAATGCATAGTACAATAGGGCTGGAGGAGTAAAATAAAAAAAAATAAAAAATGTAACTCACCTTAATCCACTTGTTCGCGCAGCCGGCATCTCTTCTGTCTTGTTCTGCGAGGAATAAGACCTTTGATGATGTCACTACGTTCATCACATGGTCCGTTACATGATCCACACAACTTTAGGACATGTTATATCTTTTGCAGAACAGATACAAGGATGCAGAAAGCACGCAAATGACCTCCATGTGCTTTCTGCATCCGTGTGTCTATTTCACACAAAAAGTAACATGTCCTATCCTTGTCAGTGGTTTGCGGACCGCAAAACGGACATGGTTGTGTGCATGAGGCCTTACATTCACGCATAAAGTTTCCTTCGATTCTAGCAACTCCTCCCTGGTGCGTTTTTTTTTTTGCCAATGAATGTGTTAGTTAAATAGGATCTGTCAGCTCCCCTGACATGTCTGTTTAATAAACATTTCTATTCCTCATGCAATTAAAATTCTGGACCATCTTATATCTGTGTTTTGTTCTGTTCCTCTGTTAATTCTATTAGGAATAAATTGACAACTGTACTTTAGTATTTGGGGAGGATGACCTATGCACTCACACTGCTCAACCAGTGTTGCAATAGCCAGACTGTGTAGGGAGACGACCCTTTTACAAGGGGAATGGTGGCACCCAGATGTCAATATATTCATAAATTTCTAGGAAGAATAACAGAGGAACAGCATAACATATAGTTATAGGATAAGATTATCTAGAATTGGTATGTCAGAAGTGATTACAGGTCATCTTTAAACAGTGAGATGTATGTAGTTATAGTATAGTATATAGTATAGTGTGAGACACTATGATCCGTAATACAGGGGCACCTCAAGGTGCAGTTCTTGCTCCTTTCCTCTTCACGCTGTACACTGCAGACTTCAGGTACAACTCATCTAGCTTCTACTTACAAAAGTTCTCTGATGACTCGGCAATAGTTGGCGTCATCACAGATGAGAATGACATAGAGTACAGGGAACTGACCCAGGAATTTGTGGCTTAGTGTCAGCAGAAAGGATCAATGCCGGGAAGACTAAGGAGATGGTTGTAGACTTCCGCAAGCACAGACATCCTCCTAAACCAGTGGACATCCAACACTTATAAGTACCTGGGTGTACTCCTCAATAATAAGATGGACTGGGCAGATAACATGGATGCACTATATAGAAAGGATCACAACAGGCTTTACCTGCTTAGGAAGCTGAGAGCTTTTGGAGTCAGAGGGTACTTCTCAGGGCCTTTTTGAACTCTGTGGTGGCCTCAGCCATCTTCTTAAGAATGGCCTACTGGCAGAGGCATCGTTAGGTCAAAACATTTGGGGCCGGAGGCATCGTCGAGTGAAGTGCGCATGAGCCGTCTTCCAGCGCACCTCGTTCGACGATGCCTCTGCCAGTGTGCCTGTGCGAGATTACACAGAGGCAAGTGAAGTGAATAAATTAGCTAGGAGGCGGCGCTGGGCGGAGAGGGGATCTGTGGATGACATTTATGTGGATCTGTGGATGACAAGTATAGGGGATCTGTGGATGACACTTATGGGGGATCTGTGGATGACACTTATGGGGGATCTGTGGATGACACTTATGGGGGATCTGTGGATGACACTTATGGGGGATCTGTGGATGACACTTATGGGGATCTGTGGATGACACTTATGGGGGATCTGTGGATGACACTTATGGGGGATCTGTGGATGACACTTATGGGGGATCTGTGGATGACACTTATGGGGGATCTGTGGATGACACTTATGGGGGATCTGTGGATGACACTTATGGGGGATCTGTCGATGACATTTATGGGGGATCTGTCGATGACACTTATGGGGGATCTGTCGATGACACTTATGGGGATCTGTGGATGACATTTATGGGGGATCTGTGGATGACATGTAAGGGGGATCTGTGGATGATACTTATGGGGATCTGTAGATGACACTTTTGGGGGATCTGTGGATGACACTTTTGGGGGATCTGTGGATGACACTTATGGGGGATCTGTGGATGACACTTATGGGGGATCTGTGGATGACATTTATGGGGGATCTGTGGATGGAACTGTTATGGATGATCTGTGGTTAATAACTATAGTTATTAACCCCATTCAGCAGTCCCCTCACTGAAGGGGGGACTGCTGAAATGGGTTAATAACTACTGTGAAGCCCCCCCCCCCCCCGTGGTGATGAGGGTGTGGCTTCATGGGTGGGGGCGTGGCTTCACATGGGCTCATGCCCCGGATCTCTTCAGACTCCAGCAACGCCCCTGCCTACTGGGGTAGCAGCATCTCAACCAGGGAGAGGAAGAGACTTGACAAACTGATTAGAAGGGCCAGCTCCATCGTGGTGATCCCCCTAAAACCAGTGCAGGTGGTAAGTGAGTGAAGGATATTATCCAGGTTGATCTCCATGCTGGAGAATAAGTCCCATCTCATGCATGAGACGATGATAGCATTGGGCAGTATTGTCAGTGACTGATTGCTTCACCCCAAGTGTGAGAAGGAGTGCTATTGGAAGTCATTCCTCCCTGCTGCTGTTAGGCTGTACAACCAACCCAAGTGGAGATATACTGCACTTATTGCCTACAGGTACCGGTGGACATCATTCCATCCAGAGACTGAATTCTATAAGCTGTGATATCCATATCCCTTATTTTTAAAATGTTCTTTTATCTGTTATCTACTGTCATTGTAATGCCTTTATGTTGGAGTTTTTGTACTCTCTGTGCTGCTGTAACACTGTGAATTTCCCCACGGTGGGGCTTATTATTATTTATGTATATTATATGTATTTTATATTTTATATTTATTTAATTTATATTTTTTTCTTTTATATTTTTATTTATAATATAAGGATTATCTTATTTTATAATAAAATTGTAAAGATGACAAGATATAGTTGTATATAATAATATGAATATTAAATCCATTATATTTCATTTTGCAGATGTACCAGGCAAAAGGAATGAATTGTACTATGACTGCTGTAAAGAGCCATACCCAGATGTGACATACACAGTGACAATGCGCAGACGTACATTATACTATGGATTAAATTTATTGATACCTTGCGTTCTTATATCTGGATTAGCGCTGCTGGTGTTCCTGCTGCCTGCTGATTCAGGAGAAAAGATATCACTGGGTAGGAAATAACTTGTCATAATTTGTCTATGGATATATTGGAAGCCAATATTCTTGAGTTATGCAGTCACAATAGAAATAATGTCTTAAGATAAAGTGTATAAAATCTGCACTGACATATTTTCCAATTACAATGAACAATCAAATCAACACTGTTTAATATCCAGTATGCTGAGACAACGTTACATAGCTGCAGTCACATTTTCAATAAATGATCAGGAAGAGAATACAGAAAATCTACAGGGATTTTTATCTTCTTTCATTTTCTTATAATACAAATCACTTAACACATGCAGCATACAAAATATGGCTTATTACTCCCAAGGCTTTGTGATGTGTAATGCTCTCTTGTAGAAAATTACCCCATAAATATCAGAACATCACATCAGACCCCCATATCAGTCCTCCATGTCAGACCCCCAACAGACCTCAGAACAGCCCTTTTCTTTCAGACCCCCATCAGACCTCAGATCAGCCCTTTTGTTTTAGACCCCCATCAGACCTCAGAACAGCCCTTTTGTTTTTCCGCTACGGTTTCGGCGTTGCGCTCCCCTGTCTTTTCCGGCCTACGCTGCACTGTCACCTGACTGTGTGCAGCGTCATGTCATAGTGTGCGCACTACGTCCTGACGCTGTAGGGGTCAGGACAGTGGAGCACGGGCCCTAGCAAGAAGACCAGGGAGGGTGAGTATCGGAAGCGACTGCATAGCTTCTTCCCTGCTCCCGGAACCTAATGCATACTAGTGAGCGCTTCCATAATGGAAGTGCTCACTAGTATTCGCTTTATAAGATGCACGGCCATTTTCCCCCTACTTTTGGGGGGGGCAAAGTGCGCCTTATAAAGCGAAAAATACGGTAATAAATAAAGTGAGGTATAAAACTTGACAATATACAAACTTCCTTTTCCTCTCATACTGTAGGGACAATCGTGTCTATATGTTGGTCGTACTTTTTATACTAGGTTGTTCAACCCCTTAAGGGTCAGGCCAATTTTATAATTTCTTGTTCCTTCCTCGTCTTCTAAGAGCCAGAACTATTTAATTTTTTTGTTCACGTAGCTATATGAGGGCTTATTATTTGTGATATATATATATATATATAGCAAAGAAAGTTCGCAGCACTCCTTGAAAGATAAAATGTGCTCTTTTATTCACACATATCAAGTGACTTATACGGTCACTTGATATGTGTGAATAAAAGAGCACATTTTATCTTTCAAGGAGTGCTGCGAACTTTCTTTGCTGTCTTCCTTCCTGAATCGAGGGACTACCGCGGGCACCCTACATCTCACACAGCTTTAAAGGGAGTGCTGCCACAGTTTTTTTCTATGGATATATATATATATATATATATATATATATTTTTATAATTTTTTTTTTTAATGGCACTATTTAATTTACTATATGTTGCTTTAAAAAATGTAAAAAAATTATTTGGGGGTGAAAGTGAAAAATAATCCCATCATAGTTTTTACGGTGTTCAGTGTGAACTAAAAATGACTACCTTATTCTGTTTCAGTACGATTCCAGCAATATCAAGTTAGTTTGCATAAAGGCAGTTTTTATTATTTTTTACTACTTAAAGGGAACCTGTCACCTGGATTTTGGGTATAGAGTTGAGGACATTGGTTGCTAGATGGTCGCTAGCACATCCGCAATATCTAGTCCCCATAGCTCTGTGTGCTTTTATTGTGTAAAAAAAACCGATTCGATACATATGCAAATTAACATAAAAGAGTCATATCTTACTTGTGTGACCAGAGAAGAGTCATATTTTCAAGCTCTGACTCATGTCAGGTTAATTTGCATATGTATCAAATCGGTTTTTATGCACAATAAAAGCTCACAGAGCTATGGGGACTGGGTATTGCGGATGTGCTAGTGGCCATCTAGCAACCCATGTCCTCAGCTCTATACCCCAAATCCCGGTGACAGGTTCCCTTTAAAAGAAAATCTTAGATTTAATTTTTTTTTGCATTACCATATTCTGACACCCATAACTTGTTTATATTTCTGTCTACAAAGCTATATGAGGGCCTTTTTTGGGGGGGCAGTTATCTGTAGTTTTTATTGACACTATTTTGGGTGTATACCACTCTTTAATCACAATTTATTAAATCTTTTTGCAGGGCAATATGACCAAGAACCTGCAAATCTGCCATTCTTAGTTTATTTTTGTTATAGTGTTCACCATGCACATTAAATATTTTTATATTTTGGATATTTTCAGATGCGGCGATATTAATTATGTTTATCTTTTCATTGTTTATTTTTGTATGTAAATTTGAAGTAATAAAACTGATAGATAAAGGAGCAGGGCCAACTGCAGACCAGACACTCCAATTCTGAGCTTTGTCAACTTGATCACAATCTGAGGTCATCCATGACTTAAAGAGCCTCAATTGACCCCAGGGACATTTGTGTCACCTTCCCTTCCACCCCCTGATAATATTGTGGGGTATATTGTCTCATTTCATCACCCTTCACCAGCCTGAGACTGTGGCCCTGATAGGCCTGAAAAGCACTTAATTTACACTCTCATGGCTGGAGCACCACAGTGCACACTGATCCCTACTAATGCTTATGGGTCGGAGCCTGGTGGGTTAGATAGGGACCTGTGAGAGACCCTGTGATCTCACTGAAGCACCCCACTGGCCGAATTCCATTGTTGCTTTCTTTCAGACCAGATCCTCTGCCTTTCCTGCTTCTGGCACCTGGCAGGAATGAAAGACATAGAAAGGAAGTCATCCCTGCCCTGCCCCTCCTCTATTAATAGCCTGCTGCACTGTCAAGGAGCTCCTCCAAGGCAAAATATGAGTTTTATACTCCTGGAGGCTTTGGGAGGGCTTAATTGGTGCTGTGACTGTTGGACATAAGCCCTGTGACTGTTGGACTTATTACTATTTACCAATTACTGCACTTATCTTGAAGAACCTCCTGGGCTTTTGCCTTTTTTCTGATATACACGTGTATTGTTAGGAGCCCAGTTCAAATTATTCAGGACCACTGATAGTCTATCACTGACTTTTTACATTTGAAAGGACACATCCCTGATTTTTCTGTAGTTCCTTTGACAGCCCACGTTTGCACTTTACCCTGCAAAAAGCTGTTGTTAATATTGTTGAACTCTTTTAAATATTTATTACTCCATAGGGGTGTACAATCAAGTCTCCCCATTATATTCCAAAGATTTCTGATATCCAGCCAAATTTAGGACCAATGTTGGAAATTTCTTAAACACCTGTTTCTAGTATTTTTAAATATTGTACATGCAAATTTTTATCATATAATTCTAAAAAGGCTCTGTAAATGGGAGGTTTTAATCCCCCCACTGAAATACATTTTAAGCTGGCAAGCTAAAAAATAAATATATGGTACCAATGGACTGTCAGTACCAATATATGGTACTGACAGGCCCCCTTTCTCCTTAGCATACTGAAGATATTGCAATTTTAAGAAGGGTTGTCAGCCTCTCCAGACTAGCTCCCGAAGCAAACTTTCAATGATCTTGATTATTCTATTTGGAATAATAAATGGAGAATTGACAAAAATATAAAGTATCATAGGTAATAACCACATTTTAATTAATTAGTGCTATACATCGATAGTCATTGATAGGGCAAGTCTATTCCATATTGTTACTTTAGATCTCATCTTATTTTATAATGGTGTGACATTAGGTTGAATAAAATCAGATGTAGAATGAGATATGTTTATACCTAGGTACCTTATTTATTGATCAGTATTTTTGATATTTAAATCCCCTGGCTTATAGTTACCTAAATCATCTAATGGGATACAGGTTGATTTTTGTTTCCAGTTAATTGACAGCTCAGAGTTAATCCCATAAACCCTAAATACCTCAAAAACTCAAAGATCATGGGACCCAAGAAATAATAACAAGTCATTTGCATAGAGTGATATTTTATTCAGACATCTTCCCATATTGGAAACAAATGGTCTTATCATCTTGTCTAATAATGGCAGCCAGGGGTTCCAATGATATAGTAAAAGGCAAAGGGAAGAGTGGACATCCCTGCCTTGCTCCCCTGCAAATGTTTAAAGGTTTAGACACCTGCCCATTTACTAACACTCTAGTGGAAGGGTCTGTATATAGCAAATTTATCCATGAAATAAAACCCAACCCCAAGATAAGGAAAGGCCATTCCAGTGAATCAAAGGCCTTTGTAGCATCTCTAAATAACATATTCAGATCTTATCAGCAGTTGATTTACCAGTCATAAAGCCAGTCTGATCTTCATGCACTATAGTAGTTAAAATATGCAGTCTGGCAGCTAATTTCTTTTCAAGCAATTTATTATCTGTATTAATTAAAGAGATAGGTCGGTAGGAGTCTATCTGTTGCAGGTTTTTATCCAGTTTAGGTATTACAGTAATCAATGCTTTATGTAGATAAAGAGGAAGCATGCCTGAATCTGTTGAAACATTCCTCTATATTTAGAGTACAGCTCAAAGGGAAGCCCATCCAATGCCACCACATATAACTTATCTTTCTAACGATCCTGTATATCTTGCCATGCTTTTCTATTTTATTCTGATGGATGATCTATGTGTTCTTGATCTTTTAGTCCCAGTTGACAAACTAAATCCTGGGCTATGTTTTTAATAAATATACCTTTTATACATGCCTTGCCTGCACCCCACACCATCAGTGGAGATGTCGTATCCCTATTTACTCAAAAACGTAACTTGTCTCTATAAATATCATCATGTGCTCCAATTATTTCTAACCATGAAGAATTTAGTCTAAAACATGGTCCTTTCACAGTGTCTGTGTCACATAAATTAAGAGACACTTTAAAATTATCCGAAATACCTCTGTGTCATATTTAATATCTCTAATTATTGGCAAAAACTAAATCTATATGTGACAGTGCATTATGTCTTTGAATTGCAAGAAAAAGCTAGCTTTGTCACAACTTTGCAACCTCCACATTTCTGGCCACCCGATCTCTTCTAGAAGGGATTTCAATTTACTAACTCTTCATGTTTTACCCAAGCATGTGCTGTGACATTTATCCATCATGTCCACCATATTAAAATCACCCACTATTATTAGTGCCAAAGTTTATCAATTTTTTTATATACTCCCGTAATTTCAATATTGCCTTTGGTGAATAAGGTGCTTGAATATATATACTAGCAATCACACATTATCTGTTATCCATTCTACAATCCAGGAATGCATATCTTCCATACAATACAAAAATCGGCACCCACCGGTCCTGTTTCTCCAGCCCGAGGAAGCGTGACATCACGTGAAACAACCAAGGATTATTTTTGTCCTCTTTTGTTTATCTGTAATTTGGCATGGCTGCTGAAACAGGACTGATGAGTGCTGCCTTTTGTATTCTATAGAAGATAATGGCCAAGGAGAGAAAAAGGCGCTCATAGGGTAAATAAGTTAAGAGCCGAGCCTCCAGAGCAACAGGAAGAGTGGTACTGCTCACCTGTTGTTGATGCACCTGTTGTTTGGTGCAACTGGACTGGAGGTGGATAGGACTGATTATGTCTCACTGGTGGATGCTGCCGATTCCGTCCGCGTTCCCCTTTGGCGGGGGCCAAGCCGCCGTCTGGGTTGATGAGTAGGATATATTTCCACTGGACTGGGGGTCGAGTGGAGGGGTGGACCCCAATGTTTTTCTTATTGTTAAAGTGACAACGCGTTTCGGGGTTCTGCGGACCCCTTTTTCAAGTCGGTGGGTGGAAACCGCTGGTGGAGAGAGCGCTGCTTCTAGCTCCTGGCACGTGTGGCGTGCCAGGAGCGAGAAGCAGCGCTCTCTCCACCAGCGGTTTCCACCCACCGACTTGAAAAAGGGGTCCGCAGAACCCCGAAACGCGTTGTCACTTTAACAATAAAAAAAACATTGGTTTCTAAAAATTCTCTGGTTGCGTTTTTGCGCCTACGGTCCACCCCTCCACTCGACCCCCTGTCCAGTGGAAATATATCCTTTTGTATTCTATGGAAGATTAATGTTTGCATTGAATCGATTTTGGAAGCGAGCACCACAGAAAGGCTGTTTGACTGTTCAGGCAATTGTGGATTGCTATTAAGGTTTCATGCTATTGCAGAGGAGTGGTGCTGGTGCAGTGTTGGTTCTATGAGGTCATCAGGAATATATACTGTATCTACCCGCCCTATCCTTCTTAATATAATTTATATGGATGTTGATACCTTTATGGATAATTATACTCACACCTCTGGAATATGAGAAGTTTGACAAGAATGAAAATGTGTTGTATGCAAGGATTAGCAAGTATATATGTTTTTTCTTTGGTTAAATATGTATCTTGCAAACAAACAATAGCGGGCAGAATGTTTTAACCCCTTCAGTACTGAGCCACTTTTTATCTTAAATCCCAGGCCAATTTTTACAAATCTGGCATGTCACTTTATATTGTAATAACTTTGGAATGCTTTTACTTATTCAAGCCATTCAAGATTGTTTTCTCATGACACTTGGTACTTCATGTTAGTAGTAAAAGTGAGTCCATATGTTATACTTTTATTTATTAAAAAAAATCCCAAATTTACCGATTTTTTTTTTAAATTTGCAATTTTCGAAATTTGAATTTCTCTGCTTTAAAGACAGATAGTGACACCTCATAAAATAGTTATTACTTTACATTACCTATATGTCTAAATTTATGTTGGCATTGTTTTGTAAATGTAATTTTTTTTAAAAACGTTAGAAGGCTTAGAATTCTAGAAGCAATTTTAAAAATCTTCAAGAAAATTTTCAAAACCCACTTTTTAAAGAACCAGTTCAGTTATGAAGTGATTTTAAGGGGCTTAGATAATTGAAACCATCCATAAATGACCTCACCTTAGAAACTATACCCCTCAAGTTATTCAAAACTGATTTTACAAACTTTACCTTTAGGTGTTCCACAAGAATGAAAGAAAAATGGAGGTGAAATTTCAACATTTCACTTTTTTTTGCAGAGATTCAATTTTAATCAAATGTTCCTGTACCACAGCAAGAGTTAAAGGGGTTATCCCATGACTAATGTAAAAAATTAAATCCGACATCATATAGGCCAGCGCTGTACCTCACATGGATCCAGAGATCTCCCTATTCATTACTCTGCTAGATTTATATGAAGTTGAAAGCAAAAGGGGACTGTCTTTTCTGCTACAAATAAGAGGGGCGTGTCTCAGCTCTTCCTATCAGAGCTCAGGAGGCAGTTTTAGGACGAAACTGAGCATGTGAGGCCTTCTCAGTGAGCAGGTCAAAGAAATAAGAAAAAAAACAGACTGCAGGTGGAGATATACAGATACATTTTATTGAATAACTCACTAGCTATGCTAAATTTTAAATTACATGCAATTCCAAAAGTATTCAAATCCAGGTGCTGGTTTGAAAATTGTAGAATATCTTTTGTGGGACAACCCCTTTAAAAGCCAAACAAACCTCAATATTTATTACCCTGATTCTGCAATTTACAGAAACACTCCATATGCGGTCATAAGCTGATGTATGGGCACATGACAGGGCTCAAAAGGGAAAGAGCAACATATGGTTTTTACAGGGAAGATTTTGCTGGAACAGGCATTTCATAGAATTTAGTAACCCATAGCAAAATGAAAATTACATATATTTCAAGAAAATGTTGCTTTAGGCCCAAATTTTTCATTTTCACAAGGGGTAATAGGAGAAGATGCACCCCACAATTTGCTACCCATTTTATCCTGTATTATCCTGTGGAAACACCCCATATGTGGTCATAAATTGCTGCACCATATAGCTTTTGGAGAGCAGATTTCACTAGAATAATTTTTAGGTGCCATGTCGCATTTGAAGACATCCTGAGGTACCCCTACGGTGGAAACCCCCAATAAGTGACCCTATTTTCGAAACTACTCCCCGCATGGAATTTTTTAAAGGGTGCAGTGAGCATGTTGGTCAAACAAACGTTTAATATAATTTGGAAAGACTTGGCAGTGGAAATGAAAAATTACATATTTTACGAGAAAATTGTGCTTTAGGTCCACATTTTTCATTTACAAGGAGAAAATGCACTCAACAATTTGTTACCCCTTTTGTCCTGAATACAGAAACACCCCATATGTGGTCATAAACTGTTGTTTGGTCACACAGCAAAGCTCAGAAGGGAAGGAGCGCCATATGCCTTTTGGAGGGCAGATTTCACTGGAATCTTTTTTTAGGTGTCATGTGGCATTTAAAGACACCTTGAGGTAACCCTAAAGTGGAAACCCCCAAGAAGTCACCCCATTTTGGAAACTACAACCTTCAAGGAATTTTTCATGGGGTGTAGTGAGCACCATGGCCAAAAAGGCGTTTCATAAAATTTATTAACACTTGAAAATAAAAAATTATGTATTTTAGAAGAAAATGTTGCTTTAGCCCCAAATTTTTCATTTTCACAAAGGGTAACAGGATGTAATATACCCCATAATTTTCTATCCATTTTTTCCTGCATACAACAACCCCCCATGTGTGGTTGTAAAGTGCTGTATGGGCACACCGCAAGGCTCAGAAGAGAAAGGGCACCATGTGCATTTAAAGGATATGGACACTTTTTTTTACACTAATTAATTTATTTTGTGGAGAAAATCATTTCTCCAATTGGTTGTGTTTATTTTTCTTTTTTCTTTTTCCTTCTACAGCCTGCTCTGCTTCCTATAGACAACAGGCTGTTCTCAGTGGATTTACAGAGAATACGTCACCTGACGGATTCTTTGTAACTCCTCCTTGCTCCACACGGGAGTGCGCACTGTCTCCCTCTCCCTGCTAATGACAGCTCCCAATACACATCCCAGGCATGGGCCCTTTCATTATCAGCCCTACCATGTCTGTTAGGGGCTGTAAAACACATCCCTGGCCGGTGCTGTCATTAGCATCCACATTGTATGCTAATGACAGCACTCTGGCCACTCATGTCACTTCACATATAGTGCTGTCAAGCTGGGGGACTGCTCCCTGCCCATTGTCCATGTTCCCATTGCCACCAATTCATAAAAACCCCACCTAAGAAGCAGCGCCATACAGCGGGACACATTACTGGCTTTTTTTGGTATGTCCGCTGCCTGCACCCCAGGTCTGGTCTGGCTGGGAGAGCAGGGGGGTGGGGGGTGCAGTGTGTGCTCACTGATGAAGGGGAGAGGCAATGGTAGAGGAGCAGAGGATGGATGTACGGGGCGGGGCGATAACTGATGAAGGGGAGAGACAATGGTAGAGGAGCAGAGAATGGATGGACTGATGGATGGACAGGGAGGGGGGTTTGGAGCGATCACTGATGAATGGGAGAGCAGCAGAAGATGGATGGCAGGGGGGGTGGCAATCACTGATGAAGGTGAGAGCATCAGAAGATGGATGGCAAGGGGGGTGCAATCACTGATGAAGGTGAGAGCTGCAGGGGATGGATGGCATGGGGGGTGCGACTGCTATCACTGAAGAATGGAAGAGCAGCAGAGGATGGATGGCGTTGGGGGGTGCAATCACTGATGAATGCGAGAGCAGTAGAGAATTGATGGCGGGGGGTGCGATCACTGATGAAAGGGAGAGCAGCAGAGGATGGATGGGGGTGTGTGATCACTGATGAATGGGAGAGCAGAAGAGGATGGATGGCGGGGGGGTGCAATCATTGATGAAGGGTAGAGCAGAAGAGGATGGATGGCGGGGGGGAGCAATCACTGATTAATGGGGAGAGCAGCTCCCTGCATACACAGCTCTGCCACATGGTGCTGACTGCATACACAGCTCTGCCACATGGTGCTCACTGCATACACAGCTCTGCCATATGGTGCCCACTGCATGCACACAGCACTGCCACATGGTATCTACTGCACACACACAACACTGCCACATGGTGTCCACTGCGCGCACACAGCACTGCCACATGGTGCTCACTGCTTACATAGCCCTGCTTTACATGGTACACATGCTCCACTAAGAAACCTTCATACCCAGCACAGTCCTACAGCAGTTCGCCTTACTCCTTCCATACACGTGGCTGATCACATGACTGTGACATCACCACAGGTTGTGTACACATAATGTTCTGTTTAGTCTGGAGATGTCCGTGAGGGGCTTCCTGTGTGCGAGACCTGGCAGTCTGCTGATACAGCGCTCCTGACTAGAAAAAGACCATGTGGAAAAATACGCATGATTCTTTTTTCAGGGAGTAAAATAGCCAGAATAGACATGTATGACACTTGTACAGGTGTTATTGTGACCTCTGGTAGACACTGAACAAATGTACTCTGCTGTACATAGCATTGTGTGTCGTCACACTGTACTAATCTGTGTGGGAAAAGTGACCACTCACTGTGCGGACTGCACACAATACTGTATTCAGAAGAGAGTGCATGTAGTGAGAGCTGTCAATAATGAGATCTATATCAGGCTTATAACGCCATGGTTCTGACTGTAGATCGCTGCACTAATGTTATCAGCAGAAATATCTATTGTGTCTACAAATAATGGACTTTCTACAGAAAGGAAATTAGAAATAGATTTGCTCATTACAGGCTGTAGCATACTATAAGACACACCATGTTGTGGATTGGAATGAAATCTTACAAGTTCCAGCAGCCTATATGTAAGTGGCTGAGAGCTGTGCTATGTAACAGGATATGGGGGCGGGGCAGCAGAGCTTGTGCTGGTGCATGTGAAATCCACAGGAATGCCCACAGAACCTGAGGAGACCTGACAACAGTGAGTGATTCTCATATCAGAGCATTTCTAAGAGCATGTGAAGCAAAGCCGATACCATTAAAAAAAAAAGTGCAATTTTATTATGTGCTGCATTACAGTAAGATATGGGGTTATTGATTATTAATGCACAAAGGTAACATAGTAACATAGTAACATAGTACATAAGGCCAAAAATAGACATTTGTCCATCCAGTTCGGCCTGTTATCCTGCAAGTTGATCCAGAGAAAGGCAAAAAAAAAAAACTGTGAGGTAGAAGCCAATTTTCCCCACTTTAGGGGAATAAAAAATTATTTCCCGACTCCAATCAGGCAATCAGAATAAGGCTCCATTCACATGTCCGCAAATGGGTCCGCTTCCGTTCCGCAATTTTGCGGAACGGGTGCGGACCCATTAATTTTCTATGGGGACGGAATGGATGCGGACAGCACACAGTGTGCTGTCAGCATCCGCATTTGCGGAGCGCGGTCCCGATCTTCAGGTCCGCAGCTCCGCAAAAGATAGAACATGTCCTATTCTTGTCCGCAGCTTGCGGACAAGAATAGGCATTTCTATAGGGGTTCCGGGCGGGTGTGTTGCGGATCCGCAATTTGCGGGTCCGCAACACACCACGGACGTTTGAATGGAGCCTAACTCCCTGGATCAACGACCCCTCTCTAGTAGCTATAGCCTGTAATATTATTACACTCCAGAAATACAACCAGGCCCCTCTTGAACTCTTTTATTGTACTCACCATCACCACCTCCTCAGGCAGAGAGTTCCATAGTCTCACTGCTCTTACCATAAAGAATCCTTTTCTATGTTTGTGTACAAATCTTCTTTCCTCCAGATGCAGAGGATGTCCCCTCATCACAGTCACAGTCCTGGGGATAAATAGATGATGGGAGAGATCTCTGTACTGACCCCTGATATATTTATACATAGTTATTAGATCTCCCCTCAGTCGTCTTTTTTCTAAAGTGAATAACCCTAATTTTGGTAATCTTTCAGGGTACTGTAGTTGCCCCATTCCAGTTATTACTTTAGTTGCCCTCCTCTGGACCCTCTCCAGCTCTGCTATGTCTGCCTTGTTTACAGTGTCCATAGCATTTAAGGCCTAGATTGGTGAAATGTCCGACAACTGTAGAGGCTCTGAGGTGAAATGTAAAAAAGACACCCCCAAGAAGTTGCTCCATTTTAGAAACCACACCCCTCAGAGAATTTACCAAGGAATGTCATGAGCATTTTGACCCCACAGGCGTTTTGCAAAAATCTATTCAGAGCAGACAATTTACACATCTTGTGCTGACAAGACAGAGGAGAACGAGACTGGTAGCATCAGCATGACAGTAAATGTACTACTGTGTCCATGTACTGTATATAGCACTTACTGTCAGCACTGGTTGGTCTAGCTCCACTCCCATCCATCGCCCTAGTGCTTACTAACTAAGCAGGGACACCCTGGGAAGACAGAAGAGACCAGGGCTGTCAGCAGGCAGCTCCGGCAGCATTGGTGGACTGTCCATAGATCCTACAGGGAAACTTCCCAGTGGCCTGATGCCCAGAGGGCTG
Organism: Bufo bufo; assembly: GCF_905171765.1. Taxonomy (NCBI): domain Eukaryota; kingdom Metazoa; phylum Chordata; class Amphibia; order Anura; family Bufonidae; genus Bufo; species Bufo bufo. The sequence continues at coordinate 540,367,776 of NC_053390.1, read as the reverse complement.
CCTGAGCACCCCTCACAGCTGACAGCCAGGTAAGTAATGATCTCATGCTCCCCTCCTGACTCCAACTGTATTACCATCTTAAGGCAACTGGAGGAGGAGAACGGAACATAGCAGCTGGTGCTGGCCACAACAGAGGGGCAGTTTTTGGGGAGGTATTTTGTGCTGATGGGGCAGGACTTTGAGATACACTGTGGTATTGGCTCTTCTGGGGTGGTATAATGTACAGCAATATGTATTGCTGGCCCTACTTTCTGTCAATTTGGACGGACAACAAAACGGGGACACATTTAGGGGGGAATTTATCATGAGAATATTTGAAGTCAGTATTGCTTGATTCTGCGTTGGAGTACTTTGTGCCACATTTATCAAATGTCACAGGATGTTTGATAAATTTGGCTTGTCCTTAAACCTAACACTTCTGTCTAGAGAAGCTACTCCAGTTTTCTTACTCCTGGAGTGAGATTGCGACTTATTTGTGACTTTTAAAAAAAAAAGTCGCAATGATAAATCTGGTTTGAAACTCATTAACATAGCTAACCACACCCACTTTCCCACCCATATTAAAATTTTGCGCAAATGAGTGCAAAAAATTGCAAACCCCTATTTTGCCATTTTGATGCCAGAATTCTGGAGTGAAGGTATGATAAATCAGGGCCTTAGTTTTTTCCAGGGACACTTTTAATTCCCAGTCCACCCCTGGTGACACTCAAGCAGGGAAGGTACTGAAAATCATAGTAAACCCCATAGGAAAACAGGTTATATACAGATAGGGAGGCAGCTACACTTAAAAGAATAAATAAATGATGTTCTATTAGTATGAGCATAGATGAGGTCATCTTTGTTGACTATAATTTTACTAGATATTTTGTGAAGACATTTATCATATAGACAGCCCATGAAGTGCTATTCTTTGGTATTGTCTTGGATCATTATAAAGCTGAGTTTTATTGCTATATTTCTGCCACAGTTTTGGTATATCAGGAAAAAGGAACGTTGTAACCTTGGGGGTACATGTCTTATTTGGTTTTTAGTATGAATGATGTGTTCTTATACAACTATATTACCTCAAGCTTTACAGTACAAAAAAAAAAGGTTTTATTTCAACTTTAGAACATGAACCATTTGTAAAATTGGCCAGTAGTATTCTGTTCACTGAATCGGATGAGTCAAACGTGTATATTCATCTTGTCATCGTCCTTCTATGAAGCAATAAGATATCCCCTTTTCTACCTGCTATCAGCTATTTTCAGTGACTGTACATCATTAAAATCCAGTATGATTCAATAAATTGTAACTTAGACAATCCTTTTCTCAAAGCAGGTCGATGAGCACATTTTTTGGTTGCTTGATTTCTAGGTTTAGAGAAAGAAAGTAAGAAAATGGAGCAAATAAAACAGGGAAACCTGGTATATTTTAGTACTGTTCCTGCTGCCAACAGCGCTCATTTTATTATTAGGAATATGTTATGTGGCTCCCTAATGTTTTATCTGAAAGTACTACAAATCAAACATACATTGTAATTATATAATTGATTAGCAGGCACCCACCATCTGTATTTCATACGTATAATAGATAGTTTTTATGATATTATTCTCTATAAATAAATTAAATCATAAGGTATAATTAAAAACATACGACATAAGACATCAAGCATGGAACATTTAGCATAAAATGTAGGGATAAACCATAAAAAGTATAAAAAGTACATGCAGCGACACTGAGTTTGTGGGTGTCGTGATCCTGATTAGTGTTGAGCGCGAATATTCGAATATCGATTTTTTTTTGCGAATATCGGCACTTCGCTAATTCGCGAATATTTCGAATATAGTGATATAAATTCGATATTTCGAATATTCTTTTTTTTTTTTTTTTTTTTTTATTGTTATATTTTTTTCTTTCCCACTTCCCTAAAGTTGTTCTTACCTGTCCTTTGGATTCCTGGCTGCTCCAGTCAGTGCCCGTTGCCGCTTCTGCCGACTTCCGTGCTCATGGAGCGTCCCCATCACCATGGGAACATCTCCATATACTAGAATGTACTGTCGGATTTGAGAATTACGTGAAAAATCGCAATTCGATTATTTCAAGTTATAATAATCGAATTTCGATTTTAACTTAGCACTGCTATATTTAATTCTAGCCTAATATGGAATATAGCAGTTCTAAGTTAAAATCGAAATTCGATTATTATAACTTGAATTTTTTTTTTTTTTTTTATTGTTATATTTTTTTCTTTCCCACTTCCCTAAAGTTGTTCTTACCTGTCCTTTGGATTCCTGGCTTCTTGGCTGCTCCAGTCAGTGCCCGTTGCCGCTTCTGCCGACTTCCGTGCTCATGGAGCGTCCCCATCACCATGGGAACGTCTCCATATACTAGAATGTACTGTCGGATTTGAGAATTACGTGAAAAATCGCAATTCGATTATTTCAAGTTATAATAATCGAATTTCGATTTTAACTTAGCACTGCTATATTTAATTCTAGCCTAATATGGAATATAGCAGTGCCAAGTTAAAATCGAAATTCGATTATTATAACTTGAATTAATCGAATTGCGATTTCAACTTGGACCTGGTTTACTATGGTTGGCTTGGTAGAATTAGCGAATATGACGAATGTATTCGTCATATTCCACAAAACGAATATAACGAATGTATTCGTCATATTCCACAAAACGAAGATAACGAAGTATCCTGCATGTTCGTTTTAGCTACCTATTCATCAACTTCGCTAATTCTAGCAATCATATAGGAAAGTTTACTATAGAGACAGCTAAGTTTAATTCGCTATGCGATTATATGACTGCTTTTTAAAAAAAGAAAAAATAGAATAATTATAATACCTGATAATTATTATAATTTTTCTATTTATAAAAAAAAGCAAAGTAATATAATCGCATAGCGAATTAAACTTAGCTGTCTCTATAGTAAACTTTCCTATATGATTGCTAGAATTAGCGAAGTTGATGAATAGGTAGCTAAAACGAACATGCAGGATACTTCGTTATCTTCGTTTTGTGGAATATGACGAATACATTCGTTATATTCGTTTTGTGGAATATGACGAATACATTCGTCATATTCGCTAATTCTACCAAGCCAACCATAGTAAACCAGGTCCAAGTTGAAATCGCAATTCGATTAATTCAAGTTATAATAATCGAATTTCGATTTTAACTTAGCACTGCTATATTCCATATTAGGCTAGAATTAAATATAGCAGTGCTAAGTTAAAATCGAAATTTGATTATTATAACTTGAAATAATCGAATTGCGATTTTTCACGTAATTCTCAAATCCGACAGTACATTCTAGTATATGGAGACGTTCCCATGGTGATGGGGACGCTCCATGAGCACGGAAGTCGGCAGAAGCGGCAACGGGCACTGACTGGAGCAGCCAGGAAGCCAGGAATCCAAAGGACAGGTAAGAACAACTTTAGGGAAGTGGGAAAGAAAAAAATATAACAATAAAAAAAAAAAAAATTCAAGTTATAATAATCGAATTATGATTTTAACTTAGCACTGCTTTATTCCATATTAAGCTAGAATTAACGAATATGGAATATAGCAGTGCTAAGTTAAAATCGAAATTCGATTATTATAACCTGAATTAATCGCATTGCTATTTCAATAGGAGAGTAGCCTTTAAGTTAAAATCGCAATTATTTAAATCGCATATTAATCGCGATAACAAGAATAATGACGAATATTCGATTTCGACGAATATAAAACGAATATTCCATCGAATATTCGCGAATTTCGTCGAAATCGAATATGGCACCTGCCGCTCATCACTAATCCTGATTATTTCAGTCCTGATGTGGCATAAGTTAATGGCATTAAATGGTTTAGCGATACATTAGACGATTCATTAGTAGTCACACATATGTTTGTTAGTATAGTTATTCAGAACTTGTCCAAAATTGTATCAATATCCGTCAAGGTATGCTGTGGTTTTGCTGACAATGTTTGTCAGTCAATCCAATGTTGTGATGGAGTCTTTATATGCTCTTAGGTAATGAACAGATTCAGTATTGTCAGATGGGACACTTGAACAAAGTAACTGTCCAAATCTGGATCGGTTATTAGTGCAGATAAAAGAGAGTATGCCTCTATAGATTATGTAGGTTTGGTTGTCTCTACTCACAAGAGACTGGGTTTCGCTTACTGCAGGGGCGTCCCACCTGCAGCACAGCTACTCACCCGACCCGGGAGATTCTCCTCTGCACTCGAAGTCAGCGTCCCACGTGGTATAGCTTGTAGTCACATGTCTCGCTTCAGTCACGTGACGGAGACAGGAAACTTTTAGTTTTCTTTGTTTATTCTGCCCCGTCTTTCAAAGGGCACTTTTAGTCCTGGGTAGTTTTAATTCTTATCCACGCCCGCTTGACCTGCAGGACTGAAAGTACACTTTAAAAGACGGGGCAGAATAAACAAAGAAAAAAAGTTTCCTGCCTCCGTCGCGTGACTGAAGCCGAGACACGTGACTACAAGCTATACCACGTGGGACGCCGACTTCGAGTGAGTAGCTGTACTGCAGGTGGGACGCCCCTGCAGTAAGCGAAACCCAATCTCTTGTGAGTAGAGACAACCAAACCTACATAATCTATAGAGGCATACTCTCTTTTATCTGCACTAATAACCGATCCAGATTTGGACAGTTACTTTGTTCAAGTGTCCCATCTGACAATACTGAATCTGTTCATTACCTAAGAGCATATAAAGACTCCATCACAACATTGGATTGACTGACAAACATTGTCAGCAAAACCACAGCATACCTTGACGGATATTGATACAATTTTGGACAAGTTCTGAATAACTATACTAAGAAACATATATGTGACTACTAATGAATCGTCTAATGTATCGCTAAACCATTTAATACCATTAACTTACGGTATGCCACATCAGGACTGAAATAATCAGGATCACAACACCCACAAACTCAGTGTCGATGCATGTACTTATTATCGCTGCATGTACTTTTTATACTTTTTATGGTTTATCCCTACATTTTATGCTAAATGTTCCATGCTTGATGTCTTATTCTATGTCGTATGTTTTTAATGATATCTTATGATAGTTTTTATTATACGTATGAAATACAGATGGTGAGTGCCTGCTATTCAATTATATAAAGATTTGTCTTAAGGAAGTGACCAGGTGAACCACTTTTTAGCAGAGCACCATTACCACAGTGATAGGAGGGGTGAGCCACTATAAACAAAAATCTGACTGTACGGAAAATGACAAGAGGAATGTTGTAATTGCTTAATTAATAAATGTGCTTGAAGTATGTAATATATTGTATAAATTATACATTTACATTTGCAAGAAATAGTAAGTGAACCCTTTGGAATTACCTGCCCCCCAGCTACTTCCCCACAATCCCCTTCTCCTCTGCCACCCTCACTCCAGTGGCTAGTCAAGATCGCCCACGCTCACCATACAACCCCCACCCACTCGGTCATATAACAAATTTGAAAATAAAATAACCAGCAAGGTTGAATTTTTCATAATTCTGCGGTTGAGGCAACCTGCAAGTCACATTGCATTCATTCCTATAGATGCACTGCTAAACTGCGATCCATGGTTGTGTGACATCTGTTGCACCAAATATCGTCGTGTAGCTCCAGCTTAACACACATGATTGTTGCACCAAATGCAACTGTATTGTGAAGTTCCATATATCAATATTTTAGGCTGAGCCCACTCCATATATGGAGGGTGTCGGCTGTATAATACATCCGGCAAATGGCTGCAATGACTGGAATCTGCAAACCCGGTCATTTAAACCCTCTAATCCAACGGGGTTAGGCATAGGGATCCCTCTGCTTTCTGATAGGAGCCCCTGCAGCAAAATCACAGGATTCTGATTGGTTACCATGACAACACTGGTCCTGCTGAAAGTTCCCAGGGCTGTAATAGTTAACTGCCATACACAAGGCATGGCTCAGCGGACAGTGTCAGAATCCCATAGACCATAATAGTTCTCTATTATGGTCTATAAGCCAAACAATCAGAAGATTCCATGTTCTAGTTCCCTAAGGGGGTTAAAGTTATTATGTAAAAAGAAAAGAAAAATATTAAAATTCTAATCACCTTTCCCAATTTTACATATAAAAATAAACTACAAAAAATAAACAAAACAGGTATCGCTGCATCACAAAATGTCAAAATTATAAAAATATAAAAAATATTTTTCCTGTGCAGTGAGTGCCATAACGGCAATAAATAAATAAAAACACTCGATTCACCATTTTTTGTTACCGTATCACCCCAAAAAAAAATTAATAAAAGTGATCAAAAAGTCGTACATACTTCGAAAAATGGTACCAATAATAACAACAGTTCATCCCACAAAAAAACAAGCCCTCATACATCTCTGTAGACAGAAATATAAAAAAAAATTACCGCAGTCAGAAAGTGGTGATGAAAATAATTATTTTATTTTTTCAAATGTTTTTTTTTTTTTTAAAGTAGTAAACCAAAAACGATACAAATTTGGTATGGCCATAATCGTATTGAGCCGCAGAATAAGGACGTCATGTTATTTTTTGTGCACAGTAATTTATTTTTTTTTTCAATTTCACCACACAAATAATTTTTTCCCATTTTCCAATATAAGACATGGTAAATGAAATGGTGCCATTAAAAAATAATACTTTTCACACAAATAAATAAGCCCTCCTATGTGAATTGAAAATTAAGAAAGGTACGGTTCTTGGAATGTGGGGAGTTAAAAACAAAAATGGGCCTGGTGCTTAAAGGGAACCTGTTATGTGGATATTTGATTATAATCTAACAAATTATATACAATTATTAACTGCTAAAAAGTACCTTAGATGTATTCACTTACTGGTGTGACAGATGGTTACCTCATAATATACACACAAAGATGCCACATGCCGCATGCTAATGAGCTGATTTGAGTCCAGCGTGATGTCAGTGAGTCCAGCGTTTTTTTAATTCAGAGCTATAGCCATTCCCCTGCCCACCTGCTGCTGATTCATATGGAAAAAAACTGTCAATCAGCAGCAGGTAGGTGGGTATAGTCAGGATCTCATGAATATTTAGGACTCATCATTATGAGCTGGAGCTTTTCAATACAAGATGTTAGCAGATTGACTGGGTCAATTAAAGAAAGTGACCCAGCATTTTGCTAAGAGAATCAGTCACTTATTTATGTTGCCCTTAGTTAGGACACCATAAAACTGGTGACAGGTTCCCTTTAAGGGGTTAAACATCTGCAGAGGTAGTTTGGATACATGAGGGCCCAGGACCCATACACTAGAAGATACACTATGTAACAATTGTTCTCAAGAGTTGAGTCTTTCTGTTTTAGTTCAGACACTTCTAATTCACCATTGAGTGCCAAAAGGAACTACCATCCTGTGGCATCAGTTAATTCTGTCCTAGCTGTTCCAAAGACTCACTCACAAATCACTGAACCTTCTTTAACCACCACCCTCTTTGTCTTTTCTGTACTGACTCGGTCTCTCACAAATTGATACTGATGCTTTTTTGATATACTGTAGGTCTCAAAAGCAAAAATTTTTAAAAATATATTTTTGTACATTGTTATCACATTTATGTTGCTACAGAGGACATCTAAGAAACATTTATTGACCTGCACTGAACTTTTTGTTTTCTGCACACCTAGGGATTACTGTGCTTCTGTCGCTTACCGTCTTCATGTTACTTGTGGCAGAGATTATGCCCGCAACATCAGATTCAGTTCCTCTAATAGGTAAGTTGCTTGTAATGTATGTTCTATGCCAGATGGCTATGAGGTCATCAATCTGGAGACCTGTGTTGTATTCACTTTTCTCCATGTATAATGGTAATTGTAAGGTTATGTAGACCTGTAATAGGTTCATGTGTATTAGTTAACAGGGTTTTATGGGCAGAAAATACTATTCACTGTTAAATGTGATACAAGCAAATCACTTAACAATATGGTGTCTGTTTGGAAATTGATTTCTTCTGTGAGATTTTATCTCCCCATTCTTTAGGCAGGAAGAGCTGTAGCGTTCAGACTCATGCATGCCGAGCCCACTCTATCTCTCCTGATGCCAGTCGGCTTCCAATGAATGCAATGAGAGTCCACTCTATACCTCTCCTGGTGCCAAAAGTCTTCCAGTGAGTGCAGGGAGTGCAGGCTACAGCTTTATACTTACACTAATTAAAATCAGCCTATGGGGCAGACAGGCTAGTCAAGGGTGCAAGACTAAATGGAGTCAGCCACAACTCCAGTACAAACTGCAAAAAAAAGGGGTTAGTCAGCACATCCCAATGCGCAGGTGTGCGCTGCCATGGCTAGAAACACAAAGAAAAAAACACAACGCAACAGCACTCTGCAAACCAAATAAAGTACAATAATGCCATAATTATAGAAAATATTCTGGTGCTAATGCTATAATATGCCATAAAGCATAAAACACAAAACAATTCCTTGCAATTTTATTCTATTGACTGGATTTTAATTTTGTGTAAAGAGTGCATTTTCTAAATGGTCTGTTAAATTGTGCATGCACATTGTACTTGCGTTGTTTTATATTATGTATGTAGAGCCCCTCTTAGATGTAGCGCCATGGAATTAAGGATAGAAGGCTTAGCTTATTAAAGGGTTTCTATCACTTTGTTTCACATAATTAGCTGTCAGACACTAGCGATCCGCTAGTGTCTGCTCTGCCAAACCATCCTAATATAATTGCTTTTGGGGCAGCCGTTTTGCTAAAAAAAGAACTTTTATTAATATGCTAATGAGCCTCTAGGTGCTATGGGGGCGTCATTAGCACCTAGAGGCTCCGTCTACCTTCACAAACTGCCGCCGCCCAGCGCGTCCCTCCAGCCCGCCCATCTCCTCCGGAATGCGATCCTCCCTGTGAGCGTATGTATTCGGCGCATGCGCAGTGAATGTCTGACCGCTTCCCTGCTCAGACATCTCCACTGCGCCTGCGCGATGACGTCATAGTGCTCCGAGGAACAGGCGCAGTAGAGATGTCTGAGCAGGGAAGCGGTCAGACATTCACTGCGCATGCGCCGAATACAGGCGCTCACAGGGAGGATCGCATTCCGGAGGAGATGGGCGGGCTGGAGGGACGCGCTGGGCGGCGGCAGTTTGTGAAGGTAGACGGAGCCTCTAGGTGCTAATGATGCCCCCATAGCACCTAGAGGCTCATTAGCATATTAATAAAAGTTCTTTTTTTAGCAAAACGGCTGAACCAAAAGCTATTATATTAGGATGGTTTGGCAGAGCAGACACTAGCGGATCGCTAGTGTCTGACAGCTAATTATGTGAAACGAAGTGATAGAAACCCTTTAAAGGTTATTGCGCCTCTGTAATCACCATTCACTCCTATTTTCTTCACTAGGGCAAGCAATACATGAAAAACTATGACAAATAAAAAAATTATCAACTATCAACCCCATGCCCCATTACTGGAATCCTAATGCTGGTGATCTCACTGGAAAGAATTAGTACACTGACAGAGAAAATTTTTGCATTCTAGCAAATCCAAACCTTTTGCGATTTATTTCAGACTAGCTGAAGGTCCGGGTTCGTTTGGTTATATTTAATCTATTTCATTTAATGTTTGTATGTGTTATTAAAAGATATCAACACTATCCACTATAGCAGTGACATCTACAGCACCCCGCTCCCAAAACAGTGACCCCCCCACAGTGCCCCGTCCCTTAAAATTGAACATCCACAGCAGCCCACTCCCTTAACTTTGACCTTTACAGCAGCCTTCCCCTTTAACAGTGACTTTCACAGCATACCACCCCCTTCACAGTGACCTGCACAGGGGCCCGCCCCTTAACAGTGGCCTTTACTGGATCGGAGGCGTGTCCTTTTGAACAGCTCACTCTAAGACAGCAGCACTGTATTGTCTTAATGTGAGCTGCAGGGAGAAAGTCACCTTTACCTTCATTTTTTTTCATCCCTGTCAGCTGAGGAGTGGAGGGAGCGTGACCTAGCCAGATCAGGGGCGTGGCTTAGCAGGACCTAGAAGTTGATTTTTAACTTCATTTTTTCAATCTCAGTTGGCTGAGTGGGAGGGGGCATTGCCTAACCAGTTTGGGGGCATGTCCTTTTGAACAGCTCACTCTAAGACAGCAGCACTGTGCTGTCTGAGTGTAAGCTGCAGGGAGAAAGTCACCCTCCCAACCACCCCTGCAACTGATAGAAGTTGATTTTTACCTTCATTTTTTCAATCCTCGTTGGCTCAGGAGTGGGAGGGGGCATGGCCTAACCAGATCAGGGGCATGGCTTAGCTGGGTATGGGGGCGTGGTTTAAGTATTTTAAGGGTGGACACATTGTGGCAGGGGGGCGTGTCTGGGCTCCTTCCTGCAAAAGTGATGCCCCCCTGGGCACCTTACTAGCTAATTTTCTTACCAAATAAACTGGATTTTCAGAGGATAAAAACATCTATTGCTAGAACAAAGGCACATCTTGAAATAAGGTACTAAGTGCTATTAGCCCATGGCTTTACTGCAATAGCAATTATCCTTGTGACAGATTCTCTTAAAGCTCTCCTACAGCAGTGAAGATAAATGGCTGGGTTGTTATGGAAACCTGGAGTAAAACTGTGTATGTGGAGACTGGAGGACCTGCGAGCTTCCATTGGCTGATAAGGGTCATGTGACCAAGCTTCTATTGGCTAATGCATTTTTTGGGAATATCTCAGGAACGGTACATCCTAGATAGCTGAGACCTGGTCTAAAACTTTCCCGGACACCTGATGTAGCTTTGTGCCAAATTTCGTGATTGTAAATGCGATGGTGCGGATTCCTTTAGCGGACACACACACACACACACATACACTCAGCTTTATATATTAGATGAATCTCACAAAATTGCATCAGTACACCCTTTTACAAGTGTCAATCATTGGGCAATTGTTGGGAAGGAGTATTCCTAGGAACGATTCTTCCCAATAATTGCGCTGTGTAAAGGTGCTACTGATCACCTGATGAGCAGGCAAATGCTTAGTCATCAGGTGAAAATAATTCTGCTGCGGCCACCTTAATCATCTTTTATGGGCTGCAGATCATCCTGCCTAGAAACAATGATTTCCTATGGGAATGAACGATCAGTTGCTATAACTCATCCTCATTCCAAGGAGATGATCGCTGCAAAAAGCAACTTTAAACCCCAGATAAATGTTATGAGTATTGATATAACAAGGGGTGAGAAAAAAACATGTATTTCTAAAACTCAAAACTAGAGAGGATACATTTCTCATGGCTGTCCTGCTGAATTTCATCTCTTTCACATTGCACTGTATATTGTTTGGGATAAAAAAATATTTTATTGTCTTAAAGAGTTAAGGGTTCTGGTGACTTTCTTCAAATTTACCATAATAACCTTTAAGTTTTGCACCTTACAACCTTTTATTGTTAAATAATTAGAGCATATGAAATGGTATATTTGATATACAGCGTTTTAGAAGTTGGCATTTAGGTCAGAACATACTTTGTTCATCTGTTCATTAGATTTTTTCTTTCCCCTGTGAAATAAGAGGATAACGCTTTTCATGCCCTAGAATTTAAAACCCTGGGGGCTGGCTGGAGCTATCTGTAAATGACTGACTAAAACAATCCAAGCCATCTCTCCTAATTGCAGAATGGAGATCTATGGACTGGGAATATAGACATAGTGAAGACTTGTGACTAGAGTTGGGAATACGACAAAGGAAACTGGTTACAGACCCATTTATATTTCCCACTGTGGCTGCTGAATGTAAATGTATAGATAGCCTTTTACTACACCAGATAATGCATCCCCAATGCTAGAATCTGCTAGATGACATTGTATTATGTGGCAAGGCAATCAAAGAACTCTCTGATGCAATTAACCCAACTTTTACCTAGCCTTGCTGAGCAGCACCGATGTACATGACTAAAGTACTACAGACAGCAATAGCAGAGAAAAGGACTACATAGGCAGCATTGCATTATTTTACACTAGAGTTTTATAACTCAGCAGGGTTTACACTTCATCAATACAGTAATGTTACAAATGCCGTAACGTATTTAAAGGACTTGTCTGCTTTGGAGAACCTCATCACAGATTGGGAGCATTCTGAAAAAAAAATAATCTACTGTACAAATCGAAATGTGCAGAAAATTTGGAAAAATTTTGATGTCTCTGCTTCTAAGGCAGACTGTAATACCTCATAATATAGTTATTACGTTACATTCCCCATATGTCTACTTTATGTTGGCAACATTTTGTAAATATTTTTTTTTAGGACATTAGAAGGTTTAGAATTTTCGAAGCAATGCTTAAAATTTTAAAGAAACTTTCTAAAACCCAATTTTTAAAGGACCAGCTGAGATGAAGTCACAATGTGTATTGCTCTGATTCTTCAGTTAACAGAAACACCCCACATGTGGTCGTAAACTGCTGTATAGGCATATGGCAGGGTACAGAAGGGAAGGAGCAACATAAGGATTTTGGAGGGCAGATTTCACTTGGATAATTTTAACTTACTATATCACATTTTAAGACCCCCTGATGTACTCCTACAGTAGAAACTCCCCAAAAAGTTACCCTATTTTGGAAACTATGGAATAAGATGACGGTTTTATTGGTGCTATTTTGGGGTGCATATGATTTTTGATCACTCAATATTATGCTTTTTGGGAGGCAAGGTAACCCAAAAAAGGCTGTTCTGGCAGTTTTTATGTTTTTTATTATGCTCATCTGACAGATTAGATCATGGGTTATTTTTATGGAGCAGGTTCTTACAGACATGACAATACCAAATATATCTATTTATTTATTTTTTTGTTTCAGTTTTACATAATAAAACATTTTTGGAAAAAAACATGTTTTTGTGTCTCTACTTTCTGAAAGCCATATATATATATATATTCTGACGATCATCTTGTGTAGGGGCGTATTTTTTATTTCTGGAAGATTTGACTTTTTAATTGATATCCATTTTTGGGTACATATGATTTTTTTGATCATTCAACATTACACTTTTAAGGGCAAGGTGACCAAAAAATGGTTGTTTTGGCACAGTTATTTTTTTTTTATGGCATTCACCTGACAGTGTAGATCATATGATGTTTTTATAGAGAAGGTCGTTACAGATGCAACGATACCTAATATGAGTTTTTTTTATTTCAGATTTACACAATAAAAGCATCTTTGAAAAAAATCATGTTTTTATGAAAGCCATATTTTTTTTATTTTCATACGACGTTTTGATCGCTTGGTACCCCAAGGTGACCAAAAAAATGATTTGGCACATATTTTATTTACTTTTTTTTGCGGCGTTCATTTGAGGGGGTGGATCATGTAATATTTTTATAGAGCCAGTCGTTATGGACACAGTGATACCTAATATGTCTGTTTTCTCTTTTTTTCTCAATTTTTTTTACAATTTTCTGTTTATTATGGGAAAGAGGCTTTTTTGAATTGAAAATTGTATTCTTTTATTATGAAAAACACTTCTGTTTTCTATTACTTTTTATTTTTATCCCACTGGGGAACTTAAAATTTTGGGGGTCTGATCCCCTCTGCAATGCATGTGTATTGTAATACATTGAGTGTCAGTGTATTACCATCGGATCCCCCTCACCACAGTGCGGTGACCTGAAATAAATGGGCAGGGAGCCTGTAACCGCCGCAAACCCTGTGCACGCAGCGGTCAGCTTTGCGGCATACAAGGGATTAATACGCCAACATTGGTGTATTCACCTATGCCGGCATATACAGTAGGGGCTCAGCTGTCAGTAACAGCTGGGCCTCTGCCGCTGATCGGGCAAGCGCTGCTCCTGCACCCGCCGAATCACAGCTCCGTACCTGTATGGTGCTGGTCCTTAAAGGGGTTCTGCACTTTCATTTAACTGATGATCTATCCTCTGGATAGATCATCAGCTTCTGATCGGCGGGGTTCCGACACCCGGGACCCCCGCCGATCAGCTGTTTGAGAAGGCCACAGCGCTCCAGCAGCAGCGCGGCCTTCTCACTGTTTACCGCTGGGCCGCCCGCCCACTGACGTCACGACTAGTATCAACTAGCGTGGGCGCGGCTAAGCTCTATTCAAGTGAACAGAGCTTAGCCGCGCCCACCTAGTTGATACTAGTCGTGACATCAGTGGGTGGGCGGCTCAGCGGTAAACAGTGAGAAGGCCGCGGCGCTGCTGGAGCGCCACTGCCTTCTCAAACAGCTGATCGGCGGGGGTCCCGGGTGTCGGACCCCCGCCGATCAGAAGCTGATGATCTATCCAGAGGAATGAAAATGAATGAAAGTGCAGAACCCCTTTAAGTCACAGCTTCCAGGGCCGTACATGTATGGTGCAGGTCGCCTACGGGTTAATGTGCATAAGTATTCACCCCCTAAAAATCAGTGCTTCAGAGAGTCTTGTGGGGTATGTTTCTATTATTTTGTACATCTAGACACTGAGTTTTCTCCCATTCTTTTAGGCAAAACTGCCCAAAATCCTTTGTTAGATAGGTTTTGTTAGTGTACAGCAGTCTTCAAGTCATGCCATGTCATGGCAGCTGGAGGGGGTTATTTACATAGCGGGATCTGGAAGGTGAGAGAATTGAGAAGAAGGTTTAAGCTTATTTAATGGGTGGAGATTTATGAAAAGGGGCATGGCCAAGTGGGTACAAGGGGTTAGTATTAGAAAGGTGTCCCAGGTCTATGCCCTGCCAGCATCCTGCTTGCCACAAGATATTAATCTACAAAATATGCAATTGTGTGAAATATGCAATTAAATTAATAGCATCTGTGTAAGTTATGTGACCATGTCAGTGGTGTGTGCAGCATGTGCCAGTGTATCAATGAGGTGTGTGCAGCATGTGTCCAGTGTATCAGTGGCGTGTGCAGCATGTGTCCAGTGTATCAGTGGGGTGTGTTGTATGTGTCCATTGTCTTGGACATTCTATCAGGATAGCTTCATAGAGTATAATAATGCGATGTGGCTGCGTATAGTCTCTGGTGGGCCTGTGTGCTTAAAAAATCCCGGGGGCTGATTTTAAGTCCCAGTCTGGCCCTGATTCCATATGATTCTGTGGCATGTTTTATCAGACTCTGCATGTATTCTTAGCATTGCATCTAGGAGAGAATATATCCATATGCATAGTCCTACAGAGCCTGGGCATACAAAAGGAACTATACAAGCTCTGTGCACAATATACATGAGTCCTTACTGACAATAATAAGATAAAACCATAGCTCCAACTTATTTCATTTTTTAAGCATATTCATATTTTTTTTTGGTTTGCACTAGTCATATGTTCAGTGTTCAGAATGAAAAATTCCAGTTCCCTTTAGTGTAGTGGTATCCTGTTTTTATGCTTCGGTGTGGGAGGGAAACACCACAACGAGCATAAGAGGGTAGGGGTAAACAGGGAGTCAGGCCTGAGAACTAGGGAAGGAAGATGGACACCTCCTAGTGGAAACCCTAAGCAAAATCCTGACTGACTACCAGTATGAACAGACCCCAAAGGTAGGTAAGTTCATACGCAGGAATACCTAGAGCCCTATCTAGCCCTATAGGATGCTGGTACTAATGGCAGTGACTAGACTACCTGTTCCTCCAAAAGGAAGGATGAACAGGAGTCTACATCAGGCCTAATACAAACAATAGGGAATTGCAACACACAGAACCCAAACAAAATACAAAAGGGAAAGGAAAAACCTAACTTCTCAGAGGCTATGGAAGCACTAGGAACTCAGCCGAGATCCAACCACAAACAATCTACAGGCACAGAAGCTATAAACTGCACAGCATAGTGGGAGAAGCAACTATAAATAAGGAAGGTTAAATGACCACATAAGTAACACCTGGAGCCAAGGGGTTTGGCCATCACCAGAAACAACACAGACACCTATTGATCCACAAGGAAAACCTGTCAGATCAAACCACGTGTTGCCAGTCTCACAGATCTCCTGCCACTCACTGTCGCCGGGACATCCATATGTCTTGGTATATCCTAAACACCTGTGTGATCTGAGTCCTGATGATTTCTTTACGATTTATTTATATTTTCTGTCCTTGATGCTTTCCCCAACTGATTGTGGCACTATTCATGTCTTTCGTTAGGAAACAGTTCAGGGTAATTTTTAACTTTTAAAGGGGTTGTCTAGGACTTAAATATTAATGATCTATCTTCAGGATAGCTCATTAATATCTGATTGGTGGCGGATAGACTCCCAGTACTCCTGCTGATCAGCTGTTGGAAGGAGCCATGTTTCTCAGGAGAACATTGCATTGCTTCAAACAGCTGATCAGACAGGATGTCGGGAGCTGGGCACTACCGATTAGATGACTTACTAAACCCTGAGCAGAGGTGATCATTTTTTAAGTTCTGAACACCCCCTTTCAATATTCTTTATTAAGCACAGTGGATGTCATACAGCTGAGTCTCCTTAGGGTTCTTCCTATTAGCCAAAGCAGAGAGTCTAGCTGTGGAGAACTCAGCATGTTTTTGTATTGCATAACTACCCATGTAATACTACCAAGGTGCAACAACTTCCACCATTCCCCTGACAATAATAGTTGATTACTGAATTGAGAAAATTGGCTTGTCACATAAAAAGTAATCTCCTACATACTTTGGTGTTTAAAAACAAAAATAAAAATAAAAAAGCTTCACTATTACACCATTCATCCTCTAAGTGCACCTTTTTAGACCCAATAGTCAGTGCATTTCTCAATCATCATAAATGCTCCCTTTGTAAATCGTGCAATAAAAAGTTACTATACCTCATATGCACCCCCACTGATTACACCATTGCTCCATTCACAGACTATGGGACTGCAGGAGATAGCCAGGTGCTGTACTTTTTCTGGCAGTCCCATAGATATGAAGCAAGATGCTTGCATGCATGACCACCACGGGTTCCACATTATTAGATTGGTGGGGGTCTACGTGGTTGGACCTAGACCAATCTAATAATTGTTTCATTGGATAGGGGATAACATCCTCTTACCAGTACACCCCTTTAATTCTCATCTGTTATGTATTTGTTCACATTTCTTAAAAATCTGATTTTATGCACTGTAAGGGCGCAAGTGTAACATCCTGAGTTTATGAGCTCATTAGTGCAGCCTTTCTAAGATTAATGAGCAAAATTCTTTCACTAAATGTTGGTAGCATTTGATTATTATTGTTCCACATCACTCATTAAAGAATGCATGCTCCAGGCGTAGTAAAGCAGATTTTTGGTTTTGATAAGAGAAACATTCCAGAGTTCCAGCATGAAACCGACATGTTAATGAACATGATAATATTCCATAAGTATCCATCAATCTGCCTGCTTGCCTGTCTATCTATCTATCTATCTATCTATCTATCTATCTAATATCTGTCTAATATTTATCTATTATTCATATATTAGAGATGTGTGGAATAATTCTACACAAATTGACTATGTTAGGAATTTTCCCCAAATTCTGGTTTCCATGGGATCTGTATGTGTTTTCTGGGTTTATACATTGAAAGCATTGGTGGTCTGGCAGATAGAGAAAAGAGATCTTGAAATACAGAATATGGCTAGTGTAGTGTCATAGATGTTCTTTCACAGTGAGGAGAAGACAATAGCTAGTTCGATTTATAATAAATTCACAGAGAGCTTTTAGAGACATGAGTCAGTGTGTCATTGTGTGTAACTTATTCAGGCTTCCTCAGGCAGGCCGATAGCCATTTTACTTAAAGGGAATGTGTTATCAGAAAATGACCTATTGTTTAAATCACATTTTTATGTTTGACATATTTTAAAGAATTTTAAATTTTCCATGTCGATATCTATATCTAAACAAAAACCTTAAATTCCTGCAGCCTAAGCCTAATAATAGGTGCCACTTCTTGGACTGTTACGGATCACTTTACTGCCGTTATATATTATTCTAATCCTGCCTGTAATGATAAGAAGATATCACCTCTATGTATAGATAAGACAGAATCATACATTCACAATAGATGATTGTGAAAGCTTATCTATTTCTTCCTTGTACAATGACCTCTGTATAGGCCACAGAGCATGCCTAGAAAACTCTCCATAGAAGTCAATAGGGTCCCCTCCTGACCATTGTGTCTATGGCCCAAAGGGGTTGCCAGATAGCTATTTTTTTTAATGCTGTGTAAGTGCTGTTAAGAACAACGCAGGCAAGATGGCCCCCCTCATAATCATGTTCCGGAAATAAAATAAAAAAAATCTACAATAAGAAAATGTAAAAAAAACTGATTAGAAAAAAGAATAGGTGTCACTATCTGGTTTTAAATGGCAGATACAATTTTTGGTGACACATTTCAATTAATTATAGTGCAGCATTTATATTAAACTGAGCTAATCCACCCAGTTTATTCTTCATGTAAATCTGCCTAATCTTCATCAAGTAATTTACAATCCCAGACAGTCAGGTTTCCTCAGGGAGGCATGGAGCCATTTTTGTCTTAACTTAATTTATTATTAATGTGGGCACACCAGTCTTCACCACAATCACAATCTTTCACAAACACAAATCTTTTACAATATTAATCCTGGTGTTGATAATGTCTTATTATCTGCATTACAATTACTGTATATTGTACTAAAGTCTGATCAATTGACTATTTTTTCAAAATAATTATATTTAAATAATGAAAAATGTTGTTGATCAGGCTAGGGGCACTATTTATGTGGCTATGAGGGATACTATTTGACTATAAAGGGCCACTATTTTTTTTTTTTATGTTTGGTCACTATTTTCCTATTAGGGGGCACTATTCAATATTGGGAGGTAGGTTATTAATACTGTTTTGGGATACAAAAGAGTTTTTATTATTAACAATAATATACAATGTCTGCCCCAAAACAGTAATAATGTCATGCCCTGCTCAGGCTATGTGCGGAGGTCTGCCAGATTAGCAGCACGTGTCTAGCCTTTTGTTTTGTTTTGGAGTCAAGCTAGATCCGCCTTCCTTCAGGTGCACTGGGTGGGGTCGTTGGTTCCAGTTTAAATCACACCCACTCCCAGTGTTCCCTGCAGGTTATAGCTTCTGTCTGGCTCTGTGTATGCAAGGAAGGAAGGATTGGCTGTTCCTGCTCAGAAAGATAAGTTGGTTTTTTGTTCTCTTGTGGTTTGCTGTCTAGGCTGTTAGAGAGACGCCTGCCCCTCCAGGTTCTGAGGGAGCAGGCTGCCTCTATTCCCCTTTCACCATCTTAGGGATTTTAGGGTATTTTCAGCCCAGGCACGAGGACACGTTATTCCCACCTTAAGGGTCTGAACGTGGGCATAGCAGTATAGGGAGAGCTGGTAGGGATTTGTCAGGAGGTGACCTTGATCCCCAGCTTCTCGCCTAGAATCTTATTTGTTTATCTTTCTGTGTATCTTATACCCTGTCCGCCGTGACATTATAACCCGCCAATACTTTGACTGCCATTGCTCAGCGGTTTTGAGATGGAGTCAATTGAAGCGCTAGTTGATCGCATGCAGGGATTATCCCTAGAGGTTGCGGATCTGCGTAGTTCGGTCACACGGTGTCAGAATGCTCTGGCATCAGGTGCAAGTCAAATTTATGGGGAGTCTAAAGTCGCTCTCCCTGATAGATTTGCAGCGGGTGTGGATGACTTTATCCGCTTTAAAGAATCATGCAAGTTGTATTTTTGGCTGCGTCCATCTTCATCTGGTGATGAGAGTCAGAGGGTTGGTATAATCATTTCTCTGCTTAAAGGGGACGCGCAATCCTGGGCCTTTTCTCTGCCGCCCGGTTCTCTGGCCCTCCGGTCGGTGGAAGAATTTTTTAAAACCTTGGGATTAATATATGATGATCCAGATCGGGCCTTGATGGCGGAATCTAAATTGCGCAATTTATTACAAGGTGAACATACTGCAGAGGCTTACTGCTTTGAGTTTAGGAGATGGGCTACCGAGCCAGAGTGAAATGACCCCGCGTTACGTAGTCAGTTTTGTCAGGGGTTATCTGAGAGATTGAAAGATGCCCTTGCCTTTCATGAGTACCCGGATACATTGGAGAATGCAATGTCTTTGGCAGTACGGTTAGATAGACGTATTAGAGAGAGGTGTAAAGCTCACTCCGCGCAAGGGATCCCTCCTGTGAGTGGTTTCGTCTCACCTGTTCCCCAGGATGATATTACATGCAACTCTGGGGTAGGGGAGGAACCCATGCAGCTGGGTCAGGTATCTTTCCGTTCTGGTAATAGAGACTTTAGGAGATTGCATAAACTATGTTATTACTGTGGAAAAAGTGGTCATTTTATTTTTTCTTGTCCTTTTGTTAAACCGCATGTTGATGAGAAACAATCACAAAGAGGTTTACTTAAATAGAAAAAGAAAACATGCCCGACTCTTGGTAGTGTGAATTAAGTGGTGGAGCAAGCAGGTATGCAAGCTCCCTGTAGTACTCGTTTTCTCCTTCCAGCTATGGTGGCGCTAGACTCAAGACATTTTTTTGTTGAAGTATTCATTGACTGTGGTGCTTGGGTAAACCTTATTGATTCTCTTTTTCTTCAAAATCTGGGTCTAAATACTTGCACTTTAGAAAGAGAGATTCCGGTTTTTGCAATTGATTCTTCCCCTCTTTCTCAAAGGAGTCTCACTCATATTGCTCATGGTATTCTGTTAAGGGTGGGTGATTCACATGTTGAGATTATGTCTTGTTTTGTCATGAAGGACTTGCCCGCTCCTATAGTTTTAGGGTTACCGTGGTTGACAAAACATAACCCAATTATAGATTGGCAAGCAAGATAGATCATTGGTTGGAGTGAGTTTTGTTCGGATAATTGTCTTGGCACATCTATCTCTGGTGTGTCTACTACGGCTCTACCTCTGTATCTCTCAGATTTTGCGGATGTCTTTTCAGAGGGTGGGGCTCAGGAATTGCCCCCTCATCGTGACTATGATTGTCCAGTTAATCTCATCCCAGGGGCTAAGTTGCCAAAGTCTCTGCTTTACAATCTTTCTCAACCTGAAAGAGAGGTCATGCGGAAGTATATTGCCGAGAGTTTGGCAAAAGGTCATATTAGGCCATCTAAGGCTACTTTCACACTAGAGTTCGGGGCTCCGCTTGTGAGTTCCGTTTGAAGGCTCTCACAAGCGGCCCTGAACGGATCCTTCCAGCCCTAATGCATTCTGAGTGGTTGCGGATCCGCTCAGAATGCATCAGTCTCGCACCGTTTGTCCTCCGCTCCGCTCAGCAGGCGGACACCTGAACGCAGCTAGCAGCGTTCGGGTGTCCGCCTGGCCGTGCGGAGGCAAACGGATACGTCCAGACTTACAATGTAAGGCTACTTTCACACTAGCGTTCGGGTGTCCGCTCGTGAGCTCCGTTTGAAGGGGCTCACAAGCGGCCCCGAACGCAGCCGTCCAGCCCTAATGCATTCTCTGTGGAGGCGGATCCGCTGAGAATGCATCAGTCTGCCAGCGTTCAGCCTCCGCTCCGCTCAGCGAGCGGACACCTGAACGCTGCTTGCAGCGTTCGGGTGTCCGCCTGGCCGTGCGGAGGCAAGCGAATCCGTCCAGACTTACAATGTAAGTCAATGGGGACGGATCCGTTTGAAGATGACACTATATGGCTCAATCTTCAAACGGATCCGCCCCCATTGACTTTCAATGTAAAGTCTGGACGGATCCGTTCAGGCTACTTTCACACTTAGAAATTTTTCTAAGTTATAATGCAGACGGATCCGTTCTGAACGGATGCAAACGTCTGCATTATAGGAGCGGATCCGTCTGATGAAACATCAGATGGACCCGCTCCGAACGCTAGTGTGAAAGTAGCCTAAGTCAATGGGGACGGATCCGTTTGAAGTTGACACAATATGGCTCAATTTTCAAACGGATCCGTCCCCCATTGACTTTCAATGTAAAGTCAAAACGGATCAGTTTGCATTATCATGAACAAAACAAAATGCAAATGGATCCGTTCTGAACGGATCTAAGCGTTTGCATATAGGTGCGGGTCCGTCTGTGCATATACCAGATGGATCCGCACCTAAACGCAGGTGTGAAAGTAGCCTAAGTCTCCAGTGGCAGTGGGTTTATTCTTTGTAAAGAAAAAGGATTTCCGGGAATTGAACCGTATTACGGTCCGTGATCCGTATCCCCTTCCTTTGATCTCCGATCTTTTTGATCAGATTGTTGGAGCCAAGGTGTTCTCCAAGTTGGATTTAAGAGGAGCCTACAATCTGATCAGAATCAAGGAAGGGGATGAGTGGAAAACGGCCTTCAACACGCATGAGGGTCATTTTCGAGAACCTGGTTATGCCTTTTGGGTTAACGAACGCGCCAGCGGTATTTCAGCGATTCGTCAATAACATTTTCCATCATTTTGTGGGGAGGTTCGTGGTAGTTTACTTGGATGACATTTTAATTTACTCTTCTGATCTGAAGACCCATCAGGATCACGTGAGACAGGTTTTGGCGATCCTTCGGGAGAATAAATTGGAGAAATGTGTGTTTTCTGTGCAGGAGCTTCCGTTTCTGGGATATCTGCTTTCTGACTCTGGTTTTCGTATGGACCCCGAAAAGGTCCGGGCGGTTCTGGAATGGGACCGACCGGAGAATCAGAAAGCTTTGATGCGGTTTTTGGGGTTTACTAATTATTATAGAAAATTTATTTCGAACTATTCTACCATTGTAAGACCTCTGACCGATATGACTAAGAAGGGCGCCGATGTCTCTATCTGGTCGGATGAGGCATTGCAGGCCTTTTTGACTATTAAGGAATGTTTTGCGTCTGCTCCCATTCTGGTGCAGCCCGATGTGTCTCTGCCATTCGTGGTGGAGGTTGATGCATCAGAGGTGGGGGTTGGAGCAGTGCTGTCACAGGGTTCATCTCCTGGCAAATGGGTTCCGTGTGCTTTTTTTTCCAAGAAACTCTCGGTCGCCGAGAGGAATTATGATGTAGGAGATTGGCCTTTGAGGAATGGCGTCACTGGTTGGAGGGGGCGTCTCACCCCGTTACAGTATATACGAATCATAAGAATTTGGCTTACCTACAATCTGCTAAGTGTCTGAACCCTAGACAGGCCAGATGGTCACTGTTTTTTACCAGGTTCAATTTTGTGGTTACTTTTCGCCCGGGGGATAAAAACGTTAAGGCAGATGCGTTGTCTCGCAGTTTTCCTGGGGGATGTGATTCAGAGGATCCTGCTCCGATTTTGGCTGATGGGGTGGTGGTCTCCGCTCTGTACCCCGAATTGGAGATGGAGCTGTTGGGAGCACAGGAGGGGGCTCCTGGTTCTTGTCCCCCAGGGAGGTTGTTTGTTCCTGACGGACTGCGATACAAGGTATTCAAGGAACATCACGATACTGTCCTTGCTGGATATCCTGGTGGTAAGTCCACCTTTGATCTTGTGTCCCGGAGGTTCTGGTGGCCTGGGTTACGTAAGAGCATTGAGGATTACGTGGCAGCTTGTGAAACCTGTGCACGGTCAAAGGTTGCTCATACTCGACCTGCTGGTTCACTTCTTCCTTTGTCTATTCCGTCTCGTCCTTGGACGCACTTGTCTATGGACTTTATTACGGATCTGCCGAGTTCCTCCGGGAAGACAGTAATTTTGGTGGTTGTTGACCGTTTTAGTAAAATGGCTCACTTTATATCGTTAGCTAGTCTGCCCAATGCCAAGACTCTTGCGCAGATTTTTGTGGATAATATCATGAAATTGCATGGCATTCCTTCGGATGTGGTTTCTGATAGGAGCACACAGTTTGTCTCCAGGTTTTGGAGGGCGTTCTGCTCTCGGCTTGGCATCCAACTTTCGTTCTCTTCGGCTTTTCATCCGCAGTCGAATGGGCGGACAGAGCGTACTAATCAAAACCTGGAGACCTACTTGTGGTGCTTTGTGGCTGAGAATCAGGAGGACTGGTCCTCATTCTTGTCCCTAGCAGAGTTTTCTTTGAATAACCGTAGGCAGGAGTCCACGGGTAAGTCGCAATTTTTTGGCGCATACGGTTTTCATCCTCAGTTTGGTACCTTTTCTGGGACTAGTTCCTCTGGGATGCAAGAGGAGGAGAGATTTTCTTCTGCCTTGTCTTCTATCTGGCGGAGGATCCAAGTAAATTTGGAGAAGATGGGTGAGCGGTATAAGCGAATGGCTGACAAGAGACGTATGACTGGTCCGGACCTGTGTGTGGGTGATCTGGTGTGGTTATCTACTAAAAATATTAAACTGAGAGTACCATCTTGGAACTGGGTCCAAGATTTATTGGACCGTACAAAATATCTGCGGTGGTCAATCCAGTAGCGTTTCGGCTGGATCTTCCGCAGACTTGGAGGATCCATGATGTGTTCCACAGGTCTTTACTGAAAAAATATGTGAGACCGGTGGAACCATCGCCATTGCCTCCTCCTCCTGTTCTGGTTGATGGAAATTTAGAGTTCGAGATCTCCAGGGTTCTTGACTCAAGAGTTCTTCGGGGTTCCCTTCAGTACCTGGTACACTGGAGGGGATAAGGCCCTGAGGAAAGGATGTGGGTTCCGGCTCTGGATGTTAGTGCCAGACGACTGGTGAAGGCTTTTCACAGATCCCACCCGGATAAGGTTGGGCCAGGGTGTCCGGAGGTCACCCGTAGAAGGGGGGGGTACTGTCATGCCCTGCTCAGGCTATCTGCGGAGGTCTGCCAGATTAGCAGCACATGTCTAGCCTTTTGTTTTGTTTTGGAGTCAAGCTAGATCCGCCTTCCTTCAGGTGCACTGGGTGGGGTCGTTGGTTCCAGTTTAAATCACACCCACTCCCAGTGTTCCCTGCGAGTTATAGCTTCTGTCTGGCTCTGTGTATGCAAGGAAGGAAGGAAGGATTGGCTGTTCCTGTTCAGAAAGATAAGTTGGTTTTTTGTTCTCTTGTGGTTTGCTGTCAAGGCTGTTAGAGAGACGCCTGCCAGGTTCTGAGGGAGCAGGCTGCCTCTATTCCCCTTTCACCATCTTAGGGATTTTAGGGTATTTTAAGCCCAGGCACGAGGACACGTTATTCCCACCTTAAGGGTCTGAACGTGGGCATAGCAGTATAGGGAGAGCTGGTAGGGATTTGTCAGGAGGTGACCTTGATCCCCAGCTTCTCGCCTAGAACCTACCCTGTCCGCCGTGACAAATAACCTCCTTGGTGCCACCCACAAATTAAAAAATACTCTTTTTTCATTTTCTAAGGGGCACAAAGGGGGCATTATTAATTTGTAGAATGTAAGCATTTTTACTACGTAGTGGACTCAAATTTGGTCACTGTGTTGGGGCAGAAAGGCGGCATTTTTTACTGTCAAAGCCTCATTATTACTGTCTAATGGGAACAAAGGAGGCATTATAACTTTATAGGGAGCACAACAATGGACATTAGTACTATGTGGGGGCACAAAAGAGGCTATAAAAACTGTGCAGGAATGGCATGAGGTTCCCCCGACCAATGGTTCTTTTTCTCAATGAAGCCCTTTAATTGCAGCTAATTTATCCTACCAACAAATGACACAGGATATTACTTAAAATTATGCAATGTATTTTATTTATGGAGTAACCCATTAGCTAATCCTCTGTGTGTAATTGATTGTCAGCACAATGACCAAATGTCAGTCCTATTGTGGAAGCAACTTGATTTTATGGTATGAAAAAATGCCCAACTATACAATTCAATACATGCCAAAGTTGTGCAAGGTTGCAAATGGAGGATGATTTGTTAAACTTTTAACCTAAAGTATTTTAGATAAGTTAAGTGTTATCAGGTGTATATCTATTCTTTTTTTATTGGCTTTTTTTATCTTTTCTTTTCTTTTTTTAACTAATTACAGTGATTCTCCTAATGATGCCTACTATTGCTTTTACTATTAAATACTAGGATCATTATTAGGTAAATGTACAAAAAAGATAACGTTAAAATTCGTCTTCAGAGAAAGTCATCAGCAGTGCAATTTTCTTATTACGAGAATTAATGTGATACTGGATGCAGACATGTCTACTGAGGAAATTATTAGTCATTAAAATCTAAAACGTCTCATTAAACGTAATTTGCATTCAATTCACTAATAAAATCATTTACCTGTTTTCCTTTCCAAACTGGGTCTGTGTAATGTAGTTAGATCTCTGTTATGAAAACCATTATTACAGACTATTACAATGTGATACGGCGCATTATCTGAAAATGCCAAGCAGTCGTGAAGAATAAAAAAGGCCAGATATTACTTTAGAATTTTAGTATATTTGATTTTAGAGTGTGAATATTACTGAAATAGACATAAAACGCAATACACCCATATACTAGAAATACATCATAATTGAAGTGGAGAACTAATCAAGCACACTTATTACAGGTTATAGTTATTTGATTTCTGGAGAAAGGTCATTAATCCAGGTAGTTATTCTGATTCCCTGATTCTGATTGTTGGGAAGAAATTTCTTCCCGCAAAATAAGGGTTCTACCTCATGAGAGCTTTTTGCCTTCCTCTGGATTAGCTTTGCAGGATAACAGGCTGAACTGGAGGGAGGTATATGTCTTTTTTCAGCCTATGTTATGTTACTTTGTTATTATGCTGCACGTGTGCTCTTCATCTCCCCAGACAATGCATTCAGAAGGGATCAATAACTGTATATGGTGAATGATCATTCTTCATGCTTCAAGTAAAGGTAACCATGCCCCCTTCCCTGCCCCTTTGCTGTGACTGACAGCCGGCAGTTCGGCTGGCTTTGCGGAACTCTCTGCATAAGCGCTGTCAGTCACAGCCAAGAGGCAGGGAAGGGGGCATGGTTACCTTGACTTTAAGCAAGGAGGCCGCTGCCCCCTTGACTTCAAGCATGTCTAGAGAGGCGCGCTGGCAGGGGATAAAGGAACGTTTTCAGAGCTTTTGCCGCATCTGCCTTCAGGAACAAAACAATCGTGAGAAACACACTGCTCACTACTCTCAGGTACTGCTGGCATCTTCAGATAGTTTTTGGAGGTGACAGGTTCCCTTTAATGGCTCTTGAAAGAACATTAGCTGCTTAGTGGAATGAGTCCTAAAAGGACTTGGGCACAACTTTCCAATTTTTACTTCACATTTTTGACATATAAAATTAGCTGCTGAAAAATCCCAGTTTATATTGCATTGTGTTGTGATAATAGCTTTCTAAGCTGAGCTGCTCTTATCCAGTCTATATTGTTTGCTCCTCAGCCGAACTACAGACAGAAACTCTTCTAAGAAGAACTAAGAATTCAGCTTTACAGACATAAACTTGGACTATTGTTTATAAAGGTAGTTCAAAATTGCTCTAAAGAATCAGAGAGGATTACAAATATCACATTGTTCAAGTATAAAAACTATCCTTAATATTTACGATAATGTTATTCACAGACTGTGGTCTTAACTGAAAGGTTGTTATTATTCCACTGTTTGTTGACTAACAAAGAACAAACTACTTTTGGGAGTATATTTTGTTCCTCATTTTACTGTGAGTGGGAGTATGCACTGCTAGTTCCAAAATGTAGCCCTTCTTTCAAGCTGCCCATCGCCTGCAGACGATGTTGACTTTAGAGCTGTCTGTAGTTGAAAGCCTAATAACCCTCCGTAGGCTGCAATAAACCACTGCTGACTATTTGAAAGTCAATTGTGGGACCTGCTATTGTTACATAGTTAATATGGCTGAAAAAATACATGTCCTTCAATGTCTACCAAAAGATGGTTGAACCTGTTCGGCAAGTTCATGACAGTATTTTGCTGGCCTTAGAACAGTGGCGTCGCCATGGGGGGGCCAGAGGGGGCCATGGCCCCCCTACATCATGGTGTGCCCCCCCCAACTAAAATGCCCCCCCCCAAGTGAGCCGCCGCCGCCGGGCACAGGGTGATGAGCGCTTCCATTGCGCTCATCTCCATTGTAATCTGCCTGTGCCAGCGGAGGTGCAGGGGAGGGAGAGGTGTGTCCCTTCCCCTTCCTCTGATAGGCTGCAGGCACTAGGCCGGCGCCGCCTGAGCCTTACAGCGCGGGACACAGGAAGAGTCTGCATCGCATCGCTGACACTGAGGTAAGTATAAGTGGGTTTTTTTTTGTTTTTTTTTACAATAGTGTTACTGGCACATTGGGGGGGCTTATTACAATGGGGGGGACTTAATACTGGCACATGATGGGGGGACTTAAAACTGGCACATGATGATGGGGGGACTTAATACTGGCACATGATGATGGGGGGACTTAATACTGGCACATGATGATGGGGGGGACTTAATACTGGCACATTATGGGGGGGGGACTTAATACTGGCACATGATGATGGGGGGACTTAATACTGGCACATGATAATGGGGGGACTTAATACTGGCACATGATGATGGGGGGACTTAATACTGGCACATGATGGGGGGACTTAATACTGGCACATGATGATGGGGGGACTTAATACTGGCACATGATGATGGGGGGACTTAATACTGGCACATGATAGGGGGCTTAATACTGGCACATGATGGGGGGGCTTAATACTGGCACGATGGGGGGGCTTAATACTGGCACGATGGGGGGCTTAATACTGGCACATGATGGGGGGCTTAATACTGGCACATGATGGGGGCTTAATACTGGCACATGATGGGGGGGCTTAATACTGGCACGTAATGGGGGGGCTTAATACTGGCACGTAATGGGGGGGCTTATTACTGGCACGTAATGGGGGGGCTTATTACTAGCACGTAATGGGGGGCTTATTACTGGCACGTGATGGGGGGGCTTATTACTGGCACGTGATGGGGGGCTTATTACTGGCACATTGGGGGGCTTATTACTGGCACGTGATGGGGGCTTATTACTGGCACGTGATGGGGGGCTAATTACTGGCACGTGATGGGGGCTCTTGTTACTGGCACGTGATGGGGGCTTATTACTGGCATGTGATGGGGGGCTTATTACTGGCACGTGATGGGGCTCTTGTTACTGGCGCATGATGGGGGCTTATTACTGGTACATTGGGGGGCTCTTGTTACTGGCAGTGGCACGTTATTGAGGGCACTTATTACTGGCACATTATTGGTGGGCACTATAGGGGCATCTACTGAGGCCACAAAGAAGGGGTGTTTTATATGGGTGGCTCTGTACAGTAGCATTTTATACTGGGACACATTATGGTGGGTACTATGGAGAAGGGGAGACAGGAGTACTATGGAGTCATCTACGGGGGGCACTAAGAAGGGGTATTTTATACTTGCAAATTATGGGGGACACTGAGGGCATCTACTGGGGCACGATATATGGGGCATTTTATACTGGTACATTATGGGGGGCACTAGCAGGGAGGAGGGAGAGGAGCACTATGGAGGCATTTACTGGGGCACTATATAGGGGTATTTTATACTGGCACATTATGGGGGACATTAGCTCAACTGGGGGCATAAGGGGGTATGTTTTGCACATTATAAGGAGAATTATTTCTACTGGGGGGCATTATGGTGGGTTTTATTACTCCCCCATGGTATGACCCCCTAGTAGCAGCACCAGCCTCTCCCTGCTCTACTATCCCTCTGCCCCTTCTCCAAATCCTTATTATGAAATCTTTCTCATTAGGATAAAGCACAACATCAGCTCCGCCGAGCCCCCCGGCCAAAGTGTTGAAGTGGCGTCCGAGATCCCCAAGGGCCAAGCCAAGTAACTGTAAGTGTTCATGTGAAATATGTTTATTTTATATATGTACACTCCTGTGAGAGGCGGGGAGGGAGATCTGTGGATGACACTGTTATGGAGGGGGAAATGGGGATGACACTGTCATGGGGTGGATCTGTGGATGACACATATAGCATAAGATGCTATATACGGTATGTGGCATCCACAGATCCCCCCATAGCAGTGTCATCCACAGATCCCCCTCCATAGCAGTGTCATCCACAGATCCCCCTCTCTATAAAAGTGTCATCCACAGACAGCTGGACTTTTCTTCCCTGTTGCGGTTTTAGGTATTGGGTAAAGTATTGCAGCATTTCTAAGCGTACTTGTGTAAATGTATCGTTGTTATAGCTGCCCCCCTTACTTTTGTCCTGGCCCCCAGTGTGCCCCCCCTAAATTTGAAAGATAGAGACGCCACTGCCTTAGAAGCCTCTGATTGGCATTGCATGCTGTTATTTACTGTATGATCTACAACGACACCCAATTCCTTCTCTACAAGTGACTCTCCCAATGTTACTACCCCTAGGACATATGATGTATGTATGTTATTTGTACCCAGATGCATAACTTTATATTTATCTTGATTGATAAGTCAGCCAGAAGACCAGGGTTTTTTGCCACCGCTACAATCCTACTTGGACCATGTTTACGTTCAGCCAATTTAGTACATTATTTCATGTATTAACAGCACTTGCACCACTTCCTGTATTTTCTTTTGTATATGCAGAGCTAAAAATACCATTTACAGTAGTGGTTCTGCCTTTTCCTGATCTCCAGTAATCATATCCTCATTAGCATTATTTAGAACAGTGTTCCTCAACTCCAGACCTCAGGGCCAACCTAAGGATTTCCTTAGTATTGAGTAGTGTTGGGAGCGAATATTCAAATTGCGAATTTTAATCGCGAATATCGCCACTTCGAGAATTTGCGAAGATTTAGAATATAGTGCTATAAATTCGTATTCGTGAATATTCTAGATTTTTTTTTCCCATCAGTAACCTACCTTCTAGCTTGTGGGCCAATGAGAAGGCTGCAATGTCTTTGAGCTTAGCAACATCCCTAGAAACCAATAGGAAAGTTGCCTACCCCTTACTATATAAGACCCTCCCCAGCAGCCATTTTCTGTAGTTTTATGGAGTTCTGAAAGAGAGAGCAGTGTCATTGCTGTGCTCTGTGCTTTACTGTTTAATTACATTAGATAGTTAGTTAGCTTATATATATAATACAGATAGTTAGTGGGAGATGTAGATGTAGAGTCTGTGTAGGTTAGATCGTGATATGGTGTAGCCAACCATTTTCTCCAGTCTCAGGAAACTTCTAGCAGTTTGAAAAATGTACCAACAGTGACCTACGCCTGTATTGCGTGTGCAATACGCACCTATTACATTGCCGATTTTCGCAATAAAAAAAATAATCACAAATTCTCAAATTCATATATGATGAATATTCACCCAAATATTCACAAAATATCGCAAATTTGAATATTGCCCCTGCCGCTCATCACTAGTATTGAGGAGTAGATATAATTAGCGTCAATGCAACAGGGATTAACACAGGTATTCATTCTGTGGGATATACTCAAATCATAACTGACAGATGGGCCCTAAGAACTGGAGGAACATGGTTTAGAAGACCTACCTGCTCTGATCTCTTTTTTTTTTAGCATTTATAAATAATAAAAAAAAATTGGGTTTTGGTTGGCTCTCTTTGTCCACCTGCCGTTCCTTTTGTATTTTAGCATATTCTATAGCCTCCTCCCCTGCTGATCCTAAGAATAGATCATCAAGATGTAAATCTCAGAGAACCCCTTTAAGCTCTTTATAATTTGACCCCTCAGATCTGTATTTAATAAATCACCTTTTTGTCGTTTATTGTCTTTTTAACAGTAGCTGTAAGCCATGTGTGGTTTAATTTTAGTAATTTATACTTCTACAATTTATACTATTATGAGGTTGCATTGGGAGCCCTAGAGGGTGACGTCAGGTGGACAGTGATGGTAAGGCCTGACTCTGAGAGATATACCCTAGAGAAGATATTCTCCCTGCTAGAGAGAGCCCAAGGGGGGCAGGCCAAAGTGGTACAGTTACGGAGTCACTTCTTTAATCGACCCCAGCGAGAGCGCGAGACCCTGATGCAATATTCCAATGCTCTACAGGAGACGCTGAATGAGATACAACGACGAGACCCTGAGGCCATGGGTGCCTTCCGGGAGGTGGACCGGCTTCTACGAGATCAGTTCATAGTGGGGCTCTCCAATAAATTCGTACAAGATAAATTACAAGAGATGACCCGAACAATAGCCGATATGACATTCTACAGCGTCTACTTAGCCGCCATAGAGAGAGGAAGAGCCCATACCTACGGCAGCGAGAGTGGTGAATAGCACGCATGTTACAAGGGACCGACCGGGATCTGAAGAATCGGAGTCCTTAAAGGATGTGGTCCAGGCCCCGCGGGCGGAATTGAAAGAGCTTCGGCTGGAAGTGTCCCAGATGAAGGCAGAACCGTCCCGGCCTCCGGAAACTGTCCCCGCACCTCGTGCCACTCCACCCAGAACAACCCCGGTGAGGGGGACGGGCAAAAAAGGGCCCCTCTGTTGGGTTTGCCGAAAGTACGGCCATATGGCCAGAGAGTGCCCAGAACAGATAGCGTCTGAGCCGACGTTAAACTTCCGACCGCTGCAGTAGCTGGGCGTCCTGCGGCGGTGCAACAGAAGTTAAGCCCTCTGCGTGAAGAACGTGATCTGTATGCCAGCAGCCCCGTATTAGAAGCCGAGTTGGAAGGCCGAAAGGTTTGCTGCCTAGTTAATACAGGGTCAGAATGCACTCTAATGCCTTTGGAGTTCTTTGAGAGGCACTTTGGGCATATGACGGCTGCCAATAATAGAGAGATGGATGTTCGAGGGATAGTCTGGATGCGGGTCCGACTGTTTGGGCAAGACATCGGCAAGAAAGGGGTCATGCTGGTGGACCATTCGTCCTGGAAAGGAATGGACATGACCCTGGGCATGAATATACTGAGAGACCTAGACCATCAACTCTATGCCAAGGAAGGGCCGAAAGTACTGTCAACGGGCCACCGCACACGGGCCTACCCAGAGGGTCTTACAACAAATGGTGAGGCGCTGTAGCCTGCAAAAGAGTAACCTGTCCAGACGGGCCATTGAAGACGTGAGGGTGCTACGGAGGACTCCGTTGAAGATCCCACCTCGACAGGAGCGAATATTGATGCTGCCAGTGGCGGCTGGACAACGACTGAATGGACTGGAGGTCCTGATCGAGCCCGCTTATTAAGAAGAAACGCAGATTCGCCCACTGGTAGCCCGGGCCCTTGCCATTGTGAAAGATGGATGTGTGCCTATACGCTGCTGTAATATTGAGTACTGCAAGTTAACCGTCCCCGCAAA
The DNA here is from genome assembly GCF_905171765.1 of Bufo bufo. Classification (NCBI taxonomy): domain Eukaryota; kingdom Metazoa; phylum Chordata; class Amphibia; order Anura; family Bufonidae; genus Bufo; species Bufo bufo. The sequence continues at coordinate 540,334,789 of NC_053390.1, read as the reverse complement.
CACCCTGCTGGCCAAAGTTTATGTGTCCGAAGGGGGTATCGCTCGACGAATGGGCTTTACGCTGCAGCCGGATAGGAGATCAGTCTGGACCTATGCTGTGGAGATCCATTCAAGGGAAACCCCGACAGCGGAGTGGAACGGTCGAGTGGTCATGGCCCGTATGGGGGTGGACTGCAGAACCCTGACCCCGGGGGAACAAAAGCTGCTGGAAGACACCCTCTGGGAATTTCAGGAGGCCTTCTCAAGACATGATGAGGACTTTAGGTGTGCTACTGCCATCGAACATGAAATCCCAACCGGCGATGCTGCGCCGATCAGGGAACGCTACCGGCAGATCCCACCTAAGATGTATCAGGAGGTGAAATATATGGTGGCCAGCATGTTGGAGAAACGGGTGATCCAGGAGAGCCAAAGTCCGTGGGCTGCTCCGGTAGTCTTGGTGCAGAAGAAAGACGGGAGTCTCCGGTTCTGCATGGATTATCGGAAGCTGAATGCTCAGACCGTCCGGGATGCCTACCCCCTTCCGCGGATTGAGGAGTCATTATCAGCCCTAAGCCAAGCAAAGTTCTTCTCAACTCTTGACCTGGCTAGTGGGTACTGGCAGATGACGGTGGCCAAAAAGGACAAAGCCAAGACGGCCTTCAATCTACCTATGGGACTCTACGAGTTCAACCAGATGCCCTTCGGCCTCTCCAATGCTACAGGGACATTCCAGTGATTGATGGAACACTGTCTGGGGGACCTCAACTTCGAATCAGTATTGATATACCTGGATGACATAGTAGTGTTCGGGGCTTCCTTTGAAGATCACCTCCAGAAGCTGCAACAAGTCTTGGGACGGCTACGAGACCATGGGCTCAAGATCAAGCAAAAAAAAATGCCAGCTGTTCCGACAGCAGATAGAGTACTTAGGACATGTGGTCACCCAGGAGGGGGTAAAACCAGCCCCCAGCAAGGTGGAGGCCATTCAGAAGTGGCCCCGGCCAAGTATGCTACGGGAGGTACGGGCGTTCGTGGGACTGGCCGGCTACTACAGGAGATTTATACCCAAATTTGCTCATCTGGTGGGCCCGTTAAATGAGTTGCTAAGAGGCACAGCTGGGGGCCTGAAGAAACTCCCCGTCAACTGGGGGCCCCCGGCAACAAGAGGCCTTTGAAGCGGTGAAAGAGGCGCTGATCAATGCCCCGATCTTGGCTTACGCGCGGTTTGATACCCCATTCCTGCTGTATACTGATGGAAGCCTACATGGTCTGGGGGCCATATTGTCCCAAGTCCAGGATGGACGGGAGAGAGTCATAGCCTATGGGAGCCGGTCCCTAAGAGAGTCAGAACGCAACCCTGATAACTATAGCTCCTTTAAACTGGAACTACTGGCACTGGTGTGGGCCATGACCGAGGTTTGCAGAATACCTGACTGGTGCATAAGTGACTGTGATGACGGACAACAACCCATTGGCACACCTGGAGAATGCCAAGCTCGGCGCACTCGAGCAAAGATGGTTGGCCCGCCTCTCTAAGTACCAATACCGCATCAAGTTCCGGTCCAGTAGGGAGAATGGCAATTCCATTGCACTCTCTCGAGTTCCAGTAGGACAGTCGACTCAGAGGGCCGATGAGGAGTTAGAGGATACTGAAACTCCTGACCTAGGTCGCTTACCTCTGTTTCCGGATGTGGCACATTCAAGTGGGGTGGTGTCTGGAATGACGCTGGTGCTGGGGAAAACGTTGACTGATTGGGAGAGAGTCCAGGATAGCTGCCGGGATTTGTGAAAAGTAAAAGAATGGGTTCGGAGCAAGATCTGGCCTCGGCCAGAAGAACGAGCCCTCCTGACCCCAGAGGGTCAGAAGTTGTTAAGGCAGTGGGACAAGCTGACAATTACCCAGGGCCTCCTGTGCCGGATCAGATACTTACAGTCAGAGCTGCAGTACCGGCAACAGATTGCCATTTCCATGTCGTTGGGACCGGAGGCCGCCAGGGAAGCTCATGAAAAGGGAGCTCATTTTGGGAGCGACAAAACGTTCAAGTGGCTCCAACGGCTGGTATACTGTCCAGATCTGGCCGACATGGTGGCCGCGGCATGTCTTAAGTGTCGATCCTGTGGGTTGAGTAAGAGTACTGAACAGCGGGCTCCTGTGCAGACCATCCGCACCTCAGCGCCCCTAGAACTTCTAATGATCGATTATGTACAGATTGGATATTCTACCTCGGGACACTCGTACTGTCTAGTCATGACAGATCACTTTACCAAGTATGCAGTGGGTATGCCCACCAGAGACCAAACCGCAGAGTCGGCCGCCGAAGCTGTCTGTAAACACTTTATACAGGTGTTCGGGTGTCCACGGAGGATACATTCTGACCAGGGAGCATGCTTTCATGGTACTCTAATGAATGAACTGTACCAACTGTATGGGATTGAACGCTCCCGAACCACTCCATATCACCCACAAGGAAACGGTGCGTGCGAACGCTTCAATCGCACCTTGCTTCAGATGTTGCGGACTCTGGAAGACAGTCAAAAAGCCCAGTGGCCCGCGTACCTACCTGAGTTGATGTGGGCCTGTAACAACAGAGTACACAATACCACCGGATACTCTCCACATATGCTCATGTTTGGATGAGCCGGACGGGAGATTGAAGATCTCCACATGCCTAACCCGATGGAGCCCCCACCGAGAAGTACCTCCGCATGGGTGCAGGAGCACTGCCGCCGGCTGAGAGCGGTCCACAAGGTTGTGGGGGAGCGCCTGGGATGGGTGGTACACCCTAACCCAAGGCCAGTGCAGAAAGATGGGTATGTCCCTGGTGATCGTCAAAGCCAAACGGCCGTGTGGGAAGTTGGATGGACGGTGGGAGGCAGTTCCATACATGGTGAAGAGAAGGGTAGACCCCGCTATTCCTGTCTATGAGGTAGAGCCAGTAGGGACCCTCACGAAACTTACACCATAATATGTTGAGACATTGCAATTTTGATGAGCCGGTGTGCGTAGAGGGGGTGCCTCCTCACACTCAGGGTATAGAGGAAAGTCCCTCAGATGAGGAAGAGGAGAAATGGTGGGTCGTCCCTGCCCAAGTGTCCACAGAGGTTCCGGCCGTGGCAGCCACCCAGATGCAATGCTGAGCAATCAACAGCTCCTCTCTTGTCAAATATGCCTGATGTCCCCAGTATTTCTGAAACCCCCAATCTGAGAAGGTCAGTGAGGCCCAATGCTGGTGTGCCTCCACAGCGCTATGCCCAGGATGAGTTTGTATGGGGAGAGTTGCCGAGGGCGACAACTTCTAGTGGGGTGGCATGTGAGATTGTGGATAAGCTCTACCTGTACAAGGTTTATGTTTAAAGTGTACTTAAACTGTCATTTGGCATTCCGGGCACTAGAGGCCACTGTTTTGCAGCTACAACCAGCACACTCTGGGATTTGCATATGTAAAGTAGGTGATGACTCATGCTGCTGCTAGTGAATGAACCAGGAAGTTTTGATCTGACATGGTGGAAGGATTGTGCTGTGAGGGACTGAATCCGATTCCATCCTGGCTTGCAGATGTCCGGCAGTGAATGGACACTCAAAGGAAGGAGAGTACCTGTCGTCTCCTTACTGAATCCAGCTCTTTGAAAGAGAGGTTGTCCCAGGAAGACCAGTTCTAGTGTGTGGACAGAAAGCCTCATTATCAAGCAAGGCTGCACGGCTTGGTGGCCATCCAGGGTAAGCGGCATCCTAGGGCCCAGAACGGACGAAGGTCAGTACACCCGTTTACTCCATGCTTTATACCAGTGGCGCCTGAAATACAGAGACTAAGCCTAGGCCTGAAACTAGATAGCTAGTTAGGGTTGTGTGATTGCCAGGTTGTTCAGGACTGTTCTGCGGCGCAGTATTGACTTTGCAGGCTCTGCTGTGTCCGCCATCGGCTAGGTCAGTCCTGTTCTGCGGCACAGTATTGACTTTGCAGGCTCTGCTGTGTCCGCCATCAGCTAGGCCTGTCCAGTGGGCAGGGACAGTGACTGTGGGTCCGGGATATAGTGTTTTCTATGCATGTTTGTATTTTTTTGGTTATGCTTGTGTTATTACTTTTCGAGTTTCTGTTCTTGCATATTAAGCTGGTGTCAGTGTCGCTTTCCTTGTCTGTGACTTCGCTGTATCCTGGGGAGCCCACCCCGGTACACGGCTTACACTATTACCAAGCATTTTATGAACAGTGATACTCTGTTGGATCTGCTAATTTCTAACAATACTAAGCATGTTGGGAGTATCACTTCTAGTACTAACTTTTATAAACTGGCCAATAATAAAGTGTTCCTGCAGCATGTTGAGGAATGTTCTCCCATTTGCACTTAAGGCAGAACAATTAATATCTGGGAAGTTAAAATCTCCCATTTTCACTGTACCTGTGCAGCCTGCTCTATTTGGTTGTACAGGTGACCTTCTATATCCTCAGTGATGTTGGGGGTTCTATAGATTATCTCCCAAATATTTATTTTTTGCATTTACACAGTATTTCCCTTTGTAATTCCACTCATAATGTTTCACCATCCTCACCATCTTCACCCACAACTGCCTATTTCACACTTGCTTTTGTATCGCTTTTAATATAGTACACCACCTTTGCCAGTTGCCCTGTCTTTACAAAGGTGTTTTAAATTCTGAAGATTAAAAGCCCAGTCATGTGAAGACTCAAGTCATATCTTAACCTCAACAACTATATTAGTGTATAAATTACAATAGCCTGAAGTTCCACTGTTTGCTTGCTAGTAGAGATAAGCAAATTCCTTCCATTTCTTTTTGAGTCAAACAAATACTACAATATGTGGTAACTGCCAAATAGGGAAATAGGAAAGTTTGACAGGTGATACACTAGTCTAATTGAAATTACTGTAATAAAACTTTCAATGAATTTTAGAAAGAATGTTCAATTGTACTATAATATTGGCCAGCACTGTGAAGATGTATCCACATAAAGAAGATACCTGCACAGAGCCATCCCCAACAATTATCATAAATTATATTTCTGCCACAAGTTGCAGAGGCAGGCCAGCCAGTGTACTTTTTCATTATGGACTTGCCTTCTCAAAGTTGCTGCAGGGACCCCCATGATCAGCCATGTGCAAGCAGATAATATTTGCATGTAGTTTTACAATGGGCCCCCAGCAGGGGCTCACTGGGAACTAAAAGTGGCCCTGGAAAAAATACTAAAAGTGGCCCTGTTTTGTAGTTGGGTCCAAATTTATAGAAGCAAGGCCAGAAATACCATATTGTGCACATTATACCGCCCAAACAGAGCCAGAGTCCATCACTAATACGGCCAGCAGCACAAAATATATCTCCAAAAACTTCCACTAACCGGCTGTGAGGAGGGCCCAGGCGGCCCCCTGGGCATCGGCCCACCGGGAAGTTTCCCTGTAAGGTCTATTGCCAATCCGCCCCTGGCCCCAGCATAAATTTTACTGGTGGGCCCTAAGTATCCCATTCTGATACTGATATAGCTTTCTTTGTTGATTGTTGACAAAGATCTAATCACATCACAGGCTGATTCCAAGGCATTATTGGCAAGCCCGCTGACCAGCACCTCACATGACCCTAAGGTGGGGTGCTGACCAGCAGCCCACCTTAGGGTCATGTGATCCTTTTTCATCTTCCCTGCCCTGCTATGCTGTCTGATCTGTACTTGACACCCTTTTGAGCAATTCACCTGAATTGAATTGCAAAGGCTTTGGATTGCTGTGAAGCTGACTTTTTGGGGAATTCTTAAAGTTTTTCATTAGTTTAGAATTGATTCCCTCATTTCTAATTGCTAAACTTCTGGCGGTTGTGAATATGTTGAAATCCCATAGTTGCCAGCTCTAAAAGGAAGATTTCACAAGGAAAGTACAAGAGGAGAGAGTAGTAACATAAGGAAAATAAGTATTTAAGGCCTTACTGCCTTGATTTCTTTGACAAAATGAACTCGTAGAAATAAGAAGGTGATATGTTAGCATAAAGATTTCTGCTGCAACTTTAAGATTTTTGGCCTTGATCTTCAATCAATAATCAATCATCATATAAGCATGACATTAAAGGGGTTGTCCAGCAGGGAATAATTTTTAGGAGATAAAAGGACTAATACTCACCTCACCATTTCCCCGCTGCTCCTATTCTGATGTTACATGGTTGCTGCTTCTCTCTGCTTCCTGGTCCATCCTCAACACTCAGGAGATGCCTGGAGATGCCTGCTTAGCCAATTACTAGCTGCAGCAGTGATCTTCCTTAGCCCGTGATTGGCTGAGTGGGCATTTCCTGAGATGATACAGGAAGCAGAGACTAGCGTGGACCTAGTAAGTGTTGGTATGGGAGCATTAGATCACTGAGGTATTTTTTAATTTCCTAACCCACTTTGAGCCCTTTTTGTAAAAATGAATACCCACTGGATAACCCCTTTTTTAAATGGCTTTCACGTTTTCAAAGTGCAGGTTGTTTTAAGATTTTATTTCATAACTTTATTTAAGAACATCTATTATTCAGCTGATTCACTTTAAACTAAAGCATCTATAAAATGCTCTGCTATGACTACTGATCAAGAAAAGGGGAACATATTCTGCACATTCAGATATGAAATGGATATATAGCACATTTGGCCATTAAAAAGTGTTGATAGGGCTCATTGGTGGATAGCTTAACACACCATGGACCCTTATTCTTTTGCATACCTATTGACATTGGGATTCTAAGTAATGGGTAGTTCGCAAGGCAGCCTACAATACGTTGATAAAAGCTGAACTCAATGCTTGATATTCAATAAATACAAGTTTAGGGTTTTCTCCAAATTCTTGCACACATATTTTAATGTATTACTTTCAAAGTGCTGAAACAAGGGTAGTAATTATCATGGGTCATTTATTTTACAAGAAACTCTCAAACCAGAGCATATGTAACTATCGAAAAATTGCCCATTAAGTATATTCTAGGCAGCATCTGTTAAGCTAACTCCTGCTAAAAGGATGAACATGTAATTGTAGATACAAAAATTAGAGACTTGTCGATTTCTGGGGGGTGAAAAGTTCAGCATCTGCTAGTAATGTGCACAATAACATTTTCCTGCATTTGCATCCAATTTACAAAATGTTGATATGTTTTTCACAAATTCTAATTCTAATTTTACCTACTATCAACAATCTGCATTTCCGTGTAATGCACTCATTTCCTTACTGTTTTACATAAAAATGACTTGTGAGCAGCAGCACTGCTACAGCCATTATGTAAAGGCACACAGAAAATAATCCCTAACTCCCCCTAACCTCTCCCACATTATAACCATGCTCAATTATTTTCCCCCTTGCCATATCCATTTTTGTATTTGAGAATAGCTCAACTTCTGTTCATCAACTAGGCTGTAGGAATTACTGCCTACAGACAGTAGCTCTGGCACCTTTGCACCATGACACCCAGTAGAGTATTCACATAGTGGTTTGTGAATGTGCCACACCTAGCAGTAGCTATAGCTATGTATTTAGCTTATTCCAGATTGTGGACAGGATACTTGAGGGCCAAGAAGTAAGTTTCAGACACAGGGGAAACCAAGGAAGAGCCAAAAGATGTGCCTTGCAGCAGCATACACGTCACAGGCCAAGTGCATACCTCAGCCCACTGCAGGGAAGAGATGACTGATTACCAATAATTGACTGATTTGTCATGTAAATTGTGCCAGAGGCCACCTTAAAAGGGGTTCTCCAAGAATTATTAAAATAAAAATACTTAAATATTACTTTATTATAAATGCATTCCTAAATACCTTTCATTAGTTATAATGGCTCGTTTTGTCTGAGGAGCAATCAGGGGGGAAACAAAATGGCCGCTGTCCCATTAGTTCACACAAAACCTGTCCTGATCACACATGAGGACAAGTTACTCTACAACACTGAGGTAAAGAGCTGCCTCATTCTCCTCTCCTACTTATCAGGGATTATGATCCTTCCTGAATACAGATGATAAGAACTTTAGCTGAATCTCTGGGGAATTTAGTTCATGAGGAGACATGAAGTACAGAGAGGACGGACTTAACAGACTGTGGTAATGTGTTGCTGTGGTAATGGAGACTACATATAAGTGCTGCTGCTCATTAGCCACACCTCACCCTCCTCTTATGTCGCCTCATCTTCTCCATTCCCACAAAGATTCACCTGTATTCAGGATCATGATTCCTTACAAACAGAGCAGAGAGAAGGATGAGGCAGCACTATGGCTCATTGTGGTGAAGTAACTTGTCCTCCTGTGTGATTAGGACAGGTTTTGTGTGTACTGATAGGACGGCAGCCATTTTATTTCTCCTAATGATTGCTCCCTAGACAAAACAAGCCATTCTAAGTAATGAAAGGTATTTGTGAATATATGTATTATAAAATAATATCTAAGTATTTTCATTTTTTTAATTCCTGGAGAACCCCTTTAAGAATGAGTGCCCCTCTAAAGAAACGAGTGGCACCACTATACAAATGTGGTTGTCCTGAAGCAGAAGCATGACCTCTCTAACACCTAAAGTGCTGCCACTTAAACATAATGTGGAGGGAGAGTAGATGCTAGCCTCACAGCATGGTCCAGATGCTAGATGGTACTGATGTACCACAGAAGATTGACTGCACTGTACTATGCCAAAATCTGTGGCAGTCTCTTGGCTGATGTGAGTGGTAACGCAGCTAGCACATTACTCACTCTGAATCAAAGGAGAGCAGAAAAAGCAGGCAAATAAAAGCTCCAGTCAGGTGCTATGTTAGGTAGTATGCAGTGCAACTGCAAAAAAAATGGGGGGTCAGTCAGCACATCCCAATGTGCAGGTGCACGCTGCCATTGCTAGAAACACAAAGAAAAAAAGGCAATGCAACAGCACTCTGCAAACACAAATAAAGTACAATAATGCCATAATTATAGAAAATATTCTGGTGCTAATGCTATGCTTATTTTGCAAATTTAAGATTCTTGGCAAATACATTTTGTACAAAATTATTTGGGCCCATCTGCTAAACGTCAAGGCGATCTCTATAAGACGTGAACCTAACACTAAATACTACCTGTTATTTGCCTTAATGGCCACCATAAAATTCAGGGAGTGCCGGTTCCACATGCATGCTGGGTCCACTCTGCTTTTTACCATTTTTGGTGCCATAACGGCCTCCATTAAATCCAGGAATGCCGGTACCAACATGCATGCTGAGCCCACTCTATACTACTCCTGGTGCCAAATGCCTTCCAATAAATGAGCAGGCTACAGCTTTATACTTACTCTAATTAAAATCAGCCTATGGGGCAGACAGGCTAGTCAGGGGTGCAAGATCAACTGGAGTCAGCCACACCTGCAGCTCCAGTACAACTCTTTTTGCAGTTGTACTGGAGCTGAAGGTGTGGCTGACTCCAGTTGGTCTTGCACCCCTGACCAGCCTGTCTGCCCCATAGGCTGATTTTAATTATAGTGAGTATAAGGCCTCTTGCACACGGCCGTGTGTCCCCCGTGGCCGTATTGCGGCCTGCATACATTGGGTCCGCAATACAAGGCACACCAACCGTGTGCATTCCGCATCACAGATGCGGACCCATTCACTTGAATGAGTTCGCTAATCTGGAGATGCGGTGCGGAATGGAATGGAACCACAGAAGCACTACGGAGTGCTTTCATGGGGTTCCGTTCCATGCTTCCGTTCCGCAAAAAGATAGAACTTTGCCTATCTTTTTGCGGAATGGACAGATTGCGGACCCCATTCAAGTGAATGGGGTCGCAATCCGCATGAGGCTGGCCCACAGTCGGTGCCCATGCATTGCAGATCGCAATTTGCGGTCTGCAGCATGGGCACGGCCAGCACACTTTCATGTGCAAGAGGCCTAAAGCTGTAGCCTGCTCTCATTGTATTTATTGGAAGCCATTTTGCACCAGGAGAATTATAGAGTGGGCTCAGCATGCATGTTGGTACCTGCATCCCTGGATTTAACCCCTTAAGGAAGCAGGGCGTACCGGTACGCCCTATTTCCCGAGTCCTTAAGGACTCAGGGCGTACCGGTACGTCCTAACTTTAAATGAAGATTCCGGCGCCGCGGGGGTTAATGGGAACGGGATGCCGGCTGAAATCATTCAGCCGGCATCCTGTCACAATGCCAGGGGGGGTCATGTGATCATTGCGATCGCCGCAAACCGCAGGTCAATTCAGACCTGCGGTTTGTTGCGCTTTCTGCAGTTTCTGATCCCCGCGGTCCCTGACCGCGGGGATCAGAAACTTTAGTGTCCCTAAAATACATATGTTTCGCACCCCTGCATGATTTTTTGCCGGCGGGTGGTGCAGGGGGGGAGTTGTGGGCGATGGGGGCGGTGCAAGAGGCGGGCGGTGCGGCAGGCGGGATCGCAATCCCCCGCCCGCCTCCCCTTGAATAATCGTTGGCGTCTAGTGGGTATACCAGGGTGTCAGCACATTGCTGACACCCTGGTATAAACGGCTGACATCTGTGCAGATGTCAGCTGTTTAACCCTTTCCATACCGCGGTCCATACGGACCGCTGTATGGAAAAAGTTAACAGTAAGAGGGAGCTCCCTCTCCCATTGGAGATGGAGAGAGAGAGAGCTCCCAGACAGCCCCCCGACAACCCCCGTCCTTACCCTTCCCCGTCTGCGAAGTTCTGACCACTACTGAGCAGACGGGGAAGGTTCCCATGGCAACAGGACGCCGTCTCAGGCATCCTGCTGTCCATGGTGCTGAACAGATCTGTGCTAAAGGCAGAGATCTGTTCAGACAAAGTGTAAGTAAAATACAGTACAAAACACTATATAGTGTATTGTACTGTGTTATACAGACATCAGACCCAAGTGGGTCTGGGTAAAAAAAAAGTAAAAAAAAGTGAAAAAAATGTAAAAATCTAAAAACACATTTATCACTGATTAAAAATGAAAAAAATAAAATTCCTTACACATGTTTGGTATCGCCGCGTCCGTAACGACCTGATCTATAAAACGGTCATGTTACTTTCCCTGCACGGTGAACGCCATAAAAAAAAAAAAAAACTATTAGGAAATTGAAATTTTGCCCACCTTACTTCCCAAAGAAGGTAATAAAAGTGATCAAAAAAGTCGCGTGTACGCCAAAATAGTACCAATCAAACCGTCATCTCATCCCGCAAAAATCATACCCTACCCAAGATAATCGCCCAAAAACTGAAAAAACTATGGCTCTCAGACTATGGAAACACTAAAACATGATTTTTTTTGTTTCAAAAATGAAATCATTGTGTAAAACTTAAATAAATAAATAAAAAGTATACATATTAGGTATCGCCGCGTCCATATCGACCGGCTCTATAAAAATATCACATGAACTAACCACTCAGGTGACCACCGTAAAAAAATAAAAATAAAAACGGTGTAAAAAAAGCAATTTTTTGTCATCTTATGTCACAAAAAGTGTAATAGCAAGCGATCAAAAAGTCATATGCACCCCAAAATAGTGCCAATCAAATCGTCATCTCATCCCGCAAAAAATTAGGCCCTACTTAACATAATCGCCCAAAAACTGAAAAAACTATGGCTCTTAGACTATGGAGACACTAAAACATTTTCTCTGTTTTAAAAATGAAATCATTGTGTAAAACTTACATAAATAAAAAAAATTGGATACATATTAGGTATCGCCGTGTCCGTGACAACCTGCTCTATAAAATTGCCACATGATCTAACCTGTCAGACAAATGTTGTAAATAACAAAAAGAAAAAAAGTGCCAAAAAATCTATTTCTTGTTACCTTGCCGCACAAAAAAGTGTAATATAGATTACAAAAATCATATGTACCCTAAACTAGTACCAACAAAACTGCCACCCTATCCCGTAGTTTCTAAAATGGTGTCACTTTTTTGGAGTTTCTACTCTGGGGGTGCATCAGGGGGGCTTCAAATGGGACATGGTGTCAAAAAAAACAGTCCAGCAAAATCTGCCTTCCAAAAACCGTATGGCATTCCTTTCATTCTGCACCCTGCCGCGTGCCCGTACAGTGGTTTACAACCACATATGGGGTGTTTCTGTAAACTACAGAATCAGGGCCATAAATAATGAGTTTTGTTTGGCTGTTAACCCTTGCTTTGTAACTGGAAAAAAAATATTAAAATGGAAAATCTGCCCAAAAAGTGAAATTTTGAAATTGTATCTCTATTTTCCATTAAATCTTGTGCAACACCTAAAGGGTTAACAAAGTTTGTAAAATCAGTTTTGAATACCTTGAGGGGTGTAGTTTCTTAGATGGGGTAACTTTTATGGAGTTTCTACTCTAGGGGTGCATCAGGGGGGCTTCAAATGGGACATGGTGTCAAAAAACCAGTCCAGCAAAATCTGGCTTCCAAAAACCATACGGCGCACCTTTCACTCTACGCCCTGCTGTGTGACCGTACAGCAGTTTACGGCCACATATGGGGTGTTTCTGTAAACTACAGAATCAGGGCCATAAATAATGAGTTTTGTTTGGCTGTTAACCCTTGCTTTGTAACTGGAAAAAAAATATTAAAATGGAAAATCTACCAAAAAAGTGAAATTTTGAAATTGTATCTCTATTTTCCATTAAATCTTGTGCAACACCTAAAGGGTTAACAAAGTTTGTAAAATCAGTTTTGAATACCTTGAGGGGTGTAGTTTCTTAGATGGGGTCATTTTTATGGAGTTTCTACTCTAGGGGTGCATCAGGGGGGCTTCAAATGGGACATGGTGTCAAAAAACCAGTCCAGCAAAATCTGGCTTCCAAAAACCATACGGCGCACCTTTCCCTCTACGCCCTACTGTGTGCCCGTACAGTAGTTTACGGCCACATATGGGGTGTTTCTGTAAACGGCAGAGTCAGGGCAATAAAGATACAGTCTTGTTTGGCTGTTAACCCTTGATTTGTTAGTGGAAAAAATCGGTTAAAATGGAAAATTAGGCAAAAATTGCCAATAACTCTTGTGCAACACCTAAAGGGTTAACGAAGTTTGTAAAATCAGTTTTGAATACCTTGAGGGGTGTAGTTTATAGAATGGGGTCATTTTTGGGCGGTTTCTATTATGTAAGCCTCGCAAAGTGACTTCAGACCTGTAGTGGTCCCTAAAAATTGGGTTTTTGTAAATTTCTGAAAAATTTCAAGATTTGCTTCTAAACTTCTAAGCCTTGTAACATCCCCAAAAAATAAAATATCATTCCCAAAATGCTACAAACATGAAGTAGACATATGGGGAATATAAAGTCATCACAATTTTTGGGGGTATTACTATGTATTTCAGAAGTAGAGAAACTGAAACTTTGAAATTTGCAAATTTTTCAATTTTTTTGGTAAATCTGGTATTTTTTTATGCAAAAAAATTAACTTTTTTGATCCAATTTTAGCAGTGTCATAAAGTTCAATATGTGACGAAAAAACTATCTCAGAACGGCCTGGGTAAGTCAAAGCGTTTTAAAGTTATCAGCACTTAAAGTGACACTGGTCAGATTTGCAAAAAATGGCCAAGTCCTTAAGGTGAAATAGGGCTGAGTCCTTAAAGGGTTAATGGAGGCCGATATGGCACCAAAAATGGTAAAAAGCAGAGTGGACCCAGCATGCATGTGGAACCTACACTCCCTGACATTTGACAGACAGGCCCAAATAATTTTGTACAAAATGTATTTGGCAATAATCTCCAATTTACAAAATAAGCATAGCATTAGCACCAGAATATTTTCTATAATTATGGCATTATTGTACTTTATTTGTGTTTGCAGAGTGCTGTTGCATTGTCTTTTTTTCCTAGTATGCAGTGCAGCCACATTGAGTGCACTCCCCTACCTGCTGGTAGTGAGCGCCTGACAATGCCAGATGCAGCAGCAGCTGAATATAAACAGGGCACAGGCCTTCCAGAGCACACCTACAGTCTGTAACTTCATGTGATTGTGATCCTCAAAAATGTCCCAGCAGTAGAAGATTCCAAGCACATCCCCCTACAGTGGTGGGCAACGAAGGAAGGAGACAGACATTAGTAGGGGCGGGAGTCTCCCTCATATATGTGAGAGCTTCCAAAGTGGAAGGACTATTCTCTTAATTAATAGTGGCAAAGCGGCAGGAGACTCCAAGTTAAGGAACTTGAAGTCCCCCTTGGAACTAAATATGCTACTGTAAATATGAATGGTAAATATAGACTGTAAATATTTTGAGGAGCCGTCAAGTAAGGTGCTTTTGGACTGTAGACTATAACCTACTTGAGACTTTACCCTCACCATCATACTTTTGAATATATTTGTGATGCAACATTTTAAATGTACTGTACCATACCCTCTTGTGGAAAGAATAGCATGCAGTAATGTAAAGTAAAGCATTTATAAAATATGTAGTAATTAGGGTTGAGCGAACCCGAACTGTAAAGTTCGGGTTCGTACCGAACTTTAGGATTTTTGGTCCCCGAACCCGAACATTTCCGTAAAAGTTCGGGTTCGGTGTTCGGTGCTTTCTTGGCGCTTTTTGAAAGGCTGCACAGCAGCCAATCAACAAGCGGCATACTACTTGCCCCAAGAGGCCATCACAGCCATGCCTACTAAAGGCATGGCTGTGATTGGCCAGAGCAGCATGTGACCCAGGCTCTATATAAGCTTGAGTCACGTAGCGCTGCACGTCACTCTGCTGTTACAAGTGTAGGGAGAGGATGCTGCTGGATTTGTGATTTCAGGGAGAGCATATGAGAGAATCTAACTCAGCGATCTACAGACAAATAGTTGTGTGGGTGCAGCGCACTATCGTTTTAACCTGCCCTGAGCTCATTGACCAAAAAATATTAACTTTTAGAATTCTGTTAGTTAGGTGGGAGGCGGCGGCACTGCATCTGAGCTTTTGGGACATTGCAAATCACAATTTTTTGGGGGGCAAACTACAACATCTGGATTAGTCAGTGTGCAATTTAAAGTAGAAATACACCCATCATTTTCTGGGGTTTTAAAAACACACTATTTTTTTCAAAAAACAGTATTTTCCAGATCTGCAAGTATTAAATTCAAGTTTAATATATACAGCTTTCATAGTCTGTTAGCAAAAAAAGAGTTTTTGGCAATCTACAACATCTGGATTAGTCAGTGTGCAATTTAAGGTAGAAATACACCCATCATTTTCTGGGTTTTGAAAAACACACTTTTTTCCCCCAAAAACAGTATTTGCAGATCTGCAAGTGTTAAATTCAAGTTTAATATATACAGCTTTCATATTCTGTTAGCAAAAAAAGACTTTTTTGGCAATCTACAACATCTGTATTAGTCAGTGTGCAATTTAAGGTAGAAATACACCCATCATTTTCTGAGGTTTGAAAAACACACTCTTTTGACAATTGTGTGAAATTACAGGCTTATATACTGCTGTCAAACACTCATTTGGGCACAAAAAATTTAGTTGGCAGCCTTCGATGCAGATGTCATTGTGAGATACACCCTTAATACATTAGGGTTACATTCAGAGATTTTAAATACCGCCATTTGGTGCACCAATATTGAATTCAGGCCTACACTGGTTCAGGCCCTGTGAGATACCCCCTCTACATACAGGGGTTTGAATCAGGCATTTGAAATACAGCCATTTTGTGCAAAGATATATTTACTTCAGGCCTACAGAGGTTCAGGCCCTCTGAGATACTACCTCTACATACAGGGGTTTGAATTAGGCATTTGAAATACAGCCATTTTGTGCAAAGATATATTTACTTCAGGCCTACAGAGGTTCAGGCCCTCTGAGATACCACCTCTACATACAGGGGTTTGAATTAGGCATTTGAAATACAGCCATTTTGTGCAAAGATATATTTACTTCAGGCCTACAGAGGTTCATGGCCTGTGAGATACCACCTCTACATACAGGAGTTTGAATTAGGCATTTGAAATACAGCCATTTGAAATACAGCCATTTTGTGCAAAGATATATTTACTTCAGGCCTACAGAGGTTCAGGCCCTTTGAGATAATACCTCTACATACAGGGGTTTGAATTAGGCATTTGAAATACAGCCATTTTGGGCAAAAAAAGTCTGGTTCAGGCCGAGTGAGATACACCCTTTACATACTGTCGTTCTATTCTACTATTAATTAAACACCCATTTAGGGCAAGATCCTAAATTTAAAAAATATGAGGAGAGCATTAAATAAGGGATGTGGCCCAGGTTGTGGTGCTGCTGGTGGAGCTCCTGTTGCAGGGAGAGGACGTGGTCGATCTGTGCCAGCTACACGCACAAGTGAAAACCCTTCCTCAGGTGCGAGTAGGCGACAAAACCTACAGCGGTATTTGGTCGGGCCTAATGCTGCTCTACGAATGGTGAGTCCTGAACAAGTACAGGTGATAGTGGATCCAGTTCCTTCACATTGTCTCCCACCCAGTCTCCTGCTGAAAGACCACAGTCGGCACCTGCAGCCGATGTCCATCAGTCTTTCACCTCACCCTCTTGCAAATCAGCCAAGCAGTCTGAGCCCCAAGTCATGCAGTAGTCTCTTCTTCTTTTTGATGACTCTGTTAGCAAGGTTTCCCAGGGACATCCACCTAGCCCTGCCCCAGAAGTGGAAGAGATTGAGTGCACCGATGCCCAACCAATTATCTTTCAAGATGAGTACATGGGAGGACCATCGCAGCATGTCTCGGATGATGACGAAACACAGGTGCCAACTGCTGGGGCTTTTGAAAGTGTGCAGACCGACAAGGAAGGCAGGGGTGAAGACTGGGTGGAAGATGATGTGGAGGACAATGAGGTCCTCGACCCCACATGGAATCAAGGTCATGCGAGTGACCTATGTAGTTCGGAGGAAGAGGCGGTGGTCGCACAGAGCCACGAGCACAGCAGAAGAGGGAGCAGGGTGCAAAAGCGGAGCGGCCGTCCTCTAGACAGTACGCCTCCTACTGCCCACCGCAGCAAGGGACCGAGCACATCAAAGCCAGCTCCAAGGAGTTCCCTTGCGTGGCAGTTCTTCAGACAATGTGCTGACGACAAGACACAAGTGATTTGCACGCTGTGCAATCAGAGCCTGAAGTGAGGCATAAACGTTCTCAACCTGAGCACAACCTGCATGACCAGGCATTTATGTGCAAAGCACGAGCTGCAGTGGAGTAGACACCTCAAAAACCAAGAAAGGTCTCTGGCTCCTGTTGCTTCCTCTTCTGCTGCAGTCGCGGCCTCTTCATCCACCTCTGGAGTGACAGTGCCACCTGGCACCCCGCAAACAGAGGATCTGCCAGCAACACCAACACCTGGGTCACCAAGCATCTCCACAATGTCCCACGCAAGCGTTCAGCTCTCCATATCCCAAATGCTGGAGAGGATGAGGAAGTACCCCCCTACCCACCCGCGATCCCTAGCCCTGAATGCCAGCATTTCTAAATTGCTGGCATTTGAAATGCTGTCATTCTGTCTGGTGGAGACGGATAGTTTTAAAGGCCTTATGGCGGTGGCTGTCCAACAGTACGTCGTGCCCAGCCGCCACTACTTTTCAAGTCGAGCCATCCCTTCCCTGCACAACCAAGTAGGTGACAAAATCAGGTGTGCACTGCGTAACGCCATCTGTGGCAAGGTGCACCTGACTACGGATACGTGGACCAGTAAGCACGGTTAGGGCCATTATATCTCCATAACAGCACACTGGGTAAGTGCAGTGGCGGGTGGGCCTGAGGCGGATAGCAGTTTGGCACATGTCCTTCCGCCACCGAGGATTGCAGGGCGCTTCAGTTTGCCTCCTGTTGCTTCCTCCTCCTACTCTGCTTCTTCATCCTCTACCAGCTCCTCATGCGGTCAGCGTAACACCTTCACCACCAACTTCAGCACAGCCAGGGGTAAACGACAGTCAGCAGTTTTAAAACTTATCTGTTTGGGGGACAAACCACACACCGCGCAAAAGCTGTGGATGGGCCTTGAACAACAGACCGATGAGTGGTTGGTGCCAGTCAGCTTCAAGCCCGGCCTGGTGGTGAGCGATAATGGGCAAAATCTTGTAGCAGCTCTGGGACTAGCCGGTTTGACGCACATCCCTTGCCTGGCGCATGTGCTGAATTTGGTGGTGCAGAGATTCCTTAAAAATTACCCCGACATGTCAGAGCTGCTGCATAAAGTGCGGGCGGTCTGTGCACGCTTTAGGCGTTCTCACCCTGCTGCTGCTCGCCTGTCAGCGCTGCAGCGTAACTTCGGCCTTCCCGCTCACCGCCTCATATGCGACGTGCCCACAAGGTGGAACTCCACCTTGCACATCCTGGCCAGACTGTGCGAGAAGCAGCAGGCGATAGTGGAGTTTCAGCTGCAGCACGCACGGGTGAGTCGCTCGGCGGAACAGCACCACTTCACCACCAATGACTGGGCCTCCATGCGAGACCTGTGTTCCTTGTTGCGCTGTTTCGAGTACTCCACCAACATGGCCAGTGCCGATAACGCCGTTCTCATCGTTACTATCCCACTTCTATGCCTCCTTGAAAAAACGCTCCTGGCGATGATGGAGGAGGATGTGGCACAGGAGGAGGAGGAGGAAGAGGGATCATTTCGTAGGGTTTCTGACCAGTCATTCCCAAGTGGCTCTGAGGGTGGGTTCCTGCACCCACAAACAAAAGGTACACAATTGTCCAGCCAGGGCACAGTTCTGGAGGATGAGGAGGTGGAGGATGAGGAGGAGGAGATGGAGGAGGAGGAATCATGTTCACAGCAGGCTGGCACCCAGACCAGCTCATGGCCATCACTGGTGCGTGGATGGGGGGATACAGAGGACACAGACGATACACCTTCCACAGAGGACAGCTTTTCGTTGCCTCTGGGCAGCCTGGCACACATGAGCGATTACATGCTGCAGTGTCTCCGCAACGACTGCCGAGTTGCCCACATTCTAAATTGTGCTGATTACTGGGTGGCCACGCTGCTGGATCCCCATTACAAGGACAACGTACCGTCCTTAATTCCCTCACTGGAGCGTGATCGTAAGATGGGCCAGTACAAGCGCACGCTGGTAGACGCGCTGCTGGTGGCATTCCCACCTGACAGCGGGGGCACAGTGGAAGCACAAGGCGAAGGCAGAGGACGAGGAAGAGGCCACCAACGCAGCTGGGGCACCGCCAGCACCTCAGAAGGCAGGGTTAGCATGGCCGACATGTGGAAAAGCTTTGTCAGCACGCCACAACAACCAGCATCACCAGCTGATATGGAACGTCTTAGCAGGAGGCAGCATTTCACCAACATGGTGGAGCAGTATGTGTGCACACGCCTATACGTACTGAATGACGGGTCTGCCCCCTTCAACCTCTGGGTTTCCAAATTGGGCACATGGCCTGAGCTTACCCTTTACGCCTTGGAGGTGCTGGTCTGCCCTGCAGCCAGTGTATTATCTGAACGTGTGTTTAGCACGGCAGGGGGCATCATCACAGACAAGCGCAGCCGCCTGACCCCAGCCAATGTGGACAAGCTCACGTTCATTAAAATAAACCAGGCATGGATCCCTCAGGACTTGTCCGTACCTTGTGCAGAATAGACATGTATACCGGCACTAAGCAGCCATTGTTATACTGCAGCGCAATTGCTCATGTTTGTATTTTGGATATTTCACACTCTTTTGGAGTGTACCTTAATTTTACAAAATTAAATTAAAACCAAAAACCTGTGTTGGCTATCTCGACCTCCTCCACCGCCGCTTCCACCTACTCCGCTACGTCCACCGCCTCCTCAAACTCCTACTCCATATGGAACTCCACCTCATAAATCCATTTTTTTTTTGTACGTGTTTTATTTTATATCATTTTACTACTTTGTAATTTAAATTTTCTGGTGGAATTCACAAATTTTTGGGTGTATAGTACCACTGCTCTACCTAGTAGGCCGGTTAAAAAAATAAAATAAATTGTTATTAACATTTTCTGGTGAAATTCACTAATTTTTGGGTGTGATGTACCACTGCTATACCTAGTAGGCCGGTTAACAAAAAAAATAATTTTGTCAGTTACATCTTATAGTGAAATTCAGCAATTTTTTGGTGTGATGTACCACTGCTATACCTATTAGACCGGTAAAAAAAAAAAAAAACATTTGTCAGTTACATTTTAGGGTTAAATTCACCAATTTTTGGGTGTAATATACCCCTCCTCTACCTAGTTGACAGCTTAATTAATTTCTGTAATTTTTATGTTACATTCTTGGGTTGACATTATACAATTTTAGACGTGAATAAACCCCTGCTCTGCATAGGTCACAGGGAATAAAATTTCTGAAATGCTTCTTAAATTGATGCTCGCTGCCTCCTTTTATTTCAATGCTTAAACTTAAGCAAGTTGTACCACATTTAAGCTTCAATACTTTGTCCCACATTTCCGCTATACTCTTTTGTCCAATATTTGCGCCTCAATAGCTTTTCCCACAATTCCGCTTAACTCTTTTGGCCCACATTTGGGCTTCTGTAATTTGTCCCACATTTGCGCCTCAATAACTTTTCCCACATTTCTTCTTGATCCCAAATTTTTTAAATAAATTTATCTCCCTTAAATTTGGTCTCTTTTTCTCACGCTCCCTCTCCGGCCTAGAACCCTGATTCCCCGCCACCCGTAATCACCATGGTAGGCGCATAAAAGAACATCAAAAGTTGATAGAGCAGATATCAAATTGGTTCGTGAACATCACGGGGACGTGCGACATGGTGGGGCAGTAAGTATGCACACGCCTACACGAACTAACTGACAGGGGTCAGCCCCTGCAACTTCTGGGTCTCCAAATTGGGCACATGGCCTGAGCTTGCCCTTTACGCCTTGGAGGTGCTGGCCTGCCCTGAAGCCGGTGTATTGTCTGAACGTGTGTTTAGCACGACTGGAGGGTTATATTTCCCAATGTTTTGGGGTGTACCCTAATTAAAAAAAATAAAAATAAATGTAAAGCCAGCAGTGTAGGCTACCTTCTTCTCCTCCACCGCCACTTCCACTTACACCGCCACATCCACCGCCTCCTCAACCTCCTTCTCCATATGGACCTGGTCCTCCTAGATCAATAATATAATTTTTTTTTAAATGTATTTTATGTTATTTTAAGTCATTTCCCTATCCACATTTGTTTGCAGAGCACTTGCCATGCTCTTAACCACATTTTGCTGGCATTTGCAGCCCTCTAGCCCTTTCCATGACATTTTCACAGCCATTTTAGTGCTCAAAATTTTGGGTCCTTATTGACTTCAATGGGGTTCGGGTTCGGGGTCAAGTTCGGTTAGAGTCCGGGTCCCGAACTAGAAATTTTTTACGAAGTTCGGCCGAACCCGTCGAACCCATACATCCAGGTGTCCGCTCAACTCTAGTAGTAATATGTAGAGGATACGGTCAGCACTGCTGTAGGTGTGGGATTTAATTTGGTGCTGCACTGATCGAATGTGAGTAGTGGTCGTGCTCAGCATAAAAAACAAGTAGTATTTTCAACAAACGAGAGAAAAGAAAAAAGTATGCAGCAAATTACTCTTTGCAGCTTTATTCAAATAAAAAGGTCAGCGTCATGCCATCCATGAAAAAGCGCAACAAGCGCAAAACGGCTGTTGCCTTCTAGCTGTGTTTAGCCCACATGACGCTGACCTTTTTATGTGAATAAAGCTGCAAAGAGTATTTTTTGGTGAATGCCGCATTCTTTTTTATTTTCTCTCCTTTGTTGCATTTATAACATATGCATTTATACAATTGTAGCATATGTAACTGGATGGATCAACGACCCATCTCAAGTAACTTTAAATTGTAACATTATTACACTCCAGAAATACATCCAGGCCCCTCTTGAACTCTTTAGTGAATTCACCATCACCAGTTCAACCAGTTCACCACCTCCTCAAGCAGAAAGTTCCATAGTCTCACTGCTCTTACCATAAAGAATCCTCTTCTATGTTTGTGTACAGACCTTCTTTCCTCTAGGCGCAGAGGATGTCCCCTCGTCACAGTCACAGTCATGGGGATGAATAGATGACGGGAAAGATCTCTGTCGTGACCCCTGATATATTTATACATAGTTATTAGATCTCCCCTTAGTCGTCTTTTTTCTAAAGTAAATTACCCTAATTTTGATAATTTTTCCGGGTACTGTAGTCCACCCATTCCATTACTTTAGTTTCCCTCCTCTGAACCCTCTCCAGCTCTGCTATGCCTGCCTTTTTCACAGAAGCCCAGAACTGTACACAGTACTCCATCTGTGGTCTGACTAGTGATTTGTAAAGTGGCAGGACTATGTTCTCATCACGGGTCGGGCATCTATGCCCCTTTTGATGCAACCCATTATCTTATTGGTCTTGACAGCAGCTGCCTGACACTGGTTTCCGCAGCCCAGTTTGCTGTTTATCAAAATTCCCAGATCCTTTTCCATGTCAGTGTTACCGAGTGTTTTACCATTTAGGCCTCATGCACACGACCGTATTTTTTCACGGTCCGCAAAACGGGGTTCCGTTGGTCCGTGATCCGTGACCGTTTTTTCGTCCGTGGGTCTTCCTTGATTTTTGGAGGATCCACGGACATGAAAAAAAAAGTCGTTTTGGTGTCCGCCTGGCTGTGCGGAGCCAAAGGGATCCGTCCTGAATTACAATGCAAGTCAATGGGGACGGATCCGTTTGACGTTGACACAATATGGTGCAATTTCAAACTGATCCGTCCCCCATTGACTTTCAATGTAAAGTCAGGAGTTAATATACCATAGGATCAGAGTTTTCTCCAATCCGATGGTATATTTTAACTTGAAGCGTCCCCATCACCATGGGAACGCCTCTATGTTAGAATATACCATCGGATTTGAGTTACATCGTGAAACTCAGATCCGACAGTATATTCTAACACAGAGGCATTCCCATAGTGATGGGGACGCTTCTAGTTAGAATATACTACGAACTGTGTACATGACTGCCCCCTGCTGCCTGGCAGCACCCGATCTTTTACAGGGGGCTGTGATCAGCACAATTAACCCTTCAGGTGCCCCACCTGAAGGGGTTAATTGTGCGTATCATAGCCCCCTGTAAGAGATCAGGGGCTGCCAGGCAGGAGGGGGCAGACCCCCCTCCCTCCCCAGTTTGAATATCATTGGTGGCCAGTGTGCGCCCCCCCCACCCCCCTATTGTAATATCACCCCCGCCCCCCCTATTGTAATATCATTGGTGGCCAGTGTGCGGCCTCCGTCGGCCCCCCTCCCCCCCTCTATTGTAATTTCATTGGTGGCCAGTGTGCGGCCTCCGTCGGCTCCCCTCTATTGTAATTTCATCGGTGGCCAGTGTGCGGCCTCCCCTCTCTCCCCCCCCTGCCCGATCATTGGTGGCAGCGGAGATTCCGATCGGAGTCCCAGTTTAATCGCTCTGGGGCTCCGATCGGTAACCATGGCAACCAGGACGCTACTACAGGCCTGGTTGCCATGGTTACTTAGCAATATTACAATATTAGAAGCATCATACTTACCTGCTGGCTGCTGCGATGTCTGTGTCAAGCCGGGAGCTCCTCCTACTGGTATGTGACAGGTCTGTGCGGCGCATTGCTTAATGATCTGTCACTTACCAGTAGGAGGAGCTCCAGGCCGGACACAGACAGCGCAGCAGCCAGCAGGTAAGTATGATGCTTCTAATATTGTAATATTGCTAAGTAACCATGGCAACCAGGCCTGCAGTAGCGTCAGGGGGGGGAGAGAGGGGAGGTCAGGGGGGGGGAGAGAGTGGAGGGCAGGGGGGGGGCAGAGGGGAGGCCGCACACTGGCCACCAATGAAATTACAATAGAGGGGGGAGGGGGGCCGACGGAGGCCGCACACTGGCCACCAATGAAATTACAATAGAGGGGGGGAGGGGGGCCGACGGAGGCCGCACACTGGCCACCAATGAAATTACAATAGAGGGGGGAGGGGGGCCGATGGAGGCCGCACACTGGCCACCAATGATATTACAATAGGGGGGGCGGGGGGGCCGCACACTGGCCACCAATGATATTCAAACTGGGGAGGGAGGGGGGTCTGCCCCCTGCTGCCTGGCAGCCCCTGATCTCTTATAGGGGGCTATGATATGCACAATTAACCCCTCAGGTGCAGCACCTGAGGGGTTAATTGTGCGGATCACAGCCCCCTGTAAGAGATCGGGTGCTGCCAGGCAGCAGGGGGCAGTCATGTACACAGTTCGTAGTATATTCTAACTAGAAGCGTCCCCATCACTATGGGAACGCCTCTGTGTTAGAATATACTGTCGGATTTGAGTTTTCACAAAGTGAAAACTCATCTCTGAAAAAGCTTTTATGCAGACGGATCTTCGAATCCGTCTGTATGAAAGTAGCCTACGGCCACGGATCACGGACGCGGATGCCAATCTTGTGTGCATCCGTTTTCTTTCACCCACCCATTGACTTGAATGGGTCCGTGAACCGTTGTCCGTCAAAAAAATAGGACAGGTCCTATTTTTTTGACGGACAGGAAACACGGATCACGGATGCGGCTGCAAAACGGTGCATTTTCCGATTTTTCCACAGACCCATTGAAAGTCAATGGGTCAGCGAAAAAAAAAACTGAAAACGGCACAACGGCCACGGATGCACACAACGGTCGTGTGCATGAGGCCTTAGTATGTACGGGTGACTTGCATTATTCCTTCCCATGTGCATAACTTTACATTTGTCAGTGTTAAACCTCATCTGCCACTTATCTGCCCAAGCCTGCAATCTATCCAGATCCCTCTGTAGTAGTATACTGTCCTCTTCAGTGTTAATTACTTTACACAGTTTAGTGTCATCTGCAAAATTTATATTTTACTGCGCAAGCCTTCTACAAGATCATTAATAAATATATTGAAGAGAATAGGACCCAATACTGACTTCTGTGGTACCCCACTAGTGACAGTAACCCAATCTGAGTGTGTACCAATAATAACCAACCTGTTTTCTATCACTGAGCCAGTTAATTACCCACATACAGACATTTTTTCCCAGTCCAAGCATTCTCATTTTATGTACTAACTTTTTATGTGGTACAGTATCAAATGCTTTGGCGAAGTCAAGATATACGACATCCATTGATTTCCCGCGGTCAATAGTAGAACTTATCTCCTCATAAAAACTGATTAAATTAGTTTGACATGACTGATCCCTCATGAAGCCATGTTGATATGGCGTTACATGCTTATTTTCATTGAGGTACTCCAAGATAGCATCTCTTAGAAAACCTTCAAACAGTTTACCCACAACGTTAAACTTACAGGCTTATAATTTCCAGGCTCTGTTTTTGAACCCTTTTTGAATATTGGCACCACATTTGCTATGCGCCAATCCTGTGGAACACTCCCTATCATTATAGAGTCCTTAAATATCAGAAATAAGGGTCTGGCTATGACATCACTTAATTATCTTAGGATACAGGGGTGTAGGCCATCGGATCCTGGCGATTTGTCTATTTTAATCTTTTTAAGATGCCGCTGTACTTCTTCCTGGGTCAGACAAGGCACTTTTAATGGGGAATTTACTTTTACATTCTGCATTTCATCTGACAGTTTATTTTCCTCAGCAAATACAGTAGAGAAAAAAATATTTAATAGCTTTGCTTTCTCCTCATCGCTGTCTACAACTCCCCCCTCATCACTTTGACACCGACACCTTCAGATTTATACTTTTTACCATTTATATAATTGAAGAAAAATTTAGGGTTAGTTTTACTCTTTGGCAATGAATCTCCCTGTCTCTAGTTTGGCTGCTTTTATTTGTCTTTTACATGTTCTATTTTTTTCCTTATAGTTTTTCAGTGCTTCCTCACTACCCTTCTGTTTTAGTGATTTAAATGCTTTCTTTTTATTATTTATTGCTTTCTTTACAATTCTATTTATCCACATTTTTCTTGTTCCTTACCCTTTTATTCTCATAAGGTTTGTACCCCTCTCAATTAAAGTTTAGAATGCTTTGAAAACTATGCAATTTTTTGGCTGTATTTTTATTTTTGAGGACTTTGTTCCAGTTAGACCAACGGCCTATCTTAGCTAAAGTTTGCTTTTTCAAAGTTTGGTATTTTGTTCCTCCCTGAAGAAACACTCTTTTGAATGATAATTGGAAGGTTATTATTTTATGGTCACTATTTCTCAGGTGTCACCCAACCTGCACATTTGTTGTTCTGGCAGGTCTATTGGTTAGTACTAAGTCTAGTATGGCTGTCCCTCTAGTTGGGTCCTCAACCAGTTGGGAAATGTAATTGTCTTCAGTTATTGCCAAAAACCTGTTTCCTTTGAGAGCTACAGGTTTGTTCATTTCATATTTTGTGTTCCTCTGCCTGTCAGCAGCTTAGTAGTAAGTGCATGGAACTGAGCTACAGTGTCAGACATAGATTTAATCAATATAAAACTTCCAAAAAAAAAATCTGTCTGCCTCCAATTACCACTTTGGGGAAAATCTGCAAGCTTGCGTTTTAGCTTCTGTCATAAATGGTGTCATAACCATCACACCACAGACACCTGCATGCCCAGTGATGGCTGAAGACAGATAGATTTTTAACATTTAATGTATGTCAATGCTGAGGATTTGGATCTATGTAACAGAAAATATTTGGAAAATGATATGATGTTAAAAAATAGAAATTCTAAAAGAAAAAAACTGCTTGACTTTTTCTTTACCAGGATATAATTTGACTCCAGGAATAACAGCTTAGGGAAAATGTACTATAACTTACCAGCATACTTTCCAGGCTGTTAATCCAAAGGAGGCATTGATAGGTAGACTACTTCCAGCAGGTATGAACAGCACAGTTATAGTAATGCATGTTAAATTCTTGACCCTGAAGACATTACCATTGATTATACCGTACTGTTCCCCATTGTGTTTTATCTGAAGAGTGCTCTAGCTTAAATTTTATTATGAAGATATGAAATAGAAATGTTTGCAGCAGGTCATGTACGATTTGCATTAGAAAATGACCGAGT
This sequence comes from Bufo bufo, assembly GCF_905171765.1. Lineage (NCBI taxonomy): Eukaryota > Metazoa > Chordata > Amphibia > Anura > Bufonidae > Bufo > Bufo bufo. The sequence continues at coordinate 540,307,955 of NC_053390.1, read as the reverse complement.
CAAGCTGTAGAGAAAAATAAGTGAAAACAGCAAAATTAAGATCAGTACAGTATAGTATAACAAAGATGCTAGACTTATATTGGTCAATTTGAAGTGAAAATATATAAAATCGAAGCTATACGAATTAGGAAATAAAACATAAAAAAGATAAGACAGTTATTTGTGATCTAGACCCTTTATTTTATGGCACTCTACACAAGTATGTGACGTACAGGGATGTATGTACATTGGCATATTTCTAGCTTCCCATTCACATACAGAAGACATTTGGACCTACAACTCTCTTTTGCAGTTTCCGATGTCTATTTATCATGTAGGCACAGATTGTCCAGTGTCTTACACTTTATGGAGCATATCTGGAAACGTATACCAACTTCGTTGTCCTTGTCCCTACCTGTCTGTCCATTTCCTTGTCCCAAGCCATTTGAATATCCAATTAACATATAAATGCATATAGTGTATTTATGATTAGCCACTGATCAGCGTATTCATATCTACTCATCCCCCCCATGCTAGCTACTGTAAGAAGAACATCAGGGACATAACAGTAAGGCTCCATTCACACGTCCGCAAATGGGTCCGCATCCGTTCCGCAATTTTGCGGAATGGGTGGGGACCTATTCATTCTCTATTGGGGCGGAATGGATGCGGACAGCACACAGTGTGCTGTCCGCATTCGCATTTGCAGAGCGCGGCCCCGATCTTCGGACAATAGTCATTTCTATAGGGGGTGCCGGCCGGGTGTGTTGCGGATCCGCAATTTGCGGGTCCGCAACACACCACAGACGTGTGAATGGACCCTTAGGAAGAGATTACAATGAAATGCGAACCCTGATGCCTGAGCTGACCTAAAGACCACTCTGCCACATAAGTAGTATTATGAATGACACATGGCAGGTGTTACAGAGTTTGTAGAGGGACCCAAAACCTTTAAAGAAGCGCTCTATCGTGTTTGCCTATATATTGCAGCACACATTATTATCCAAGATTAATTTAGAGGCTTTGTATATGATTTATGTATAGCAGTATTTGCAGTTGTCTGCAATCTTGGCTCCTTCTTCTCCTCTGATATGCTTCCACTAATGCAACTGACAACTCCCCTACATTTGCAAGAGACAGAGGGGGAATCTCTTCACACTGCACTTCCTCTGCTTTGAGTACTATTTAAACAGCAGCAAGTGTTAGATCAGTAAGAAAATTGCTGTTCACTAACTTATACTAAAGAGTCTCAGTTCTTGTGTGACGCAGCCTTCAGCCTATCTCTTCTGCCTGCTGCTTGTGATGGTTCTCCCTGTCGTCTCTTAGAAGCAGGAGGGAGGGGAGAGCAGTGTGTAGCTGCAATTTATAGTAATACAATGGATAATCTATACACAGAACACACCAATAGTATAGACAGTGTGAGTCAGGTAAGTGTAACTGTGTAGCTAATCATTTTATGGACTTATATATTACACACTGCAGTGCTGGTCCTGAATAAGACAGAAATTCTATCTTCAGTAGCAATCTATACATTTAGGGAAATTCAGACAAGCAAGGAGGTTAGAGCTTGATGGGAAGGGAAGTGTCTGAGAATTGTCAAGAAGTATGTGATAGATGACAATGTAATCCTATAATTCACATGAAGCCAGCCACACAGGGAATACTAGCATACTGTCTACACAGGAAAGCAAGTTTTCGACTGTACTTAAAGGGGTTGTCCGGGTTCAGAGTTGAACCCGGACATACCCTTATTTTCACCCCGGCAGCATCCCTGAGCCTAGCATCGGAGCATCTCATGCTCCGATGCGCTCCCTTGCCCTGCGCTAGATCGCGCAGGGCACAGGCTCTTTTGTTTACAATAACACACTGCCGGGCGGTAACTTCCGCCCGGCAGTGTGTTCGGTGACGTCACCGGCTCTGTAGAGCGGGCTTTAGCTCTGCCCTAGCTGTTTTACTGGCTAGGGCAGAGCTAAATCCCGCCCATCAGTGCCGGGGTTCCTGTCAGCCCCATGGAGAGCCCCAGTACGTCACCGGAACTCCTAAAAATGCCTTTGCCCTGCGCAATTTAGCGCAGGGCAAAGGAGAGCATCGGAGCATGAACTGCTCCGATGCTCATGTCAGGGGGGCTGCCGGGGTGAAAATGGAGGGATGTCCGGGTTCAGCTCTGAACCCGGACAACACCTTTAATCTGTAACAAAGTTTAGACAGGTGGTACGTGTCAACATAATAATCATGTGAATGTCAGGACCAGAGGTTTGTCAACAGAGGATTGCCCAGAGCATCGCAGTGCCTTCACCAATTTGCCTTATTTCCAGCATGCATCCTCTTGCTATCTCTTCTTCATGTAATCAACACGCAGCCAACCATCCACATGATGTAAAATAAAACATGATACATCAGCTTATAGGCAGTCAACACACTCAAGATCCCCAAGAATGTATCTGACAAACTGAATGCTGGTAGCACTCATACATCTATTTTGAAAGGACAACCTCTGGATATGACGCTGAGCACGTACACTCAATTTCTTTGGTCGACCATGGCAAGGCCTGTTCTGAGTGGAACCTGTCTTGTTAAACCATTGTCTGGTCTTGGCCACCATGCTGCAGCTCAGTTTCAGGGTGTTGACAATCTTTTTATAGCCATCTTTATGTAGAGGAATAATTATTTTTTTCAAGATCCTTAGAGAGTATTTTGCCATGAGGTGCCATGTTAAACTTCCAATGACCAGTATAACATAGTAACATAGTACATAAGGCCGAAAAAAGACATTTGTCCATCCAGTTCGGCCTGTCATCCTGCAAGTTGATCCAGAGGAAGGCAAAAAAAAAAACTGTGAGGTAGAAGCCAATTTTCCCCACTTTAAGGGTATAAAAAATTCCTTCCCGACTCCATGTAATATTATTACTGTAATATTATTACACTCAGGAAATACATCCAGGCCCCTCTTGAATTCCTTTATTGTACTCACCATCACCACCTCCTCAGGCAGAGAGTTTCATAGTCTCACTGCTCTTACCGTAAAGAATCCTCTTCTATGTTTTCTTTCCTCCAGACACAGAGGATGTCCCCTCGTCACAGTCCTGGTTATAAAAAGATGATGGGATATATCTCTGTACTGACCCCTGATATATTTATACCTAGTAATTAGATCTCCCCTCAGTCGTCTTTTTTCTAAAGTGAATAACCCTAATTTTGATAATCTTTAACCACCTCCGGACCGCCTAACGCAGGATCGCGTTCCGGAGGTGGCAGCCCTGCGCAGAGTCACGCATATATGCGTCATCTCGCGCGAGCCGAGACTTCCTGTGAACGCGCGCACACAGGCGCGCGCGCTCACAGGAACGGAAGGTAAGAGAGTTGATCTCCAGCCTGCCAGCGGCGATCGTTCGCTGGCAGGCTGGAGATGTGTTTTTTTTTAACCCTAACAGGTATATTAGACGCTGTTTTGATAACAGCGTCTAATATACCTGCTACCTGGTCCTCTGGTGGTCCCCTTTGTTTGGATCGACCACCAGAGGACACAGGTAGCTCAGTAAAGTCCCACCAAGCACCACTACACTACACTACACCCCCCCCCCGTCACTTATTAACCCCTTATTAGCCCCTGATCACCCCTGATCACCCCATATAGACTCCCTGATCACCCCCCTGTCATTGATTACCCCCCTGTCATTGATCAACCCCCTGTAAAGCTCCATTCAGATGTCCGCATGATTTTTACGGATCCACTGATAGATGGATCGGATCCGCAAAACGCATCCGGACGTCTGAATAAAGCCTTACAGGGGCGTGATCAATGACTGTGGTTATCACCCCATATAGACTCCCTGATCACCCCCCTGTCATTGATTACACCCCTGTCATTGATTACCCCCCTGTAAAGCTCCATTCAGACGTCCGCATGATTTTTACGGATGCACTGATAGATGGATCGGATCCGCAAAACGCATCCGGACGTCTGAATGAAGCCTTACAGGGGCATGATCAATGACTGTGGTGATCACCCCATATAGACTCCCTGATCACCCCCCTGTAAAGCTCCATTCAGATGTCCGCATGATTTTTACGGATGCACTGATAGATGGATCCGATCCGCAAAACGCATCCGGACGTCTGAATGAAGCCTTACAGGGGCATGATCAATGACTGTGGTGATCACCCCATATAGACTCCCTGATCACCCCCCTGTCATTGATCAACCCCCTGTAAAGCTCCATTCAGATGTCCGCATGATTTTTACGGATGCACTGATAGATGGATCGGATCCGCAAAACGCATACGGACGTCTGAATGAAGCCTTACAGGGGCGTGATCAATGACTGTGGTGATCACCCCATATAGACTCCCTGATCACCCCCCTGTCATTGATTACACCCCTGTCATTGATCAACCCCCTGTAAAGCTCCATTCAGATGTCCGCATGATTTTTACGGATGCACTGATAGATGGATCCGATCCGCAAAACGCATCCGGACGTCTGAATGAAGCCTTACAGGGGCATGATCAATGACTGTGGTGATCACCCCCCTGTCATTGATTACCCCCCTGTAAAGCTCCATTCAGATGTCCGCATGATTTTTACGGATGCACTGATAGATGGATCGGATCCGCAAAACGCATCCGGACGTCTGAATGAAGCCTTACAGGGGCGTGATCAATGACTGTGGTGATCACCCCATATAGACTCCCTGATCACCCCCCTGTCATTGATTACCCCCCTGTCATTGATTACCCCCCTGTAAAGCTCCATTCAGACGTCCGCATGATTTTTACGGATCCACTGATAGATGGATCGGATCCGCAAAACGCATCCGGACGTCTGAATGAAGCCTTACAGGGGCATGATCAATGACTGTGGTGATCACCCCATATAGACTCCCTGATCACCCCCCTGTCATTGATCAACCCCCTGTAAAGCTCCATTCAGATGTCCGCATGATTTTTACGGATGCACTGATAGATGGATCGGATCCGCAAAACGCATACGGACGTCTGAATGAAGCCTTACACGGGCGTGATCAATGACTGTGGTTATCACCCCATATAGACTCTCTGATCACCCCCCTGTCATTGATCACCCCCCCTGTCATTGATCACCCCCCCTGTCATTGATCACCCCCCCTGTCATTGATCACCCCCCTGTCATTGATCACCCTCTGTAAGGCTCCATTCAGACATTTTTTTGGCCCAAGTTAGCGGAATTATTTTTTTTTTTTCTTACAAAGTCTCATATTCCACTAACTTGTGTCAAAAAATAAAATCTCACATGAACTCACCATACCCCTCACGGAATCCAAATGCGTAAAATTTTTTAGACATTTATATTCCAGACTTCTTCTCACGCTTTAGGGCCCCTAGAATGCCAGGGCAGTATAAATACCCCACATGTGACCCCATTTCGGAAAGAAGACACCCCCAGGTATTCCGTGAGGGGCATATTGAGTCCATGAAAGATTGAAATTTTTGTCCCAAGTTAGCGGAACGGGAGACTTTGTGAGAAAAAAATTAAAAATATCAATTTCCGCTAACTTGTGCCAAAAAATTTTTTTTTCTATGAACTCGCCATGCCCCTCATTGAATACCTTGGGGTGTCTTCTTTCCAAAATGGGGTCACATGTGGGGTATTTATACTGCCCTGGCATTCTAGGGGCCCCAAAGCGTGAGAAGAAGTCTGGTATCCAAATGTCTAAAAATGCCCTCCTAAAAGGAATTTGGGCACCTTTGCGCATCTAGGCTGCAAAAAAGTGTCACACATCTGGTATCGCCGTACTCAGGAGAAGTTGGGGAATGTGTTTTGGGGTGTCATTTTACATATACCCATGCTGGGTGAGAGAAATATCTTGGTCAAATGCCAACTTTGTATAAAAAAATGGGAAAAGTTGTCTTTTGCCAAGATATTTCTCTCACCCAGCAAGGGAATATGTAAAATGACACCCCAAAACACATTCCCCAACTTCTCCTGAATACGGCGATACCACATGTGTGACACTTTTTTGCAGCCTAGGTGGGCAAAGGGGCCCATATTCCAAAGAGCACCTTTAGGATTTCACAGGTCATTTACCTACTTACCACACATTAGGGCCCCTGGAAAATGCCAGGGCAGTATAACTACCCCACAAGTGACCCCATTTTGGAAAGAAGACACCCCAAGGTATTCCGTGAGGGGCATGGCGAGTTCCTAGAATTTTTTATTTTTTGTCACAAGTTAGTGGAAAATGCTGATTTTTTTTTTTTTTTTTTTTTTTTCATACAAAGTCTCATATTCCACTAACTTGTGACAAAAAATAAAAACTTCCATGAACTCACTATGCCCATCAGCGAATACCTTGGGGTGTCTTCTTTCCAAAATGGGGTCACTTGTGGGGTAGTTATACTGCCCTGGCATTCTAGTGGCCCAAATGTGTGGTAAGGAGTTTGAAATCAAATTCTGTAATAAATGACCTGTGAAATCCGAAAGGTGCTCTTTGGAATATGGGCCCCTTTGCCCACCTAGGCTGCAAAAAAGTGTCACACATCTGGTATCTCCGTACTCAGGAGAAGGTGGGGAATGTGTTTTGGGGTGTCATTTTACATATACCCCTGCTGGGTGAGAGAAATATCTTGGCAAAAGACAACTTTTCCCATTTTTTTATACAAAGTTGGCATTTGACCAAGATATTTCTCTCACCCAGCATGGGTATATGTAAAAAGACACCCCAAAACACATTCCCCAACTTCTACTGAATACGGAGATACCAGATGTGTGACACTTTTTTGCAGCCTAGGTGGGCAAAGGGGCCCATATTCCAAAGAGCACCTTTCGGATTTCACTCGTCATTTTTTACAGAATTTGATTTCAAACTCCTTACCACACATTTGGGCCCCTAGAATGCCAGGGCAGTATAACTACCCCACAAGTGACCCCATTTTGGAAAGAAGAGACCCCAAGGTATTCGCTGATGGGCATAGTGAGTTCATGGAAGTTTTTATTTTTTGTCACAAGTTAGTGGAATATGAGACTTTGTATGAAAAAAAAAAAAAAAAAAAAAAATCATCATTTTCCACTAACTTGTGACAAAAAATAAAAAATTCTAGGAACTTGCCATGCCCCTCACGAAATACCTTGGGGTGTCTTCTTTCCAAAATGGGGTCACTTGTGGGGTAGTTATACTGCCCTGGCATTCTAGGGGCCCAAATGTGTGGTAAGGAGTTTGAAATCAAATTCTGTAAAAAAATGACCTGTGAAATCCGAAAGGTACTCTTTGGAATATGGGCCCCTTTGCCCACCTAGGCTGCAAAAAAGTGTCACACATCTGGTATCGCCGTACTCAGGAGAAGGTGGGGAATGTGTTTTGGGGTGTCTTTTTACATATACCCATGCTGGGTGAGAGAAATATCTTGGCAAAAGACAACTTTTCCCATTTTTTTATACAAAGTTGGCATTTGACCAAGATATTTATCTCACCCAGCATGGGTATATGTAAAAAGACACCCCAAAACACATTCCTCAACTTCTTCTGAATACAGAGATACCAGATGTGTGACACTTTTTTGCAGCCTAGGTGGGCAAAGGGGCCCATATTCCAAAGAGCACCTTTCGGATTTCACTCGTCATTTTTTACAGAATTAGATTTCAAACTCCTTACCACACATTTGGGCCCCTAGAATGCCAGGGCAGTATAACTACCCCACAAGTGACCCCATTTTGGAAAGAAGAGACCCCAAGGTATTTCGTGATGGGCATAGTGAGTTCATAGAAGTTTTTATTTTTTGTCACAAGTTAGTGGAATATGAGACTTTGTAAGAAAAAAAAAAAAAAAAAATCATCATTTTCCGCTAACTTGTGACAAAAAATAAAAAATTCTATGAACTCACTATGCCCATCAGCGAATACCTTAGGGTGTGTACTTTCCGAAATGGGGTCATTTGTGGGGTGTTTGTACTGTCTGGCCATTGTAGAACCTCAGGAAACATGACAGGTGCTCAGAAAGTCAGAGCTGCTTCAAAAAGCGGAAATTCACATTTTTGTACCATAGTTTGTAAACGCTATAACTTTTACCCAAACCATTTTTTTTTTTACCCAAACATTTTTTTTTTATCAAAGACATGTAGAACAATAAATTTAGAGCAAAATTTATATATGGATCTCGTTTTTTTTGCAAAATTTTACAACTGAAAGTGAAAAATGTCATTTTTTTGCAAAAAAATCGTTAAATTTCGATTAATAACAAAAAAAGTAAAAATGTCAGCAGCAATGAAATACCACCAAATGAAAGCTCTATTAGTGAGAAGAAAAGGAGGTAAAATTCATTTGGGTGGTAAGTTGCATGACCGAGCAATAAACGGTGAAAGTAGTGTAGGTCAGAAGTGTAAAAAGTGGCCTGGTCTTTCAGGGTGTTTAAGCACTGGGGGCTGAGGTGGTTAAGGGTACTGTAGTTGCCCCATTCCAGTTATTACTTTAGTTCCCCTCCTCTGGACCCTCTCCAGCTCTGCTATGTCTGCCTTGTTCACAGGAGCCCAGAACTGTACACAGTACTCCATGTGTGGTCTGACTAGCGATTTGTAAAGTGGTAGGACTATGCTCTTATCACGGGCATCTATGCCCCTTTTGATGCAACCCATTATCTTATTGGCTGCCTGACACTGGTTTCCGCAGCCCAGTTTGCTGTTTATCAAAATTCCCAGATCCTTTTCCATGTCAGTGTTACCGAGTGTGTTATCATTTAGTATGTACGGGTGACTTGCATTATTCCTTCCCATGTGCATAACTTAACATTTGTCAGTGTTAAACCTCATCTGCCACTTATCTTCCCAAGCCTCGATTCCATCCAGATCCCTTTGTAGTAGTATACTGTCCTCTTCAGTGTTAATTACTTTACACAGTTTAGTGTCATCTGCGAAAATTGATATTTTACTATGCAAGCCTTCTACAAGATCATTAATAAATATATTGAAGAGAATAGGGCCCAATACTGACCCCTGAGGTACCCCACTAGTGACAGTGACCCAATCTGAGTGTGCACTATTAATAACCACCCTCTGTTTTCTATCACTCAGCCAGTTACTTACCCACATACAGACATTTTCTCCCAGTCCGAGCATTCTCATTTTATATACTAACCTTTTATGTGGTACAGTGTCAAATGGTTTGGAGAAGTCCAGATATACGACATCCATTGATACCCGCTGTCAAGTCTAGAACTTACCTCCTCATAGAAACTGATTAAATTAGTTTGGCATGACCGATCCCTTATGAAGGCATGCTGATATGGCGTTATTTGCTTATTTTCGTTGGGATGCTATAAGATAGCATCTCTTAGAAAACCTTCACACAGTTTACCCACAACAGATGTTAAACTTACCGGCCTATAGTTTTCAGGCTCTGTTTTTGCACCCTTTTTTAATATTGGCACCACATTTGCTATGCACCAATCCTGTGGAACATTCCCTGTCAGTATAGAGTCCGCAAATATAAAAAATAAGGGTCTGGCTATGACATTACTTAATTCCCTTAGGATACGGGGGAGTATGCCATGCGATCCTTGCAATTTGTCTATTTTAATGTTTTTAAGTCGCTGTTGTACTTCTTCCTGGGTCAGACAGGACACTTTTAATGGGGAATTTATTTTTACATTCAGCATTTCATCTGACAGTTTATTTTCCTCAGTGAATACATTGGAGAAAAAAATATTTAACAGCTTTGCTTTCTCCTCGTTGCTCTCTGCGACTCCCCCCGCATTACTCTTTAAAGGGCCGATATCTTCAGATTTATACTTTTTAACATTTATATAATTGAAGAACATTTTAGGGTTAGTTTTACTCTCTTTGGCAATTCATCTCTCGGTCTCTAGTTTGGCCGCTTTTATTTGTTTTTTACATGTTCTATTTTTTTCATAGTTTTTCAGTGCTTCCTCGCTACCCTCCTGTTTTAGTGATTTATATGCTTTCTTTTTGTCATTTATTGCTTTCTTTACAGTTCCATTTATCCACATTGGTTTCTTTTTGTTCCTTAACCTTTTATTCCCATACGTTATGTATCTCTCACAATGAGATTTTAGGATGCTTTTAAAGATATCCCATTTTGTGGCTGTATTTTTATTTTTGAGGACTTTGTCCCAAAACGTCTGTTGTTCTGTCAGGCCTATTGGTTAATATTAAGTCCAGTATGTCCGTCCCTCTAGTCAGGTCCTGAACTAGTTGGGAGAGGTAATTGTCTTTGGTTAGTATGTGAGAGCGATAACACCAAATTTAATGCACCTGCTCCCTATTCACACCTGAGACCTTGTAATGCTAATAAGTCAAATGATGCCAGGGAGGGAAAATGTCTAATTAGGCACAATTTGGCCATTTTTACTTAGTGGTGTACTCACTTTTGCTGCCAGAGGTTTAGACATTAATGGCTGTGTGTTGAATTATTTTGAGGACACACCAAATTCAGTATTGTCCCGTGAAAAGATATAATAAAATATTGACAAAAATGTGAGGGGTGTACTCACTCCTGTTAGGTACTGTATAACCATGATGTAGGAGATGCCCCACCTGCCACCCTGATACACATACACACAACTCTGTGCACTGATATGTTTCAAATAAAATCTGCAACCATCTGATCCTACACATTTCTGTGCGCATACAAACGATTCTGTTTCCACAGGGGTACCAGGGTTGCCAACTGTTCAGAAATTCCTGGACAGTCCATAAAAATAGGGGACTTTTTTTGCAGTGTCCGTGAAAAAAATTTGATGCATAATTTTTTTAGAGGTTGGTGGTCTTCGAGCAGGTCACTTTGATTGTAACTCTCAACATTTTAGACCTCAGAGTAAACTCTGGTAATGTGTTCAGTATTAGTATCTCATCTTTAAACATGTATTACTGTACTTATAATCTTTATAGTTCATTGTAGTTTTCCAATTTGTCTGTACAAATGTTGACTGTCCGTGATTTTTGGATGAATTGTCCAGAAAAAAATAAAGATTTAGGTTGATAATCCTGAGGGGTACAACAGAAATAATTAATATAGTGGGTGCCATTTCCTGGTTTAAGACAAGCCACTGTGAGCCACCATGAAGTCCTGGGAAAAGACAGCCTTTATTAAGGACTTACTTTGCCTCCAGAGGAGGTTAACCTTAACAAGCAGCCAGTGGGTGAATAGAGCGTCAGAATGATGCCACCCACTGCGGCCATACCATTAGCTGAATATAGCAAGTGGAGCAAGGTATGACAAAGCATGCCATGTTACCATGGGGATCTGTAAATGGCACAAATAAAACTAGACCCACCAAATATAGAGACAGAGTAAATGATGAGGATGTGTGAGATATTGTAGAATCAGATCAGAAAGAATATTCACAATATGGGGAGAAAACCCTGCTTTGTCATCTTAAATGGGCGAGGTATAGAGGGTAAATTTATCAAACATATTAAAGCCAATATGATTGCCATTAAAAACCCAACAAAGAAAAATCAATTGATGGCAAACAAATGCAACCATGGTCAAGGGAGCGAGACCAAATAAATGTGTTGCCGAAGTGAAATTTACAAAAAACATACAAAAGACTGTTACTTAATTTGTTCAGTCCACCGGGTTCTCTAGTTGGAGTATCCATCAGGTTTCACACAAAATTTCCTCTCCGATCAGTAAAGTTACCAGTTCAATTCCTTGAAGTCTGAAAACTGAGAAATCACTGCCGTGGCATTCACAAATGTTTTGAGATAAATGAGTGTCTTTGTTATATGGATGTTACTGGCATAGTCCCTCATGCTTCTCCACAACTTGCTGAGATATTGGGTTCCACATATCTATCTAAATACTGTATAAATGCAATGTAGTTGTATATGTTTTATACATTCCTTTTATGGCTAATGGTAAAAAAAATTACTTCAGCTCTATGTCCCAATAAAAATTAAAACATGCCTAATATACTTTTTTTTAACCCCCCCTTCCCCTTATATCTGGGAAAAATGAGGCGGCTCCATAGAATTTCCTGCACAGGGTGACATTTAATTTAAGGCCAGCCCTGGTTGTTCAGATCCTAAACTTTTTCACTTTCAACACATTAGCTTCAAGAACTGATTGTTTACCTGCTGTCTTATATATCCTACCCCTTAACAGGCGCCATTGTTATGGGCAAACCACTGATATTGACTTTAGTAGTCAGTGGGGTTAATGTTATGGCTGATCGGTGTATGTCTGCATGGGAGTTCTATACAGAAAATGTAATCAATACTATTTGCAATGCTGCTTTGTTTTGTATCTTTTAGATGCACTGGACCTACTGTAAAAGATTACAGAAGTATATAGCTTATAACTTTTTTGTTGCATTTCAGTTTGGGTCAATAATATTTAGCATAAATGAATAAAATACTTCAAGGGGTATTAAGGAACACTATTTTTTCTGAGCCAGGCAGGTAACATAAAAATAACTAATATGTCAAAAGTCAAAAGTAATTGGTCGGCAACTTGTTTTATGTCTACGATGGGCTATAAGTCTATCTTAAGCCAGTAAAACTTTAATACCATTGCACGGCAAGCAGAATGATAGCATTTCTATCCAGCTAAGACAAATAATTTACTCTGCAGCTCCAGTGCCATCTGTTTTCAGGGCCACCCCTGGAGCACATAGCCACCTATCATTTCTAAGGTCAGGGATTCTCAAAACATCCAGACATAGTAAGAATTGATGTAAGCTTTTACTCTGTGTTCTGTTATTCCCATCATCGTGCTCATGTCATGTCAGATGATAAACTAGCCGTATCTGATCCTCTCTTGAAAATGCAGTTAATATGTTATATTGTTATTCTGTATGCAAGACCTCAAAAAAGGAGAAAAAAAATCACCATATATTTTGTGTTATATATTTTGGATCTATTGAAGTAATAAATGTCATATGTCTGGGCTATTACATGGATATTTACTAAAATATATTGAACTAGTTAATGTACTGTACTGGATATGAGCAGGCTTGGACTAACCCACATGGGAACAGGTGTTTCCCCTGGTGGACTCCTGAGCCATGGTGGGACTCTAGTCCTCCACCGCCTATGCAAGTGGCAAGTGGCACAGTACACTGCATCACATATAGATAGGTAGTATACAGAATATCAACCAGCCTATGTATCCATATAAAAATGGTTAGATTACTTAACAAGCTACCAAGTTTATTATTATAAATGCATCGGGTGGCAGAGCTTTTCCCAGGGACCTAACATCTTAATGTTGCCGCAAGGTCCACATCATCAATCATCTGGTAGCGCCTTCCTGCTGTTTGCCGCTGTATGATCCTAGCTCACATAGCTTAAGAGAAGCCAATCAGACATAAACAGTATGAGGCACAGGCTAGGCAGTAGGCTACTACTTAAAAAAATATATGTTAGTGCAGTTTTAGGAATTTGTGAAGTGGGGTTGGGTAATATTTACAAGCAGATGCACAGTGAGGTCACAGAATGAATTTTGCGTTTTCATCAGAGTTTGCTCCTTAGGCTTAGGGTGGAGCCTCTATTGCTGTTTCATCAAATTAGATGGAATTTGCAAGTCTTTGTGGTCAATCGACGTAAGCAATTGATGTTTTTGTTGCCATGGCAATACCCATGAACATGTAAATAAATACGTATATAACGTAAATGTGGGGCATTTTTATTAATACTAATGCACAATAATAAGGCACAACATCAGAGCTACCTCAGGTCTTACCTGATATAGCTCAGTGCCACATTTCCATTACAAAAAGTGACATATAGTATAATTTAGAACTAAGTCATGGCTTCCTTTTCCCTTACAAAGAATAATAAGATGCTTAATAAATATGCAGCCTGAAGTCCAAAAACGTGCCTCAATGTATTCTTTTGTCCAGGACTGGCCAAACTGGTCAACCATAGATTATTGGGCAGTAGGTGGACACCCCTGCTCATTCTATAAAATTCACATCTGAAAACTAGATATTAAATTAGGCACAGAAGACTCAGTTTGGTGTTTGCAAGTAGTCACCAGTGATAATAGGTGATATTTTTGTGTATTATACGTGTAGATGAAATAGTTACTATGGAGAATGGAGTTTCCAATCATTGTTAACATTATACATATATGGAAAAATATCTATCTTTTCATGCTTTCTTGCTTCACTTTGTCCTCATGATAATAACTAGATCTGTCTCTGTCAACCTTGACATTATCAATCATGTTGGATTTCTCCTCATCTACACTGTAGGTTAAGAGGTTACATAACCAGGTACAGTACGTGTTCATTGTAAATGACCCCTAGTGTCTTTGAGACCTTTAATATTAATACAAGTAACTTTGTACATAGTCAACAATTGGTTAATTTTTGTGTGCAGATCCTTGTGACTGACCAAGCCATCATGGAACATTTATCTGCCAGGTCTTATTACTTGTAATATGGACTGATACTGAGAACATTGTGTCTCCACATAACTGCTTATTTTAATAACTGAGTTGTATCTATTTCTATGGTTGGTATCTCTCCATTCTCGCTGTCAGACTTCATTGCTCCCCGGCATAATACTGTGCACTGTAATGCCTTATGATGTTTTGTTTCCGTATTCCAGATGACTGCAGTCCTCATATTTCGCCATATTGTGACATAAGGTGTTGTCCTTAGAAGACAGATTTGCTGTTATTTACTTTGTTTGTATAAGGGTGCATAATAAACTACAATTATTTCTTGATTTTCCTTTAAAATCAAAAGTTCACACCAACACAGTTACTGCTTGTAGTCCATTTAAATAGAAAAAAAGGTAATGATTAGAGTTGAGCGGACACCTGGATGTTCGGGTTCGACGGGTTTGGCCGAACTTCACAAAAAAGTTTGAGTTCGGGACCCGAACTTGACCTGAAATTGACCCCGAACTCGAACCCCATTGAAGTCAATGGGGACCCAAACTTTTGAGCACTAAAATGGCTTTAAAAATGTCATGGAAAGGGCTAGAGTGCTGCAAATGCCAGCAAAATGTGGTTAAGAGCATGGCAAGTGCTCTGCAAACAAATGTGAATAGGGTAATGACTTCAAATAACATAAAATACATAAAAATATAAAATAATAATCTTGATCTAGGAGGACGAGGTCCATATTGAATAGGAGGTTGAGGAGGCAGTGGATGTGGCTGTGTAGGTGGAAGGTGCATTGGAGGAGGAGGTAGCCTACACAGTTTTTTGGTTTTAAATTTATTTAATTTTTTTTAATTGGGGTACACCCCAAAACATTGGTAAATATAACCTGTGATAACCCCCCTCCAAGCGTGCTAAACACACGTTCAGACAATACACTGGCTGCAGGGCAGGCCAGCACCTCCAAGGTGTAAAGGGCAAGCTCAGGTCATGTGCCCAATTTGGAGACCCATAAGTTGCAGGGGCTGACCCCTGTCAGTCAGTTCGTGTAGGCGTGTGCACACATACTGCCCCTTACAGAGGAAGAGGTTCAAAGTCAGCTGTCTAAAATTTAATACAAATAAGTCACAGGGGCCTGATCGGATACACCCAAAGCTATTAAAAGAGCACAGCGGCGAACTAGCAAAACCATTAACAGATTTATTTAACCAATCACTGGCAACAGGAGTCGTCCCAGAAGATTGGAAATTGGCAAATGTTGCCCATTCACAAGAAATGTAGTAGGGAGGAATCGGGCAACTATAGGCCAGTAAGCCTGACACAATAGTAGGGAAATTAATGGAAACCATACTTAAGGAGAGGATTGTGGAACATCTAAAATCCCATGGATTGAAAGATGAAAAACAGCATGGGTTTACTTCAGGGAGATCATGTCAAACAAATCTTATAGATTTTTTTGATTGGGTGACTAAAATAATAGATGGCGGAGGTGCAGTAGACATCGCTTATCTGGACCTTAGTAAGGCTTTTGATACTGTCCCACATAGTTCCAAACTGAGGTAGAAGCCAATTGTCCCCACTTAAGGAGAAAAAAAATCCTTCCCGACTCCAATCAGGCAATCAGAATAACTCCCTGGATCAATGACCCATCTCTAGTAACTATAGTCTATAATATTATTACACTCCAGAAATACATCCAGGCCCCTTTTGAACTCTTTTAGTGAGTAACCCCATCAGCACCTCCTCAGGCAGAGAGTTCCATAGTTTCACTGCTCTTACCATAGCGAATCCTCTTCTATGTTTGTGTACAAACCTTCTTTCCTCCAGACGCAGAGGATGTCCCCTCATCACAGTCACAGTCCTGGGGATAAATAGATGATGGAAGAGATCTCTGTACTGACCCCTGATATATTTATACAGTTATTAGAGGTCCCCTTGGTCATTTTTTTTCTAGAGTGAATAACCCTAATTTTGATAATCTTTCAGGGTACTGTAGTCCACCCATTCCAGTTATTCATTTGTTGCCCTCTTCTGTACCCTCTCCAGCTCTGCTATGTCTGCCTTGTTCACAGGAGCCCAGAACTGTACACAGTACTCCATGTGTGGTCTGACTAGTGATTTGTAAAGTGGTAGGACTATGTTCTCATCACGGCATCTATGCCCCTTTTGATGCAACCCATTATCTTATTGGCCTTGGAAGCAGCTGCCTGACACTGTTTCAACAGCTTAGTTTGCTAAGATTCACGAAAATTCCTAGGTCCTTTTCCATGTCAGTGTTTTACCATTTAGTATGCACGGGTGACTTGCATTATTCCTTCCCATGTGCATAACCTTACATTTGTCAGTGTTAAACCTCATCTGCCACTTCTTTGCCCAAGCCTCTAATCTATCCAGATCCATCTGTAGCAGTATACTGTCCTCTCCATGTGAATTACTTTACACAGTTTAGGGTCATCTGCAAAAATTGATATTTTACTGTGCAAGCCTTCTACAAGATCATTAATAAATATATTGAAGAGAATAGGGCCCAATACTGACTCCTGAGGTACTCCACTAGTGACAGTGACCCAATCTGAGTGTACCACTAATAACCACCCTCTGTTTTCTATCCCTCAGCCAGTTACTTACCCACATACAGACATTTTCTCCCAGTCCAAGCATTCTCATCTTATATACTAACCTTTTATGCGGTACAGTATCAAATGCTTTGGAGAAGTCCAGATATACGACATCCATTGATTCGCCGCTGTCAAGTGTGGAACTTATCTCCTCATAGAAACTGATTAAATTAGTTTGACATGACCGATCCCTCATGAAGCCATGTTGATATGGCGTTATTTGCATATTTTCATTGAGGTACTCCAAGATAGTATCTCCTAGAAAACCTTCAATCAGTTTACCCATGACAGATGTTAAACTTACCGGCCTATAGTTTCCGGGCTCTGTTTTTGGACCCTTTTTGAATATTGCGTCAATCCTGTGGAACACTCCCTGTCAGTATAGAGTCCTTAAATATCAGAAATAAGGGTCTGGCTATGACATTACTTAATTCTCTTAGTATATGGGGGTGTATGCCATCTGGTCCTGGCGATTTGTCTATTTTAATCTTTTTAAGATGCCGCTGTACTTCCTCCTGGGTCAGACAGGGCACTTTTAATGGGGAATTTACTTTTACATTCTGCATTTCATCTGACAGTTTATTATCCTCAGCAAATACAGTGGAGAAAAAAATATTCAATAGCTTTGCTTTCTCCTCATCACTCTCTGCAACTCCCCCCTCATTACTCTGTAAAGGGACAACATCTTCAGATTTATACTTTCTACCATTTATATAATTGAAGAACATTTTAGGATTAGTTTTACTCTCTTTGGCAATTAATCTCTCGGGCTGATTTTATTTGTTTTTTACATATTTTATTTTTTTCCTTATAGTTTTTCAGTGCTTCCTCGCTACCCTCCTGTTATAGTGATTTAAATGCTTTCTTTTTTTCATTTATTGCTTTCTTTACAGTTCTATATATCCACATTGTTTTTTTCTTGTTCCTTACCCTTTTATTCCCATAAAGTATGTACCTCTCAAAATTTTTATTTTTGAGGACTTTGTCCCAGTTAGTTAGGCCTGTGGCCTCTCTTAGGCTACTTTCACACTTGCGGCAGGACGGATCTGACAGGCTGTTCACCCTGTCGGATCCGTCCTTCCGCTATTTCGCCGTGCCGCCGGACCACCGCTCCGTCCCCATTGACTATAATGGGGACGGGGGCGGAGCTCCGGCGCAGCACGGCAGTGGATGGCGAAAGGCCGCCGGACTAAAAGTCCTGCATGTCCGACTTTTTAGTCCGACGGCCTCTCACCGTGAACTGCCGTACTGCGCCGGAGCTCCGCCCCATCCCCATTATAGTCAATGGGGACGGAGCGGCGGTCCGGCGGCACGGCGAAATAGCGGAAGGACAGATCCGACAGGGTGAACAGCCTGTCGATCTGTCCTGCCGCAAGTGTGAAAGTACCCTTAGTTGGCTAAATTAAGTTTTTTTTTAAGTTTGATATTTTTGTTCCTCCCTGAAGAAACACTCTTTTGAATGACAATTGGAAGGTTATTACTTTATGGTAACTATTTCCCAGGTGTCCCCCAACCTGCATATCTGTTCTGTCCGGCCTATTGGTTAATACTAAGTCCAGTATGGCCATCACTCTAATCGGGTCCTGAACCAGTAGGGAAAGGACTTTTGCCTTCACTTTGTGCTAGTCATCTAATAACCCTTATCTCTAAATTACTAAGAGGTCCTAAACACTTATTTAAGCCACATTCTTATCAATAACATAAGGATTGAGCTTTAATGAGTGTTTATAAGGCCAGAGAGCAGAGATAAGGATCCCGTCAGTTCCCCAACTGACAGAAAAGAGAGAAAATCCAGAGGCTGCTACCAGAGCATCCCAGCTATGTACAGAAAAAAAGGACATCAAATTTTTACAATTAAAAATTGGATCAATTAAAAAAATTATTTTTAGCTCATAATGAGTACAATGCAATAATTAAAAATGCCCCCCAAAGGTATACATGGCCTTTAATTATCGCATTTTTAATATACAGTATGTCGTTTTCAAAAAAATATATACATTATAGAACTATATGTACCGAATCGAACTGAAAAAAACAGTGCTGGTTGTCCTTGGAGGACGCAAGTCATTACCTTGAATTGTTCATAGTCTTGCTCTGTCTTGGGAATGTAAAACATGCAAATATGAGATAACATAAAAATTACATTGTTTCTAGACATTATTTCATATTATTAGTATATTGTTCATAACTAAACATGTTTTTTTTTCTTACATGCAGCTCAGTATTTTGCAAGTATTATGGTGATTGTTGGACTCTCTGTGGTTGTTACAGTGCTGGTACTGCAATTTCACCATCATGACCCCCAAGCAGGAAAAATGCCTAAATGGGTAAGTGTTAATAAGTAAGTAATTGTACCATTGAGTTGTGATACAAAAATAACACATTATTGCAAAGTCATAAAAATGTCTATGAGAAAAATCTCAAGGTCATTTGAAGACTCCTGAGGGGGTACAGTATTGGGGTGGGTGCCTGAGAAAGGACCCACTCCGGGTGGCAAACACCCTAGGCATGCCACTGTCAACAAATACTGTCTTTCTTAGCAGAATCACATTAACACAAGATATATGCAGCAATAAAGGAGTTTGCAGGCTATCCCTACTATTGCAGCAAATTATTTTTGTATTGCTTTAATAAATTTTAAATTAAAAATGATTCTATTCTTCAAAGGGGTTGGAAAGTATTAGAAGAACAAAACAGCACTATGCTTGTCCATAGGTTATGTTTTGTATTTCACAAGAATGGAGCTTAGCTGTCATACCAGACACAAAGTATGGACAAGTTTGGGTCTGTAAGGCCCCTTTCAGAAGAGCGAGCGTCACGCTCTGGACTCAGTGTGTGTCAGGGAAAGCTCCCGTCCTGACCTACGTAGTACTTACAGGATTGCATAGCATTATATTGATTTATGATGCTATATAACTCTTACAGGTCTGGAATGTATTGGATAACACTGACATAATGCTGTCAGTGTTATCAAATACATTCCAAACCTCTAGGGGTTACATAGCATCAAAAATCAATATAATGCTATCTATGTGGTCCTATCAGTACTATGTAAGTCAGGACGGAAGCTTTCCCTGACAAACTGCAAGTCTAGAGCGTGACACTTACTCATCGCTAGGATATGGCCCCATTGTCTGACAGGTGCGGGTCCTACCTCTGGGACCCGCATCTACAAGGAGAACGGAGCCGTGGAGAGTTGTGGCTGGAAGACCCCGGGTTTCCAGGGGGTCGTCCACCACCAGGCGCAGTTCCCTGCCTCTCCCATTGAAGTGAATGGGAGTGCACCGTACATGCGCGGCCACCCCTCCTATTCCTTTTTATGGGACCGACAGAAATATACGAGCGCTCGGCAATTTTCAGCGGCTCCATGGAAATGAATGGAGGGCGGCTGTGCATGCGCAGTGCGCCCTCCTCAACTTTCTCTGCTCCTGTCTACTTGTAGGTGCGGGTCCCAGAGGGCACTCTCATAGAAAATGCCTTTTCTTGTCCGCAATTGCAAACAAGAATAGGACATGTTCTATTTTTTTGCAGAACGGAACGGCGGATCTGCAAATGCGGATGCGGACAGCACATTCCGGCCCAATTAAAAATGGATAGGTCCGCACCTGTTCCGCAAAATTGCGGAACGGATGCGTACCAATTTTATGGACGTGTAAATGGACCCTAAGGCCTCTTTCACATGACTGTATATATTTTGCTGTATTTTGCAGTCCGTTTTTCACGGATCCGTTGTTCCGTTTTCTGTTTCCATTGTGTTTCCGTTTCCATTCCGTTTCTGTTCCGTATTTCCGCAAAAAATCTCCATATGGTTTATGTATGAGATCCATTTTTTGCGAATCGGAAAAGGAAACATAAAATTTGTAATCATTACTATAATGTACAGTAATGTTTGTAAACAGTAAACACATTGGCAAAGTGGGCACGGATCCGCAAAAAACGGATGACATACGGATGTGTTCCGCATGCATTCCATATTTTTTGCGGACCCATTGACTTGAATGGAGCGACGGAACGTTATTTATCGGACAATAATAGTTCGATCATTTAGCGGAACGGATATACGGAAACAGAATGCATGCGGAGTACATTCCTTTTTTTTGCGGAACCATTGAAATAAATGGTTCCGCATACGGACAGCAAACGGAAACTTCAAAAAAGGAACGGAAATGGGAAAAAAATACGTTCGTGTGAAAGAGCCCCAAGGCTACTTTCATATCAGCATTCCTGCTTTCTGGTTTTGAGATCCGACGGGGGATCTGAAAGCCACAGGAAAACGCTTCCGTTATTATAATACAACTGGCTGCATCCGTTCATAACGGATCCAGTTGTATTATATTGAAAATTAAGAAACCGGATCCAGCACTAAAACCATGTCTGAAAAAAAACGATCCGGCACCATTGACTTACATGGTTTTTGGTGTCTGATCTGGCTTCTTCAGTTTCCCATGCCGCACACAATAATGTTGCTTGCAGCAGTTTTGTGTCCGGCATTGGAACGCAGAAAACCGGAACGGAATGCATTCTGGTGTACTGCTTTCCAGTTTGGTCATTATTTTTCCCCATTGACAAAGAATGGGGACAAAACTGAAGCGTTGTGCTGTGGTTTTCTGAGCCTGTGCCAGATCTCAAAACCGAACAGCACAACGCAAGTATGAAAGTAGCCTAAGTTGATAAAAGAACCAAATTCAGGTGACAGCGTTAGTGAGAACGTTAGTGAGAAACAGGCAAGAGCTCCTTGTTGTTCATAACATTCTGCGGTAGGCTTGAGCTAATCGACCTTCAGATCATAGATCCGAAGTAGTATCCGTACAGCATTCAAATGTATTGGCTCTGTCGAGGCAAAGTTTGTTTTTCCCAAAGTCACGCAATACTTTGGTTAATTCCTACTGTATGCATAACAATTTGAAATAGCAATCGGAACTGGCCTTTGGTACTGGCTGGTAGTAGGAATTAACCATAATTATTAGCATTATCTGTGTAAGTGTGTATACAGAGATGGCTGTCAGTCACTGATATAAAGTACATCTAAAGGCTTGTTCACATCTGCTTTGCTGTCTTGTTTTAAATAAAGACTTTAAGATTTTAAGGCATCATCTGAAAAAAATGACTACATTTAATGGATGAAACGTAATGTCTTACGTTTCCATCCAACTCTCCTTGACTACAATGTAAAAGTATAGGTTTTTATAAGTTTTAGAGGACGGAATAGCATGGTATTCTGTCCTTCAAAAAGACTACAAAAACATAAACAGGGACAATGCACTTTTACGTTACATTTTCCCACTTATAGTCTAGGGATACGTTTTATTTCATTTTTCACTGTATTCAAATACATATGCTTGACCTAAAGCAAAAAACTGAATGTGAACAGCCCTAAGGGTTGTGTCCATTAAATGTTATTTTCAGCATGAAAAACTAGTTACTTTTGTAATTGACTTTCGGTCACAAAAATGCTCCAGTCGGTATACAACAAAGGCAGAATTGAAGCTCTCATCACAAGGTCTCCATGCTCTAACCCAGACATCCTCAAACTGCGGCCCTCCAGCTGTTGTAAAACTACAACTCCCACAATGCCCTGCTGTAGGCTGATACCTGTAGGCTGTTTGGGCATGCTGGGAGTTGTAGTTTTGCAACAGCTGGAGGGCCGCAGTTTGAGGATGCCTGCTCTAACCTGACTGTTGTGGGAACTGGGATCCCAAACAGAACCTGGATTCATTGCTAAAGATGATAAAGTTCCAGCTCATAGCAGTTCGGGTTTCTAGTTCATGACACCACTGCAAATGAATTGCCAGCTACAGTGGCTGACTGTCAATTGTACCTGGAAATGGTCCAGGCATAGGCAAGGGTGTGCAATGAAGGTGCCACCTGTGTCTAGATGTGAATGTAGCAGAACCGCAAGATGGCACAAAGAACACCGCCCAGGACACTTGGATGTAGGATGAATAATCTTCTTCTTTATTGAATAATTTTTTAGCTAGGTAAAACTACATGTTTTGGGGATGCTCAGGTCCCCTTCATCAGGTTAAAATGGCTTAATACTGAGTATAGAGTGTACACAGGTATTTAACCTAAAAAAAAAAAGCCAAAAACAGCACCTCCGGACAGCCCAATAGGAGTGGTACTGTCCACATGTTTCCTCATTTGCATATTAATAAAAAAAACATCAAAACACAAGTGCATATTGGGCATATTATAGACAGGGTTAATACATTGGCTTTTATGTCTTTAAACATCAGAAACGCACCCCAAAGTAATGCAAAAGTGGGGGAATGACTGTATTCGTGGGGTCACGTGATCGCGCTGTAAGGTTTACTTCTGGTCACGTGATCGCAGTCAGCGCGACCATGTGACCAAGTAGCCGGGGAGCGATGTGCGGACAGTGTGCTGGCTGAGTTTTACTTCCAGCCACGTGATCGCAATCAGCGACCACGTGACTAGGTAGCCAGGGAGCGGTATGGATGTGTTCCGCTCCGTGGCTGCAAACGCTCTGTATAGGCTATCAGCGCGATTACATGATCTCATGGATATTAGTGCTAAACAAAGGACCGCCTGGGTGAAAGCTAATAGAAAAAACTGCATAAAATGGCATGAATTAAAAATATATATAAATAAGAAATAATAATACGGCCCGCATGGTGAAAAATATATAAGTATATAGAATACCCAAAAAATAAAAGAGGATAAAATTTGTATCTTTTTATCATAATGCCGGGTAAGGGCTCTTTCACACCTGCGTTCTTGTCTTCCGGCATAGAGTTCCGTCGTCGGGGCTCTATGCCGGAAGAATCCTGATCAGGATTATCCCCATGCATTCTGAATGGAGTGAAATCCGTTCAGGATGCATCAGGATGTCTTCAGTTCCGGAACGGAACGTTTTTTGGCCGGAGAAAATACCGCAGCATGCTGCGCTTTTTGCTCCGGCCAAAAATCCGGAACACTTGCTGCAAGGCCGGATCCGGAATTAATGCCCATTGAAAGGCATTGATCCGGATCCGGCCTTAAGCTAAACGTCGTTTCGGCGCATTGCCGGAGCCGACATTTAGCTTTTTCAGAGTGGTTACCATGGCTGCCGGGACGCTAAAGTCCTGGCAGCCATGGTAAAGTGTAGCGGGGAGCGGGGGAGCAGTGTACTTACCGTCGGTGCGGCTCCCCGGGCGCTCCAGAGTGATGTCAGGGCGCCCCAAGCGCATGGATCATGTGATCGCATTGGACACGTCATCCATGCGCATGGGGCGCTCTGACGCCACTCTGGAGCGCCCCAGGAGCCGCACGGACTGTAAGTATACCGCTCCCCCGCTCCCCGCTCCTACTATGGCAACCAGGACTTTAATAGCGTCCTGGGTGCCATAGTAACACTGAAAGCATTTTGAAGACGGTTCCGTCTTCAAATGCTTTCAGTACACTTGCGTTTTTCCGGATCCGGAGTGTAATTCCGGCAAGTGGAGTGCACGCCGGATCCGGACAACGCAAGTGTGAAAGAGGCCTAAGGCTACTTTCACACTTGCGTTGTTCTTTTCCGGCATAGAGTTCCGTCACAGGGGCTCTATACCGGAAAAGAACTGATCAGTTTTATTCCCATGCATTCTGAATGGAGAGTAATCCGTTCAGTTTGCATCAGGATGTCTTCAGTTCAGTCGTTTTGACTGATCAGGCAAAAGAGAAAACCGTAGCATGCTACGGTTTTATCTCCAGCTAAAAAAACTGAAGACTTGCCTGAATGCCGGATCCGGCATTTTTTCCCATAGGAATGTATTAGTGCCGGATCCGGCATTCAGAATACCGGAATGCCGGATCCGTCCTTCCGGTATGCGCATGCGCAGACTGAAAAAAAGGTGAAAAAATAAATGCCAGATCCGTTTTTGACGGATGACACCGGAAAGACGGATCCGGCATTTCAATGCATTTTTTCCACTGATCAGGCATTTTTAAGACTGATCAGGATCCTGATCAGTCTTACTAATGCCATCAGTTAGCATACATTTTGCCTGATCCGGCAGGCAGTTCCGGCGACGGAACTGCTTGCCGGATCTCTCTGCCGCAAGTGTGAAAGTAGCATAAGGTTATATAGGAGGAGGATTCCATTGCATGGATAGATACCCTACACTATGACGGTGTATGGGTAGAACACAACGGGAAAGGGTTACAAATTACTTGTAGGTATATAAAGAGACTCAGAGGTTTAAAAAGGTGATAAAATTGTTGTAAAAACATATGAGATTATGAATTGATAAAATTTTATCACAATGCCTGGTATAGAAGTGTAAAAACATAGGATTATATAGGTGGTTGGTTCCATTACATGAAAAAAAAAAAAAGGGGTGAGGGGGGTTACTAATTAATGGTGCTATGTAAAGGTGTTTCATCTTTTTGACCGGATTGATGGGTATGTAATGAGGGTATTAAAATATACGTGGTAAGGTCTGTATAAAGCGTTTTCTCAAGATGCATAGTCAAGTAGGGGTTTTGGGTTACAAACCGGATAATTTATAGATTGATTTTGAAGGCCTCATTGAGGCCGTATGGATTTAATGTATTCAATTTGTATATCCAATACATTTTGTGGCGTTTTATGCATTGTGGGTTGTTTCGCTGGTGGATTGGAATTTTTTCAATCGGTGTTATTCTGAACCCTGAGAACAGTGCCCCATGAAAATTAGCCGCATGTCTGGATACGCTGTGTTTTTGGACTTGCTTCTTTATATTGGACCTATGTTTATTTAGTCTGTTCCTTAGTGTCTGTATGGTCCGTCCCACATATTGTAAACTGCATGGGCATTCCAGAATGTAGATCACATTGGTGGAGTTGCAGTCTAGATTGCTCTGGATTTGGAAGGATTCCTCATCTTAATCTTAAATGTGTTTTTTTGGCAGATGGTCTCACAGCATAAACACCTTGGTTGGCCACATTTCCTACTTCCCAGAGGTTGGGATATAGTGGTGTTTTTTTTTTATAACTTTCTTTATTCGGACGTTAATCTCAGTTAATACACATTTTTGGCAAGCATGCCATATATCCATCACATAAAGTACATCCTTTTAAATAACAATGTTAGCGATACATGAAGCACATTTGCATACAAAGACAATTATTGTTCTCCTTTTCATTTCGGTTTTAATAATCAATGATCTTCATAACTCCCCTCCCTCCCAAACTTCCCCCCAACACCTGTCACTCATGTTAAATTGCTGCGAGTATAAGTAATATAGCTAACAGTCTTACTACTCACTCACTATGTTCCATCGCCTCTATATTTCCAGTTTACCAAGCGTACCCTTAACCTTTGCCTCTAGGTACCATTTTGTCTGAATAAAGGGATTCATCAGTTCCTCTATTTCCTCCCCCGTTAAAGCATGTTCCACAAACCTTCTCCACTTTTTAATGAGCTTTGCCACCGCTTTCTCCTTACATCTACTTGCTTCAAGTCTTTCCATATATAATATCTTCTTCACCAAGCCTATAACTTCATCTTTGGTAGGGAATGTATTTAGCAGTATAGTGGTGTTTTTTGCCGTAATCACAGTGTTCTTCAGCTTACTGGGTGCTAGGATGTTCTTTAGGGTCCGAGGTCTCCTATAAGTAAGGCGGGGTACTTTCGGGATGATTGAATTAAGGATTGTGTCCTTTCTCAGGAGATACCAGTTTTTGGTGAGAATAGTTCTGATTATATTGTGGTTCTGATTGTAAATAGTGATGAAGTTCATATGAAACGGGTTTTCCTCTTCTTGTGAGCTGGATTTTGGTAGTAGGCGTTACCATTGTGTAAGCTTGGATGCACTTTTTTTTGCTTCATTCACTACCTTACTTGGGTACCATTTTTCGTTGAACCTTGTTAGCAGGATGTTGCTCTGCTCCTCAAAGTCTGCCTCTCGAGTACAATTGCGTCTTATCCTTTGGAATTGGTTGAAAGGTATTTTATTTTTCCACTGCCTGTAGTGAGTGCTTCTGAAATCAAGATAGCTATTGCTATCAACTTTTTTGAAAAATGTCCGGGTAATGATTTTGTTTCCTTGTGCAAATATTTCCAAATCCAGATATTCCGTCCTATTCTCAAGGTGGGTTCCAGTTAAGGACACTCCCATTGGTTATTATTCAAATGTGAAATAAAATTTTCTATGGTGGTACCATCACCTTTCAAATAAAAATCAGATCATCTATGTATCTTCTAAAAAATATCACATTCTCAGCTCAATACTTAGATGTATGTTTCCTCGAAGCTACCCATAAAAAGATTGCCGAAGCTTGGGGCAGATCTAGTCCCCATGGCTGTGCAGCGTATTTGTCTGAAGATCCTGTCTTGGAATTGAAATGTATTATGTGTCAGGATAAACTTAATGCCTTCGAGAATGAAATTCTTCTGCTGTACTAACATGGACTCGTCTTTGTTCAGGAAGTCTGATGTGCATTTGATTCCTATATTATGTGGAATATTTGAGTGTAAAGCTGATACATCTAGGGTGAGCCATCGGTAGGAGTATTCCCATTTGATGCTTTTTAGTTCTTTTATGAGTGAAGTGGAATCCTTAATATATGATCTGAGACTTGTTATGTGTTTCTGTAGGAAGACATCTATATAATGTGATAGGTTGCGAGTGATGGATTGTACCCCTGAGATAATGGGTCTTGCTGGGGGTTTACAAGGCTTTTATGGATTTTGGAAAGGTGATGGAAAGTGGCGAGTGTGGAGTCTGGAACCATTATATACTCACTTTCTTTCTTGTCTAGAATGTGTTCTGCGGATTTGATAAGTGACTGGAAAACCTTCTTGTCTTCTTGGGAAGGGTCGGTTACCAAAGGAATATAGTATTCAGTGTCTGATAAGATTCTGAGGGCTTCTTTGATGTAGTCTTTCTTATTTTGTATCACTATGCCACCCCCCTTGTCTGCATTCCAGATGATTATATTTTTGTTGTCTTGCAGTTTTTTATGCTTATTTTCCAGAAATCTTCTGATACGATGGCATAAAAGGTGTCTATGAAATTACCTTTATGATGTGTTGGATAGAAGTTGGAGGGTGGTTTGAGACCAGATGGTTTACCTGAAGGGTGTAGGTCCTTTTCTTTTGTTTGTCCTTTCTGTGTCTTTTTTTTGGATTGTTCTTGAATTTTATAGTGTCTTTTTATTGTCAGCTTTTTAATGAACTTATTTAAATCTAAAAAGAGGTCAAACTCATTTATTTTGGAAGTTGGACAAAAAGATCGACTCTTTTTCAAGAGAGAAATTTCATGTTTAGTTAGTTTGTGGGAGGAGAGTTTGAATATACCTGAACTTCTTTCGCTAATATCTAGAGTTTTCTTTTTGTTTTTGTTCTTGTTTCTGCCTCCCCTGCAACCTCTTCTGTATTTTTTCTTTTTAACGGTTTTCATCCTAGGGGTAGGAAATAGTTCGTGATTGTCATGGTGCTGGCGCTCTCCATGATTGGATATATTGCCGTGGGAGTGATTACCGGTGGAAGGGCTAAAAAAGAAAGAGAGGTGGATGTTTCTGCCATTGGGTAGTATTCTGAGCTTTTGGTACCAATGTTTGAGTCTTCTATGTTCGGACTGTTATCATGTATATTAGTGGCCTTGGGATTGTATTTAAATGTGGAGTCCAGATCCTTTTGATCTGGGGTGTTGAGGGGATTAGAGTTCAAAGGGGAGTTATGGTTGTGTGCAGTGAGTAGTGAGTCGGCTTTTAGGTCTGATATCACAGACGGAACTGGAGATGTTAATGTGGATTCTGCTGACGAGTTTGGGTGTATAGAAAAATTCGTTGCTGGTAAATCCAGCGGAGCACAAGTTGCCAAGATCTCTTCACTAAAAAGAGCCAAAAGAAAGTTGCTCAAGGTGGTGTTTTTTTTAGCATCCCTGGAACGTACTACCCTATGGTGTGCTTATTTTTGCTTTTCTAGGAAGCACACGCCTAAATACACAGACCTGAGTCTAGATGGGAGACAACAAAACTGTAGGAGCTGCTTTTGCTTGTTGGTGGATCAAAAAATACTTTGTACTGGTGGTCTGTCTAAGCCTCCCAGAGCTTGTTCACCATGTGTGCATTCCCTATTGTATCCACTGCTGCCAACACCTCCTAGGTCAATTTTTCAAAACAACCATCCTGCTTCTTTCAGTCCGATGATATTCCCCCTCTCAAAGTCTATTAACTGGGCAAATGTCTTTGAGTGCATCGTAGAGGCATGTCTAGCAGTTAACAATCTCTCACCAAGAGGTATACTACCCAAAAGTAGCCTCTGAGATCTTTTTTATAGGGAAGCAGGGGAAACACTTTTCCACCCTCTTGTGGCAAGACCCAGTGTCTCATCAGACCATACCTATAATCATTTACATTTTAGCCTGAGACATAATTGCTTGCTGAATTTTGCAGTAATCCAACATTTCTATCTGGGTGCATTATTTTTTTGTTAATGAATGCATATAGTATGTTCTCCATGCCAACCCACAGGGTTTCACCTGTTTCATTTTTAAGAGGACTATAACATGTTGCAAGACATTGCTAAGGCTAGTCTGTATGAAGCATAGGAACAGTATTAAAATGGATCTCATTTTCAGCTATAAAACTGAATATTTAATTCCATATAAGATATTTGTTTTGACAACTATCATGTCAGTATAAGAGAATCAGTATAATGGAACAGTATTTTTTTTGCTGAAAAGCTGAATTAAGAAAGTGTTCTGTGATAAACTAAAGGAACATGCCAAGACGGGTAGACAACAAACCTTTCTATCTCATCACCTGTGATGCTACAAAACTTTCTGTGAATTTGTTAGTATAGCTCATTAGATACAACAAATACCTACTACAAGGTTCATTTACCAAGGCTTAGGGCATCATTACATAGTCTAAACTCTAACTTAGTCTAAAAATGCATCAGAATTATCATAGTGGCTCAGGTTGGATGATACATTTGATGCATCCTTTGCTTAACGTTACATTAGCTATAGGTTGGTTACTTTGTGGCAAAATGTTAGCACAGGCTATTGCTTCTCCTTCAGACTAAGCCAAGACTCACCTCCTCTGAGCCATGTTACTTGTCTGTAAGAAATGTGCACCAGTTTCTTACCACGAATTGAGCCAGAGTTCTGCCACACTTAGTTTAGTAAATCTCCCCATAGTGTACTCTCAAGCCTAATGCACATTGCTACATTACAAGTCTGTTTTGCATGGAGCTGCAATGGGACTCTCATTTAGGTGCATACCTCCGTATGATTACAATTTTAACGTGTAATATAAGACAAAACACAATGGTAATATCAAAATGAAAACAAAATCCTATTGTCAGCTCAGCATTGTGAGCATCCAATAAAAAACATGAAAAATTATTTCACAAATAATTATTCAAATTATTTCATTTGGCCAGTTTCTATGAATCTGGTACCACAGATTTAAGATTATTTTCAGATTTACTCATTGATGATGGCATCAGTTGAAATGATCCTTTAAATCTTCTATTTTAGGTAAGGGTGATCTTGCTCAACTGGTGCGCATGGTTTTTAAGGATGAGAAAACCAGGAGAAAATAGAAGGCCAATACCTTGTAAGTATATATACCCAAACCACCATTCCAGTATGAGCAGCATCGAAATGAACATTGTATCTGGGCACCAATCCACCAATGGCAACATTCTTTACTGTGGTTACCACAACCTGGAGAGTCCGTGCTGTCCACCTAACAGTGACTCCGGGGTTATGTGTGGAAGAGTAACCTGCCCTTCTCTGGAAGACAGTGATCTTGTCCAGAAGAAATGTTTGAGAGAGTGTATGCCAGAAATAACCAAGATATTAGAGGAGGTACAGTATATTGCCAGGCGCTTCAGAGAACAAGATGAAGGAGAAGAGATATGCAGTGAATGGAAGTTCGCAGCTGCAGTCATTGATCGTTTGTGTCTTGTAGCATTCTCGCTTTTTGCCATTATCTGTACAATTGCAATCTTGATGTCAGCACCGAACTTCATAGAAGCTGTTTCCAAGGACTTTACATAAAGAATATGTAGCTGCTTTTGCTGTCAGGGAAAAATATGAATTTCAATGTTATTGCTTGTTATGTCTTCAGCTGTATAGGAATTGAAACAAATACTGTGTGTTGGTGAACAAAAACTATTGAAAATACGCTGCCGACTAAACACATGAAAATCAAGTGTCTTATATGTAGCCAATAACTGTATATATTTTACTAATGTTAGTATTAGCAATGAGGAAAGTAACTGTTGACCATACATACAATAATATGAGGAAAGTAACTGTTGACCTCACATACAATAATATGAGGAAAGTAACTGTTGACCATACATACAATAATATCCTATTTCATGTACAGACATGTCAGAAAAACTAAGATGCAATGAAGTGAGCCACATATCATTGTAATGGTGACAATGTTTCATAATGCGCTATTAATATTACTGCAGCTAATACTGTATTGTCATCAAAGAACCAACTGAGCCTCATTGTTACTAACACTGATGATAATAAAATCATTATTTTTTCTTGTCTGGTTCATTCTTATTAGAAATGTGAGTGCTCTGTCCCAGTTTGGTTATAAACAGTATAGGCATTTCAGGAGTGTGCCTATAGGAGTTGCAGCGGTAGCAGTCGCAACTGGGTCTTGGCACCTAAAGAGGCTTAAAAGTCACTCTGCCAAATAGGAAAATACCAGTATTATAAGTGACAAATGGTAGATCTGGTGCCTTGCGGCAGCTTTTGCTTTGAAGTACTTGGTATATCATTATTTGCAATAGCAAAAGAAATAGGCTATTGTTACATAAAAAATCTATTTAGTATATTTAGTAGGCATCAAGTATTGTCAAGTCTATATTAAACTGAGACTATATTATTTTTACCTGTCATCACTATATATATTAATAGTGGATCCAAGTATAATTTTATTCCATGCCAGTATTTAATCAAGTGTGTTTTTTATTGCTTGGTTTTGCTAAAATATATCATAAGGATTTAATATACTGTATATAAAAATGATTACCGTATTTTTCAGACTATAAGACTCAGACATAATTATATGCATTAAAACTATATATCCTATGTGTGATTTGCCAGCCACAGTGCCCCCTGACTATGCCAGCCACAGTTCCTTATCATATTAACAGCCATAATGCCCCCTGACAATACCAGCCACAGTTCTTTATATCATTGCCAGCTACAGCGCCTCATCACATTAGCAGTCATATTGCCCCTTGCCTATGCCAGTCTCATTGATCCCTGGTTATGCCAGCCACAGTGCTTCATCACATTGCCAGTTACAGTGTTTCATCAAAGCTATCCCTGACTATTAGTGTTAGGTACCTATCTGCAGAGGCAACCATGACGCTGGTAGATAGGCCCAACACACGTTTGCGCAAAGAGCTTCCATTTTCAGATGTAGTAGGTATAGAAAAAAAAAAATCACTGCTATGAAAATGTGTAAGGTAAATGTCTCTCCAATTACTAATATCATGGAAAAGTGATGTGCTAAAACTAATAAACTTTATTAAAGCTATTAAAAACAAGGGATTGTGTCAACACGTATACACATATACACACGAGACACTTGTTGCCAAATGTATCAACTCTGTTTGTGATTGTGAGGTCGAATACAAAGTGAAACAATGAAACAATTGTTACAGGATGGGAGGTAACTATGTCCTAGATTGGTTAGGCATGAAAGACGATTTGGTCAGTTTAACACTGCTAATAGATATATGTCTGATCCTAATAATCCAATGCAGTGAGTGGTGATAGTTTATCACCGTTTGATTTAATTTCAGGCCTCACTAGGACCTGAAAGCCTCCTACCCTAAATCTAAATACAGCCCCTATATGCTACATAAGCGCT
Source organism: Bufo bufo (assembly GCF_905171765.1). NCBI lineage: Eukaryota > Metazoa > Chordata > Amphibia > Anura > Bufonidae > Bufo > Bufo bufo. The sequence continues at coordinate 540,275,212 of NC_053390.1, read as the reverse complement.
CAACGCGTTTCATCGTATTCGAATCATCAGGAGCAATTTTAAGCAAGAAGAACTCGTAGTGGAAAAACTTGCACTGTCACACTGGTGTAACGTGACAGCGTATCGGCACTATAGTAGGTATAGTACCACTTTAATCCAAATTAATCCCTAATCCCTAGTGTTTGCATGTGTATTGGTGTGCTGCCATGTTTTTTGTTTGTTATTCCAGCTACAGATTCCACTAATTATGCCAGCCATCATAAATGCCACCAACAGCGCCCCTGCCTTTGCCAGCCAAAGAGCACTGTGATTATTAGGGACAGCCTTGCTGCTTGATCTTACCCAATCAGAAGCAGTAGTAGGAGTCTACTGGCAGGTATCTGTTCTGTGTACAGAATAAACGGGGGTATAGCAGCAAAGGTCCTGGCAGGGATGACATTGTACCCATTTACTCTGCTGTATGTACCAATGTTATTTGCACAACGAACAGTCACACTTCATGGAAATATGTGTGTAAAATGTGACAGCTCAGTGTGCAGATAACGCACAGTTACATGTTGTGTCCTCACAACTGCACAGCCAGGACCTTTCAGTAACGGAGCTTAGATTCACCTTCTTCTAATGCTGGTATTTGGACTATTAGACACATCAGAAGATGGCAGCACAGGTTCAAGGAGAAAAATCGCATTTAATAGTCCAAAAATTATGGTCTATCTCAGGCCCTTTTTTACGAAACTTATCCATCTTCCAAACAGAAACACAGATTTTTTTTTTAAAATAGCAATCCACAATTCTCTCAGGTTATCTGTATTTGGTCGAAAATTAAATCAACTGATAGCTCTATGAATTACTCTGACAAACCTAATTTAAGACAGTTCATCTGACAATGTGCCAGCCTTTTAAAATTATGCCCTGTCTTATTATATCCCAATTGACTAGGCCAAGCTTAAAAAACATAAAATCTCCTTAGGAGGGTATGCAAAGGTCTCTCATCTGGTTATAAAGTGGAGAGGGACACCATCCCCTCCCCACTTAACATTAATATTTTGTCTATTGAATTCTTTGACACATGATGCTTGGATTTCATTGTATTGCATGACCTGAAAGGGTCTAAAACCATACTTTAAGTTTAATTCCTCAAGGGATACCCAAAGAGCTTACATTCATGCAGCAAATAGCGCACCGTTGAGATGCTTTTTGAGTGCCATTCTCTGAAAGTGTTCCGCTGCCCCTGTGGAACTTCTAGGTGATCCCACAAGGAAAGGTGTTTACGTATGACAGTTGATACTACTTCCTGACTGACTTCTATTTTATCATAGTATCTCTGAGGACTACTGACTTTCTAATCTCAAAAGGAATGTGTTAAAACATTGTAAGAGGGTGCTCAGGCTCAACGGGGCACAGAAACTATAGTCTAAATTAAAAGTAATCAATCAATTACAGTATATGTCTGAACTTACATGCAGAGTTATACTCTTTAATATTTGGAAAGGCAATTCCTCCATCCTCCCTATTGGCCATTAGTTTTTGTAATTTAATATGTTGTCTCCTTACTCTCCACAGGAAATGAGATAAGGTTCTATTCAGTCTCATCATATCTATATGTTTAATAAAAAGAGGTATAGTCAGGAGGGGATACATTAATTTAGAGACAATCGTCATCTTTATAAGTAGAAAAATAAGAGGAGATTGTGCCACTATTGCAACTCATGGGTAATTTTTCCTAGCCAACCTCATCTTACATTGTCCAACACCTTTTCAGCATCTATGGTCAGGGCAGGTGTTGCACTTCACCTAACCAGACCACTAGAACTACCAAGGGCCAACAACACCATTCTAATGTTAGTAACAGCAGGTCTTCCTCTTATGACCCCTGCCTAATATGGTGAGATCAATGAATGGAGAATCCCTGCTAAGTGAATGGCTATTGGTTTTAAAAACATCTTTCGGTTCTATTTGATAAGAGATCTTGGGTGATAGGAGGAAGGCTGATCTAGATCTTTGCCTTCCTTAGGAAGAATTTTAATATAAACCATATTAAGATATTAATAAAAAAGAGAACCAGACATTACTGCCAAAAACAAACTGGTTAAAACTGGTATGACCTGTACATTCAATATCTTATAGAACTTGAATAACTGTGTTGGCAAGGCACTAGTGTTGAGCGAAGGATTCAAAGCGGGATACAGTCTGAAGTTTAGGAAAACTTCAATTCGCAACAAATCCAAATTTCCTTGCGCTTCATGGCAATAAATCAGGTTTTCCAAAAATGGTGGCTGCACGTGTTACAAAGCGAAACTAAGTGTAGAGGAGACAAGCCTGGGAATGCAACATCACCTATAATGCCATGCAGCCAGCCAATCTGCAGATAGCCATCCCCTGTGATGTCACAACCCTATAAAACCCTTATCCCATGCAGTCTCTGCCACTGTCCTGTGAGCTGAGCATAGGGAGAGACATGGCATGCACTCATTTGCTAGGGACAGTGTTGCTGAAAACGATTAATAGAAGAATTCAATACCAATAAGATGGAAGCTTCTACTCCGTGTGGCCATACCCTAAGGAAGAGTGGCCTGGGAATACCTGATTTATAGCGATCTGTGATTAATTAATTTGTAACAAATCAGATTCCTTGGGGAACTCGGCAAAGCTGCCGAATCGAATTTTCCAAAACTTCACTCATCTCTCCCAGGCATCTTACCAGATGGCAGCAAACCTATCACTCTCTCAGCCTACTGAACAGTTATTGGTGCATTAAGTTAAGGAAATTTCCAAAACTTAACACTGCTCAGGATATTTTTCAGAGACAAAGAGATATGATCTGAAATAACCTAATCCTCTGAGTTGTCTGTAGCCTAGAAACCAGTGACTGAGTCAGAAAGAAGTAGTCAATGCTTGACCATGAGTCATGGGGATGTGAATAGTGAGTTTACCCATGTCCATTGGGGTTTTGAAGCCTCCAAGAGTCAGAGACAAGGCTGACAAAAATGTAAGTAGAGAATTGCAAATACTTAAAAAAAATTCCCTCCTAACAATTTATCTGGTTTAGTATCCAACAAAACCCTTTCCCTTAAGGAATCAAAGAAAGCCTTTTGAATGATCCATACTAGTGACTTATATAAAGTGTTGTACAAACTAAAAATGCACAAATTAAACCATTAAATAGAGGTTTAGTATTCTCTCAGCAGTATTGCTCCTATGAGAAAAACGTATTAATATTAGTTCCTTTCCACAGCCATAGAGCCATAAACTGCACCCACCTATGGTTTACACATTCTTTATTCTCGTCGAAGGAAAATAATCAAAGGGTAGTTGTAAAGTCAAAATCACTATCACCGAAACCAACTACCTAAAATATAGCTTTTATTCAAAATTACTAAAATCAAGGTCCCTGACGGGGGACCAAAATGAACATGGACAAACACAGAGAAGAGCAACTAAGGACCAGGCAGAGGACTGGTGCTGACGGAAGGAGATAGGGGCAACACGTATGGGTTTCTAGTGTCTGTCCCTAGGGTGTCCCTCAGACTATCCTCAGCTCAGAGATACACCTGGATGGTAGGAGCACTCTGTCCACGTGCCTCGACTGCCTGTCCTTATAACGCCCTTGCTAAAGGTATATTAACCCATATGGATGCCTGGGTCCTTGTATACACTGATTGCTAAATGAAATACACATACAAAACTTGATATCACATCACTTGTCCCGACGCGTTTCCCCTTATAATTCTAAAGGTTCGTCAGGGGACACAAGTTCAGGGGACACAAGTATATAAATGTGTGTCACAGATATACACCAAATACAAAACAAAACAAAAACAAAAAACTGGAGAACCCCCAAGCCAGCACTAGTCAGCGAGGGGACACACAATATACGTGTAGCCAATAGGCTTAAATAGAAGAAGACCAGTATGATACTTATCTGGCGAAGAACTTCCAATTCCTGCTCACAGACCACGGGTGCCTGGCTTGAGGGGCTCCAGGGGGCAAAAAAGATAAGGCTCCAACTAGTTCATTCAAACACACTTCCTTTTAAACCCAATATGGGGCGGTCCCTTATGCTGTTAGCCAATCCTGAGCTGTGCAGCCTACCATGTGACCCGGCCCAACCTACTGTCAATTGGCCCATCATCCTAAGATCGGGTTATGCAATATAATTAGCTCATACGGCTCCCAGAAGCATGGGTGGTCAAAGTATATATTCGGGAATAGAGAATAAGCCTATGAATAGAGGGATATCGATGTGTGCCTTGTTACCTGGAACGCACGCCTACCAGCAAGATGGCCGTGCGTTCCATCCAGGTCCAATGGTGAGTCTAGGGACGGCCGTACACGTCATCAGGAAGCGCGCGTGCCGGGTCGCAGGGGGCGTGTCAAGATGGACGTGCGTTCCACAGCAGCCCGGTAATGACACCGCCCCTCGCCGCTGTTACGGAGTGCAGGTATCTCAAGGCGGTTAGCAACGTCGGGAACCGCAAGGCTCTAAAGGTCCTGGGATGCATTAGCATTGGCAGGACTACATAGCTAACGTCTTGCCAAAGGAACGCACGCCCATTTGCAAGATGGCCGTGCGTTCCAGATCATGGATATGGAGAGGCCATGCGTGTCAATAATAAGACAGCGTAACCGCCCATCAACACACAGGGGGCGTGTTGGATTGGCCGAGCGCTCCACCATATGGCTCAGCACCATGCTGAAATCCCTGGTTAGCATGTAATAAAGTTGTAAAGTGCAGACATGGCAACAGCAAGGGAATATCCCACATCTTGTTTTATTCAGTCAGGATCAGAGGCTAGGAAGGACTGCATGTTTACCCTAATGGTGCCAATTCAGTGTCTCAACAATTTGATCATGGACAGCTGCAGCAGTGCAGTTATAGTGGCATCATAGGGGTATCATATTTTTAAGTGTGCTAGAAATCACATGTACCGTATTAACCATGAAAAAGATACCGTATAAGATGGCGAACTGGGTGCTCAGTGTCCTTTTTCTTTTTAATATCATTAATATGTTCTAAAATACGTCTCCGGAATTCCCTAAATGTTTCTCCCACATAGTCCCTTGGGCATGTACATTGGGCAAGATAGATCACCCCCTTGCTTCTGCAATTAATGAAATCTCTAATAACATAGTTCCTACTGGTGACCGAGCAGGTGTTCGTTTTGGTGTTTTTCACATAGTTACATGCCATACAGGCCCCGCATCGGAATGTGCCCAATGGTTTTTGGTCTAACCATGTGCTTTCCGGGGTTGGTCGCAAATAGTGGCTATGAACTAGGCGATCACGAAGGCATCTGCCCCGTCTAAAGGTGATACTGGGGCGGGAGGGGAGTATATCTGCCACACCGGGGTCCATAAGGAGGATAGGCCAATACTTGATGATATCCCTAATCTCCTGATTCCTGGTGTCAAAGGTGGAGATAATTCTGACGATATCACCATCCTTCCCCCTCGGTTCCCTCGGTACCAAAAGAGTGTTACGTTCACTGGAGGCCGCATTATTAAACGCGTCTCTCAGGACGTGTTGTGGATAACCCCTCGTTCTGAAACGATTTTGTAGTTTCCTCGATTCATGATGGAAACTCTCTGGGTCCGAACAATTTCTCCTCATTAGCAGATATTGACCACGGGGAATACCTCTTTTCAAATTCGAGGGATGATGGCTGTCCCAGTGGAGTAGGCTGTTTGTGGCAGTGGTCTTCCTGAAGGTGGAGGTGACAAGCTTGTCACCGACTTTGGTGACCCTAATGTCGAGGAATGTCAAGGACTCTGGGTGGAATTCAAACATAAAGGAGAGTCCCAATTCGTTTCAATAGGGCCGCAAAAGATGAAGACAGCACACCGTGTGCTGTCCGCATCCCCAGTTTCGTTCCGCAGCCCCACTAGAAAGATAGAGCAAATCAAAGTGCTGGCTATGTGCAGTCCGAAAAATGCGGCACGCACATGGCCGGTATCCTTGTTTGCAGATCCACAATTTGCAGACCGCAAAACACTATGGCCGTCTGAATGAGCCCTAAATCAATCATTCCATTAGCCTTGTTAGTGTCTCGGGGGTCTTGATTAAGCCATTGTTCTTCCAGCCACTACTCCCATTATGTGGATGGGGACGGGTAGACCCAGTGGTGTCGTCCCTACAGGGGGGGTCTCACATGTAGTCTCAGGTGAGGGGCTCAGTCTCTGAGAAATACAGCCATCAATGAACATTTTGCATTGCATTGGTGTTCCCAGTGTGACGGGCTCAGACCTGGGGGCAGCGTTGGGATACTTAGGACACTGACTAGGGGATGAGGGGGGTTGCTGGTTGGAGTTAAATTCATGCGCTTCGGTAGTAGTGTCCGTCGTCTGGATAAGCATTGGCTGTGATTTCAAAATATACCGGCGGGTGATACCAAAGCGCTGGTTCAACCTAAAACTCTTGGAGACAGTGGGTAAAGACTTGTATGGGGCAGTAGAACTACATTTCCCAGTTTGGGATATCATGGACTGGGTCTTGGAGGGTGTCCGCCCAAGTGTCCAGGGGTGCAACTTGTCCGGGGGATCTATCTCCATTTGCTGTATAACTGGGGACGAAATAATAAAGACTGTTGCATCGTTATCCTAGGCGATTAATATGACCGACAACCTCAGATCTTTACACTGACATTGTACGAAGTTCAGACCTCAAGTCCGAGGCATCAGTATTAAAGGGCATCTGTCAGCAGATTTGTAGCTATGAAACTGGCTGACCTGTTACATGTGCGCTTGGCAGCTGAAGGCATCTGTGTTTGTCCTCGGGTTCATACAGTTGTGTTCAAAATAATAGCAGTCAGACATCACTAACCTGATCAATCACTGTTTTTGGTAGAAATAATATTTCTACATGGCAAATAATTTACTAGCAGGTGTAGTAGATTAATAGAAATCCAACAGACCCAACAGTCATGACATGCATGCTGCTGATTCTGTGTAATTGAATCACTAATTGAAAGGGGCATGTTCAAAATAATAGCAGTGTGCAGTTCAATTAGTCAGATCATTCATTTTTCGAAAGACGTTGGCAATAATTGCCCTTTTTTAAGGAAGGAAGGCAGCAAATGTACATGCTGGTTACAGTGCATTTCTCTCTGAAATTCTGAGAAAATGGGTGATTCCAGACATTTTTCAGAAGAACAGCGTACCTTGATTAAAAAGTTGATTTGAGAGGGGAAAACATATAAAGAATTGCAGAAAATGATAAGCTGCTCAATGATCGCAAATGCTGTAAAATGGCAACCAAAACTGAAAGACGTGGAAGAAAGCGAAAAACTACCATTCGAGTGGATAGAAGAATAGCCAAAATGGCAAGGACTCAGCCAACAATCAGCTCCAGGAAGATCAAAGAAGGTCTAAAGTTACCTGTCAGTACTGTTACAATAAGAAGACGCCTATGTGAAGCCAAGCTATTTGCAAGAAGCCCCCGCAAAGTCCCACTGTTGAAAAAAAGACATGTGCTGAAGAGGTTGCAATTTGCCAAAGAGCACATTGACTGACCTAAAGAGACATTTTGTGGACTAATGAAAGTAAGATTGTTATTTTTGGGTCTAGTGGCCGGAGACAGTTTGTCAGACGACCCCCAAACACTGAATTCAAGCCACAGTACACTGTGAAGTCAGTGAAGCATGGTGGCACAAGCATCATGATATGGGGATGTTTTTCATACTACGGTGTTGGGCCTATTTATCGCATACCAGGGATCATGCATAAGTTTGAATACATCAGAATACTTGAAGAGGTCATACTGCCTTATGCTGAAGAGGAAATGCCCTTGAAATGGGTGTTCCAACAAGACAACGACCCCAAACACACCAGTAAACGTGCAACATCTTGGTTCCAGACCAACAAGATTGACGTTATGGAGTGGCCAGCCCAATCCCCGGATCTTAATCCAATAGAAAACTTGTGGGGTGACATCAAAAATGCAGTTTCTGAGGCAAAACCAAGAAATACAGAACTGTGGAATGTAGTCCAATCATCCTGGGCTGGAATACCTGTTCACAGGTGACAGAAGTTGGTTGACTCCATGCAACACAGATGTACAGCAGCGCTTTCTCAGAAACAGTGGTTTTACAACAAAATATTAGTTAAGTGATTCAAAGGAAAGCAAAATTTCAAACATTTTTCGGTTTATATAGTGAATGTTTGAGTTTGTAAAGAAGAATACAAACACTGCTATTTTTTTTTAACGGTCTAATATTCACTTTTCTTCAATTATTTTAGAGGAACAACCCAAATTTCATATATTTTTCTTCATGTCTTGATTTGGAATGGAATGTGTACTGTTTCCAATTTTTTTCTGTTTATGGAAATAGAAGTTATTAGAAGGATTTTGAGCTTTATTCACTTTTTTTAACACATTGCTATTATTTTGAACACAACTGTATATGTCTGCATTGCTGAGAAAGATGAATTTTTAATAAATGCAAGTGAGCATATAGAACAGGTATCCGCAACCTGCGGAACTCCAGGTGTTCTGAAACTACAACTCCCAGAATGCTACATTCACTTTTATAGGAGTTATAAAAACAGCCAAGCATGTTTGCATGCTGTGAGTTGTAGTTTTACAGCAGCTGGAGTGCTGAAGGTTTCTGATCTCTGCTATAGAAGAATCAGGGACTAGTTCATGTGTTTCAAGTCCTTCAGAGGGATGTTTCTACCAAACGCAAATTGCTCCTGCATGAGCGATTTTAGGTCTTTGATGTGGTCAGTAAGCTTTGCTACTGTACTCATCAAATTCTTAAACATAGCACAGGTATTAGGTTCCTTTCCTCTGCACAGGCAATGCGCTGTTCCGCTTCTGACATTCTGTGCTCCTTCAAGTTAACCTCTTCTTCAAGGCTGTTTAACCCCTTTAGGGCCCGCGCCGTACATGTACAGCGCTGGTGGATGTGACTTAAGGACCAGTGCCGTACATGTACGGCGGGCTGATTGGGCAGATGCAGGATTAGCGCCTGCCCGATCAGCAGCACGGACCAGACATCACTGACAGCCGGGCCCCTGATGCATATGCTGGCATCGATAAAACCACTGATGCCTGTGTATTAACCCCTTGTATGCCACGGTCAAAGCTGACGGTCAAAGCTGGCAGAGAAGGCAGCCCGATGCCTTCCATAGGCATAGGGGCTTGCCTTCTAAGGAACCCTGTGAGATCCAGCCCCTTAGGCTGGGTCTCACAGGCAGGCTGTCGGCATACAAGCTGACATGCAATGTATTACAATACAGGATGTATTGTAATGCATTGCAGAGGGGATCAGACCCCAGAAGTTGAAGTCCCAGAGTGGGACAAAAACAAAAAGTTCAAAAAAAGTGTCTTTCATAATAAAAATAAAAATAAAGTTTCAAGTAAAAAAAAAAGCCCCTTTCCCAAAATAAAACATAATAAAATAAAATAGTAAAAAACAAAAGAAAAAAATAAGAAAACCAGACATATTGGGTATTACCACATCCGTAACAACCGGCTCTATAAAAATATCACATGATCCACCACCTCACCTGAATGTCGTAGAAAAAAAAAAAAAAACTGTGCTAAAACAATCATTTTTGTGTCACCTTACATCACAAAAAGTGCAACATCAAGCGATCAAAAAGGCATATGCCCTCAAAAATAGTACCAATCAAACCGTCACCTCATCCCACAAAAAATTAGCCCCTACATAAAACAATCAGGCAAAAAATAAAATATGGCTTGCAGAATATGGAGACACTAAAACATGATTTTTTTGTTTGTTTCAAAAGCGCTTTTATTGTGTTAAAAGCGAGAGAAAAAATAAAACAAAGTAGACATATTAGGTATCGCCGTGTCCATAACAACCAGGTCTATTAAAATATCACATGACCTAACTCCTCAGGTGAATACCGTAAAAAAAAAATAATGAAAAGTTTCAAAAAAGGAATTTTTTGTCACCTTACATCACAAAAATATATTTCAGAATTGAGGTGGCTCACCTGTCTGCTATCATGTAAAAGGTGCTCAATGTCTATCTGACTCACCCTGTCAGAAAAAAATTTAAATAGTTAACATATAGACAGGCACTCTACTTCTGGTAACACTCGGAGAGCTATTATCGGAAAAAAAGGACCTTTATTAAATAAATTGAAATGACATACAATAAATTAAAATAACCCCTAAAAATGCACATAAAAATATTAAAAGGAAATTATATCAATCATGTTCTAGATCTGTATAGATAGATTAAAAAAATGATCTATCAATAGCCACATAAGATCAATAAGGTCAATCAATGGCCATACATATGGTAATCTTTGATGTAAGCTAATGATGCATGCAAAGAATCCTTTTTGCGGATAATATTTTAAAAAGTGTCCAGTGTCTATTTAAAGAGATAGCAGCGTATGTTTCCACCTAATAGGAGCCACAATTGCCGATACTGTTTGCAATACTATGTTGCAACAGTGTAGTTTGTTGAATCACTCCTATTAGTTCAGCAGCATTTGATACAATAGTGTGATAAAGCGAATCACTTCCTATTAGTTCAGCAGCATCTAATACAGCAGTATAATGGATCGGGTCGCCTCTGTTGTCTAGGCTGCCGATCTAATGCTGTTCACACTATGATATATGTCTTATCAGCTGGATTGCACTCTGTTATTTGAGATACTATTCATATGCCCAGTTCATCCAAGTACATTGTTCATATGCCCAGTTCATTGAAATATATATTCCACTTTATATCTTATTGTGGACTACGTAGATGTTAGGTTGGCAGTCGGGTACTGATATATGCCTACTGTGGCGTCCCACGTGGCATCTGTACACCGACTGCAGTTACCTGTCCCATCCTCCTGGTGGTCTACTGCCTGTGTGAAAATGATCCTCCGTACAAGCCTTGCTGTTAGCGTCTCACATGGTAGTAGCGATGTTGGCTTCGCACGTGGTAATAGAGCTCTCGCGTACAGGCTGACGGGCTGTGCAGTGTGATTATGGACTGGTAAGTGCAGGTGCTGACAAGTGAAGCACTTCAGACGGGGTAGTTAAAGCCATTTTTTGTCACCTTACTTCACAAAAAGTGTAATACCAAGTGATCAAAAAGTCATACGCACCCCAAAATCGTACCAATCAAACCGTCATCTCATCCCGCAAAAATGAGACTCTACCTAAGACAATCGCCCAAAAAATAAAAAAAACTATGGCTCTCAGAATATGGAGACACTAAAACATGATATTTCAAAAATGTTTTTATTGTGTAAAACAAAAATAAATAAAAAAAAGTATACATATTAGGTATTGCCGCATCTGTATCAATCTGCTGTATAAATATCACATGAACTAACCCCTCAGGTGGACACCGTAAAAAAAAAAAACTGTAAATAAAGCCATTTTTTTTGTCACCTTACATCACAAAAAGTGTCATATCAAGCAATCAAAAAGTCATATGCACCTTAAAATAGTACCAATCAAACTGTCATCTCATCCCAAAAAAAATTTGCCCCTATATCAGCCCCAAAAAATAAAAAATAAACTATGGCTTTCAGAATATGGAGACACAAAAAAAATCTTTTTTTTCAAAAATGCTTTATTATGTAAAATTCAAACAAACAATCAAAAAAATATTTGGTATTGCTCTATAAAAATAGCACATGATCTAACCTGTAAATAACAAAAAATAAAAACAGTGCCAAAACAGCTATTTTTTGTTAACTTGCCTCACAAAAAGTGTGTAGAGCAACCAAAAATCATATGTACCCTAAAATAGTACCAACAAAACTTCCAGCTTATCCCGTAGTTTCCAAAATGGGGTCACTTTTTTGGAGTTTTGAAATTTCATATACATTTTCCTTTAATTCTTGTGGAACACCTAAAGGGTTAACAAAGTTTGTAAAAGCAGTTTTGAATACCTTGAGGGACATAGTTTCTAAAATGGGGACATTTATGGGTGGTTTCTATTATGTAAGCCCCACATAGTGACTTCAGACCTGAATTAGTCCTTAAAAAGTGGGTTTTGGAAATTTTCTGAAAAATTTCAAGGTTTGCTTCTAAACTTCTAAGCCTTCTAACATCCCCAAAAAATAAAATAGCATTCACGGACTTCCGGTTCCGGTGCTGGGATGCAGGCGGCAGCGTGAGGGAGCTCCGGTGACCTCTCACTAATTATTACACCCCGCTCGTGATATACCAGCAATAGGGGACTGCGGCCAGTGCGTCCCGGTCCCCGAACACCTAGAGTCCATCAGTATATGGACCGCTACTTACTGCGGAGCGGCAAAAGGAGGATCTCCAGAGGACGGGGCAGAGACATAGGCGACACGCCTGGCAAGATGGCGGACTCGCGCCCTTCTTCCCCTTCTCCGCTGACACAAGTGCTGCTGGAAGGCGGTAAGATAGAAGAGCCTGTTAACCAGCAGAGCCCCTCAATGGACATTGATTATAAGCTGCTGGCTATAGAGGTGGCCAGACATTTAGCCCCCGACATAAGGGACACGCTCACTACAACTCTATCTGCCTCGCTGCAGCAGCTACATGAAGCAGTCTCCCAGCATGACATGAGACTGGAGGAGCTGGAGCAGAGAGTGTCACAGGCTGAAAATGAAACAGCTGCGTATGCTCAAAAAATGCTTTCCAAGCAGAATGCGATTCTGTATGACCGGGTGGAGGATCTGGAAAACCGGTCCAGAAGGAGTAACCTACGATTGCTGGGGTTACCCAAGAAGTTTAAACCACAGGCCCTGATGGACATTTGTGAGAAAGATTTACCAAGGGCACTTGGATTGGAGGGGCGCTGTAAAGTGGAAAGGGCGCACAGGATAGGCCCGGTAATGGAGGAACAGCAGGGGCAGACGGGATCGTCTAGAGGCCTGGGCCCTAAACCGCGTCAGGTCATTATGAAATACCTAGACTATTGTGATAAGGAAGCCCTGCTAAGAGCCTACAGGGCTAAGAAAGGCCCATTGAAGCTGTTGGGACATTCTGTGTTACTTTTTGGAGATTACTCTGTGGCTGTGGCCAAGAAGAGGAGAGAGTTTAGCCACATCTGCACCCTCCTATATCCGACAAAACTGAGGGTGCTGCACCCCAATGGATCCAGCACGATCTACCATGATCTGACGGCAGCGGAAAAATGGCTTAAGTCCATACAGAATCCAGGGGAGCCGGTGGGAGAAGACCAGAGAGGCGGTAGAGGCTCGTATGGAGAGGAGAGTCCAAGTGACCCGGAGTGGAGAAGATGGAGAGAATGAGAGCATCCAGAACCCGGGGCAAGGGGGCGAAGACCATCAGGCCGGAGGGAAGAATCCTACCCTAGGAGATGACTTATGTCCCTCGCCCTGCTACTCTGGAATATATAGGATCCTTCAGGTTTCCTGTGGGACTGGTTTGTCTACTGGATCATGTTGGTGGTATTGATATGGTGCTACATCTATGTTTGGGGGGGCTTCGGTTGAGTCCGCCAAGTTATGTTATTATTTGTCATTTGTAGTACCAATGAAAGGCTGTACTTGGGGTAGATAATACTAGCTGCAACATAGACAGCCACGAGAGAAGGTTATGCATATCCAATAGAGAGACCTCTTGTGGGGAAAGCAGGAATAATTTCCTAGTTATCATAGTGGGAGGAAGCCGCAACCCAGAAAAAAAGGGAAGTTACTATAGTAGTTAAAGGGGTTGTGATTCGGGGAGTGGGGAGGTAGTGGTGTAAACGGTGCGTGACAGAGGAACGCAAAAAACTGTTTGTGCTCTAACATTTGTTTATCTGTTTGTTTGCAAGGGATCTCTCTGGGCGTTTTCGGTGAGTGACGCGGACCCCTGGCTCGGTAGGTCGTAATAAAAACCCAGGCGACAGACATGAAGGTGATAACCTGGAATATCAAGGGTTTGAAATCTCCTCATAAAAGGTGGATGATTCTACGGCACCTTAAAAAACTCAAGCCCGATGTGGTTCTTTTACAAGAGACCCATCTTGAGGCACATAATTTTGATAGAATGAAAAAGTTATGGGTGGGTAGAGTTGTTGGGTCCCCGTCACTCAACCGAAAGGCGGGGGTGATAACGCTTATCAATAAGCAATTGAACTGCCAGGTTTTACAACAGACCAATGATTCCCAGGGAAGATGGGTACACACTCTGCTACAGGTGCAGAATACACAATATAGCATATACAATGTCTATTGTCCTAACACAGGGAATGCTTCCTTCCTAAAAGATCTGGAATTGAGGCTGCTAGGAGATTCGTGCATAAATTAGATCATAGGATGAGATTTCAATGTGGTTCTTCATGGTGTGGCAGATCGGAGGAAAGTGAAAGGAAAGTTGGGGGAGGAGAATTCCCAGGACAAAGCCTTGCAACAGCTATTGGTGGGTGGGGGACTTGTAGATGTCTGGCGTCAACTTCACCCTGATGATAGTAGCTATACTTTCTATTCTCATTCCCAAAACTCCTGGTCTCGTATAGATTATTTACTAGTGACTTACAATTTAGTGCATAGGGTTGAATTCTCAGATATAGGAGACATAGTGATCTCAGACCACGCGCCGGTAACACTAGTCGTAAGCGACGACTTTCCTAGGGGTCCTGATTACATATGGCGATTTCCCTCACAACTCTGCGCCAGAGAAGAGTTCGTGGAAAAGTTAACTATTTGGTGGGAGGAGTATAAATCAGATAATGCGAACCATCTGGAAACGCCAAGTCTTTTCTGGAACGCTTCCAAAGCAGTGTTGAGAGGCAGAATCATGGGGTACCTGACGGGACTGAAAAAGAAAGCCCAATCACAGTTGGATCAGGCAAGCCAAAAGGTTAGGGTGACTTATTTAGATTTTAAACAGAAACCCACAGATGTCAATAGGAAAAAGTGGATTGAAGAACGCCAGGTTTTTGAACAATGTATCAAGGAAAAATAATTATTGCGTAGCTCTGAGTTTGAGGCTAGGCTATTTAAGTATGGCAACAAATCAGGGAGGCTCCTAGCCAATTTAGCGAAGGGATTGAGACAACCACAGTATATTAATAGCTTGAGAAATTCTGCAGGGACAATTACACATGACCCGGCAAGGATTAATTCCTTTCTGGGTGAATATTATGAGCATCTGTATAGGGACGGGGAGAGGGCTGACTTGAGCGACACCCTTCTTGACAGAGTCGGCTTGCCTAAGATGACTGAGGAACAACGACACGCCTTAAACTCGGATGTCATTGCGACAGAGTTGCAGGGAGTGATTAAAGGGCTGGGCAACTCTAAAGCTCCTGGACCGGACGGTTATACTGTAGAGTATTATAAAGCCTTGTGTACTCAGGTCTTACCTGTGTTGGTGGAGGTTTATAATGGCATGTTTAGGGGTGGATCGACCCTGGACGGAACCAACCTCTCCTATATCAAATTGCTACCCAAACCTGGGAAGAATCCACTATCGCCTGGTTCATACAGACCCATCTCCCTGATAAATGTAGATGCAAAAATTCTGTCCAAAATCATAGCAGATGGATTGGCCAAAGCGCTACCATCATTGATAGGACAGGAGCAGGTGGGGTTCGTCCAGGGTCGTGCCGCGGTGACAAATATTAGAACAGTACTTGCCGTTTTGGATAGGGTGCAGCATGATCCAGAGAAGGGGGAGTCACCAGCCATGCTCACACGAGATGCCGAGAAAGCGTTTGACAATGTTAGGTGGGCATGGCTGGAGGCGGTCCTACATAGAATGGGGATCACAGGCGCCTTTAGGGTAGTCTTGTCACAAATGTATCATAGGCCGCAGGCAAGGATCTTCACGAAGGGACACTTATCCAAACCGTTTGATCTGCAAAAGGGGACCCGGCAGGGGTGCCCATTATCCCCGTTATTATTTAACTTGGCACTCGAACCCCTAGCTAGAGAACTATGCAGGTCTAAGTTATTTTAAGGGATTAGAATAGGAAAGACACAAGTGAAAGCGGCACTATTCGCCGATGATATTATCCTATTTATGTCAAAACCACATGGGCAGATTGATAAAAATTTTAAGGCTTTGGAGAGTTTCGGGAAATATTCCGGGTATAAAGTAAACACGTCAAAATGTGAACTTCTGCCGATCGGCCAGAGGACTAAGTTTGAGGCGGATGGTAATAGGGGCGTTACGGGTTCCTTAATAAAATCCCAAATTAAATACCTAGGTATAAAGATTGGACGGACGCCGCATTCCATCTATCAGTTAAACTATCCACCTTTACTCCATAAAATTAAGGAAGATCTAGCCAGATGGCAAAAGTTCCCACTATCGTTAATGGGTAGGTGCTATTTAATTAAAATGCTGGCAATGTCCAAACTGATGTATCCGCTCCAGACCATACCGATACTCCTACGTCATGTAGATGTGAGGAGCCTGGAGGGGTGTTTTACAAGATTCATTTGGAATGGCAAGAAATCAAGAGTCTCACTGAGGAAGCTGAAGCTGTGGAGGGAGATCGGAGGGCTAAA
Source organism: Bufo bufo (assembly GCF_905171765.1). Classification (NCBI taxonomy): domain Eukaryota; kingdom Metazoa; phylum Chordata; class Amphibia; order Anura; family Bufonidae; genus Bufo; species Bufo bufo. Next base: position 540,258,814 of record NC_053390.1, on the reverse strand, counting down.
TGTTCCTGACGTTAGGGGTTACAATTTGGCTTGCTTGAGTAGACACATGATAGATTGGTTTAGTGAGACTTCCCATTATCCTAATCTGAGATTGGAAAAGCAGTTGGCGGCACCCTGGGATTTAAAGGCTCTAGTGCATACCAAACTATCTCAATTACCTCGCTTAGCTAGATGCTCGCTAATCCTACGGGACTCCATTATAACGTGGAAGAACCTTAGAAGGATGTACAAACTACCATACCAGATCTCGAAACACCTCCCTTTGCATAATAACCCAGCTTTTACACCAGGGCAATCCGAGCGGTCGTTCCGGGAATGGAGGATCAAGGGCATCAGGACAGTAGGTGATCTTTTTTTTACAACCAGGAAAATAGGTGGGCGACCCTACAAGAACTGGAGGATAGATGGGGGCTAACTGGATCTAATTTGTTCCCATATCTGCAGATCAGACACTATTGTAAAAGTCTAGCTCTTAACATGGCTGGTGAGTGGAACCGGAATAAATTTGATTCACTCATTGTATCCGGCAACAGACAATCCATATCAGATTTATACGGCAGTTTGAGGTCCCTTTGGGAGGATTCTATCTCTCAAGGATTGTTCCGGAGATGGGGGAACAAATTGGATCTAGTAGAGATACAACCAACTGTGAGAACTGGCATAGGAGCCCTACATAGGGCAGTGGTGAACGAGACGATGAGGGAAACTCACTTTAAAATTATACATCATGCTTTGTATGGATTCGATATGCCAGCAACTAGTGCAAAGCCAAATAGGATAGTAGCTTGCCCTAGGTGCTCTGTACCTAAAACAGACCTTTTGCATGGGTTGTGGAGTTGTACGAAATTAGAGGAGTATTGGAAGATGGTGGGTCTGGTTTTACGGGAGAGTAGTAATTATAAGGTGGAACTTGATATCCAAGTGGCAATATTGCATGCAGGAGGAGTCAAATGAGGGAGGAAGTGGGCAGAACAGAGGCCTCACAGCAATGGGGCACAGGATAGTTTTAGAGGCCAAAAGGTGCCTGTTGTCTACTTGGCTGGAGCCAAGGATTCCATCAAAGGTTGAATTACTAAGACGCCTGCATCATATGCTCCATCTAGAGTGGCTGGAAGCAGTTGGTAAAAAAGAAACAGCCGGGAAGAAGCTGTATAAAACTTGGAAAAAGTTCATGATAAATTTTATGGAGGAGGCAGAAGCATCTGCGATCATTAAAGCCGTTTACCCTAACAGCCTGGTATTTGCAGGAGGATATCAAGGGGCTGCTGGGCAGGCTTAGGGTCTGCAGTCCTTAGCGTTTTAGAACAGGATAAGTTGGAGGAGCCAATGATGGGTCAGGATCGGGGGTTGGCGTTGGTGGTGAACAAGAAGGTGCTCAGAGAGATATGTTTTCCCTTGACAGTTGCATTTGGTTTGCTATTATTGATTTTCTTGCATTTACGTGGGGGGAGGGGGGGGAGGGGAATAAAATGAAAAATTGTATTGTGTCGATGTATCCTAACAATGATGTGTCATTTACTATGTATGACATGTAAGATTATGGAACTGTGAACTTTACTGTACTCTGGATGACACTGTAATGTTTCTCAGGATCATGACGCAATACTAATAAACATCTTTGTCAAAAAAAAAAATGGCATTCACAAAATGATCCAAACAAGTAGACATATTGGAAATGTAAAGTAATAACTATTATATGAGGTATAACTATCTGGTTTAAAAGCAGAGAAATTGAAATGTGGAAAATTGCTAATTTTTTAATTTTTTTTGTAAATTTGGTATTTTTAAAAATAAAATAAAAATTAAAAATATTTACTGAAATTTAACACTGTCATGAAGTACAATGTGTCAAGAGAAAACATTCTCAGAATGGCTTGGATAAGTAAAAGTGTTCCAAAGTTATTACCACATAAAGTGACACGTCAAATTTTGTTAAGGTTGCTCGCACTATAGGATGGCTATATTGTCAGGTGCAAGCTGTTTAGACACGTCAATAGCCAGAGTTTTATAATAAATTCCCCCTGCATTTTGGCTAAATAAGGCTGTCTGAGAACATCTCAGTCTCTTTTCACTGGCCTTTTGGTCTTCCAGGCCAGGAGAGGGAGGTGTGGACAAAGCACATCTTGCTCAAAGCAGGAAAGATGCGTCAGATTCCTGCTTAAAAAGTATTATTTCGCCAACTCTGTAATACCACTCTATAAGCAGCGCAAAGCACTTGTAAGGGTCTTTAACCAACAATTTACAGGAAAGCTTGTGATTACTGATGCCAAAGCGGACTGTTAAACGGCTTTGGCGTATAGGAGATCAGCACCACAAGTCATCACATACCAGCAAAAGTAACAACATGGGTGAGTTTTAAAATGGATCGCACATAGATCCATGTGTGATCCTTGTTTTTTATAGACACATTCACTTAAAGGGGTTATCAAGGAATAAATATGTTGCTTCCCCTGCCAGGGCCTGCAACTTACTTACAATGTACTTTTTCTATCTCACTACAAATATCATGAGTGTTCACATATATGCACCCTCTGTGGAGACTGTATTTCCTCTAACATCACAACCAGGGCTACCATGATGCCCTCCGTTAGAATCCCCGGCCAAATGGTTGATGTCAAACCCATGTGATCTTGAAATGGGCCGATCTATGCTCTCAATCCACAAGCAGGGTAGGCAGAGTCCAGGGCTTGTCATATCAAAGCTGTGTGGGAGGAGACAGCAAGGGGATGATGGAGGGTGTAGTGGGTGGAGTTTTTGGCCCAGGGAGGGGTGTAGTAGGTGTTTACATTTCTGGCTGGTCTTGCAGCACAGAGCACTATGGGAAGTGTTGTGGCTCCTGCTCATCTAAGCCCACAACTTGGAACGTTCAGGTTGTAAACAATGGAGCATAGTAGGAGCATGGAGACTGAAGTGAAGACTTAGGAAGAGTTCACAGGTACACTATCACACTCTGCAGGAGACTACACAAGGTCAGTGGTGGGATTGGCATTTCTGGGTGACCAAGCAAAGTTGTCTGGAGGTCCTAATTAGGACAGCCAGCCAGGAATCGCTATTCCCATTCTGTCTGCAATTGTATCAGTGTCTTTAGAACGCAGATACAGTTGAAAGTTGTGGCCTGTGCCAATTCTACGTCTTCTACTGACTGAGGTGAAATGGTGCCCCAATCCCCATGCTAAATAAGCCATATTTGAATTGGAGACTACATACAGCAGCAAATACCTCTTACATGCAGTGACATCTCCTCTGATGTAGATGTTCTCTTTCCTCATCTGCCTTGTTTTTCAGCTGAAACACTATTTGCATGTCTTTCCCATATGCCCATGTTTATGCAAATAAGTTTACACGACAAAACAGTATAGAAAGGTTATTGAATATAAATGTTAGGACAATTAGAAAACTTAATTTTTTTTTATGCAGCCCTCCTAAGCAGTGAGAGAAGAGTTAGCTGGCATCCAAAAAAAAATGAAAATTTTTGTCACCCTAATGATAATGATCTAGGTGCGCAGCACAGGTCCCCTAAACCATCCAACAAAAGTCAGGCAACTTTAAGGCTCACTGGCTCTCAGGTCTGTGTGGATAGAGAGCTGGTCTTGAATGTCTCATTGCACACAAGGCTGCCATTGTAAGGTATGCTGACTGTACCTGTCTCATGGATAGGTTGTTGGCTTGCACATACCCAGCTTTTGGCATATAGATTTTGTGGGATTGTCTGTTATATGTTGTCTATTGTATGTTATAGGTAATGATTTATTTTAAAAATAAAATAATATAGCATCTATAAAAAGAAATTATTATTGATATGTAGAAAAATACTTATAATAAAAGTTTATTAATGATAGATAAAATAATAACTATAAAAAAAAGGTATGGATGATAGATAGCGTAATAAGGATAAAGAGAAGCTATATAGAATAAGTAAAAAAAGATCTAGAATAGTCGCAAATGCGAAGATATTGCACTATATTCTAGATCTGCCGACAGTCGCGATAAAAATTAGCGATTAGAATATTCGCGCTTAACACTACACAGTACCACAGTAGTAATATTCCAGTTATAATGCACCTTGTTAAGCTCCTAGTATTTCCCCTCATATGTTTAATGCCCCCAGTATTTATAATTGCCCCGCTGTTGTGCCCCCAGTATGTTTAATGTCCCCCAGCAGCACTTTTTTTTATTTATAATGCTCTCCTTCTTTAATGTCCCCTGTATTATGTATAATGCCCCCAGTATTGCCCGCTATGTTTTTATAATGCCCTCCAGTAGTGCCACTTGTATTATTATAATGTTCCGTAGTAGTGCCCCCTGTATTTTTATAATGGCTGCTGTATTGGCCTTATTTGTGGCCCCTGTATTTTTCTAGCAGTGCCCCCTTTATGCCCTCCCTATCTGTACTGCTGTGGAAGAAAAGTACTGTATACCCCACTTCCATTACCTTCTATGATTTTTTGCTTGTGTCCTGGCTCTGGATGCAGGTGGATGTGACAACATCATTGCACTGCCTAAAGACCCAGCACATGAGGTTACATTAAATGTGACCGCCTGCGCCGTTGTACTGATTCATGGGCCTGAAATCTATTAGATTGAACGGCAGGGACAGGAGCAGTTGGCTCTTGTTCCCTGCGGCCTGAACTAAGATGTGGTGCTGTCTGACTCACCTGACAGGGGGCCCCATGCAACTGTGTAGTCAAGGCCACCACTGCCAAGGTTTACACAATCAAATGACATTTTTTAGGATCTGCTACCCCATTAAGTGAATGAATCATGCTGGAAAATCAGAGCAGAATGGTATTAACAGCAATCTTCTCAGCATGATCCGGTGATGTGTGCAGAAAATCACTCATGCATATACCTATTCAATTGATTGGATCAATATTTAGTCAGAATGCTGTGCATTCTGACAGAGCACGGACAGAAATATCATCAGTCTGACAGCACCATCAAAATATTAGGAGGTTAAAAAAAACTCTCCCTTCTACCCTGTGATTGTATGAAGATGTGATGGGTGTCAGTGTTTAGAGCAGATTAGGAATTGGTAACGCATATTATCAAAAATATATTGATGGACTAAACGTCAGAACAGATATTTGTCTTGCTTACAAATGACGTAGTAGTTGATTTAAATCTTGTGTTCACTATATTTTATTACTGCAAATCCCATACATGCAATATACAGTACAGACCAAAAGTTTGGACACACCTTCTCATTCAAAGAGTTTTCTTTATTTTCATGACTATGAAGGCATCAAAACTATGAATTAACACATGTGGAATTATATACATAACAAACAAGTGTGAAACAACTGAAAATATGTCATATTCTAGGTTCTTCAAAGTAGCCACCTTTTGCTTTGATTACTGCTTTGCACACTCTTGGCATTCTCTTGATGAGCTTCAAGAGGTAGTCCCCTGAAATGGTCTTCCAACAGTCTTGAAGGAGTTCCCAGAGATGCTTAGCACTTGTTGGCCCTTTTGCCTTCACTCTGCAGTCCAGCTAACCCCAAACCATCTCGATTGGGTTCAGGTCCGGTGACTGTGGAGGCCAGGTCATCTGGCGCAGCACCCCATCACTCTCCTTCATGGTCAAATAGCCCTTACTTTCAAAGTTTTCCCAATTTTTCGGATGACTGACTGACCTTCATTTCTTAAAGTAATGATGGCCACTTGTTTTTCTTTACTTAGCTGCTTTTTTCTTGCCATAATACAAATTCTAACAGTCTATTCAGTAGGACTATCAGCTGTGTATCCACCTAACTTCTCCTCAATGCAACTGATGGTCCCAACCCCATTTATAAGGCAAGAAATCCCACTTATTAAACCTGACAGGGCACACCTGTGAAGTGAAAACCATTTCAGGGGACTACCTCTTGAAGCTCATCAAGAGAATGCCAAGAGTGTGCAAAGCAGTAATCAAAGCAAAAGGTGGCTACTTTGAAGAACCTAGAATATGACATATTTTCAGTTGTTTCACACTTGTTTGTTATGTATATAATTCCACATGTGTTAATTCATAGTTTTGATGCCTTCAGTGTGAATCTACAATTTTCATAGTCATGAAAATAAAGAAAACTCTTCGCACTGCGATTGTCCAGACGCCGAGGTGGATGTGATTATGTCTAGCGATACTGGACGAGGGCTTATATGTTTCAGGTACACATCTA